>NC_064908.1:14951594-15577149 GCF_929443795.1 Astur gentilis
CCCGAAGTCACAGCCGGCGGCGTAGAGCAGCCCTGGGGGCGCGCTGCTGCCACCGCCGCCGCCGCCGCCGCCGCCGCCGCCGGGACCGGCGCTACCGGCGGCCCGGTAAAAGCCCGGGGACGAGTCTCTGCAGGGCGCTCGCTGCAGCTCCGGGGGCGCCGCGCACACCGGCACCTCCAGCAGCTCCGCACCGCCCCGCGCCGCCGCGCAGCTCCGCGCCTCGCGGTCCTGCGTGTCGGCGGGCAGCGGGAGCGCCGCCAGCTCCGGCGGGGCGGCGGCGGCGGCGGGCG
The DNA here is from genome assembly GCF_929443795.1 of Astur gentilis. Taxonomy (NCBI): domain Eukaryota; kingdom Metazoa; phylum Chordata; class Aves; order Accipitriformes; family Accipitridae; genus Astur; species Astur gentilis. The sequence continues at coordinate 14,951,885 of NC_064908.1, forward strand.
GCGGGCAGGCGGGCATGGCGAGGAGCGGAGCGCCGTCGGGGTAGTGCTGCTGGCGGCGGTAGAGCTCGGCGTAGCGCTCGCTCAGGTAGAGCTGCCGGGCGTTGCGGAGCACATAGGAGACGAGCAGGTTCTTGTGGAGCTTGATGCCGCCTCGCTGCGTGCGGGAGCTGTGGATCTTCCGCAGGGAAATACTGATCAAACTCTGCGCATCGAGGGTGCACTCCATCCTCCTCCGGCCCCTCAGCATCTGCTCTCGCCACCCGCGCAGCCAGGCACCCCGGGCCGCATCCACACGGCAACCGGGAGGGTGCGGAGGGTCGCAAAAAAGGAGGATAAAGAGGCGGGGGGGGGGGGGGGAAGGGAAGGGAAAAAGAAGGGGAGGGGGGGGGAAGGGGAAGGGGGGGAAGAGCCTGAGGTCGCTGGAGAGCGGAGGGGAAAGGGGGGGGGGGGGGGAATACAGAGGGGTGTCTTCAGGGGGCGGCCAGCGGCGGGAGCAGAGCGGGCATCGCCGTGCGCGCCGGTGGCTCCCGCTGCTGCTGCTGCTGCTGCCGCTGCCGCTGCTCGCCGCTGCCGCCGCCGCGCTCCGTGCAGGCAACGGCGCGTGCAGGCAGCGCCACCAGCGCCGCGCGCGCCCCCGCCCTCCCCGCGCGGCACCGCCCCCGCCCGCCTGCCCGCCCTCCCTCCTTCCTTCCCTCCCCGCGCGCGCGCGCCTGCCCCGCCCCCTCTCTCCCTCCGCCCCGCCCCCTTGTCCCTCCCTCCTTCGCTCCCTCCCACCCCCCCCCCCCCCCCCCCCGCCAGCCGGTACCTGTCGCGCAGCGGCACTGAGCGCCCGCCCGCCCAGCCCCCGCCTTTTATAGCACCGCGCCGGCCCCGCCCCGCCCTCCCGGCGCGCCTGGCCAACGGGGAGGCGGCGGGCGGCCTGACGGGCGGGCGCGGCGGCCAATAGGAGCGAGGCGGGCCCCTCGCGCCGTTCAAATGCTGACAGGCGCGGCGCGGCCTAGGAGGGCGGCGGGGACCCGGCGGGGGGCTCGGCCGGGCCGGGCGGGGGGGCGGTGGCGGCGGGTTGGGCTACGGGTAGCCCGCCGTGAGAGGCGGTAGGGTCGGGGCGCCGCTTCCCTGCCCCGCTTCCCTCACACAGGTGAGCGGGGGGCGGCTCCCGCCCCGGTGGGCGGCCCCCAGCAGCCGTGAGGGCGGGGGTGCCCCCCCCACCCCCTCCCTCCCGGGTTCGCGGTACGGGCCGCCCCGCTCCGCTCTCTGGGGGGCACCGGGCCCCCTGCACCTCTCTCTCTGTGACACCCCCGGGGACGCTGTCTTATCCCCAGCACCCTTAGTGGTACCGGCACCCCCCCCATCCCGGCTGGACGCAGCCCCTTGCCCCCCCCCCCAGACCCCGGTGTATCCCCCTCCGCTTTGGGCTTCCCCAGCCCTGCAGCCTTAAAGGATGAGAAGAGCTCGGGGCGCCCCTGCGCTGCTGGTTCCCCCCTCGCCCCAGCTGGGAGACCCCCTTCTCCTGCTTTGCAAGCACTCACCTTCATCCCACAGCCGGCGGAGAGGAGTCAGAGGTTTCCCCCCCTGCGTGGGAGCAAGGAGCGTGCATCAGTCGCTACTCAGAAAGTGTCACCATCGCACCTGGTTTTCCCCCAAAGCGGGAGCAGGTCGGTGCACGGGTTGTTGCTAATTAAGGGCTCCCATCCCACCTTGTTGCACACAGCAGTCTTGAATCTTCAGGGTGGCGTGGTTGGGGGGACACTTTGCTCCAACAGGTGCCCCCTCAGGGTGCATGCGATGGGAAGGGTCTGGGCAGGTGCTTCTGGGATGGATGGGGTTTGGGGGGTGCAGGGTGTCAGGGCTGCCCCTGTAGTCGTTGCTCTAAAGAACCTGGCCACCGAGGGACCTAGCCATCTGCCGGGGGAGCAGCAGTACTCGGGGAAACTGGTGTCACTGCAGAGGAGCAGCCCTTGGCCAACAGGTAAGAGCTGGGGGTAGGTGTGTAGCTGGGGGGGGGGGCTCAGGGCAGGGGGCTGCAGCGTCTTGGTGGGAAAAAGAGCAGTGAGCTGGGGAGCCTGGGAGGGACCACAGTGCTGGGGCAACGGGAGCTGCAAAGCTGCTTCTGAAACAGCATCTTCTGTAGAAAGCAGAAGGCATGGGAGAGAGGAGGGGGTTTCCCCCACTGACTGCAGAGGTTCCTCATGCTGGGTGCCTGCTTTGGGGGACGTGCTAGTGTGCATACCTTAGCAGTGACTACAGGCAGCCTCATATCTGCAGGTTGTGGAGAGCCCACCAGATAGCAAACCTCGGAAGACCTTGCTCCCGCTGATGCAGCGCAACCTCCAAACCACAGGGGCAGTCGTGCAAGGTGGTCATTGGACTCATCAGCTTTGGGGACACTGTGCAAAGCCCGGGGCTGTGGGGGCATGCTAGGAGGGCTGGGGGCTTTGCTTGCTTCCTGGCCTGGCTGGACTTCACTGGCTCAGCTCACTTATGTGTTCTGTCCAAGGGAACGGGAGCAGGCCCAGCGCCATGGAGGATTTTCTCCCTGTGGAAGGGTGCTTGGGACAGCAGTGGGGCTGGGGCAGCTCGTTGTCCCCTGAGCAGCAGCTGGCTAGGTCCTCCTTGCTTGTGCAACCTTGCTTGTGGAGCAACCTTCTCCACAATCTGCCCTCAGTCACGCGAACCAGGGTGAATGACACTGTGCATTACCAAGCTCTTATAGGATGCTCTTGACCCACTTTCCTTGTTCATAATGTGAAAAATAATCACAAGCCTGTCCAGAGGGTGGCTGTAGCTCAAGGTGGTGGATATGGGTAGCACTGGAGATGGGGGATTGTGCTATATCCTTCCTGTCCTCCACCACTCTCTCTCCCTTGCCGTCCTTCCTGCAGGTTGGCTTTTCCAAGCCTGTGGCCGTGCTGCAGCTGGAGATCCAGGAGGTGATACCTGGAGCTGGTCTGTGCAGATAATATGGGGTGCTGCAGGGCTGGGGTTTGGGGCACATAGCTTGGGATGAGTGCTGGGCTTTGGGTGTTTTGGTGGCTGGAGCCAGGACTCGCTCCTGCTCAGCAAGATCAAAGGCTCTGTCCTTGCAGGGTGTTGTCATTGGTGCTTGTGGACTGAGCCCCAGCTGTAGCTCTGCAGTGTTTTCTGTGGCCTCCTGGGCACTGGGGAACCAGGGCAGCAAGTGCTGTTGCTGCCAGCCCGTGCCACATCTTCCACCCAGCCAGTGCAAGCAGCGATTGCTTCTCTTGCTCAGCTGACATTTGCTGCTCTCTGGCCCATCTCCAGCTGTAAAACTCCAGCCTAGGTGGTCCAGGCTAAGAGGCTGAATTGCCCAGCGGCTGGCTGCTATGGGGTGGCTTGGACAGTGCAGATGGTGCCAGCCACAAGGCATCGCTCTGGCAGACTTCCTTCACTTCGAGTTCCTGCTCACCATCCCGCCTCAGCTCAGACTTGCAGCATGGCCTCAGGATGCTGCCCAGCACTGGCCCTCTGCTCTTTAATCATTGCTAGCCTTGGGTTGTGGCTTTAAGTGAAGGGTCAGGTGGACTTTGCAGGGCCCTGCCTGCAGGGGTGCTGGGTTTTTGTAGGTGCAGAGGGCCTTGCAGAGAGTGGTGCATCCTCGAGGCTGTTTGGGCATCGTGGGGCAAGCCTGACAGGGGAGACGCTGCTGTCTCTGCTTGTCAGAGAAGTGCCCTCTGCTGTAGCTGCCTGAGAAGCTTTGTGGCACCAGGAAAACCCAAGAGCACAGCAGGATTCTCTAGGAGATGAAGATGGAATTAAAACTTTAATCTTATTTAGACTCTGGGTAATTAATATAAAGGCTATAAAACATGGGCCTGATCCTCACGCTGACTGCCGGGCACTGCGCTGCGGCTGGCGAGGCTGGCGGTGGCTGCAGGCTGCCTCTCCTCCCCGGCTGGCTCTCCTGGCGGGTGTGAGTGTTTTGTTTGCAGACACGGTGGCTTTAATCCTGGAGCCGGGACGGGCTGTGCACTGTGAAAGCTGTGCTGCTTCAGTTTGGCCTGTGGACTCCAAAATCTCCCAGAGGCAGGAATCTGGCTGATACCTGTCTTGGCACATGACTGTAAGCTCTGCTTTTGTAAAAGAGGATAATGAGTCCTGTCCGTTTCCTGGCTCTGCAGTGGCAGGCTGGGGCAGGATGGGTTGGTTTGGTGCTTGCCTTTCCCAGGAAAATCTGTGTCCTGTCCAGCATCCCTATGCCCTGGTCTCCGCTGGGGTTTGTGTGCCCTTCCCATGAGAAAGGGCCCTAAGGACCCTACTGCTGTAGGGGACGGTTGGTCTAAAACCATCTCGGTTAAATGTAATTGCAGCTTTTAACTGGCCATTAAATGGCGAGTACCATTACTTCCCCAAAGGAAAGCGAGGATGGGCCCAGGATTTGCTGTCTGGAGGGCTGTAGCTGCATGTTTCCTGGTGTACATGCTGCTGGTGCTGGGGTCCGGTCTGCGGTGTGAGTGCCGTGGGGCTGGCCCTGGGCTGGGGCTGGTGCAGCTGTACTGCAGCCTGTCCAGCCCTGCTGATGTCCTGGTGCCAGGGCCGGTTTCACAGCCGTCGATCCTGCAGCAGGCTCCAGCAGCAAAACCTGGCGGTCCGCTGCTCTCAGCTGCAGAGTAAACAAGCTGGCAAGAGAAACCATTTTGCTTCAGCTAGTAGGAGAAACCCTTTTTAGGTAGCACTTCCAACTGGCAATGCTCTCCTTCATTAACCCCCTCCTTCCCTTTCCAATGAAACGTGAAGTTGCAGCGATTGGAGATCAGGCACTTGCCGGTGCAGCTTTGCCACCCAGAGCAATGAACACAGACGTGAATTTACTGCTTGATCTCATAATTTCAGTGCAATTAGACTGGCTGCTATAGAGCAATTTCCCCTTGAGCCTTAGAGTCCTGGGCCTGGGCATTGCCCAGCTTTTCTCAGACAAGGAAGCGGAGGCATTTGGGTATTGGCTGAAACATGAGGGTTTTTTGGGTGCACCTGGAACTTAACTCCCTGGAGACGCGTCTGTGAGTTGGAGCTGTGGGTGCCTGGCATGTCTGAAAAGGAGCCTGCTTTTCAGGCTTACTTATTACAAGACAGGCACCCAAAGCTAGTGGGAAAACAAGCCAGAACAAGGTTTTCAGGTTGAGCTCTGGGAGCAGGGCTGGCCTCTGTCCCCCCCCCCCCCCACCCTGCTCTGTGCTGGACAGGCGCAATGTTGCCTGGCCCCCCAAGCTGCTCCCCAGCTTGGGGAGACCTGTAACACAGACCGACAGGGTCTGCTCTAGCACTGGGGGGAACGGGGCACGTCGGCTCCAGAACGTCGGCAGCCTTGGGAGCAGCATATGCATCCGTATTGATTGAGTGGGCTGTGGGTAAGGCTGTCACCCCACTGTTGTAGCTGTTAGCTCTTTCTCACAGCTCTGGTACCACAGCCAAATACTTTGTATGAAATCCTGGAGAAAATAGGGATAAAACCATATTGAAAAAGCATTCATTTAATTATCGTTCCTCCGTGCTTTTAGCTGGGTAGCTGTATAATGCCTCCCAAGCACCACTGTGGCACAGGGCACATGGATGAAGTGCTCAGTACTTTGATCTGGTCTGTTCCTACCTAACTTCACTGACTTGTTTCCTACATTTCTTGTAGCCTGGGCACTGCTGTGCAGGATACAGGTGCAACCCATAAGCTTCCCTGCTGTTGCTTCACAGCCTCTCACTGCTGCGTGGCCAAGCATAGCCTAACCCATCCCTGTGCCCAAGGTGGTGCTTGCAAACTCTCCCGGTGCCTTCTGTGCTCCTACCGAGGTGTTGGGAGGTCCCCTTGGACAGAAATTGCATGACTCTTGCTTTGACTAATCCTGGGAGGGTGGAATTGAGGAGGTGATCGCTAACAGGATCTTATTGCTGATCTCCGCAATGGACTTTGCCTATCCTGCTGTGTTTGGGCAAATGCTAGCTGTGTCGGTCAGCCAGTGATGTGACCCAAAGGAAGAGGGGGCCTCTGCCTCCACCCATGTTTTTTAGCCCATGCACACTTTTGTTGCTGTCCCACAGGTTGGTCTGCAGTAGCAGATCTGTTCCTTGCTAGAGCTGGGTGGGAATGAGCTGCCAATGGTGTGAGCAGAGCTGTGGGTGTTCATGGGGAGGCTGCAGCATCCCAGTTGGTCTTGGTGTGATTTGCTTGGCTCGCCTGGCACCCAGAGCCATTGGTGTGATGCTCTTCAGCAGCAGCTTTGTAAAGCTTGTGGTACAGGTGCTTCCCCAGGTCTCTAGCAAGCCTGTCCTACAGTGCTGGTCTCTGCTGGTGCCTTGTCTCCTTGTTTCTGGCATTAGGAGGATATGAATTTCCTGCAAAACCATTGCAGGATGCTAAAGCTGCAAGATAAATTGCGTGCAGCAAGCTTAGGAGTTGCTCTTTTGGGAAGAGGGGATGAAGTGTTGGCATCCACTCCCTCCAGCGAGCTAGTGTTTCACACCTTGGACTGCATGTTCCCCTGGACCCTGCCACCCAGGGAGCTTGTCACAGCTCCCTGATGGATATGGTGTTTGCCCTCCCAGGGGCACGAGGGTTCCTGGGAACTTCTCTGCTTCCTGCACAGGGTGCCTGGCAGCTTGCACGGGAGCCTTGTGTCAGCTCCCGTGAGCTCCCCTGAGTATTTCTGAGCTGCTGCAGTGGTCAAAGTACCCACAGTCTCTGCCCTGCTCTGTAGTGACTTGCAGGTGATCTGAGTCCACTGAAGTTCAGCCTGGCTACAGAGCTGTGCGGCTCCAGGCTGGGCTCAGCTGCCTGGGTGCTTTCCTAGCTCAGGTGTGGGAGCTGTGCCACAGGGCTAGAAAATTTGGGGTGCCTCTGTCTGTGAAACCTGGCTGTGCTCAGCACTAGCTCTCATCTAGGCAGAGCTGGAGATTGGGGCTTGCAGGGGGGTCAGGGTAGGTCCCTCGCCCAGGGAACTTGTCACCATGGCTTATGGAGTCACTCCTGGGAGGATGCTTTCACTTGTAGTTGCTCTTGGGTTAGGGACAGGATCAAATATCACTTAGAGCTTATGAAGAGGTCCTTTAATCTGGTGTTCACAGCTTTGAGCTCTGGCCCTGCCTGGGAAATGTGCTTTTTGTCCCCATGGTCTGGCTGTGTTCTTAGCAGTCAGGCTTCCTCTCTGTGATGGTGTTTGGCATGTCAGCCGATTGTCCTGGGGAAAAAAAACAAGAGAAAGGCCCCAAAGTTGTTTGCTGCATTTGGTGCCAGGTCCCTGGAGTGGGTTTGTTGGAGGCTGTGGACATGACCACCACCTCCTTGGAGAAAGCAGGTCTGTGCGGGGGGGATCCCCTAGCAGCTGGTGGCAACTGGCTCTCTGGAGCTGCTTTGGGGTCTCCCTGCTGCGACCCCAGAACATCAGTTCCAGCTGGGATGAGATGCCTCAGGTGCCCAGGGCTGTGGTATCTGATAGAGACCCTATTTAATTGCTAGGTCAAATATCCCGAAGTGATGTGCAGCCAAGGGTTGATCCTTGGGCTTGGTCTGACCCCATGTTATAGCTGTAAAAGTGGCTGTGCTGGAGGACAGTCCTTACCCTAACTGGAAAGTCTGTCTCCAGCATCAGTGTGAATGAGGGATGTTACCTGCAGATCTCGTTGCTGTCTGTCCCAGGTGGAGCAGGATGGGACTTGCTGGGGACTGAGTGGGATTTGTAGCTGTGCTCCCTACCAATAGGACCAGCAGGGTCTTGGAGGAGCCCAGGCAGCAAGCTGTTATATGGTGATGGGAAGGCATGGAGACCAGGTGTCTGTGATCTAGAGCTAATTGTGTGTCTCTGCCTCTGTTTCCCCTCCCACCTACCCTGTCCTGTGGTTTCTAGATGCTAATCTGCACAGGGCAGGGCCTGTCTTACCATGCAGGCAGCGTCTGGTGCGAGGGGCCCTTGGGCAACTCCTGCGATAGGAATTGCTCATTTCCAGTGAGACCACCTTCCCAGGGCTCACGGTGCCAGGTTGAGAGCAACCAAAGCGACAGATCCTTCCCTGTTCCCTGTGCTTGCCAACTCCGTAGGGAGGGCAGTTGGGGCAAAAATTGTATTAAAGTTGGAGCTGTGGCTCGGGTGAGGAATGAATGTCAGGATGGTGTGTGGGACCTGCCTGGGCTCCTGGCCCCAGGCACGGTGGGGGTCCCCTTCCTTGCTGAAAGTGACCCAAAGCATGTGCAATTAATGCTGCCAGCTGATGCCGGGCTCCGAAATGGTTAATCGCTGCCTGCCTGTGATGGAAACTGCAGCCTTCCCCGAGCAGAGCCCTTCCAGCCCTTCCAGCCGGGGAGGAGCGTGGCCTTGCGATGCCCCGTGGATGGATGGATGGACAGACGGACGGACGGATGGACGGACGGCGGCAGGAGGACTACAATCCCCGGCAGGGAGCAAACCCCTGAGGGGTTCCCGGGGGATGCCGGGACTGGTAGTCCGGGGCCTGGTGTGGGGGTCCCCGCTGCCACTCGTGGCTGGGGCTGGGGGACCCGGAGGGAATGTGCAGTCTCGGGGAGGAGCCAGTGTGTTCACCCACTTTGTTGTTAAATACCTTAAAGGAGCAGTGGCTGTGCCCGAGCGAGCTCCCTAGCGGAGCCGCGCAACCTGGGCTGTGGGCTTTTTAAAGATAAAAATCACTCGCGTGGCCTTTGTTATTAATGACATCTCCCGCTCTCAGTAACTCCTTCGGTGCCTGGGCATCGCCAGCCCGGCACGGTGATGGGCCTGCCTCGCCGCGGGGCTGTGTGCGCGATGCTGGACCACCTCTGGTCCTGCATCCCCTCCAGAGCATCCTTCTCCTGGTGCTCTGTGGCCAGGAGGTGGGTGCAGAACCCTCCGGCGCTTTCCGTGCCACGGAAAATCAGCGCTGCGGCTGTTTCCTCGCAGGGGAGACATCCCCGCTCGTAAGCCCTGCAGATAAAGAGCTCTGGAGTGAAGCGCGGAGCAGCGACCATGTGGGCAGCGAGGGCAATTTCTCATGCCACTGTGGCACAGCCATGACCTGGAGATTTCTTTCCCCCCTGGCATAATTCAGTCTGGCACCTGGTGCCTCCAGCCAAACACCCTGGCCTGGCCCTGGCATGTGCCCAGCAGACACCCACATCAAAGCCACCGCGGCTTGCCTGGCCCCTTGCCAGCTCCTACCTCTAGACAGCTTGTACAAACCTGGAGGGAGATGACAGTGAAGCATCCAGCCCCTGGCAACTCCTGCCTGCTGTGGGGCAGCCGGGGGTGGCTTGGGTGCATGGTAGGAACCCCAGCTGGGTGGGCAACCCTGTGCTGGAATGGTGATGGGGGTGTCTTGTCAAACATCTGCCCCAGCAGAGCCAGGCAGCCACAGGCTGGCACCTTGCTGCCTCTGATTGCTTTGTCCCTGCTGCCCTGTCCTGGCGGTCCTTGCCTCCATGCCTCTCTGAGCCTCAGCGGAGGGGGACGAAATCCCTTGCAGGCAAATGTGCTGTAGAGGGGCTGCTGGAGTGCAGCACAGGAACTTTGCTGACTGGAAAAGCAGGAATAACCACCAAAATGCAACTGGTGGAGAGGGCTGTGACGCTGCAGGGAGCCAGCAGCTGAGCTGGCTGGCACTGGGTGATGCTCTGGGGTAGATGGCCCAGGCCTGCCTGTGCTGCCCAGGGTCACATGCTGCAGCTCACCCCTGGGCTGTCTTTGGTGTGAAGGCAAGGGGAGGGCTTGGGTGGCAGGGCTGACCTGGTGCTCTTGGCCGAACCTTTCCCTCGTGGTCTGTTGAGTGCAGCTCAGCCTCATCGCAGCCTGGGGATTGGGTGCTTGCCTGCTGAGGGGCTGCACTTGATCCTTTTTTCCTCCTGGGTGCAGGTGTTGGAGAGAGTATCAGGCATGCCTGATCCTGCCTGGAACTGGGCTCCAGCTGGTCCATACTGCTTCTAGCCCAGTGCCTGGCCTGGCTGGCAGTGGGCAGAGCTGCTGGTCTTGCTTGGATTTGGGGTTGTCTGAGTGAAATTCATACCCAGAGCAGAGCAACTCTTCCCCGGGCTGCAGAAGGCTCCTGGTGCATGAGTGGCATGGTGCGAGCAGAAAGGCTGAAGCTCATCAGAGCTTGTGGCTGTGGAGGGACCTGTGGTGCCAGGACCTGGCTGCCCAGCATGCAGGGATTTGTCTGGTTGGATGCTGGATCACAACCCATGCAGCTGTGACCTGGGCACATTGAAGGCAGCAGAAAGACCCTTCTGGGCTGCAGTGTAGTCTGCACCAGGTCCTTTTCTGTGCAGAAGGAAGCAGTGGAGTGGGAGAGGCTGCCTGTGGCGAGCTGCTGGCTGCTGCATCCAGCGAGGAGCCCAGGGTGCAGGGAGACCGTGCTGCTTCTGTGCTGTGAGTGCAGCCAGCCTGCTGCCTCGTGGATGCTGAAATAAGCAGCCTGGGGGGTCCTTTCCCAGCTGTGGCCAGCCCACAGCAATGCGTGGGAGCACAGAGTGACCAGTGCATCCTTTATAGAGAGGTGCGAACAGAGACGATAGTGTTGGAGGAAACAAATTTGTCTCGTGTGGATGCAGGGGAGGCGGATGCTCGGTCTAACACCTCCTGCTGTGCCTGCCTGCTCTCTGGGGGGCTGTTCAGGGTCCGGGTGAGATGGTGTGTGCTGTGTACCGGGCTGCACAGCTCAGCCTGCAGCTACGCTGCCTGACCTTGGTCCAGTCACTTACTCCCTGTGGTCTCTGTGCTCCTTGGTGCTGTGTCACTGACACTCCCAGTCTCACAAACAGCTCCTGTACACGTGCTGGTGCCTGGCCCAGTGGGGACTCGCCAGCGAGGCTGTGTGAGCCCTGATACAGCATTTGGGTGTGGTGGTTCATGGGCTGCACGGGGACCTGGTGAAGCTGTCTGGTGGAGGAGTGCAGGGGAAGGCTCTCCTGCGGGCCTGTCTAGCTCTGTTGCTTGCTCCTTTTTGCTTTTTCATCCTTTGCCTGCCATTCAGGAGCCTCGTACCAGCTGCCTCACGGCTGCCTAACATGTTATGACAGTTGTGTTGCAGCAGGTGCCTTGGAGAAGCCCTGCACAGAGGCTGCTGAGGTGCGCACCCCACCGCGTCCACTAAGCCAATTGCTTCTGACGCACTCCTGCTTGGACGAGACTGAACCCAGACCCTTCCTGCTCTGATGTTGGAGCAGAAGCCCCAAAGGGTGAAACACAGCTGCTGGAGAAAGCAGCAGGAGCTGTGGGTTGGGGGTCCTGGAGGTGAAGCTCTTTGCAAACAGCTCCTGGGTGCAGTGCTGCTTTGCATGCTGCATGACTTCCCCACGTGCACAGGTGTTCCCAAGGCTGAAGGGAACTTTTTCTGCTCTGGAAAGGGTAGAAATGAAATGTGGATAACAACGCTAGGCTAGCATTGCTAGAGGAATTAAGAGCCAAGCAACTGCATCCATAGGAACCTCGGTTCTTCCCTTATCCCCTTGCACATCGAAGTTAATTGCATTTCCAACTGACACATCAAGCTGTCCTGCCACAGTCATCTGCAGCAAAGGCAGCGCGTAGTGGTTGCTCCAGGATATAAACCTCACCTCTGGTGTCTCGCTCTCTTGGGGGGATAACGTCTTTCCCAGGGCTGTTTGTGCTATGGTCAGGCCTTAGGAGCCCAGGGCTCAAGCTGAGTGTCTTGCCAGGTCTTTACGGGTATCTCTCGAAGGTGAGACTTGTCAGGCTTAAGCAACGGATGAAATTTTTTTAATGGGTGTTCAGCAGCCACGGTGGAGATGCTTAAGGGCATAAATTTTTTAAGAGCATAATGGATGTTAAGCTCTCAAAAATAAATCCTAAGTCTCTCTAGCCTGTGTTTCCAAGGTATTGGCGGCTAGCTTAAAATGAGAGAGCAAGTGAAATGAAATAAAAGGCTTTTAGATGGTGCAGAGCACCAATGTGGAGCTTCTGCTTTCTTTGTGTGTCTGAATTAGCACTCAGTCCTTTGGGATGCTGAGGGTCAGGACAGCAAGGGCTTAATCCCTGGTGGGTGCTTTAAGGACCCACATTGGAGAGCAGAGTTAAGGATTTTTCCCCATGCCAGTAAGATTGGTTGGGCAGAGTGAGCAGAGCCAGGCTCTAAAACCTCCTGCCCAGAAGACTTACAGGTGGCAACTGGAGACTCTGGTGCAAAACTGCATGGAGGCTTTCCTGATGAAGCACAGCGAGCAGAGTCTGGGTGTGAGAGATGACCCAGTGCCTTCCCCCCTCCAGCAAGGGGCAGGAAGACCTGGACAAGCAGCTCTGCCCAAACCATCGCCGTGAGCCGACGATGGAGCTGGGAAGTGCCAGGGTCTCCTCTTCCACCCTGCATGGATGAACTTTTCCTGGGGAAGTGACAGCCTCACGCAGGGGTTTCCTTCATGGCTCTTGTTGCACCAGGAGTCAGGGCAGCAGGAAGGAGATGCTTCCCTCTGGCTGGTGCAGCGCCCTGGGGCTGGGAAATGGGGAGGAATTGGCTCCATCCTTCCCCAGCCGCTGTTACCCCAGGGTTGGGAAGCAGGAGCTGCTCCTTCTTTCTCTGCAGACGCGGCGATGCCAAGGAGGAAAAGAGGCAGAGGAGTGCCGTGCTGGCATGGGCAGCACTGCCAAGGGTGCTGGGAAGCTGACAGCCCAAGACTTGTTTGATGCTGCTTTCTTCTGCCGCCGGAGCAGGGAGGACGGCGGCTCCAGGAGCACCAAGCTCCTGCTTGTCTCCTCCTGCCCGGAGAGGCTGTCTCGGGGAAAGTGGGAGCAGCCTTGATCCTGTGAACAACCCTGGGAGGCGGCGGGTGAGTGCAAGCGCTGGCATCCTGCAACGCTGCACCCTTGCATTGCTCTTGCCAGCTTCCCTCTTCCCTCCCAAGTCTGGCTGGAAACGGTCTTGCCTTCCTCTTGAGGTCAGCTCTGCTGCGGCTCTGCTCTCCGAGGTCGGCTTGTACCTGCTGAGGGCTCAGCCCTGTTTTATAGAGCTTTTCCATGAGGTGTGTCCTGCAAATGCCCTCCCTTGGGCTGTGGTAACGGTGCTTGGAGATGAGCAATGCTGGTGCCTTCAGGAGTCTGATGAAGTTGGGGCGCTGAGTGACTTGCGGCAGGTCTTTCTGCTCCTTTCTGATCCTTGCTTGGGTTTCGGGGCAGGTGTTGACCTGCTCTGAGGTGACAGGTCCAGAAACACATCAAGTTGTGAGTGCCTAGCTGGCAGGAATAAGTAAAGAGAAGTGGAAGATTTGGGAATGATCAAGGAAAAATGAGTCCTTGAGGTATGGGTTGATGCAGAAATGCTACCAGCTGCTTCTCTAGTTCAGCCTAACCCTATGCCCTGGCCCTGGTAGTGATTGGTGTGTAATTGTGGAAATTGGAAAAACATATTTTTCTGATATGGACTGGGTCTGCTCAAAGGGCTGTTGTTTATGGAGCCTGACTGCCTGCATTCACCCCAAAGGCAGCTCTGGATTGTGTGCCCCCATCACTCCTGAGCCCTGTGTGGCCATCATGGCTAACCCAAGGGACAAAAAGCTCTATCTTCTCCTCCCTGAAAGCTGTGACCATCAGGACTCTTGCTGCTCCTCGAAAACACAAGGTGTGGCTGCACCAAGAGCCTCTGGCAGGAGGCTGGCATGAGATGTGAACAGACCCTGGTGCTTCCTCACTCTTGTTTGCACATCTGGATTTTCTTTACTGCTTCTCCAGCCTGCTCCGAGCACTGCTCACCCCTGCTCAGCCTGGGAGAGCGTTTCTGGGTGATTGCTGCTGGAGCGATCAGGGGTAGGAGAACACCCTCCCACCCAGCACAAGTTTGCAAGTTCTTTGGGCTCCCAGCTGCTCTGGCTGCTGCTGCCTCTTGGGGGAGGAGAGGAGGGACCGAGCAGGGGTCTCTGCTCCTCAGCACAGCTGCACCGGGGCTTTCTGTGGCTCCAAGGCATGGCAGCTCTTCCCCAGATGGAGGACGGGGCCCGGGGGGTATTGGCCGTCTGCTGCTTTGCTGCCCAAAAAAGCCTGGAGGCTGTTTTGCGCTGCTGCTCTGCTGTTATCCATTGAATTGCACCAAAAACTGTGCTCCCCCCCATTATCCCTGAAGATGGATGCAGATGACTCTCCTCCTGACATGTGCGTGATCTGTGCACGCTTGGCTCTCCTCTCTTCCCAGGCAGCTGGCAGGTTATTTTTGGTTCTGAAGCGGCCCAGATCTGGTTTCTGCTGGGGCGAGTCCCTGCCCGGCACAGCTCTCGCATCCCCTGGGCTTGCGGGAGGTGAGACACGCTGCCTTCCCTCATCGATGTGTCGGCTGGAGCTGGCAGAGATGCTCCGGTGCTCACCTGCTGAAGGGCTGGTCTGGCATCTCTGTGGGGTGACTGCAGAGAAGGGGACATTGGCCAGGTCTGCAGGGACTCACCTGGACGTAGCGGCCTGGGAAACTCGATCTGTGGGCCTCTTTGGGGGGAGAGGGACGGGCAGGAGCAGCTGGTGCTGTTGCAGGGCTTGGAAATCCAAGCCAACACCTAGTCACGTGCATCCCCCTTGGCTCACAGGCTGGAAGAATGGCAGCCCCCTTCCCTCGGCTCCTGGCCTCCTGCCCAGGTCCTGCAGTGGAAACCCCTTTGGGGGGGCTGAAGGGTTTGCTGGGGGCAGCCCTGGGGAGATGCTGGGGACCTCCTGCCCTGCCTCTCCTCTGGAACGGCTCACGGTGGGAAATATGGGTGCTGCTATTTGGCTACCTCACTACAAGGACGTCCCTCCTCTCAAGTCCTCCTGCAACTCCAGGATGTTTGAGCCCTTTCTTAATGTCAAGGTTTGTCCCAGCAATCCTGGAGCAGCAGCTTGTTCCATTGCAACTGGGTGCTGCTTAAAGCATCCTTCCCACATCTGCATGTTGGGGTGCTCTGGGGTACCTGCTTACCTGGAGGGAGGAGCGGAGGGCGAATGCAATCAAAAAGGGCTTTTCACCAGGTTAGACACAGGCTGAATATTTGCTGGGCACCGTGGGCTGCATGGAAAAGCATGACTGCTTGTTTCTCAGCACCCAGCTGGCTCTGCAAGCTGGTGGAAGTGAGCACCTTGCTGGACCCAAGCCTGCAGGAGGTGTTTTGAAAGCAGGCATCTGCAGTGGGAGCGTGTCCCCAGCCACGTTGCCTCTGCTGTATACAGGAATCATTATTTGAGGCTTTTAGTAGACTGGTGTCCTGTATATCCCAGTGCCTGGTTCTGTGCTCCATATGGATGTCCAAGAGCCCATGTGCCTGGCAGTGCAGGTGGGGTAAGAGCCTGTTCCCAGGCATGCTTGCTGCCATGGCTCAGGATGCTGCATCCAAACACACCAGGTGTCCAACAGGGAGAGCGGGACTAAAATCACAGCATGTGTACTTGCAAGGCGATGGCTGGCAGAGGTGAGCTGCCAGAGATGCTGCGGGTCGACCTGGGTGTCAGAGCTGCCCTGACCTATCCCTGGGTATCAGGGGAGGCTGCAGTGCTGCCTGTCCAGTGCTCCCTGTCCTCCCTGGCATAGCTACTGAGCCAGGACAGCTTTTTCTCACTGAAAACTGTGCCCTTTCCTCCGGGGAGGGAGCATCAACACATCCTCCCACGCTCCTGCTCATCCCCTTTCAACAAAATGCCGCTCTGACGTTTCTCTCCGCTCCTGGCAGGGAGCGAAGCTGTTTCCAATCTCTAACTGTGGGGCTCCTGGTGTAGGCTCACAGGTCTGGGCTCTCCTTCTCCAAGCATCCCCATTTTTCTCTCTGTGTGGGGTTTCTGACTCACCTCCCAGGACCAACCTGGCTCCTAATTCTGCAAGGCTGGCTCCTGCCAGCTCTTCTGTGGGAGAGCTCATCTCCCCATGAAGCTTGAGGGTCTCAAATGCCACAAAAACAGAACCAAATCAGCTGTGAATAGGCTTTAACTTGCTATTCAGGAGTACAATAGAAAATCAAATAGATGCTACATATCCTTCAACTGTCTGTGTGCCTGGTTTTCTTTGTTGCAGGTGACTGGGGGAAAGAAAATAGGTTTGTTATGAAAGCACCAGGTCCAAACTGCCCTGCTCTGTTAATCTGGAAACCAGGAGATGTGAAGGAGGTGGCTTGTGTGGACCAGGGCTGCTGTAGGCGGGAGCAACGCAAGGCTGAGTTGATGGCTCTGTTGCCCCACGTTGGCTCTGCAGCGTGCAGAGAGCACCCGAGCTCTGTACAGCACAGCACATTTGGTGCAGATGGTTTTGTCCAGCCATTCATCTCCACTTAAGCCCTTGCAGAGGACAGGCTGCCTCCTCGTGCCTCCTGGTTTTTGGCTGTACAGCACGGAGCACATCTTGTGCCTTTGTGCTAATCTGTGCTCTGCTGCTTCTTGGTCCGGCCACTCTGTTCGGTTGGGCACAGCCTTTGGCAAAAATCACCCAGACCAAGAGTGAAATTCAAATGCACAAAGCAAAATATTTGGTGTGAGGCATCCTAGGGCTGCACTGTGCCACCGAGATGTCTCACAGGGTGGGTAGCAGGGCTATTTTGTGCCACAAAGCTGGTGTCAGGGATGTGGTGCTAAGCAGGGAGGAGATGGCAAGGGGTTCTCTCTCCTTCCTGCACAGCTGATTTCCAGGAGGTCTGCTTTTGGGGTGGGATTGTTGGCAGGGGCCTGAATCCTGGCCCTGCAACCCTCCTGAGCAGGGCTTCACATCCAAACCCTCCTTTTATCTCTGGCTTACCTGGTGCACAAAGCCATGGATGGGCAAACGGACATCCCCTGCCGGACTGGGCTGCAGGGAGGGGAGGCAGCAGTGTTGCTGCATCCTTTGCGAGTGCCCGGCTCGTCGGGCCCCACGCGAGCTCCTGCCAGCCCCGGGTGTGGGTGCGGGCAGGAGCCTGTGGTTAGGCAGCCCGTCGGACATGAATGCGAAGTGAACTCAGGCTTCCCTTTTGAAGTTTGACACCCGGGATTTTCCCCACCCACTAAGGAGGACTGAAGACAAAAAAGAGCAGAAAAGAAAAAAAGAGGGAGAGGGGGGAAAAAAAAAAGCCCTCTTTAAATTGCTGGTGAGGGCATGTCAAGGAGGCAGAAGTTAAAAGAGGCTGTGGGGGAGGGCTTGGTGTGTGTCTATCTGGCTGGCCAGCTCTGACTCACCAACACGTGCAGGTACAACCCTGCTGCAGCCTGGTTTCGGCTTGAGCCTCGCTTGCTTGGCGAAGCCGAGAGGGGTTTGCAGAGGCAGGAGGGAAGCGGAGAAAAAGGAAGAGCTACCACGGCTTGTGCTTGGCTGCTTGGTGTGTGATGGCCCTGAATCGTGCCCTCTCTCTTGCCCCTTCTGTCATCATCCCCCTTCCAAGCTGCATCCCGATCTTGGGTGCATCAAGAGACCAAGGATCTGGCCCCACTGATGTAAAGGTTGCAGGATTAGGCTGCCTTAAACAACAAAGCCTTGCTCCGCCTGTCAGACGGATACCCCAGGGGCAGACTGGAAGGGTGTGGAGTGGAGGCTCCTCTTGCAGAGGTAGAATGGGAACATTTTCTGGTCCTGCCTGTCTGGTTTAGCACTCCCAGCTGGGGCTTGGATGATCCAAAAGGGAGCTTGATCTGAGATGCGAGGCTATGACTTATTATTATTTAAAACTTCTAAAGCTTGAAGCTGCAAGGCTGTAACTTGGACCCAGATTCACCTGATAGACCCGATCTGCCGGGGATGGAGCAGTGGACACGAGGTTGGATGTGATGCCTGTTTGTGTAGGGTTGTGGTGGTGCAGCTCCAAAAGAGACCTGCAAAGGCAGTGATGGGATCCCACCCTGTCCCTCACCTCCACCCAGCTGTAAGCCTCAGCTTTAAGTCTGACGTCAAAGCTTTAGGGGGTTGAAGCTGACTGCTTTTTGGCATCCCAAGACCCAGGCTTGACTCACACCTACAGAGAGTGTGAGTTCTCTGGAGAGAAATGGGTATTTTGTGTGGCTGAGTGTAACCAGATGGGTCCTGGCACCAATGGAGGATCTGCTGGGCCCCACCAGAGCCCCGAGCAATGCCCACACCCGTGCGAAGCGATGCTTGGTCCACCTTGTCCCTCAGTGCCAAAAGAGGCAAAAAGTGAAATTCCATTCCCTGATACCATCCTTTACCCCATCCTGGGGGGCGGGAGGGAAAGGTACTCTTGCCAGAGCTGCTCTCACCATAAGTGACCCTATGAGGAGAAGGGGCTGAATGCCAGCAGCATGTGGAGCAGGAGAGGGTCTGTGATCAGATGGTGTGAGATGTCCCAGTGGGAGCTCACAGCAGCTCAAAGCAGCCACTCTTTTTGTATTTGCCCCATAAGGTTAAGCTCTGTGGGGTGTCATGGGGAATACTTGCAGCTTCTGGAGCTGCAAGGACCTGCTGTCTTTTATTCCTCGGGAGGACAAATGGCTGGGCCATCGCCCATGGCACTGGTGTCAGGACCATGCTTAGCTTTGTATCTAGGTGATCTCCACTTGGTGAGGTGAGCCCACCCATCCATGGCAGGAGGAAAGGTGCTTTGTGGTCTAGAGGTGTCTGGGTCTTGGCTGTACTGTCACCCCAAAAGCTTGGGTCCCTTCATTTTCCCTCCTTCCTGGCTGTGCATGGCCGTCACAAGACCATGCCTTCTTGTTGCAGGCAGTGGGGTTCAGCCTTGTGATTTTGGCCATCTGATTGTCACGGTCCACTTCTCCTTTGGGAACTTGCAACCCACTGCAGAACAGAGCAACCGCCTGGCTCTGAAGGCATCCTGCCCTTGGTGCCGCAGCTGTGCCAGATGCCGAGGTCTGGAGAGCAGCACTGAAATCACTATTTCAGCTGAAGCTGCTTGCTCCTACCCTCATGGGAGGAGGGGTGCCACATACCAGTTGCTGGCTGGAAGAGCCATGTGAGTGCCCAGCCGAAGAAGAGAGCTGCTGGGACACCTACCAGAGGGGAACAGCAAGCTTTGCCCTTGCTCTCAATCCCGGGGCTGTGAACCACAGAACAACGGAGGAAGGGAGGTGGCTGCTCGGCCAACAGGGTATGATAAATGTGCCGGGATCCTGCTGTTAAACACCCATGCTTTGCACGTTTCCACATGAGGGGAGACTGCTTTGCAGGTGGTATGTAGGCAACTGCTGTCTCGGTGCCATGGGTGCATTGCTTTAGGTAGAGAAGAGCCCGGTCCGTATTGCTGGTATGCTGCAGAAGAGGGGAGCTGATCTGGGGAAGGCTGCCTGCACTTGGCAGATGGGTTGAAATGGAAAGAGTCTCTTCCAAGACAGCCCTTGATGGAAATTAGCCTTGCACAGCTCTGGGGGTGGGCTGTGGGGGTGAGGGGTTGGGAGATGATATGCACCGTGGCTGCTAAATTTAGGAGTACACCATTTTGTTGGTTATCTCCTTGCCTGGTGTGCTAGATCATATCCACGTCTCATAGCCTGGTCCTGACCGTACCTATGAGCTCTGTGGTGCCTATCTGTGTCCATGCATGGGAGGAGATTCTTCCCCTCTGCTTCCCCTTGCATCCTTGAGACCTTTAATCTTTCATGCTGTCTAAACCAATCCCCTTGGGGAAGAAGATAGTTAATTAGCCCCTTCTCCCCCCGTTCCTCACTGCCCGTGTTTCCCAGACCCCGCTGGCTGGTGACCCCCTCTGCAACGTGTCTGTGAAGCTTGTTATCTGCCCTGTACAGATTTCCCTGGCGGGAAGGGGAGGTGATGCTGCAAAGGCTCCAGCTTCCGTCACGAGTGTCTGCCAAGGCATGAGGAGCTCTACCCAGCCTGGTCTGGCTTGTGAAGGTGTTGGGGCTGTTCCCTGCACTCAGTTCCTGGACAAGGTGGGAGGACATTGTCCCTGAGGAGTGGTGGTCCTGAGATGGTGCGGGACCTGGAGGGGACAGCCGCATCTGCGCTCCTCTTCAGAATAGGAGGGAGGGAGGCATCCCTCACTAGGGTGGCACTGGCACCTGGAGATGAAGCAGGATCCTTAAAAGCCAGGCAGCTTTAGGGCCTTCCCTCCATTTCTCCGGGAGATGCTGGTTCTTCTCTGTCCTTACCTAATGTCCTGAGAAGGCTCAGCTTACTGCAGTTGGGTCCTACCTGAAGCTAATCCCAACAAGAGTAAAAAACCCCTCACCTAGAGCTCCCAGCTGGCCTCGTGCCTGGGGGATGGTGATGGGATGCTGCTTGCCTTGCCAAGGCTGTAAAGGAGAGGGGGAAGGAAGAGGGGACTGGATCCGTAGGCGAGGGAGCACCCGGGCTCGCCAGGGCACTGCTGCTTGTGCAGGAACTGCTGATCCTTGCAAACGGCCCGTCACCGTCTCCCGCGCATGTTCCTCCCAGCAGTGTGGGGCTGCATGTGCGTGCATGTAGCAGGGCACTCATGCCTCTTCCATGTGTGATGCGAAGGGAAACCAGCCCTGCTTTCCACAGGAGAGGCTGTGCTTAGGGCTCTGGTGTGGAGGATCGGGTGCCCAGGAGAGGGGTGCTGCTGATGGGCTGCTCCCCCTCCCCACTGGGCTTAACCTCCTCCAGCGGTGTCTCATGTGGCTGGGACAGATGTGCCTTCTGCAGCTGGAGTAGGGGAGGGAAGGAGGAAGCCGGTTGTGCAATTTTTCATAGATATCAAATGTGAAAGGAGTGGGAATATGGTGGTGCAGAGGAGAGAATCTTTGAGGGGAACCTGTGTGCTACCTGTGCTGGGTCCATCAGCCTCCTCCCAGTCCAGACGCTGAGCTCAGTGCTGCTGAGATGCAGGGAATGGTGTCCCCTGTATACCACCCCCCCTGCCACGCAGAGTGGCTGAGGGTTTGCAGTAAATCTGAAAAATGCCTCGTCCTAGAACTGTACCTTCTGCCAACTTCTCTTATCAGACCCCATGCTTTTGCCTAAAGCCAGTAGCTGTAAGGATGGAGATGGGGGGAACAGACTGCTTTGACACTGCTCTCTCGCCTGCAGCCTGTTTGCATTCATGATTGCATCCGTGCATTAAAGTGCTTTGAGCTCCTCGTTACCAAAGTGCAGACTCTGAGTTTTAACGAGCCACCCGTGGGAGCTGGGACTGGGAGAGACGAACTGCCATCCTCCCGAACTGAGGCAGAGCTTGACAACAGGCACCGCTGCCTGGAAACGGTGGGCAAAGGCTTTATTGACCACTGGAGGTCACTTTTTCAATAATGCAGTACAATCCAACTTTATTTTGTCAGTACCTTTCATGCAGGCTGCTTCCAAGCTGCTCAGCAGCCCCAATGCAAAGGGAGGGAGAGGAAAGACTTCTCCTGGAGCTGGGGAGGTGGAGGCTGCTCAGCAGCGCAGGGTGCAGAGGAGAAGGCTCTCGTGCTTCAGTGAAGAGCTAGAGGAGGAGAAGAGGAGAAAATGAAGCAGCCTGGAAGCTGCTCCCCTGTGCTGTAGATGCACCTTCAGGCGCTTCATAAGCAAATGAGCGTGTTTGGCCCTGAGGAGGCCGGAGGAAGGGTGGAGGAGGCAGGAGGGTGCTGGGGAGAGAAGGCAGCTCTGCACACGCGAGGCTGGGTGCTGCGCAGGGAAGGTCATCCTGTGTTTCTCAGCCAGACACCCGCAGTTGTTGGGAAACGAAGGCCCTACAGCAGCATGGTCAGAAATCCAGCTTGCTGCAGCTGTTTGCTTCTCCCAGAGTGAAGAAGCTGCAGAAACCCTGTGATTTGAGCTCACGAAAGAGCTCGGATGTGGGCAGGCTCAGGCGGTTTCTGAGCCAGAAATTGTGCCTGAATCGTGTTCCTTTGCTCCTTGCCTGGTGCCGAGCCATTTCTGGGAGGGGACTGTGACCTCCTGCCTGCACTGCCTGCTCCAGGCATCGAGGTGAGGTTTCTGCCCAGGCTGATGCCCCACAAGGGCTTGGTCAGGCACCTCCTCCCAGCCCCATGCAGGCAAAATCCCAAATGCTGTCCTTGGACAAAAGGAGGTGTGGGGCACCATGAGAGTGTCTTTGGTCACCCCAAAATCCCATGCAGGAATGAGAAGGGACATCCTGGGACTCTCTGATGCTGGCAGCCGCTGCTTTTGTGAAAGAACTGGGGGATTTTCTGCACTGGGGAGGAGCAGAGTCCCTGAGCACAGGAAGGCTGGAGGTTGGAGGTGGAAAACCCAGCAAAAAGCCTTTGCTAAGGAGTCAGCAGCAACGGCTGGTGCATGAGCTCTTCTGTCAGGCTGCGTGCTTCCCTTGCATGGTGACGCATGGCTTCCAGACCTGCTGCTTGTGCTGAGCAGCCTGGGGTGCTGGATGTGCCTGCCATGGATGTGACCTGCAGGAAAGGCACCACTCATGTGGCAAACCTTTCTGAAAGTTTTCTTGCTCCTCTCCACTTCACAGCCTGCAGCCTTGCCTGTGCTGGCTGCGCCACAGGCAGGGCTGAGCCCTGTTTGGAGGGAGAAGGTCCCCTTTCCTTCAGTCTGGGGATGGAGCTGTGGTGGTGGATGGTCACCTGGGAGAAATGGGGCTCTTCCATCCCACAGCAGCCTGGGGAGAAGGTGCAAGCGACCCCTCCTGTCAAGCAGCACTAGGGCCATGAATATGGGATATTTGCACATAGGTGCCTGGTTACATCAGGGGCACAGGAAGGGGACAGACCAGTGGTCTTAGATGGAGCATCGAGGGTCTACTCCACATCCCTCTGCCCCACTTCCCATTGTCTCCTGTTGCTCCCATGCTGTCTATCCTCTCCTGGGTGAATTCTTGCTCTCGGCCCTTTCTGTTGCAGGAATGCAAATGCTAACGTGTGTACACTGTGTTTTGGGATCTCCTTGCTCTGTGCTTCCAGCATCTTCTGAATGCCTGGGCTTAAATTCTCCCCTTCTGCTAGGGGAAGTGGAGGTCTCCTCCTGCCTTGTCTGAGCCTGTTGGAGCTGCTTGAAAGGATTGTGGGGTTTCAGCAAGACTCTCTGAAGCCCAAAGGCATCTGGCCTGGCACTGGGAGGAATTCAGTCTTCTTGCATTTCTTTTTGCCATGCTGAAAGTTGGTTGGGAGGCTGGTTGTGCCAGATTTGCCATGCTGAAAGTTGGTTGGGAGGGTGGTTGTGCCAGATTTGCCATGCTGGAACTGCTTTTCCCTGCTGCCCTTTGGGGACCTGGCATTCAGGCTTGCCTAGGGCTACAAGTGGTCATAGGTAGCCTGGAGGGTCCTTGTGTCCAGGCTGCAGACCTCCAAGGCAGAAGATAGAGTTGGCTCTTGTGATGTTGCTTGTTCAATTTGCCATCCCCCAATTCTTAATTCTGAGGTAGCTGGTTCAGACAGTGATGTTTCCATCATCACCAAAATGAGCAGATCTGGGTTTTTTTGGCTAACTTGATATTATCATTCGTCTTTGAGAGGTGGGAAAGGAGTAACTGTTTTTCACATCTGTTTCTTCTACAGCTCGGGGAGGAAGGGGCTGGGTTTGCACGGAAGCATCAGCATTGCGCTCGGAGACCCTGGATCTGGGCAGAGGCAGGGAATCACTGCCGTGCTGCAGTTGGTCTCCCTAAATGGCTGTGGGAGCTGGACGTGTGTGAGGACTGCAAGCATTTAACCACCACAGCAGATGGGACTCAAGACACGTCGGAGCAAATATTTAAAGATCCGGTTTTATAAAGCCACTTTTTGGCTATAAACCACCCGTCCCGCAGCTCCCAGTGCCCATTGCTGTGAACTCCACTGTTTGCTGCTCCTGCTGCTCAGCCACGCTGCTGGTTGGCAGGACTTGGCCAAATGTGCCGCCTTGGTTTAGTGCTAGATTTTTCTCTTTTCCCCCAGCCCTGGGGTTTTATTTTCTTTCTTTGTTTGTTTTATTTATGGAAAGGATTTTCCTGCTCTTGGCAGAGTGGAACGGGAAGTGATTGCTCTAGCAAGGGAGGCTGTATCCTGGTCACTGCCCAGCCCTGTCCCTCTCTCCTTCCTGCTCATGCAACAGTTTTTACCGTATCAGCTGCTGTCGCTGAAGCAGCAAATCGTGAATCTCTAGTGCCGGAGGCAGGAGAACTTCTTCTCTGTGCTGCCTCCCAGCCCCGGCTCTAGGACAGCCTGGGAGATGGGGATGGGGACATGTTGTTGGAAGGGAGCTCTGAGTCTCTTTTATCCCCTGTAACCACCCTAGGGGGTTCCTGGGCTCAGACTCCAAGGTTGAGTAATATGTGGCCAAATCCTGGTGGATGTCTTCCTGCTGTCTCAAATTCATTTTCCAAAAGGCTGAACTGAGGAACACGTCTCTAGGGGGTGGCAAGGCTGGGATCTCATGTCCCATTCTGCTCCAGAATATGTCAGGCACAAGTGTCAGGTTCCCAGAAACGATCCTTGACTCGTTTACACAGCATGGAGTGGTCTCTGGTTTGCGCTTCCCTTTGCTGCTTTGTCTTTCAGCCTGGGTCCTGTGGAGCCAAGAACTGACGTGGCTGCTAACACGGGCAGGCTCTGCTCCTGAATGAGCAAAAGAAAAATAAATAGCATCTCAAATTGCAGCTTGTGTGCAATGGGCCAGATTTCTGCTCTCTTTCCAGCTCTGCGACTCGGGGTAGTTACTTCTGACTTGCATCTGCAGTGAAAGTAAGATGGTAATTGGGCCCAGAGACATTTTAGGATAGACCCAATTTAATCTCCTGGTGCTTCCATTTCTGCCTGATATTAAACCCTGCTCAAACTCTCCTAGGAGAGTTGCTAGCGTAACTCACTGGTGCCTCTGCAGTGCTTTGAGATCCTCAGATGCGAGTGGTTACAGAAGCTTTTAATAGCACTTAACTTGGAAGTCCAAAGCAAGGGGAAATTCACAACTGATAAGAAAAGCCATGTTGGTGCACTGGGTTAAACCCAGCATTATGCCCTCTAATTATGTAGCGGTGGCCTAGGCTGCTAGAGTAACCAGCGAAGATGGGATGGTTGTGCTCGGCTGGAGGGAACCAGGGCTTGATTTAGTGCCTGTTGAGATCAAGAGGCCTTTGATTTCAATGGGTATTGAATCAGGCACTGCAATATCAAATAGGCTAATCAGATAATAACTTCAGATCGTCTGACATAGATTCGTGTCCCTGAGTTGGGGCAGGCAGAGTAAATTGGGCAGCCAGCTGGGTGAGGCTGTGTGAGCCAGCAAGCTGATGACTTGTCCCTAATGAAACGGGATGTCCAGTCACAGACTGGTGGCAAAGATGGGCTGGTAGCTGTGATGGGGTATGGGTCAGGCAGCATTCCTCCAGGCCAGAAGATCCAGCGTGGGCCTGTCCCCCTCTCCCACTGTCGTTCCTGTGTGGGGCTAGTGTGCAGGATAGCGGCTGGAGGAGCTAAAGAGGGAGAGGAATTTGGGGTGATCTTGCATTATTAAGCCGATGCTTCCAGGCTTCTACAGGCTTCCTGCAAGAAAGGCTTTTTTTTCTTTGCAGCTGTTGTTGTATCAAGCCGGCACCTGAAATAATTTCTGCTGTCTTCTAAATGGGGAGATTGGGCACAGCAAGAGGGGTGCTATAAAGGGAAGGATGTGCTGACGCTCCTCAGGGATGTTAAATCTCCAGGATGCCTGTTTGTGGGGTGGCTGTCCTGAGGCTTGAGCTTTCTTATCCTGATTCTGGCTATGCTGGCAGGAAACCTGTTCTGTAGCATGGAGCATGATCCCTTTCCCAGGATCCCCAGGGAATTTTACCCCGCTCTTGCAGGAACATGAGATGTTTGCAATGCCCTTGATCTCTCCTGCTCTGGAGAGATCTGAGACCTGTGGCTCATTCACTGGAGTTCTTGGTTGTTTTTCGTTTGGCAAGCGCCTGGGAAAGTGTGTGGTAGTGAGCAGTGGGGAGGTGTTCTGGGGTGGGGTATGTATCTACAGCATCACCCACTTCTCTGCTACTAAATCTATCTAGTGCTGTAGCTGCCTTGCTGGGAGAATGGTGGCTGCTGCAATGTGACCAGCTCTGAAACAGCTCCTCCAGCAAACGCCTGAAGCCCAGGGTCTCACCTCACTTCTGGCCTTGTAGATGAAAGCTTTGGATGTGCTGCTTTGCAGGGACTGGAGCCTGCAAAGCCCAATTCCTCTGGCTTTGTCTAGCAGTTGGGTTTTAAACCATGAGCTCTAATTCGGAAGCTTGTTCTGTTTTATTTCTCCGTGGCTAAAGAAAAAAACAGTAGTGTCTTGCTCTGTGTGCATTGTATGATGTCTAAGCAGAGTTTGCACCCCAGCTCGTCCCACGATTGCTCTCTGTGGCTGCAGGAATGTTATCTCTGAGGCCTCCACCTGCCCTGATAAACTTGGCTGGAAGTGGGTCAGTAGGTTTAAAAGTTCTGGGGAGATATGTTGTGATCGTATCAGCATCATACCATAAAAGAAGCAGGCTGAAGTCAAATTCAAGGCAACAATGAAAACTTGGAGAGGAGTGGAAAGAAGAGGCAGTGGATCAGCAGATGCAGAAATCCCTCTGGGTCCTATCAAGTGTTTTGCCAGTGTTAAATGCTGAGTAAAATACAGCATCTGAGAGATCAGATCACTGGGTATTCCCTCTGGACAGGGAATCCCTGGGTTGAATATTTCTTCGGTGAATCATCTTCTGAAGCCGTCAGAGCAGAGATCTGGCATGGGGTTATTGCTGTGTCCAACTGGCTGCTGGAGGTGACATTGCTTCCAGGCTATTTGGGCAAAACTACTTGAAGAAGACACATAAATAGCATCATCCAGCTCTCTGCTACTAAAGCTCTGTTTCCTGCATACTTGGATTCAGCAACAGCAAACAAAACCCTTCTGGGATGGCCTGAGCATCCAGAGCTGGGTTTACAGGGGAAGGGGCAAAACCAGAGGGGTTTTGGCAGGAGCGTGCTCTGCTGCTGTTGTCTCCAGCAGTGCTTGGGGAAGGCCAGCCCACAAAACTTGCTTCACAAAAGCATCTCCTGAATTTGCAAGGCCCATTGAAGGGCTCTTCCAGGTCTTCAGCAGCACGTGGCTCTTTTGCTAGATCCTTCTCTGTGAGCCGAGAGGTGGGACACTGGCAGCCAAAAACATAAGAGGCTAATACAGGGGAAAGAACCAATTGCTAAATGACCTTCATCAAAGATGCTGAAGAGCCTGTGTGGCACACAGAGATGTCAGGCCCATACGAGAGAAATCCTATGAGGAAAGCCTGTGAAGGATGTGGTCCAGTTAGGTTTTTATTTCCCCCCACCCGCCCTTGGCTTTTTCCTTTAATCCATCACAGAGACTCTTCCAAAGTCGAGTACAGACATGAAAAGACTGTCTTATGTTCCAAGAAGGGCATGGTGAGAGGGAGAGGACTGTGCAGCCTTCATGATGCTGTGGTGATGGGTTGTCTTCTCCCAAGTCTGGTCTGGGGAGATGCTGCAAGGAAAAGGTACCTGCTGCCCCTCTCCCTTGTTTTGGGGAGCCATGTGTCAGCTGTAGCTGGTCTTGGGGACTGTTTGGCTGCATTCTTCATTTGGGATCATTTGAGACAGTCCATGTGGACAGCATGAGAGTTGCAGATGCTCCATTTGAAAAGCTGTAGAATTACTGTGAGGGGGAGTGGGTTTAAATCGTATCTCCTCCAATAAATCAGCACAGGCTGCGCCTTCCTGCCCCCACGGGGGCATGTGTTTGAGGGAAAATCCATCCCACCCTTTGCTTTGCTCATCCCTGCTCAGGTCTGCCCAGCTTTGTGCCAGGACAACGGTTACTTAAACACCAATAATGTTGTCTCGAGCAGTAAGTAAAGCAGGGCTTGCCTGTGCTGGGCTGCTCTGCGACTTCACTGCTTTGAGTACAAACAGCAAGCTGTTCCTGCGCGTGGGCTACCGTCGCTGCCAGGAAAGCTATTCTCATTCAGCAGAGAGAAATGAGCTGTGCAAAAAGAAGGCACGTCTCATATCGATAGGCATCGCCTGCCAGTTCAACCAGTACGTGGTGGTACTGCTGCACGGGGCTGGCTCGGTAGGTTTGATATGGGTTTTTTTGATGTGTGTGACCCTTTGGACTGTGCTGGTATTGACAGAGAATCGCCTCGTCTGTGGTGGCTAAATTGGTATGACCGGTCCTGGGTGGGATGCTGCAGTGATTACTTGCAACAGGAATGGAGCGAGACACTGTGATGTGACACAATAGAGGACACAGTCCCTTGTGTGTCATGTTGGTGTTAAAAGCGATGTCCCACTGCTGCTCCCAAGGCATTTTCACCTCTTCTGGCCCAGAAAGAACAATGGCGTAGAGATGCCTTGGGCTGCTTTTTGGGCTTCTTTAGTCTCTTTAACGTTTTTCCTTGGGTGGCGTTTGAAGCTTGCTGAGGATGCTGCCCTCACGCTGCACAAGGAGGGGATTTTTTTCAGCCCTTCACTTGCATCTTTTAGGAGGAAACTCCTGGGAGCTTAAAAAGAAATGTTGACACCGACCTTCCTTTCGGAAAATTTCAGCTCCTGGTGGAGGTGTCTGCCTGTCGAGCAGAGCCCTTGAAGCCACCGGCTGGGTGGAGGGTGCTGGAGCCTCTCCTTGCTGTAGCTCCAGGGCTCTGATTTTTGGCAGTGCCGGGCTGGCGGGGCGCCGAGCCACGGGAAGGCTCCATGGGTGCTGGTATCTCAGGCAGATCTGGGATCCGCTGAAGTGTGTCCACCCTGACGCCAGCCCGTGCTCGGGTCTGCTCTTGGCCGCTCGGAGGGTTTGTGTGCGTACCCGCCCTGTGATCCCTCGGCCTGTTTTGGAGACGGGAGCTGCCCGTGGGATTGCTTTCACCTCCAGTTCGGCATGGGGGAGCAAGATGAGGGGAGCCGGCTGGAGAAGCGGGGAGATTTTAAGCCACGTCCTTGGAGTGGGACAGGAAAGCTCGACTCCTGTGTGTCTCATTTTGCCATATTCCCCCCTCCTCCCCCCCAAAAAAACCTCCCAAAGCCATGCAAGGAGGTGGGAGCCACATCTCACCCTGCACGCTCCCCATGACAGCCCTGGGCAGGGAGGAGACCCCCGACTCGGCTCTGCCTCGCCGGGACGCAGCCCCCTCCTCTCCCTCCCCTTCGGGGGGCTGCGGGGTGCCTCGAGCCGGGGGGCTGGTATCCCCCTCACACCATGACAGAGGCCCCCGGCCCGCTGCGGGCCCCGTACCCTGCCGGATGTCACGGAGCCAGACGGCCGCCCCGGCCGTCGCAGCTGAGCTCCCGGCCCCGAACAATGGGGCCATTGAGGGGCTGGAGCCGGGGGTGAGGCCCGGCCGGGCGGGCTGCGGGCTGAGGATGGGGAGGACAGCTGAGCCCGCTTGTTCCACCCTGGCCGAGTTACAGCCCAAAATAGGTGCCTGGTGGCCATTCGGAGGCTGGGCCTCTTTGTCCGGAGGCCACGGCTTGTTTGCGCGTGGGGATTTTGTGGAGTATTTATGGCTTGGAGCGGGGGGGAAGGAAGGAGGGAGCCTGGCACTTGTGCGAACTTATTTTTATTTGTTTTTTGGTGTTAAAAAGGCAGGACTGCTGGTATTTTTATCCCCGCCCCACACCTTGCTGTAGGTGCTTAGGCTTCCTCGCAAGCCGGGCACCTCTGTCCCGGTGCAAGAGCGAGAGGCTTGCTCCGCCGGCTGCCACGATGGCTGGGCGATGGGGATGAGGGGCAGAGAGGAGAAAAGCCCCACGGTGGGGTCACAGCACTCCCGAAAGCCCTTGACCACGGCGGGTGAGAGGGACGGAGAGATGCCATCAACAGCTGGCGAAGCCACTAAGCTGTCCCCGTTGTACGTGTTTGCCCATCTCCACGTGCCATCCCAGTCGCTAATTCCTGGTTCCTCTGTGGCTGCCAGAGCCACCTCCTGCCCTGTGGGGTGCGCGTGGGTGTCTGCAGATAGTGCTTCCCCATCCTCCCTCGCCAGACCCCCCTCGATCCGCTTTCCTGGCGCTGAAATGGATGCTGTCTGGCTCTTGTAGACATCGAGCATCTGCTGTGCCCAGTGACTCCGAAAATCGCGCCTCTTCTGTAGCCGTGCGTGGATTTAAGGGCTCAACGTGAGGTGTCTGAAGAGGTGGTTGTGGTTTGAGCCCGCTCTGAGTTGTGCTGCTGAAAGCGGGGGTTATGTCTGCGTTGGGAGGGGTGTAAAATTAATGCAATGTTTGGATCAGCTCATTAACTGACTGTGCCGGTCCAAATCTTGCCCTTGGAGGCATGTGTGTTGCTGCCAGAGCCATCAACATAAAGATTCTCCCCAGCACAGCCGGGGATAGGATTTGGCCTGTTTATATTCACGGTGCAAAAAGGACCGAAGGATTAATGACTGATTACTTCTCGGGCCAGCGGGAGCCCTGGGTACCCATCTAGTCTGCAGATAAAATGCAGGGCAGACCAAGACAAAGCTTTGCAACAGAATCCTCCCAATTACCTCACCGATCTCCCCGCGCGCCGTAAAATGCACCGTCAGCTCTGCAACCGGCTAGCCAGCGCTCAGCCTGGAGACGAAACACCTCCCGATGCTGCTCCGAGCTGCTAAGCCGCTCTATGAGATTTGGGGGAGAAAAGTCTCAATCATTCCCCCACCACCACCCTCCGCCTCGCCCCTCTCCCCAACCTGGGCATCGTTTGGAGGTGGTTTGGCGGAGCCTTGGCTGGTCCCTACCTGCCTGTGCATGTGTCTGAGCATCCTATCGGCCCCCCCAGCGGAGCCTGCGCGTTGGATGCAGTTTCTATGGTTACTGCAGCTCCCGGGCCCGGGAAGAGCAGTTGGATGCTGGAGCTGGCAGGACCGACGTCTCCCTCTGGATCAGCCAGAAACTTGACAGGGAGTCGGTGTGTGCGGGAGCGACAGAGCGCAGGACAAAGAGAGGAGGAGAGCGGGAGAGAGGGAACCCAGGAGAAAAATCCGGCATCTGCTGGGTACCGGGGTTGCCCCCAACAGGTTATCCTCTGAACAGGCTTCAAACAGGAACAAAAAGGGGGCGGGGGGGTGGGTGGGGGGGAAAGGGATGATGAGAAAATTGCAGTTCTGGTGCTCACATGAAGGTGACATTTGTTGTAGCATCTCTAACCGTCGATTCAGGGATCTAAACACATGGAAGTTTTAACTGCTGCCAGAGCCTGACTATTCTACCCACATTTGTTTTCTCCCAGCCCTTCTTTCCTCTTATTTAATTCTTCTAGCGTTTTTTATCCTGATATTTTGCTCCCCACACACACAAGTTTCCTCCCCACATCTATATATTCCCCTCCCGTCGGTTAGGCTAAAAGTTTAACGCACATTTAGCCCTCGCCACATGCAGTGTTGGGTGCCACTTGGGAATTGATGGGACTGTTTTTGGCAGAGTTTTTCTCTGTCACAGCCTTGCTGCTGCGGCCGTGCTGGCATCCTGCTGATGGATCTGAGCGCTGAGCCTTCTGCCCAGTGCACCGGCGTGCATGGGTGCAAACCTAGCTGGGTGTTCGTATCTGCAGTCAGGGACCCCCCCTGCCCCATCCTCTCATCTGGCCTGCCCCAAATACATATGATGCCTACCAAATTGGATTCAACCTCACAGGGTGGACTTGCAAAGCTCTTTCTTTCCTGCTCGGCCACTTTGCCTCCTCTAAACTGCTGGCAGACAGGGCAGTGCCTCTGAAACGCGTGTGCTGTAATAGGCATCTCGATCCCTGCTGTTATGGGCAGGGTGTGGGGACAGGAATGAAAATAATTGGGCCAAAGGCTTGGGCGATGAAGGGCCCTCGTCCTGACCTGCTTGGGAGGTAACTGGGAGCACAGGTCTCCCTGTGCTTCCCAGGTGAGGAAGGCTGCTCGCCCAAGGAGCTCTCGGCAAGCCCCAAGCCAGTCAGACTGGCTCTCCTGTCTCCCTGGGGCAGCTGCGAGTGCTGTAGCTCTGTCAGGCGAGGGGTTGCAATGGGTTACGGCTGTCCCTGACTCAGAGAGGAGAGGGCAGGCAGGCAGGTGAAGGGTTTGCAGGGTTCTGGCTATTTCCAGGGCTGGCAAGCTGCAAAAAAATCATTCTAACGCCAGGAAACTGTGCCCTGCCTTGTGCACCAAGGGGTGTCTGTAGCCCTGAGCCTCCAGGGCGGAGAAAGGATGGAGCATAAGCATGAGCTGAACGGCTCTCCTGGGTTTGCACCAGGGGCTCTTGCTGCCCCAAAGCGGCACTACCTGGCCCTGCCTGCATCGTGTGTGGGGCCAGCAGTTGCTGGGACTGCAGGGTGGCAAATCTCTTCCTCACGCAGGGCCAGCCCAGCTCCTTGTCCTCCCTGCGGAGGGGAGAGGCAGCGGTGCCTGGGGAGACGTCGCATGACTTCTCCCGAGCAGTGTCCTAGTTTTGAGGGAGTTGCTGCCCTTCCCTGCCCGTCTGGCCTTTTCCCCTTGGCTGCTCCATGCGTTCCTCTCACCACTTGCATTCCTGCCCTACGCTGGGGCTCCTTGCTGGGCTGAGACCCGATTCACCCAGGCAGAATATCCCTGACTGGTTGGCTGGCCTTGGACAAGGTTGGGGATGCTTCTTCAGTGGTGCGGTTGCAGTTGGAAAGGCTCTCTCCTCTCAAGAGCATCTGTCTTTGCCGCTGAATGAGGACTGAATGCCCATGGTCCTGAGCCTTTCTGCCTGGAGCCTGTGCAAACTCCAGGCTGGATGCAGTGGTGCTCAACTCTGTCTTGGTGGTTCCCATGTCCCAGCAGAGAATCTGGAGGTGATGTCTGCAACAGCACTGGGCACTGTGTAAGAACCCCACATCAAAAGTCAGCAGCTCACGTACCAAAAGCCTTCAGCCACCTTTTGGGGCAATATGGTCTTTTTTTCTTCATTCACTGGGATTTTTTTCGGGTTGTGGAAAGGCTGATGGGAGCAAAGGCAGAAATGAGCTTCCACCTGATTAAGCCTAGTCTCTTTTTTTCTGCCAAGGGTGAGAAGCTGTTGATGCTGCGATGGGTTAGTGGCAAAGGCTGTTGAGCAGAGAGGCTCACAGAGGTAGTGTGGTCCTGCGGAGCAGAGTGATGCTGAGGAAGCCGGAGCCGTGGCTGGTGTGACAGCACAGCCGTGTTTCTATAGGGGCAATGCCGTGGAGGTGTCTGAGGGGAGGTCGCAGCGCCTGCCGCAGTGCTGAATGCTTTGCTGGTACAGGACGAACCAATGCTCTGACTCGCTCGTCTTGGGTCTTGCGTCCTTTGAGTAGGATCAGCCTTTGCAGGGAGGCGGTGAAGCAGAGCCAGAGGCAAGAATTTACCCCAGGCCCTGCAGCACAGACTGCCCGTCCTGCCTTTGCTGGGCTAGCGATGGACGCTGCGGCCCCGGCAGCCAGCACGTTCCCCCCAGCAATTCTCAGGCTGCTGTCATCACCGGAGATGTCGGCGGGAGGCAGAGGACAGGGTGTCTGCCCGCTCCCAGCTCTCTGAATCACCTGCTCAGCCCTTTGGTTGCCGGGACTTGCAGCTGCCTAAGCTGTGTTTACCCTTCCCCGATCCCTTTTCTCCCTTTTCCCCAGGCAGATTAAAGCCAGACAAGAAAGGGCAGATGCGGCTCCCCCTCGACAAGTCGCTGCAGGTGAGACGGGAGCTGCTTGGCATGCACACCTGAGCCACCTGGCCCGCCTGCCGTATTAACCATTTTGTGCAGGCAGGCAGGAGCAGCGCTGCAGCGGCGCTGGGCAGCTCGCCAGGGGATGCGTGGGAGCAGGGGCTGGGGGATGCTTCGGGGAGAGGGAACGGCCCCAGAGAGGATCCTCTCCCTGCGGCTGCAGGCGTCAAGGCGGGCCACTCCCAGTCTGGATCGGTGGCTCACAGCGGCCTTTGGAAACGGAGCATCAGGCCCCCAAATTTTATATTTCCCCTCCTCCTTCTTTACACCTCACAGAAGGGAGCCCCTGGAGAACCGGGTCCATCTGGGAGTGGGGGATAGCAGGCGGACCTGCCTGCGCCGGGCAGCGAGCAAAGTGTTTTGCATCACTGGGGCTGGGTGAGAAGTGCCAGGTCCGCTCCCGGCCCAGCACATCGAATGGCTCGTGTCTCCTCAGCTGAGCCGGACCCAGACTGGTCCCCGTAAGAGGTGTGTCCCGGCTTGATGTCGAAACTGGCCTCCCCAGAGGGCATCATGTTCCCCAAACAGGATCACGCCTGCAACGCCGTCCATGTGCTTTCTTTGGGTTTCAGTGCGCCTGCGTGGGTGGCAGCAGGAGCAACCTCTCGGAGCTGGGTGCAGGTCTTCTGTCTGCAGGAAAGCTGCCTGGAAAGTAGCCTGGTTTTCTGAAAGAACAAAACTTTAACTGAAAATAAGACTTTCCCCTCCAATCTATTTTCCTTGTCATGAAGGAGCGATGGTGACTTCTGCTGAAGGAAACGAAACCTAGTTTTAGTTCCATGTTCTGAGAAATGTTTGAAATACCATGGAGAATGTCTCTGGATTGGTTTTGAGCCCAGCCAAAGGGCAAAAGCTGTTGATTGATTTATATTTCAAACCTCTCTCACCCCACTCATCTGCCTGGAGCTCCAAACCCCCAAAGTGCCTTGCTCCAAGGAAGGGAATATTTTGCAGGTGGGCTAATTTGGGTTAAATTCAAGGCTGTTTTTATTTGCTTCAGGCAAACGTCATTGGGCTCCTTTTGGTGTCACTTTGCTGTTCCCAAGTAGGTTCCTGGAGAAACAGTAGGAAGCTGAACATGTACATACATCTCCAAAGCACTCGGGTATTTCCAAGTGATGCAACTTCAGATTCCTTCCCCACCTCCCCCCCCTTCCCCTTTGCTTCAAAACCCTTTTTTGGCCTCAAAGATCAGCTTGGGGTTGGGGTTTTTTGTTACTGTTTTAGACTTCTTGAGGCAGAGCCTTGCCTGGTGGGAGGAGGTGGGCAGCCCCAGAGTGAGGGTGGTGCAGACAGGGTGGCTGGGAAGGGAGACGCTGACCCTGCGGGGAGTCCTTGTTGCAGCCTGTAGCTCCGTCTGTGGCTCTGGGACTGACTGTGTAACCTTCCAACAGTCAGGACCCATCAGCAGATGAGAAATAATATCAGGTATTTGCATGCTAGCTAAAACCCATGGATCAGGCTGGGGAACATGCTGTTTCATGTGCGAGACCTGTTGCCTTTCCTCGAGGAGACCTCCCAGTCTGTGCGTCAAAACAGCAGTTTAAGTCATCCCCTGCTTAGATGGTCTATAAAACTTGGGCATTGCTTGCTGGAAGATCCTCGCTTTCTACCTGGCCATCGCTTCGAATTGTATGTGTCAGCGTGACACTGCTATGTGGCTTCTACCTGGCTGGTGTGTGAATGTTCTGGTGTAAGGTTTTGCTTGCTGAGGTTTTCATGCAGGCTGTTCTCCCCAAAAGCTGCACCGTCACTGAATGTGTGCCAATAAACCAATCCGGGGAGGGACCGTTCAGGTTTTGCTCATCCTCCAGCCCTGTAACCAGCTGGCAGGGATGTCAAACATGACTTGTCCCTGTAGACAAAGTCATGCTCAACATTGCTGTAATTAATCCAATTCCTCGAGGTCGTGGTTCAAACACAACCTAATTGTCTTGGGGAAGCAACACCCTCTGGATCACGTGGTGTATCCTCGCAGGTGTAGGTACTGTGTGAAACCTATGGGAATGTGGGAAGCAACTGAGCTCAGAAGGGGCTCCTGACCTTGCGCTCTCCCCCCAGTGCTGGGGACTCTGCGTGAGTAGTTGGGGGCTGCAGTGGAGTCGTGGTTTCACGTGGGGACCTGCCTTTCTGCTGCCCACCTTCCTATGCAGCTCAGTCTCCCCAGGAAGGAAAAAGGGAGTAAAAACTTGTTTGCTGCTGGGAAAAGAGGCAAGTGGGAAGGCTGTGTCCTGTAGTTTACTCTACTGGGACATGAGACTGGAACGGTGAGCTCAGAGAGGGGAAGGAGAGAAGTTTTCCTGTCCACAAAAATCTTAAAAGAAAAAAAAAAGTCCTGCCCTCCTACTATATAGGACAAACCCTTCTTAAATAACCTGTCAGAAATTTCCAGCGGGGCTCAGGCTTTCCGAGCCCTGTTCTGGAATAACCGGTGACGATGTCTCCAGCCCTTGTGTGGGCCGAGGGGACCCAAGATTCTCCCTCTTGATGCTCCACGTGGGACTGACATGGTTTGCTTGCCCTGAAGTCTCCAGCCTCTGCCAGGCCGACCTCAGTGGATGTTTCCTGGGGTCCCGCCGTTCCCCACGGAAGCTCCTGTTTTCATCGTGATGAAACAAGGCAGCTGGGGCCATGTTGTCCCCACCAGCTCTGCCCCTTGCAAAGAGGCATGCGTGGTGGAAGAGATGGGGAACTCCACTGCCTCGGTTCTCTATTTTTTTTGCTTGGAGGCAGCTGGGGTTTTATTTCCTGAGTGGCTGCAGCTCATTGCGTGGGCAATACCCTGAGCCCTTGGACTGGTTTTGTACACGAGCGTAGGTTTAGAGCCCTGATCTCGCCGTTCCTCCTGCTGCCACACTCCGAAAGCCCCTGGGGGAAGGAGTTTGGGCTCCCTGTTTGCAGGGAACAAGGCTTCCAGTGCTGAGGCCGGGATGTGAAACAAGCCGAGCGTTTTGTTTTGTAGCTCCGTACATGGCAGCGTGGCTAAACGCAGAGGCAG
This sequence comes from Astur gentilis, assembly GCF_929443795.1. Taxonomy (NCBI): domain Eukaryota; kingdom Metazoa; phylum Chordata; class Aves; order Accipitriformes; family Accipitridae; genus Astur; species Astur gentilis. The sequence continues at coordinate 14,988,284 of NC_064908.1, forward strand.
ATTTCAAGGCACGGTCGTTTAACTACACTGGGAACGTCTGATTCCAGGCATGCTTATTTCACAGATTTTAGTTGCACATTTCCTGGGCAACAGTTTTGCAAATGTAATTCTGCAGGTAGGCTTTGGGGGGGGCCGAGGGCAGCGGGTGCAGCTGGGTGAACGCTTGCCAGCGAAGGAACACGAAAGCCGCTTCCCCTCGCGCCTTGTGGGTTTTGCGTTGCTTTGTTTTCCCTCTTCAAATGAAGAGTCAGAAAACATCTGAGACCAATACTGGGATAGAGTGGGAGGAAAGGGAGCTTTTAAAGTCCTGGTCAAGTTAATGTGAGCCTTTTCCTTTATGGATTATGAATTTGCTTTTGTAGCTTGGCTCTGGTTTGTTCGCAGGGAGCATGGTTTGGCTCCCACTGTCTTCAGCAGAAGCAAAGCTGGACCAAAGCGACCCTCGGTGCAAGACAAACTCAGGATTTAGCTTTATCTTTTAATGGGCTGGTTCTGTTGCCTGTTAGTGGGTCAAATTTTGTAGCTCTGACTCAGCTTGAACTTTCAGTGGCTTTTGCACCTGGAGATTTAAATATCTGTCTGCAGGGGAGGTGAACACCAAACGGCATCCCTACCTGCAACTCCTTAAGACATTACCTCTCCCTTTACCCCCTCCAGCTGTTTATTATTTCCCTCCCGCTGCTGCCTACCACCTCCACGGTGAGTCAGAAGAATGGGACATGAATGGTCCCACCTCAGCCGCTTCAGTACAAAGTCTGGCAGCGGCTTCCTTCCAGCTGCTGGGGAAAGGGGGTTTAGGCAAAGCTGCCAGTCTTTGCCCAGGAGCCATGGAGGAGAGCACGAGAGCTGTTCCACCGACACCATGCCGGCAGCGGGAGCCTCTGGCACAAGGGAGCAGATGAACAAGCTGCCGGGGGTGGCAGTGGTGGTGATAACATCTGGACCCACCCGAGGAGAGCACATCTCCCAATGCTGTAAGTGTAGGGTTGGGACCGTTTGCTGCTGAGCCGCCTCTGCTCCCGCTGAGTTCAGCAAGAGTTCAGGGTGCTCAGCCTCTTGCAGGAGTGGGGTCGTGCAAGCCGCCGGCGTTGGGTTTGACAGGAGCTGTGCCCGAGGGAGCGCGCTGGGAGTGCTGCCTGCCGGGCTGGGTGAGTCCCTTTGGGATGGCTCCTGCCAAGTTTGCAGATACAGCCTATTCCCATGCAAGAGGGAGTCCACTGGAGCCAGCTGTTGAGCTGCAAAGCTCTTCCTGGGATGGAGGGGGTGGCTAAAAAGCCACAAATAGCCTTTGGAAAAGAGTATCTGTAAAAGCCAGAGAGTCCCAGGGGAGCTGGAGCCTCCCCCCGCTTCCCTTTGCTGGCAGGGGGCTGCGAGTGAAGCACCCCCATCGCTCCACGCAGGGCTCCGTGGTGGAGACGACATCGTTGCCTTGCCGCAGCCAGGCAGGCATTGCTGCTCTGCCAGCTCCGTCTTCCCTCCCTTTCATTGCTCTTTCCTCCTCCTGTGGCACCCCGCGTTCCCCTCAGCCTCAATCCAGCTTGAAAATCTGAAGGCAAATCCTGCTAAATAGGGAGATTTTGCCCGGCTGCTTCCCTGCCCTCCCTGGTCTCTCGCTCCCTTTGCCGTTTCTGGCCTGCTGGGTTTTGTGTTTCAGTTGTTATAAATAAAGCTCCAGGCACTGATTTGGGTATACAATGACACCTTGTGTTATTAGACAGCACAGGACAGACTTTGCAAGGGGAGCCTGCTCGCCTGCCCTCCCTCTCCTCCGCTGCCTGCGTCGCTGCCTGCGGTCTGTGGGCAGCCTCGCGTGCGGCTCCGGGGCGGCTGGCAGCAGGTGCTTCTGCCTCCCTGCTGCTGCCTAAAATCACAGCCCCCAGGAAAAAAAAAAAAAAAAAAAAAAAATTAGAGGATCTCAACCCCTGCTTGGACTGCGCTGGGTTTAAAAAGAGGTGGTGGTGGGGAAGTTTTGCACTTAAAGAAGGGAGTGTGGCGGAGGGTGATGGGGAAAGTCTGGGCTCCCCCGGTTTTGTGCCCCCAAAAAGTGGGTGGGAAGTGTTTGCAGGGGGGAAGCCAGGGACAGCGTCGTCACCCATCACCTCAGCCCTGCTGGGGGTGACCTGAGCTTGCCCCAAATCGCCCATTGCCGTGGTGCTGGGCAGGATTTCACCCTGCAGCCGTGTCACCCAGCTCCTTCTCTGCCCCGCCATTGTGCACCTGGCAGAGGTGGGGTCCGAGCATCCTTCCTCCCCCGGTTCATCCCATCGCCGCACTGCATCCTCAGCCCCCGGGAAGGGCTTTGTCTGGCAAGGGCCACCTCATGCCAACCACCGTCTTGTCTCATGGTCCCCCTGGGGACTCGCACTGGCTGGAGCGGGGGAAACCAAGGGAGGTGTTGTGCCCCGCGTGCCTGTTTTCGGCTTCTCCCTTGGCATTTTCTCCCTCGCTTCAGTAGCAGCGGCGTGTGGGACGGCAGTGTCCGCCGAGAAAGGAGGGGAAGGCAGCACATAAATAGGGTGATGGCTCGCCATCCTGACGGCTCGCACGAGGTGAGGGCGGCAGGCGCTTGGGACGTGGGCTCAGCCTTGCCCTGCCGAGGCTCAAGTGCTGCTCTGTTTTCTGGGATAAATCCACACCACCACCCCCCGCTTTAAATCAGAAAGGCAAATGCTCTGAATTTCTGCTTGGGGCCTCCAGCACAGATGTCCCACAGCTCCAAAACACACTCTCTAAGCTGGTCTTACCCAGCCCCATTGCTGCTCCCTCGGGACCCCCTTTGCACAGGGGCCTGAGGGAGCTATAACATTGCAATTTGGGGACAGGACTCTGGAGCAGCTTTTTTGAGTGATCTGTGTTTTACCGGTCATCTCTCTGGAGGGAACTGGAGCCGGTCTCTGGATGCCAGGCGTTGTGGAGACTTTGAGGCAGTGAATTAAAGTCAGATAAATAAAGTACAGCCTGTAGAGTTAGGAAGCTGGGCTCTCATCAGGGCTGACTTGATTTATCCAGATTATTTTAATTCTTTTAAAGACTTTTGGAAGTGTTTTTTTTGGTCACTTTGCTAAGTGGTTCTGATTATTACAATTTTACTGACAGGTTAGGGTGTCATTTGAATCATGTTTGAGAAGTCAAAGAAAATATCAAAGATGGAAAATTTCCTCTTGGAAATTGCTTCTGTGGTTTTTGGTTTTGATTGTTGTTGTTTTTTTTTATTTCCCCTCTTGACTGTCACCTCTGGATTTGGGCTGTGAGGAACGGGCATCCCAAACCCTCTTTCTATTCAGATAGAGAATTGCACTTGCTGGCCATTGTCGTGGCCATAAAAGCAGGCTGGGATTGCTGTTTGCAAATTGCCCTTCCAAGTTCCTCCTGAGTAAAAACATGCAATGGGGTTGGTGGCAGGATAACTGCTGGTATCCCCTCTCCCCCTCCTCCCCACATCTCGTAAAAGAAAGAACATGTAGTACATGGGGTTTTGGTTTTGTGGTCTCGCGTTCATTTGGTTTGTGGAGATGCAGACTTAAGGAGAAGGTACTAAATACTCTCTTTTTGTGGTTTGTGATGCCCATGTTACTCTATAAGGTAAATAACCCAAACTATCCAATAAAATTCCAACGCTACATGTTGATGAAGTAATGGAGATATTTAACATATGCAGCAAAGCTGCTATTCAATGATATTGAAGTGACTAAGTTACTGAGCTGCTTTTAAAATCAGTCTCCGGTAAAATCAGTGGAGACAATTAGGAGACCCTGTCAGATACAATCATGGGCTCCCAAATAGAAAAGCAGCCCATGAGGGAATACAGAGGGCAAGAGGAATAGGGCAATGAAGCCAGTGGCTGTTCAAGTCAGTGGAAGGGCTGCTGTTGACTCCGCGTATCTGGTGCTAGGACATGCTGGCAGGTCAGAGATATCCCTGCTGCGGGGTGGAAGCTCGTATCTCACCTGGAACATAGCAGAAATGTGGGTTGGGGTGGGAAAGCCTGGGTCAAGGGGGCATGAAGGGAGAAAAATAGGTTGATTTGGGCATTTTCCATCTGGTGACGCTGTAGGAGTCTCTAGCGAAGGAATCGGGCTGGCACTGGGAGAGAGGTGGTTTTTAATGGCTCCCAGCAAGGCACCTGTGGTGCCCGAGCTGGTGCTGTAGGAAGTGGCAGGGCCATGGGAAGGAGCATGGCATGGCACACAGGAGGGCTCATCGAGGGTTGGAGAAGCCCAAAGGAACTCAGTGGACACAACACTCCATGGCCGGTTCTACACAGTGCCTCCGGATGTCTTGCTGAAGATGTATGCAGCTATGGGTCGAAACACTGTAGTGAGATGATGTAAATGAAAGATGTAGGTGAGCAGGCATAGACGGAGTGATGAGGACCCCCCGGCACCTGGCCAAGGGTCTGAGTGCAGGCCTAGCTTCATTTGGCAGGTCACATCCTCCATCGTGGGATTTTGCTCAGTATGGTCCATGTTGCTGTTTACAGCCCTCTCCCAGATGATGGTGAGCGTGTTCATTAAATGCAGAAAGACAAAGAAGCCAAGGAAGAAAGAAATACAGAGAAAGCCTGGGAAGGCTAGCTGTAAAAGGGCAGAAATAACCACCCAACCTGGAAAATGGCAAGTGGATGCAACTGCAACAGAGATCCAGAGGGAAAGATCTTCTTGCAGAACAGCTGAAGAGCTTGAAGACTTGGTATAAATATCACCACAGGACTGGAGAGCACTGGTCAAAATGGTGTTGGTAGGGACCCAGCTCTGAAGCTGGCTGTGGTCACAGAAAGGCTAAAACCTTCTGTTGTGCATGTCTTGTGTAAGTGCAAGATCTGCCTTTTGATGTTTTTTGGGCAACAGATGCTGAGGCCACGTGTCAGGCAGCCCTGGAGACACTACCCTGGTTCTTTCTCTCTTGCTTGTGCTCACAGCACTGTTTTCCAGTGCCCAAGCCTGGGCGCTGCAATGACATTCGAGTGTAAACCCACTGGGAAGGGATTTGGAGAAAAGCACCGCAATGGCACGGAGCCTGAGGGATAAGTGTGGGAGGAGAGGTTAAAAGAGTTAAGGCCCTGGATTCTGCTGGTTGCTTTGCAGGGGTGTCCAGGATGCAAGAAAACAACTGCAGCCCTGGGTGCAGTCCTTGGTTAAATGATGTGTGGCAGAGACGGTCGTCATTCTCTATAAAAGAAAGATATAAACGCAAGGAAAGAGGCTTGGGGGGACCCAGCCTTTAAAATTTCAAGCTAAGGTGGGAATGATATGATTGAATTGTACAAAGGAGCATGGAAACTGAATAGTGGTTAAAAAAAAAACAACAAATGAGCCAGCAGCAAGAAAGCGACTCTCAAACGAAAGGCTGGCAGTGCCAGGTTTGAATTGTTTAAAACACAATTATGCGAAGCTCTCAGATTTAAAGATGTTTTGCAGCAATGTGGTGAAGGGGTAGGTTTGCACCAGCCTTTTCTCATTGCTTGCCCTGAATTCCTTTGGCTAAACTTGTTGGCATCGGAGGAATTGGTTCTTGCAGAGCTCAGCCAGAGCTTGCGTCTGTGTGGAGGGTGGAAAAGCTCCCTTGGAGTTCCCCAACTCCTCCTTGATGGAAGGCAGGTTGGTTGGTTGGTTTATTTATTTCGGTGTAGAAGGATGGGGTTTTGGGACCTGAGCTGATTCCTAGCTTGTGGGCTGTTAAGTAGTGAAATCTCTGTTCCTTGGCTCTCCCAGCTCTGTAAAAGGGATAATTACCTTCCCCTCCATGCTCCCTGCTCTGTCGTCCCACGATCTCATCCAGTGCCTACTCCAGTTGCTGGGATGACTCCTGCTCTCCCAATCATGTGTTAGGTTGACCTTCAGGTTAGGAGCTGTGGGAGGGGAAAAGTGGGACAGTGGAGCCCAGATCTCTGTAAAATCCTTGTTCCTACTAACTGCCTAAATGCACCTGTTGAAAATGTTTGAAGGCTGCTGGATAAGCTGCTTCTGAATGTGGTGTGCTCTATTTGCTACAAAATTTCAAGGAGGGGAATTGCTGGATTCCCCTGGAAATGTAAAACCATGTGGGGATAATTTCTTGATTATTTTTTTTAATATTGTTGTGACTAGAAGGATCCTTAGAAGTATAACAAGACAAGCAATTCTTTCTCTGCAGGTATGAGACATAATTATGATTCCCACGTGTCTGGGGCTGGAGCTGGGGTAGCCAATGCAGGGTTGAGCATTAGAGAAGTGTCTGTAATGTTGGGGAGATGCATCAACCCCGGCTCTGCCAGCTTTTACTGGAGTCTTATAGAGGTTGCAACTGCCACACTCAACCCTTCCCTCTGCTTTATCCCATCCCTGCTCCTCTTTCTTCTTTCTCGTCAGCTATTTATTTAGTGCATTTTATTATGTGGCTTCCCTGCATGCAGGATTCCTTTCTCTGCTCTGTGCAAACACCTTTCACCCCCTTAATGTCCCCAAGCTGCACCCCATGGCCCACAGTCGGCGTTGGCCGTGGTGAGTTTGGCCTCCATGCTGTAGTGCCGACAGCCAACCCTTTCCTCACATGTCACTTCTGAGGCTCAGTGTCTTTTTTTCCCCACCACGTGACTAAAGTTTGTGCAAATCTGTTCTGGTTTAAATCTAAAATATGCATTTGAGAGAGAGAGGGGAAGAGAGACATGCAGACCTCACCCCTCAAACCCCAACCCATCCCCATTCCCAGACTCCTTCCAAAAGGAAAGGCAAAGATGAAGAACCTGATCCCTGTTTCTTCCAACTCTTATGATTTACAATCAGCCTTTTGGGCTGCTCTTTGGTGGTGGGCTGCCCCATGGGGCTAAACTTCTGGAGGACACAAATTTCTAGTGGTTTGCACACCTTGCCTTCACCCCGAAGCCACCAGAGCAGCTCATGGAGGAGGGCAGCATGTTGGCCTCAGTGACACCAGACACACTTAGTCTCACGTGTGCCCATTTTAGGGGTTGGAAGCGTCAACCTAGCTTTGTCTTTGCGTGGCTGACCTGCCTCCACTGCCACCCCCGCAGCGTTGCCTCGTTGCCTCCTCTTTCTGGGTGGCCCCGCATGGCTAACCAGGGAAGCCACCCAACTCTGCGAGATGACAAATCGTGGACTTGCAGAGCCACTAGCACGTGGCTGAATTTTGCCAGATTTGGCCCCTTTTATCTCGGCTGGGACCTGGCTGGATGTGTGCGACCTGGAGATGTCCCCAGGAGAAAGCATCCAGCTCCCCTGCAAAGGGGTGCGTAGCTCTTCATGTCTCACTTGAGTTTCCCATTTAAACACCCTTCTCTGCCAGAGGAGACAAATTCCTTCGGTGACCCCAAAGAAGCCAGCTGCCCACTTTCACCCTGTTGGGGACCAGTGCAGGACTCCCACCAGGAGCCCAGCACCTGCCCAGCCTGCTGCCCCGCGCTGCTCCCTGCTCCTGCCTGGGTGAGACGGGAGCTGGCTGGTAAGCCGGGGAAAAAAGAGGCTGCAGCAAAAGATGGAACAAACAGAATTTTTTTTTGCATCTAGAGGGGGAAGCACAGAGCTAAAAATAAAACGGGAAGATCAGTATCTGTCAGGCTGACGGCGGATTGGCTCTTTGGAAATGCATGTAATTACCAGGCTGTAGGTAGACATTTGCATGGAGCGAATAGCAAGCTACTGAGACAAGGTTACGCTTTAACCTTTAAGTCCTGAATCTGCTGGAAAACTAAGACAGAACTGCAGGAAATTAACTTAAATTAATAGAGTTGCTGTGACTGTGCCACATGTTACTTCAGTGTGTGTCACTTCACGGCACAGAGTGTCTTGCTGCCCCTGTGCCCCGGCTCCTGGAGGAGGGAGATGCTTTGGAAGCAAGTTTGGCATGCGTGGATCATCTCCCTCATTTGGGGATTCAACTTAACTGGGGAGAGGAGCTGTGGCTTTTTGTGGTGCGCGCACGTCCTTTCTTAGCATCCTTTGAGTTGGCAGGCTCCAAAGGGGTTGAAGGAATTTGGGCAAAGGGACCTGTCCTAGGGGATGCTGCAGGGTTGGGTGGTGGGTGCAGGTGAAATCTGACTGTGCTGCTCCACTGCTCCCAGCTGGAAGGGCCAAGGAGGGGATGGGGTTGGGGAGGTGGATGTTTTGTTGAGTGCCTAGAGCCTGATCTCTGTGTGCAGAACTCCGCAGGCACTACTCAGTGCTGAAATTGTATGGATTAGAGCAAAGATGGTCCCTTTGTGTGTGTTTGTGGGTGTGCAGTGCCTAACGCTGAGTGCAGAACTGAATGAAAAACGCACAGCAGAACCAGAGACATGCCTGTATGCTCTCACTCTGGGCTCCCATCAATGTTCCTGGTGCTCTTGGCCTCCATGCTACCTGCTTACCCCCAGGAGACCTTGCTCTTGCTGCTGCCCGTCATCCCCAGGTCAGGCAGCACTGTAGGGCAGGGGCGGTGTGGGGATGTGTGGTGATGGGAGGAGAGGGTATCCCACCAGGAGGGGAGATGGAGATGCCATGGGCGTATTTCTCATTCCCAGCTGGCACAACCACTAGAGCTGCTGCTGCTGTGGGATGCAAGTATGAGCAGCTGAGTTAAGCTGGGGCTGGAGGGGAAGCAGGTTGGAAAACATGAGGCTTTGAAGCCCGCAGTGACACCTTGCCTTCTGTTGTCCCCGTGCTGTCTTGAACTGTGGGTGTGATTTGGAGAATCCCAATTTTTCCAGCCTCTTTGCTAGCTGTGATGACCAGGCAATGCTTGTTTCAAAAAATGCTGCCTTCTTCCCTCCAGCTTGGAGACAATTTTGTCCACTGTATCGATGCCGTTGCTTGGCTCAGGCTGGCTGCGCTTCTGTGCCTTGTAGCAGAAGCTGAAAGTAGAAACAGTGTGGTGGGGCCAGCTGGTGCAGAGCATGACCGCTCACCTCCCCAAAGGGCTAGGCCACCGGGAGCTCAAGCTGCTCCATTGGCTCCCCATCAGCTTCTGAATCCAATTTAAGGCTCTGGCCCTAATCTTCAAAGCAACTAATGGAGGAAGTGCCAATGGCATCAAAGGCTGAATTTTGTTCTGCAAGCAGCACAAGCGGCTCCTCTGAGACAGTCCAGAGCATGAAGGCTGGGATGAAACCTTGGAGAGCAATCTCAGCTGGCCGGGATGTGGCAAGGGTGGCCAGTGGTCAGGGCTCTTGGCCTGGATTCTAGGATTTTGGGGTTGGTTCTTTGCTCTGGGTGACATTGGACCCAGGTTCAGGTGCCTGAACACCATGAAATCCTCAGACCTGGTGCTTTGAGGAGTTTGTGCAGAGGGAAGCTGGGGCTTTGTGTCTCTGCCTCTAGTGACCCATCTGTGAAACACAGATAAGTGCTGCCTTGATTCTTGGGGCAGTCAGAGGACAAGCACGTTGGACACTGCAAGACTTGTGAATTTGGTGACATCCTAGGATGTACTTTAGGCATGAGAGGGAGCAGTCTTCTGGGTGAGGGTGGGCAAATCTACACGGTGCTTGTTGTTAGGGAACAAGCCATCCTCTTTTGCGTGCTCTTTTATCAAATGAAGGGACCTTTACCCCCCTAGCCAGGCTTCAAACCCAGCAGGTATCTGACCCCCAAAGGCAGCACTGCTAGAGACTCCGCAAAGCCTGGGGGATCTTGTAACATCAGATGTGGAAGGTGCTTGCATGCTCCAGTAATGACCTGGGATAAAGCCCACAGTCTTTCTGCCTGGCTGTTGGGAGGTGGAGGATCGAATTGTAGCGATCAAGGTGCGTGGCTTGACTCTCCATGTGTTGAGTCCCTTTCATGCCTCTATCTGCTGAAAAAAAGAGTTAAAATAGATGTACATTAGCTTAGGGGAAGTTTCACTATGTGACTTCTTCACAATGAGAGTGTTGTTTAAAAAGGGACATGAGGTTCAGATCTGCCATTGTGCTTTGTTCTTAAATCCAGCTGAGTCTCCTGCCTACCTGGACCCGTGTTGGAGGCGTGGGGACTGAGGCAGCTTCACACATTGATGATATCATTGTCTTGAAGTTGTCCTGGAGTCAGATCTTGGAAAACTTTCCCTGCCCAAAGAGCATGGAGCTCTCTGGAAATCTTGCTTTGATGGTGTCTTTCCCACCTTTTTGGAAATCCCCTGCTTAGATGCCTTCCTGTTTGAACTCATTGTTTTTTCCAGCCCTTCAGCCAGTGTTGTTTCTAACTTGGGGTGCAGCCTAGGAAAAAACCTGGAACACCCTGTCTTAACTACAGGCTTCTCCTTGATGCAACGTAGACAGATCTTGAAGAAAGCCAGTTGTGCCCCAAATTCAGCCTGTTGTTTTTCCAGCTCTGTCAGTTGGCCTGATAAAAGCTATGGCCTCTCCCTGCAAACTCTGTTTGCCTCTGATCTGTGCTCTTTTTTTTGGACATTGGTTCCTCATCAGTAAGCAGAAAGCAAGAGCCCTTCCCTCATTACAGCAGCGCAAGGCAGAATTTAAGGCGGTCGGATCTTTTGGAGGAGAAGGGAAGTCTGAAACGGTTTTTGGAGAGGGAGGTGCTGCCAGCAGGAATGGCCACCAGGTTTCCAGCATGCCTTTGTCGAGCATGCACGAGCAAAGGTTTGTCACTGTCACTTGTCCCTCTGTTGTAACAGGCTGCTTGTTCCCACAGGCTTCACTGTCATTTTGTCACCTTCTTCCAGGATTCCTGCTTTTGTCGACTGTTTGTGAAGTCCCAGAAGAATTGAATTGTCCCTGGAGCCCCAGCCACAAGATAGTGCCCCAGGGTGTGGGGGGACAGCGGAGGAGGCTCCTGCTCTGCTCAGTCCATGGCTGTTCACACGCAGAGGGCTGAACTGTTGGTGAAGCAGCTCTGGAAACGCTCCCATTCACGGCACACTGGTGTGAAGAACCTTCCAGTTGACTTCCAAATGCCATGCTGTCAACTTGATGTGGGCAATCCCCGTGGTCTGGTGTGCCCATATCTACCTGAATTAGCTTTAAATTAGTCTTGGTAGCAGGGCATAAAGGACTGGCTGTGTTGGTTAAGACCTGGTCTGCCTAGCTCTGTGCCAGGTCTGCCAAGCTCTGTCCCTCTTGGAGGGAGCACACATAAGCAATGTGCTGAGGATCTTCCCTTCGTGATTGCCCATCACTAGCAACATCCACCAAGAAACCTTCAAAGCAAGGTGCTGTACCCACAACTTTGTGTTTAAATAGCCATGATGGTTTTATTCTCGGTGGCTGTGGCACTCGCTTCCCATAACTGCCAGGCGCCCGCAGTGTTGCAGTGCAGCCCTCCACCGTCTCGTGCAGTTGTGCCCCCCAGCTTCTTGCCTGGGCTTTGCATTTCCACACCATGCTCTACGCACAGCCTTACTGCAGCTGTGCCAGGCTGCGCTCTAGATGGACCCATCATTAGATCAAGCTCGTTACCAGGATCAAATGCCACCACTTTAAAGCCATGCCTCGACAAGCCTGGGAAAGCTGGGAGTGCTGTGAAAGTGCAGCTGGCTTGGTCTGAAGCACCAAGCGCTTGGTCCCGTCTTGTGTTGGGTGTCCTTGCGACTTTGACGCAATGCTACATTTTTGTTTTTGTGGAAATGAACCAAAAGAATGAGGGGAAGTGCTTACAAACTCATTTTTAATGAAGATCCTGACTTGCGGACAGATCCTTTGTCCAGATACCAATGTATTTATGCTGGTGGCACCTTGCCATTCATACAGCAACTTACACATTTTGTAACGTGATAGCAGTGTATACAAGTGAGGTTGGAGTACAAAAGACTGAGAGATCAGGGTTTGGCCTTTCCTTCCCCTGTTCTTCATGGGGTTGCACGGGCTGATAGCAGCTGGAGAGAGGGTGCCTTTATTTTTCCTTGACTTTTTTTAGAAGAACACTAAGTTCCAGTATTTGGTATTGGTTTTAGACCCATAAGACTATTGCATGAGGGGTGCCTGGTGCACAGCACCTGGTGCAATGAAACCCTGAGCTTCTCTGTAGTTGAGATGCTGGAAAGAGGATGAAAATCCCAGCTTTCATCTTTTGTCACAAATAGTATCTGAAGGAATTTGTACTATTTTTACTGTTTGTTTTTGTTTCTCCCCTCCCCTTTTAACTATGCACCTTAGCATTTTCTGTGGGCCCTGTCACTGGGATATCTCCACTTGGACTTTGAAACAGATGACTCAGCTTCATGGTTGTTTAGAATAGTTTTAAGTTATTTTTGCTATCCAGCCCCATTTTCTATCATCATGCTGCAATTACTGGAGTGCCGGCTCTGCAGGGGAACACTTGCTTCTTTTAAACAAATGGTTTCCTTTGGAATTAAAAAAAACAGTTTATGGAAACATTTCTGTGGGCCTTTGATTATTAATTTATTATAAAGGGTCTAATTCTATTTTATTAAAAATATGAAATCTTAATTTTAGAAAACCTAAATTTGGAAGCAACTTTTGAACAGAGGCAGTTCCTTTAACACGGACTTTGGGGGGTGTGTTTCTTTTTAAATGGCAAATCTGCCTTCCACTGGCACTCTGTTATGTGGTTAATCCTGTTGGGCCTGATCTGATCGGACTGGCGCTGGAGCGAACCAAGCGGAGCTGAATGTCGGTGTGGGAGATCGGATCTCTGCTGGGAGGGCAGTGTGGCCCTGGGGCTGGCTGACACCCCCTGCCCCAGAGCTGCTGCTCTCTCTGCCTGCCAAAGCCACAGGCTCAGCCCTGGGTTTCAGTGATCCTACCTGCTCTGGGAAGGGCTTTGTCTGTTTTTTTCACTTAATCCAAAGAAAAAAAAAAAAAAAAGAAAGGGTTTGCTGTCATGTTGGTTCCATAAATGTGATTTTTAAGCTGTTTGAACTGTGTCTGGAGACTGCTCAGACCGAGCTGGTTTCCAAGTGGGGTGGCACAGCCCTGCCCAGGGCATTTTTAGTACCTTCACATGGGTTGAAGTAATACCTGGTTGCTGTTTTTTCAGAGGTGAGGTGTGCTGATACCTGCTCTGGAGGTGACGTGCCACCTCCTCCTGTCCCAGCTCTTGGGGGCCGATGTGCTGGCTGTGCAGAGCAGAGCCCACATCTCTCTGGGGGGAGAGATCAGGAGATCACGAGATCAAGAGAAACCAGGCTAAGAAAGGCGCTGAGGAGAGCTGGGACAGCTGGGCTTTCCTTGGACACCTAAGGCTGTCAACTGGCTCTTGACTGGTACAAACACCCATGTGCAAAGTCCTGCCTTTGAGTCACGGGGGGATTCACACCGACAGACCTGAGAGCAAAACCTCGCCCTGAGGGATTTCTCCTCTGCCGACCTTGATGAGAAACCCTCCTTGCCACCACAATTTTAACTGCTGCGAACGGAGGGGCTCAAAGTGCCCACTCCCTGGGGTGCAGGATAAACCTTGCCAAGCTGTGGCTGTCCCTGGGTCCTCCACGAGACCCTGTTGAGACCATCTTCTAGGGCGTGGGTCTCCCAGTGGAGGGGTACCTCGGGCACCGGGGAGGGCTCCGCATCGCCTGGGGCTGTGCTGGCTGCTGGGAGCGTTGATGTCTTTTGGCCAGGGGTGAGGATTGTCTCCTGCCTCCCTGTTGGGCCATGGGAAGGGGAAGAGGAGGGCTACATTCCCAGGGATTTTTTTTAGGGTATTGCATGGATTTTTTTTTAGGGAGGGAGCCATGCAGCCTTTGGATGTTTGGCCTTAGGGTGGATTCCTTTCTCCCGCTGCCTCCAGGCTATTGAGGAGCCTCTTGGCTGTAGCGGGGAAGGGGTTAAGTCTTCCTCGCTGGCCTGGGAGCTGCTGCTGGCTGCTGCGTTCCCCTTCCGGGGCTGCTGGGTCTGAGGTTTGTTGGTATGTGTGCAATGCGGCGCCGGCCGGCCGAGAGCACCCAGCCCTTGCCCGAGCTCTTCGAGAGCCTTCCCGGCACGGCCTCCCCTCCCCTGGCTCGTTCCTTCAGTGCTGAGTGATGGGGCTGGGGTTCAGGGACCTGCTGGGAGAGCAAAACCAGGGGCTGGAGGAGACTGGTGGGAAAAGAGTCGAGCTGCAAAACAGTGGCCTGAGCTCCACCAAGACGCTCTTGCACAGGGGAGCGTCTCCAGGCACGTCCTTGTGCCGGCCCGAGGTTTTGTAGCTTGTCTGTGCTCACGTCTTTGCCTTCACGATGCCACGGGCTGGGGATGGGAGGGAGGCAAAGGGCTTTGGCTGCTCCCGTGGGGTTAGACCTGACGGGGAGCTGTGTTTTGGGCAGGCTTTTGCTTCCCGGGGCAGGAGAGAGGGTTTAGTGCAGACGCAGGCAGGGGCTGGAAAATTGCAGCAACAGCAGTAGTATTCAAGCCGAAACATAGTGAGAAGCCTTGGAGGGAGATGCAGACTTGGAGGGAGATGCAGATTGCCTGGAGTTCTCTCTGCAACAAGAATTTATGTCCCTTATATAACTAGGGAAAAGCAAACAAAGAAACTTGTCTCCAAGTGGGAACATGGTGTCACTGGGAGAAATCCCACAGCAAGAGTGAGACCTCCGATTCATTCTCAGGGCTGTTAACTCTTTGGCAGAAGGGCAATGCTTTTATTGCTAATTTTTTCAGATAAATGACCCTTGAATATTCCTGAAGAATTGTGCATGGGGGTTGCCTAATTTAGGGAAATGGCAGGAATAATTTTTTTGCTCTGGAGCTTTTTGGGGGTCAGTAGGGTTTCTTCTGCCCAGGGCAGGGATTGCTGCTGGCTTTGCCGTGCTCCCCCCACGCTCTCCCACCAGCCAAAACGGTTGCTGTTGCTGAAGGACTGTGCTTTGCCTTTGATCTTCTACAGCACCGCCATTGACATTGGCAGGAACCGTCTTGCAGACCAAGGCTGTTATATGGTGCTAATTTTGTAGTCTCAGATAACGGAGCCTCTCTAAAAATGTCATTTGGGGCCATTTGCGGGGTGAGTTTGACATCGCTGACTACTGCTGGGATGCGTGTCCTGCGGGAGGACCTAGCACATGCGGGAGGTGTCAGGCTGTGTCGCTGGGGAAGCTTGTGGACAATTTTCTCAGCAAAAGAATTTCCATTTTTCTACTGTCTCTTAAACTACCCCAAACTGACAAATTAAGTCCTTGGCCCTTGGTTGCTCCAGGCTGTCAGGCCAATGCCAAAATAAGATCAGTCAAAAAGGGAATAAATGTGTGGGGGGGTCGTTTCGGATTATGGCTACACCATAACTTTCTTATTAACTCAAATTAAGTTAAAAAAGGAAATTGATTTAACCAAGGGAGGCGTTTAGGATGCCAGTGGCAATAGACTTGATTGTGTTGTTTTTTTCTTTCTCTGCACAGGCAATTTTCAAATTAATCTCCTTTGATATGAGCCTAATATCAACACAATCACTAATATATTTATACTTGCCCAATGACAGCTATTCAATAAGTTGTTTTTCTGTTGTTTTGTCGAACTCCACTTTCCTTTGCCTTCATGTTTCTCTGGCAAGGCAGGGCGCCAGTTTCTGGGTGGAAAATCCCTGGTTCCCTCTTTGAGATTCTCACCACTGCCCTTTCACGAGGGCATTGCTGTTGCAAAAAAAATACAATCAGAATATAATTAACAGCCAAAAATGTTTCTGAATTGTCACTTGCTATTGGGAACGGGGCCACTCTTGTACAGGGCGCTGTAGAAACACTCATGTGCAGATGAACCAACCCTCCCCAGATTATTTGTGCCTGTAAATCCCCAGCAGCTGAGGCAGAGGGGTGGGATTGCGCGTACAAGCAAGCCAACAGCTCAGCTGGTGCATGTTGCCACCGTAGTCTTTCTTTTTATTTTCCCTTTCTTTAGGGGAATGGGGCCTCCATGATCCAGTCTGTGCATGTGTGCGTACGTGTCTCTCTTTCTCTCTCCATTTGTTCCCGCCTCCCCCTGTTTTTTACCCAGCGACGAGTTTCAATTATGTTTGGCTGAAGGATAGAGCTCTTGTACGGCTCCCGCAAGTCTTGTGAAAATGGGTGGGTGGGTAAAAAAGGAGAGAGTCAAGCGCTCGATAGCTGCATGGGAACTCTACCCTTACGAGACACCAGAGAACCCACATTGGAAACGGTACTGGGAAGCCCGTTTCGTTTGCCTTCCCACCCTGAGACTGCTTTGTTTGGAGGGGCTGGAGGGTGGTAGAGAAGCAGAAGACAGTTAAAAGCTGCCTCGCTACCCCGGGCTTGGTGGACCTGGAAGAAGCGATTTTTCTGGGGGTCGGTGGGGAAGGTCTACTGAAAGCCAGGCAGATGCTGGCAGCGTGTTCCCCCTTCGTGTCCTTTGAGCTATAGGTGCAAAGGCAGGCGGGGATGAGTCAGCCACATAGAAGCAGGCAGTTAGATTAGATCTGGCCATAGCAGGGGGTAGCTGGAGAGGGGAGGAGAAGAGAGGCTCCAGACAGTATTTCCCGCAGGAGCAGAGGGGCCAAACCCTACTGGGCAGTAAGGTTCGGTCAGCAGGAGATGGTGCCTGCATTAACAGGACAAGATGCTTGAGGAGGTATATCCAGCTGTCTGTCTGCAGCCTCGGGACCTTCAGGGATAGACAGCCAAGCCTGGCAAGCTCCAGGCTCTCCAGAAGGGACCATTGCAGGGAGAAGCTGGGAGGATGTCATGCAAAGCAGCAGCTGCTGATGCATCCTGGTGTCCCTCCCTGCAGGACCTTTACTCTTTGCTGGCTTGGAGTGTACCAAGGTGTCCACACTGGACCCCATCCTCGCCATTCCTGCCTGGTCCTGGTCCTATCTGCTGTCCACCTTCACTCTCCACGTGTATCTACTGGTTTTTAGTGCTGTGATGGGGAAGTGAAACCTGACACAAGTAAATATGTTGACAGCCTGTTTTCAGCTGGCAGGGAATGTAAATTATCTCATTTGAACAAGGCTAACGCAGAACCAAGCCGTTGGTCCCAAATATCCCTTATAAGTGCAGATGAGAAATATTCATGGCATCTTCACTCCCAGAATATTGCTTTTATCTTTGTGGTTCCTTGAGTGGCAATATAAAAGTTACTGATTTTGCACTTTTTATGCATCTGAACCTGCAGACTTTGAAATCAGTAGGTTTGCCTGCGTGATTTGCCTCGTTAGATCCGTAGGCACCTAGGAATGATCTACTCCATAAGCTCGACCGTACTTACTTGTCTTGATTATAACATCCTATCTTGGGAATGTCCTTAACCAGGGCATTGGGACAAGTGGAGGTGAGGTTGGGTTGGGTCTTTCCAGGGCAAGATAGAACCTGACCAGAGGAGATGCTTGTGTGTGCAATGCTGTTGTTGTGACCCATGTGGTGCAGTCAGCCAGCATGTGGTAGGGTGGATGCAAAGCTCTGTGGGGCCAGCAAAGGGACTCCCCAAAACTTTGGACCAAAGCCATTTTGGGAAGTCACGCTCTCCATGCTCATTGCCTTGCTTTCTGGAGCTCACCGAAACTGGGATCGCACCCAGGGCCAAAGCAGGACGTGCCACTTTGTACTCGCTGTTCACTCAGTGAAGGTACTGGGATGCAGAGGTTGGACTTCTTCAGCACATCCAGTTGTCTCTTATTTCTTCCGTGGAGCCCAGCTCAGGCTATTTCAGGGAGGTCTCTGTGCTGCCCTCACCTGAGGGCTTGGTCGATGTGAGAATATCTTGCTCCAGCTCAAGCAGGGAGCCAGCCACAAGGTTGGCTGGGGATGGGGGTCCCACCAGCTCTCCTCCCCTTGGTGATGGTGGGAAGAGGACGAAAGGCACCAGCCTGCCCTGCTGAAACCAGGGCATGGGCAGCAGCTGGAGGTGGAAACTCCCACTGGGGTCTCACCCTCCTACGCGACAGCCTTTGCACGGCAGGTCCTTGTGAGCGAAGGCAGAAGGTCAGGTTGTCTCAAAACCTTGACCGTGTTTGCAAGTGGATGTCTCTCTGGCTTTGCTTTTCACTCTGTAACAGGTTTTCCCTTTAAGAACGCAGAAGATTGATTCCCTTGCAGGGCGCATCGCCGAGGCGAGCCATGTCCAAATGGTTTGCACGTCTGCATTTTTTACTGCTCTCGTTTAATATGTATGCAAATGCAGTCTCTCCTGTCCTCACTCTCTGTGTGGGTTTGCACAGTCAGGAGCACATTCCCATTACCGCTGCCCATCTCCTGCTCCGCTCTGCATTTGAGGAGACTGCCTTTGAAACGCTGATAGATGGAGGTGCAAGGGAAAAAGAGAGAAATGACGGATTTTCGTAATTTCTTTGCTGGGGAGGGTGGAGGAGTTGGGAAACCAGAGGAAGGATGTTTAAATATATGCAAAATTGTTTATTGGGAGAAAAGGGGGGCCTCCAACTCTGAGAGTCAGGGAGCGTATTTCTTATGCCGTTCCATTTTCAGAGCGTCAGCTCAGAGGATTTTAGCTGGAGGTTAGGGAAGAATCCAAGCACTGGCAATAATCTTGTGATAGCGGAAATATTCAGCTTTTCTCCTGATAAATAGACACGTGTCGTAACTGAAGTCAGGGTTTCAGGCCTGGAAAGCAATGTTGGCTTTTTTTTTTTTTTTTTTAATAAATAAGGATCAAGATGTCCAGAGTTGTTCCCTGCAAAGGGGCAGTATATGGCTGCTGCAACTTTCTTTTCCTTCCTTTTTTAATAGCTGTATTTTTCAAAAGCACTTTGAAACCGACACCCATGAAACTTGGACACTTGTATACACAGAGATACGTTTGTATACTTAAAACGAGAAACTGCGCTCCAGCTAAAGTCAAAATGTAGGAACCACCTTTGGAAACGTGGCCAAAAGCAGGGGAGATTTTCCTATTCCCAAGTGATGGTACTTTTTAAAGTTATGTTGTTTGAAGTTGCAGATCTCCAGTTTTGCATCTGCTTGGAGGTAACCACGAAGGCTGAGGAGGTCCTTGCTCTTGGTGTGGGAAGCTGGGGATGATACATCCCTTCATCGCCCCGATGATTCTGGAGAAGAGATGGAGGCTCATGCTGCATCCCACGCCCTTCAGTGAAATTTGGGTCCTTTAAATGCCAAACGGCCAGATTTTCAGGTGTATTTTAGGCACTTCAAGTTGTTCACTGTTTTAAGCACAAAGCACCTTTAAAACCCGGCTGGTTTTGAACCCCATTATAGAGTGACAAAGCATTAATTTACTGAGCTGCCACGGCTGGTGGGGGATGCAGGGTGCAAGGTGGGAGGGCTGCGGGGAGCCGGGGGCCACGTGCCCCAGGGCGGTGGGTGGCTGCAGGCAGCCTCCTGCTCCTTGTGCCCCCCCCAGCCCCGAGCCTGGGGCTCTGCGTGGAGCACAGGCAATAGAGCTGAAGCCAGATCTTTTCCAAACTCCTCCAGGAGTTCACAAAAACCCTCTGATATATTCCTTACTTTCCTTTCTAGAAGCCAAATGGCTTTGCTTGCTGGGAAACCCCCTCTGCTGCGGTACAGACTTGTCAGATGTGTTTACTTTTGCATCTCCAAGTTTTGCAAGAGTGTTTTGTGTGTCTCTAGTGCTGGATGTTGTGAAACCCCTTTCTATGCGGTAGCACGGCTATGCCCCCACCTCTGCGGGGGGACAGGCAGGAGCCACAGCAGCGCACAGACCTTGTGCTGGGGCTCTGGTCCGTGAAACTCAGACCTTGTCTCTGCTTTTGGCACAGAGTTAGAGGGACCAAGCCGTGATGTTCAAGAGGGGACCCGGTGTTTGGAGGTGCTCCGCTCCTGCGGTGATGTGCAAGAGCTGGTTTCATTCATGCAACAGGCGTGGAAAGTCTCGCTGCTCAGGAGATGAGCTGTTATGGGTTGTCAGCTCCTGCCTTTACCTCCCCCGTGCTCTGGGCAAAAGCCTGACTTTGGCAATCTTGAGACATGCTGTAACTGCTAGCCAAGGTGGGATCACAGGCTGCCCTGCTTGCTGGGTCCACAGCCCACATTTAGGGCTGTCTCTGATGCAAAGGGCTGTTCTTTCTGCTTCTTTTCTTTCTGCTTCTTTTCTTTCCATCACATTTGTGAGGCTTATCCTGTCCCTTATCAATAGCTGTGTTGTTGGAGGGGGCAAATCCAGAGCAGCCGCAAGCAGCTCCAGCTCTGCTGCTCTTGCGTGTCCCTTAGTTTCCCTCGCAATGTGTTTGCTGCAAAGTAAATAACTCGTGCCGCCGTGTCCTCACTCTGGTAGGTTTGTGTCGCTTGTGATCACAGGCTCCAAACTTCCCCTATTACGGTTGCTTTTTTAACAGTGTCTTTTTATTGGCAAGTAGGTTCGTGGAGCCTTTCTACTTCCTTCATCTGTAAATTGTCCTCTGCATAACGAAGAAACCGTTCTGACTACGTTTTGATGTGTTTGTCGCCCAACAGATGTCTGGGTGGTTAAAGTGCCCCCTGAGTACAAGTATCCTGTGTTTGCAAGCTCTTTGATAGTTGGTTCAGGAATCTTTTTGTTCTTTCTTTCTCTCCTCGAGTCCTGGGGGTCTGTAGCAGATGCCTGCTGCAGTGTCTCCTTTGTTTTGTGGTCCTGATATCCGTGCCCACAGTGTTATTCCTCTACCCTCTCCCTTATCAAATTAGATTATCTCCTTCTTGTAAGTACTTTTGACACATGCAGCCGTGCAAAGGCACGATAAGCATATTGGATCACACCGTTGTGTGTTTGTTGTTCTCATCTCTGGTTCTCCATTGCACCTTTCCAGGACCTTAGGACTGAGTTGGCATGTTACCCGCCATGCATAATGGTACCAGCAAAAGCAAGGCCAGCTAGCTCTTCTTTCCACTTGCAGCCAAGTCCCAATGCCTCTTTTGGGCACTGTCACATCACCCTGTGTGGGAACCCTGGGCTCGTTTTGTCCTGGTGCTCTGCACCATGTCACTATGACCCTTGTGTCATCACTTTTCCTCCCTGCTGATCTGTGTCTCCAGCATCTCCCCTTGTGTCCTAACTTGGCTGGTGGCACTTAAGCTTCTTCTCAGTGTTACAGGCTGCTCCTTGCCTGTTCCTTGGCTCCCTGTCTTTCCACTGGCTTTCCTGGTTTCCACATGTGATCCAGAAAAACCTCCTTGTTATTCTGTCCTTCCTCCCCATCGCAAACCTGTGTTTCTGTTCCATCTTTCATGAAAAGGTCTAAGACTGAAGGTGAAATGTGATAACAGCCTTCAAAAATATGTCAGTGGCTGCTGCAAACAGGATAGGAATAAACGATTCTCCGTGTCCTACGGTGGGTAGGACAAGAAATTATGGGCTTAAACTGTAGCACAAGGGAGATTTAGGTTTGATGTTCAGATATCCTGGGGGTGAAGCACCAGAGGAGGCTGCTGGGGAGTTGCTGGAGGGGCAGGTCAGGCGAGCAGCTGTCAGGAGAGGCTGAAGGGGAGCCGAGGGGATAGCGGGGTGATCCAGAAGATCATTTTTCATCCTCTCCAGCCCTCTTACCCCCCCTTCCATATGCTGGAAGCCTCCAGCTAGGCAAGGGGCTTTTTGTGGCTTGCTCAGCCAGGCTTGTGCCTTTTTCTCTCCTTGCTTTTTGTCTCTGTTGCAGCAGTTCTGGCAAATGCAACTGCAGCAAGTCTGGAAATAGCCACGGCAAGCCTCTCCTCCTAAAACCTTCCCTTTGTGCTTGGTGGCTCTTTTCAAACCTTGTATGCTGGTGGAGGTGATGGCAGTGGCAATCAGAGCACCAGGACGTGCAATAGTGACCGAAAGAAATGTTTTGCTATACCCAGAAGGGTCAAGACTGGGTCTGGGGGCAGCCTTGGAGATGATGCTCAAGGCCCTCGATGGGAAGCGGCTGCCAGCTTTGCAGAGGGCTGTGTTGTACGTGTGTCAGCGTGTAGGTGGAAATGCAAAGGTGAGGATGGCTTCTGGAAGGACTGTCCCAGCCGGTGGCGTGGGGCTCCCCATCGGCTCGGGTCTTTGGCTGGCTGTGTGAGTGCAGGAGTGCGGGCAGGAAGGATGGGAGCTGTGTCGCTGCCTGCATGTGTGTGCCTGCCTTCAGTGGGTGCACCAGGACACCCGGGGATGCGGGTGAGCTGGGGGAGTGGGGCTCCTTGCAAGAGCTCCCTGTCCCCACCTCCTCAGAAGGACACCGCAGGGCATCAACCAGCCCGGTGGAAACTGCTGTCTTTGCCAAAACAAAAATCTGGAGGCCTGGAAGTCACAGAGGGCTCCATCCAAACCCGGCGTACAGCACAAGAGCAGCCACGTTGTTTCTGACGCTACTAGCCGGGAGGTCGCTGGGTCCCCTGGGCACCTTCAGCTGCCTGCTCCTGACACCCACCTCTCCCGACCCTTCCCCATCTGGCATCGCCGTGGTCGTGTCAGGGTCCGGTTGCATCTGCGCTGTCTCCCTGCCTTCCTCCCAAACCTCTCTACCTCCTCTCCCCGAGGTGCTGCGGGGGGTCCTGGGTCCCGGTCAGCTGTGACCCCCTTCACCCACCTCGCAGTATCATCCCCTTCACAGCTTCCTACCAGGAGAGGTGGGCAGGGAGAAACAGGCAGATGAATAATTTATTATAACGATGCAAAATAGGGTTTTAAAACTCTCCCTGTATAAATATTTATTTTTGACTCGTTAGCACTGCAGCCACCTCCACCCCCCCATAACCCTTCCCCTTCTCCTTTCTAAAGACCCCCCCCAGCCTTGTGGCTATCGTGGCTGGTTCGCCCAGTTCTCGCACGCTCCGTCCGTCCATCTGTCCGTCTCTCCCGCGCTCGCTTTTCACATGATCCAAGCCCCAGTGCCAAACGCTTCCCGGGGAAGAGGGAAAAAAAAAAAAAAAAAAAAAAAAAAGAAAACCTCTTTCTCGCACACACACACACAAAAAACAACAACGGGGCGGGGGGAGATGGAGCAGCACACACAGGCACACGCACAAAACCCTTTGAAGCCTGTGCAGGGTAAGGGTTGTTTCTGTGGTAACGGCGCGGGGATTGGCAGCGGTCGGCGAGGGCCTCCATCCCGCGGCGGTGCCGAGTGATTAATGAGCCGTTGCTGGGCTGTACGGGAGCGCTTGGGCCGGGTTGCGCACCGCGGGGCTGCTCTGACGCCACCGGACCTCGGACGCCTTCTTCATCCTCCTCCGCTCGCCCCCAGGCACTCTTGGTCCCCCACGCCTTCTTGGCACATGTGGGATGTTGGTCCTTTGAGGGATGGGGCAGCCAGGCTTGGGACATCCCTCTGTCCCCTGCCCCGGTGGTAGCAGAGCATCCTTGGGGCGGTGGCCTTCGTCCCACCACCCAGCCTTGCTTCTCTGCACCAAGGTCGGTCCCAGGGGTGTCCGGCATCTCCTCCAGTGCAGGGATGGGCCAGAGCCATGGGGGGAACGTGGTGGCATCAGCGAGGGGATGAAGCAGTTCCGTCTGGCGGGCACAGATGAGCCCATGGCATTTTGGGAAGCATCACTCATAGCCACACCTCGATGCCTGCCCTTGGCCTCATTGCTGCCTGCCGTCTCCCTCGCATCCCCGTGGCTTCCCAAAGCTGTAGGGTAGCTCATGGCTGAGCAGAGACAAGGGCTATGCTGCCCCGGTCCCATGGCCAGCCGTGTTTAGTGCCACCACCCATTGATCCAGGTGTCACCACCCATTGATCCAGGTGTCACCGGGGTGCTCGTACCATCTCCCGGTGAGAGCTGCAGCTCCTGGGGAACCTTACACCACAGTGCGCTTTGAAACTCACCTCGTTTTGCTTTCTATTTTGAAAAGGCAAAGGAGAAACAGGCATCATTCACATCTCTTGGGCGAAAAATAATAATGAGTGAGTTTCAAATCTCTTTCCCCCAAAATAGCCAAACCAGAACACGCACAGCCTTCCCGAGCTGCTGCCTGAAACAGATGTGCTGCCAGTGAGGCAGCTATTTATAATGTGCAGCATTCCCTTTTCAGCCGCAATGACTCCAGCCCTCGGCTCTCGCGCTCGGCAGCTCCTTTTGAAGCCTGTAGCTCTAATCCGGGGACTGTTCCTGGTGCTGCTAAAAATCTCCTCGTAAACCCGCCGGGATGCCAGCAAGCCGGAGCCCTGCCTGCTCTCTGCCTTCAAAGGGGGTTTATCATCCCCAGAGGCTGCTAGGATGGGACTTTCCCATCCCTGGATGTCCCAACTGGGATAGGACAGCAATGGGATCTTGTGGGGCAGTGTGTTCCCAACAGCCCTGCAGCTGCAGGCTCTGCAGAGCGCTGACCCGCCCCCCCCCCCCCCCCCCCCCGCTGCAGGACTGGGGGGCTCAAACCCTTTCCCAACCCCTAATTTGAGAGGTTTTGTCATACAGAGGACAAGGCAGCGGTGGGGGGGGTGGGGTGGTCAGGACACTGTTGCTGGTGGGGGGGAAAGGATGATGTGGGTTTGAGCCTGGTGGGTTTGATCTGGTCCTCATTGAAGGAGAGGTACGGCAGGATGTCCGGGGGGGATGCGGACAGTGTGGGATGAGGAGGACAACTGGGGACCCAATTAAAAGGAGATTCGAGGGGGTTTGCCAGCGCTGGCCTCCACACTTAGGGTGGGTGTTTGCTAGTTTGGAGCTGCAGCACAGCTGTAGGACGAGCACCTCGGGCTCCCCGCACCCCTGGGGATGGCGGGGTGCTCGTGGGACCCCATCCCAGGAGGGGTGGCAGCTCACAGGCGCTGCAGCACCGGGTGGGGGGGGGGGGGGGGGCTGAGCACCCTCGATGCTGCTTCGGCCCCTCGCACGGCGATGAATAAGTGTGCTGGTATGTCAGGGTGGGGAGCGGGTGGTTAGGCAAGGCGGTGTGCATGTGGAAGCTGTTTATTGCCAGGGCTGTTGCAGGCCCCGCTCTGCCTCCCGCAGCGTCCCAGCCGCCCCAACCAGCCCGGCCGGTGGGGCTGCTCTGCGTGGGGCCGGGCAGGGGATGGGGGCCCCAACCCAGCGGGGGCAAAGAAATTACTGGGAAGACGGGGTTGGTCGGGCTGAGGGTTTTGTTTCTATCGCATCCCCTGGTTTTCTGTTTGCTTTTCTCCCGAGCAGGGTGTTCGGAGGTGCGGAGAGCGCTCGATCCGAATCGCCGGCTTTGGGGATGGCTCGAAACCTGCTCTCCCTTTGCGGGTGGTCCGGAGCGTCGTTCCCAGCCTGGCACGGCGCAGTCGGCCAGGCGGCTCTGGCTTTGCTCCCTCGCTGTTTTGCAGATGGCAGGGGACAGGGTTGTGTGTCGGTGGGCAGCGACCACCCCCGACCCCCAAACTCTGCCTTTTAAATCCCTCCAAATCCCATCTCAAGGGGGAGTACGAGGTTGTCCTTCTGCCCAGAGAGCTTACACCCAGGTCAGCTTGGAGGAGATGAGGATGGTGATTTTAAAATGGCCTGATGAGCCGTCTCTAACTGAGGGTGGGGTTTTGGGAAGGGGGTGAGGATGGGCTGCCTTGGCAGGGCTCTGTTGCCTTGGCTTCCAGCAGCTCAGTCCCGTGGGGACACAGAGACAGGTTCCCATGGGGATGGCATCCCTGGGCAAGACTGGAGCCTTCCCAGTTTGCAGTGGTAACCAACAAACTTTTACTCCTGGAAGAGGGACTGTAATGCAGCCCATGGCAGTGAAGCCTCTTAAAAGCCAGTCTCATTGCAGTTGTGTTAATTAATAGGATGTGGGGAAGAAAACACTGGAAAACCCCAACTGTTTGAGGCAAGCTGCCACTCATCTGCATCCAGCAGCGTGGGCCTGGCTTCCCCGGATCCAAGGGGAGATTCACAGGTGTCTTTTCCAGTGGCTGGTGTTGGCGAGTACAAATGGAGAGGCTCTGCCATCTCTCTGAAAACCACAGCAATCCAAAACTGAGGAGCTAAATGAGTTGTGCAGGTCTTAACTTGGTCTTTAGCAAAGATTCCCCCCCCGAAGGGATGAAGTCCCCTTCAGCAGCATCTCTGCCAAGCAGGATTGGCAAGATACTGGAAATGCAGGGTCTATTGGCACAGAGGCACTGGGGATCCCTGACCCAGCCTGGGGCACCCCGCAGAGCTGCATGGGCAGGATGGGACCCCAAGATGGTGCTTGGACTGCACCCACATAGTGAGCCGGAGCTGGGGGAATCTCAGCATGGCGATTTTCATGAAAAACAAGGTAATGGAGAATTTTCACCCAAAAGCTTTGTGGACCTTGAGGGTTTCTTTCCCCATAGCTGACTGGGGGTACCAGGGACGTCTCCATGGGGGAACTGGGAGGTGTTTCCATGGAAACCAGCAGTGTTGCTGGGGGGAAGAACACCACGGCACAGATTTGGGGCCTCCATTGGTGCTGCAGAAGCAGTGCTCGGTGTGGGGAGGCACCAGCCTGGCAGAAGCTCTCGGAGCTGTGGTGCCCTGGCGCACAGCTGGGAGAAGCCTCGCTCTGCCCTTGGTCCTCCATGTGGGGAGGAGATCCCAGACCTTGGGGGCAGGCAACGGCCATAGGTGCCTCCAGCCCACCCACCTTCCCACCACCCTAACCAGGAGCCCCTGCCTCCCCCGCCACGCTCCTCTCTCCCCTCTCCCTCTGCTTCCTTTCCATTCCCTGTTCCCTTTCTCTCCCTTTCTTCGCCTTGCTCCACCCCCCTCCAGAGTCCTCTGTGGGGCATTGATTTTTCCATCCGTCAGCGAAACGCTTGAGGAAAATGAAAGAGCATCTTCATGATCGATCAGGAGAACTCTTCAGCCTGGGGTCAGGAAGGGTTTGAATCAGCTGCTCCCCTGGCATATAATTACCCCCTCTCTCCCACGCTGGGGCTTTTCACACGCCTGTGGGAACAGTCGTCCCACTGCAGGGCTGGGGCATCGCTCGGGAGAATACCTCCGTGCGGTGCATCGATGCTGGGAGAAACTGCCTGTGGATATGTTGGGTTTTGCTATTGCCAGAGCCCAGCTTTGGGCTGGGGTCTGTGCGCTTGCGCTCGCTTTGTGCTGAGCGGCGTGTACCGAGTGGGTGCGAGCGTGCGTGCGCTTCTCCCTCGCCGGCATCGATCGCTCTGCGTGTAGCTAATTCTGTGCGGTGCTTGGCAAGGGTGGGGAGCTTTGAGGCTGTGAGTTTAAAGAAGCTGAAAGAAAACTAAATCCAATAGGAGTTGGGTGCCCAACTCCCTTCTCTCTTTTGAACATTTGCAGGGAGCATCGTCTGGGGCGTGCTGCACATACAGACCATGTTGGTAGCAGCCTGGAGATGCCTGTGGAAATGCCAGAGTTTGCCATCTGGTACCATGCTGGGCCCTGAGGTCTCACTGCTCGCTGCCCTCCCCCAGAGAGTCGGCAAATAGCTGAGGGAGCTTCTCATTCCACCGTGGGGTAGCTGCATACAAATGTTGACTTCTTCATGGCAACCGGTGTGAGTCATGCTGGGAGCTGGAGGGGGACGTTGGCGCCTGCAGCTCTCGCTCTGCTTGTGGACTGTTGCCTGGATCTGATGGGTTGCGTGCACGGAGGTGTAGGCACAGTCCTCCCTGCAGCTCTTGCTGGAGCTCTGTCGCTGCTTGGTGGGACGTGCTCTCCGCTTTGCATGCACAAGGTTTCTGGTGCTCTTGCGTGCGGTGGTGGGGTTCAGCGGTCAAAACGTGTCGTGCGTGTGGGCGGCTGTATTGGGTCTTGTGATATGGCAGGGAAAATGTATCCTTTGGACTTGTCTGAAGGAAAGAGCCCCTGAGCTCGCTTTTCCGCCAGCATGGGGGGACGCCAGCTCCAGAGCCAACACCGGGTATCCCAGTACATCGTAGAGCTGATAGGTTTGGTGTCACCCATCTCCACTGACCCTTTGGCTCCCAGCTCCCAAATTCCCCGTATTTCCCATAGATATTGGTCAACCTGTTTCCTGAGCTAGATGCAGGGCTTTCAGACCTGGGGTTGCACAACACATGGCTGGTTAGAGCTTGTTGGACCAGGTGGAGGTCCCAGAGCTGGGCACAGCAGCTTGGTGTGGTGGGTTGGGCATTTCAGCTAACACCTCTCCCTGGGCAGACGCAGGATGAAAGCATCCCCTTGAAAGCGATGAGGAACAGTAAGAAAGCCAGGGGGAAATGGAAGTCAACACTTTGCTCCCTCAATCCCTCCTGGCTTCTGGCCCCGGAGAGCCTGGCTGTGGGTTGCACCTTCACCCAACTGCCTCCACCAGCGTTTGCAGCCCTTCACCCCATGGTCTGCAGAAGACCTGGGGGCTGGTTGTTGCCCCATGTTGTTCCACTGTTACATGGAAACTCACAGCCATTCGATTCCCCTTGTGTTGCCACGCTGGCCTGGGAACGAGTACACATGGAAAGAGATGAGGACAGAAAAGCAGCAGCAGTGTGAGAAACCAGAGCAACACGTTCCTGCTCCCACCGCAGCCAGTTCAGACCAGCCAGACCAGAGCACTGCGGGAGAAGGACAATGCAAAGGCTCTGGCTTTCTCCCTCCAAACCAGCAGGCATAAGTTTGCTCCGACACGGATGTGTTGCAGATGTGCTGATAGCAGCTAGCTGAGTGCTGACGCTGCTGTGGAGGAACTGGCTGTGGAACCATAGGTAAGGCTGAACAGATAATGTCTTCTGCTGAAAGCAGCTGAAACAACTGCATCCTGGGTTTGTTGGAAAGTTTATTTTACAACATGTAATGACAGCTTGTCCCACGTCCCTGGTAAAGTCTTGACATAAAGCCCCACCTGGGCAGGGTCTTTCCCCTGGTGGGATTCGGCATCAGTCTGACAGTCGGGGGAACTTTGCTTAACCTGTAAGTGTTGCATCCCAATATAAATGTGGATCTAACCCAGTTTCCTCGAATCTGTGTCACTCTGTTGATAGCAAGGGAGAGAGGCTGATTTATGCAAGTGGGTAATATGGAATCTTCCTGTTATTCCTTGCAAACAGAGTGCTTTGGCGAGTTGTCACCAGGTAATGTCGCTGCTGGGTTCAATGCAGGTAATGGGGACAGGGAGGACTCCTGGCATCTCTCCGTTGCTCTGCCACCTTCTTGCCACCCTTGGTCATGTCCCTTGGTCTTCCTGCTGCCTCCTCACTCTCAGGTCTGTCAAATGAAGATAAAATACTATCTGACTTGCTGAGGAGCTTGCAGCCCAATTAAGAAGTGCACGCTAATTAAAGCAAGCTCCTCCGTTCCTGTTGATATCCCATACCCATCGGTGGGGCGCTGGAAAGCTCTGGGACACGGGAGTGTGAGGTTGTGACAGAGACAAAACAATACGCTCTTAGACTGCTGAACAGAAAGTGGATCCATGTGTTAATCTGGGAAAAGGAGTGTGAAAATAACTGCAAATCCTTCACGACTTTGTTGTAATTTCTCCCAGATAGGATGCAGGCAGGAAAAATGCCTGCTCCAAGCTCCAGCCTCCTCGGCTCCCGGATCATTACTGATCTAAACCTGAGGCTGATGCAAGAGGAAACCCTGTCCCATCGCTGGGCTTCACACGTGGCTGCTGGAAATTTGGGGGGAAAGGGTTAATGACTTGACTACATTGCGTGGGGGCGGCTGGGGCCCCAATGGCTCGAGGGTCAGCCAGGTCTGCTCCCTGGTGCATCTCGGCCAGTTCCCGGCCAGTTCCTGGCTGGCTCAGCCTGGCTGCGGGGGGAGCCGGGAGGATGCCCCGGTGGGTACGGTTGAGCGGTGCCTCCGACAGCAGCACCACGCTCCTGTCGAGCTGGCGACCACGGGGTGCAGAAAGCTGGGCCCCTCCCAACTGCCCAGCTGCCTTTCTGCTAATGCTCCTTTAATTAAACAGCAGCCTGAAGTGGCTGAAACCAGGGCAGTGGGAGAGATGAGGTTTTCATTCAATAGGTTCCCGTCTCCAGCTCACGAACGAGAAGAAAAACCCTTTTCATGTTGTCAGATCAATACGCAGGTGGTGTTCCCCCCTCCCTTCTCCTTCACCTTCTCCAGCTTTCCTTTCCCTTCCTGGGCCAGGGATGCTTTTCAAAGCCAGAGCGGGGCTGGGATCTCTACCCGGTGGCTTTTGCACCTCATGCCCCGTCCTGGCTGCTGTTCGTGCCACACACGTGCTGAACGGCTGAGGGGTGCCAGGAATGGCGATCACTGGGACCATGATCTCAGCAGGTATCTGAGAGAACGAGTCTTGGCTTCAAACTGGGGCACGGTCCCTCCTTCAGAGAGGCTTTTCAATCAGTAATGTCTCTGAAGAGTCATTGCCTCTTTGCTGAGACTATTGGCAAAGCTACACACTGTGAAGATGGGCAGGATTTGACCGGCAACTTTTGTACTGCTTGCTGAGGTACAGGCAAGGGTTAACGAGGAGCGACATTTTATTTTGCTGTGCATCTTTGGTTCTCTGGAAGGAGATGCTCTTCCTGGTGCTTCAGCTGTTGTAAATGCATTCTTCTTCCCAAGGTGTCTTCTGAAAATTAGCTCCAGCATGTCGTCAGTGGTGGAGAGATGATTATGGAGAAGCAGCTGTCCGTCCCCTCCTGCCAGCTCCCCGCGAGGCAGCAGGAGGGGTGGCGGCTCCTCTGGGTGCTTGCTGCTGGCAGCAGATTTCGTAGTGCCTGATCCAGGCTCTGGTGTAGTGTAGGCAGCTTCAAGCTCCGGCCTTTTCCAGCTCATCTCAATGCACCGGGGCAAGAAACCATCATGCAGTGCCCGGCTCGGTGCAATCTCCAACCGTGGTGGTTTTTTTCACAAGAAAGTTCTACAAATCTTCCCCCAAACGTCAGCCTGCTGAGGCAGCCTGGAAGGGGTCGGCTTCAGCTCCTGTATTGTTTCTCCCTGCAGGAGAGAAATTACTGTCCTATTTCTTCATGCAAAAATGAGGTATTGGAAATAGGCTGAAGGGGAAAGGAGCTGGATGGGTGCCCCAGAGACCTCACCATCTTGGAGGATGGCAGCCTGGTCTTAGGCTACTGTCTCTCTGTCCCTTCCCCGGTCCCTCTGTCATTAATACAGAGCTGAGTTTATTGAGTTTGTTATCCGTGCTCCTGCACCAGGCTTCAAACACTGCCTAGAAGCGTCTGAGCTCACTGCTGGATCACAAACCATCTTGGGATGCTCCAGCCAAGAGGGAGGTGAACTCCACACCTGCTAGCAGGGGAGGGCTGTCGCAGCCAGATGCAAGCTCTTCCCCAGCATTTCCCCCCCTTCTCCTTGCCCTAGCCTCAGGCCAAGCAGGGAAAATCCTTCAGCAGGACCCCAGCTGGGGCTGCTGGCTGCTGGCTTTCCATGGCAACGGTCCATCAGGGGGTCGGAGTCAGCAGTGAAAAATTCTGCCCCCTCCTTCCCTCGCCTGGGCTGCCAGTCGCTATTTTGATTGCATTCCTGGGGAGTTGGGCTGCAGATGTGGTCGCCTTATCTTGGGAAGGTCTGAGTCAGTTTTTCCCTGCGTGATGGAGCAGGCAGCTGAGGGACAGAGGGAGGAATAAATAGCTCCTGAGGTATGCCGGGGATGTCCGTCCCTGGGGACAAGGTGATGGGCCAGGAGCCTTCCACCACCCACGATCCTGGACTTGTGGTGCCCACATGGCACGGCACATATGTAGGAGACAAGGGAGACGTCTCCGCTGAGCAACCTTCATATATCCTTGACATCTTGGCCAAGGGAAAAGGGGGTTGGCTCAGGAGCACCTGTGCTGTGGGCTAGATCCTGCTCCCAGGAAGACTTGAGGAATACATCCATGGGGAGGAACCACATCCACCCCACCAGTACATATCTGGGACGTGCACGCTTGCCACTCCTCGACACACCAGCTGACGTGTCAGTTCAAGAACTGATTCCCTCCAGCTTTACATGGGTGTAACTGAGAACAGGATCCAGCCCCAGGGACCAGAAACATTTATTCACTGACTGTCCCCCGTGCACTGCCATGAGCAGATCTGCATCCAGGTGCTACTAGCAGAGCTCAGGGTGCAGCACCCTTGACGGTGCAGCTACCTGGCTCCGGCATGAAGGCTGGAGGTGGGACAGTCGCTCTGGGTCTGCTGGTTGCTTTACTGAAAGCGGAGCTGCTTTCCTCCCTTCCTTGTGGAGATGATGTCCTCTGATTGCTTTTCTGCCCAGGAAGCTCACTCCTAGATGCTTCACATGGAGATGCGATGTTTCCGTGCCCAGGAAAGCTGTTGGGGAACGGTGAAGGTCTGGTGTCGGGTCCAGGTTTCACACTGTAAGCTGAGCTCCTTCTGTAAACCAGGACTCAGCCTGCTTGGAGCAGAGGGAAGGTCTTGTGTAAGGTGCTGTTATCAATCCAAAGCATTAACCCCCGCAGAGTTCACGCACTGAATAATCATCAGTCCAATTTAAGAAAAAAAACCCAAACCACATCAAGTGTTAAACACATTGCAAGTTTTCCTGCTGTCAGTGGGATCCTCAGCTCAGCTTTTCCAGCGTTTCCCCAAAGTCTGGCAGGGAGCAATTCTGCTTTGTTGTCCTTCTTACTCTGCTTTCTCCAAACGAGAGCGGGGTTTGTCATGCAGATCCCTGGCTCCAGGAGATCAAAGGCTTTTGGGGATGGGTGGCGGGCGGGGAAGACCCTTTAGTGATGGAGGGTGCAAAAGACAGGGCCTGGAGGAAGACAGGACACCTGGGGCTGGCTGGTGGTGGTAGTGGCCACCGCATCCTCTGTGCACCCCTGCTGCAGCGGGACCTCGGGCAGCAGCACCGGGTTCAGCCCGTGTGGGGCTGGCTGGGCACCACGGGATGTCCCAGTGCCATCGGGGCTGGGGTCTGAGCTGGCTTCCAGTCTCTCATCTCGGAGCTGCAGCCGGGAGCCAGGGCTCGGGAGAGGGTTTCTATAGCAACAGCTGCCACTCACTCCCCGTCTTGGATGTAAATTAGTTAGGATTTTATTAGTGTGCAGAATTTCAAGAGGCCGGAGCTAGCAAAGAGGTCTGACGAATTTGGGACAGGAGTGTACGAGGGGAGTTTGTCCCAGCACCGTCAGGCAGTGCCGGTTTAGGAGCATCTTTAGAACTTTGGACCAAGGCAGGTTTTAGGGTTTTCTGAATTGCCTGAATGCCTGGCTTTTCACCCGGGTGACAGCATGCACTTCTGAAACAGCTCTGGGTTTTCCACGTCTTGGGCACGTGGCTGGAGATGGGGCGCAGAGGCAGAGCGAGCTGCACCAACCCCAGGAGAAGCAGATGGGGTGGGATGACTTGCCCCAAAGCCTGGGAAAGGGAGTGCTGTGGGGTGACTGCCCGGTGCTGGTTGGTGGATGTGACCCTGATGGAGACAACACTGAGGCATGAAAGCCCAAAGCCCCTCTCTTTCTTGGAAACTCCATTGGGAAGACCAACAAGGACATGCTGACGGTGATGCGTCTGATAATATTTATTAGAAACTCATCTAGCTGCGCTTTACATTTGCTAGAGCAGCACTCTGTGGCTGTAGGCAGCTGGACCAATACATAAGATGCTTTTTGTCTCACAGATCTCTCAATCCAAATTGAAGCATCAGGTAAGGAAGGAGTACAACCTCATGGGGTCCAACACACAGTCACTTGGAGCATCAACCTGCCAGACCTGGAGAGCTTCTTCCAGACCCTGGGCTGGGCAGCTCTGAGTCTCCAGGTAGAACTTCCCATACCTCTTTACTTCCCTTTTGCAAAGTGGTTCCTTAAGAGTGCTAACAGTGTGAGACCATCCTGAGTGACCACAGCTGGTGCAGCACTGCCTCTAGAGGGTTTTCAATTAAAAGCTCGATGATGAAGCTATATGATGCTTCAGCAGAGTGTTGGTGGCTACCAGTGATCTTCTGAGTTGAAGAGGTGAGCAACTGGGGCTTTTTGGGAGCCATGGGTATGGCTGCAGCAGGGGTTCTTGCTTGGTCAAGGGCTCTGCTGCATGTTTGATCACCCTGAGTCATGGGGCTCCTTGTTAGTGGGATCAGGGCTGGTTGTTAGATGGGATCAGCTCCTGCTTCGGCTGCCCTGTGGACATCCAGATTTTTTGAAGGAGCTGGAGCTGACTCTGGAAAAGTGGTCCTGGTTGTGAGTGCTCCTCTGTTAGGAACTGTCCTCTTTGCATCCTCAAATGTAAGCAAATAAGAAGCGTGATTGTAATGCCAGTTGCTGCCCCAGACCAAAAGTCTGGTGTAAAACTTGTGTGAAAAAAATCTTGATTTCTATGTGTTTTCCAGTTTCTGTGTGGCTAGGAGCCATATTTTCAGAACTCATATTTTCAACTCTTTGCCTCTAACTATGAGGGCTGTGAATTTTCCTTTTTAATGAAAGAAGAGGTTTGGTTTTTTTTTTTTTTTTTTTTTTTTTTTTTTTTTTTTCCCCCCCCTCTTCCTTCCATAACTTCATGGCTCTGGGATCAGGGGCTTTGTGGAAGTCAAAAGGTTTTGCAACAGCTTGTGATGGTGCTGTGATATTTGCTAACACTGGGTTATAGTTGCATGATGATGTGTAAAGTTTATATATCTAGTGTAGATATAATATGAATGTGCTTGTGTGCAGCAACAAAGAGGGCTGGAAGAGTCCTTAAAATATGAGAAGTGTGGGGCTGGGCTGGCTGGTTGGCAAGTGTCTACTTCATTTGGAAGTGGGGGGGGGGGGGCGTGGTGGAAAAAAGCCAGAGTTTTGATGTTTTGGGAGTTTGTCATGCTGCAAAACAAATTACAGAGGAGTGACTGATGCTCAACTTGAATGGGTTGTGCTGGGATCAGAGAAGGAGTTTTCCTGCCCGATCCTGTGCAAGCGAGGCTTGTTGCAGATCAAGCCAGCTGCAGTCAGTGCTTGGGGGGCACCTTCGTGGCCTAATCCATAAATACTGATGTTGTAATTACTATAAAAACCTGCCCTTCTCTTCCGGCATGGTGTTCATCCTCTGGGCTTAGGTAGCACTTTTTTTGTTGATTTGCCCTCTCCTTCACCCTCCCCCTCCTTTTAATTCCTCAACGTACTGTGGAAATATCAATTAATTAATCTGAGTAATAGTTATTATTCAGGAACCGATCTGCTATCATGGCTTGCGCTGGTATGATGAAAATAACCAGTTCAGGTGCTGAGAAATTTGGGTTATCAGTGGAGCTGGGGCTGTTGTTCCTTCCTTGGCCACGTGCCCAGCTCAGGGCATGGTCAGTGCTGTTGGGTTTAGCAGTAGTCTCCTCCCTGCCCAAAGGCTGTGTTGGCACGACCACTGCCTGCTGGAAAGTGGAGCCTTTAAGGCAGGGGTTTGCTTTCAGGATAAATTGGCCTTTTGTAGGGGACCCTGTCCTAAGCATGATGGAAATGCCAAATGTGCTGACAATGCAACTTGAAACAGATCCACAGGGACTTTGCATTGGTGCCTTGAATGTTATTGTGAGTAGAAATGGAATTGGATGGTGCATGGGGTAATTGGGCTGTGAACTCTGCCAGTGGGTCAGTGCCGATGTGGGAAGTGTGATGCAGGGCTGATACGGGGGTGCTGACTGGGGAGGGTGAGCCTCTCCCCTGATTTTGATGAACAGGCAAGGATTTGATCCCTATGAGGTATAGGAAGGCAGCGCAAGCTGTGTTAGCCAGGAGACCGAGGCTCTGGAGACTCTGTTTTTGGTGCCCCCAGGCTGAATTTGGGGTCTAAATCTTGGGATGAAGTGACCCCAAGATGGTTGCTTCTGTCCCACTTGTGGGACCGAGCAGGAGAACGCACAGCACGTGAGAGATGCAGTCTGGCCGTGAGCTGAGGGAGACCTTCCGAGTCTTCACCATCCTGATGGTTTCCAAAATTAGACCGAGACCTTCCCGGGCTGTAGAGCTGGGGGTTTTGGGCAGGCAGCTGCTCTGCTTGGTGCCTGATGGGGACAACACAAACCCACTGGGAAGCGGGATGACTGCTCGATGCCTGGTGTTAATCGGTGTTTTGGAGGATGGTTATCCCCAGGAGCAGTGGGCTTTGAGTTTGCAGGAGGGGATGTAACAGCTTGGGGACACCCGGGTGCCCTCTCTGGGTTTGGGAGAAGGAAGCCCTGAGTGAGCCCTGGTTCAGAGAACTGACTTTTGCTGAGAGCAGCTAATCATGTGCTAACCCTTGAGCACGTCCTTCAGCTCCATTGAAGAAAACAGACTTTAAGTGCATGCTTGAATTTAAGTGCATGGCTAAGTATGTTCCCATTCCCAGGCCTCAGATAGGGTAACAATTGCTGTAGAGAAGATGGCCAGATAAATCAGGAGATAACATGGCAACACGGCCACAAACTTATTCCCATCTCGCACGAGGCTGACTTCGGGGATTAGCACCGGGCTGCTTGCTTTGCAGCCCCAGGGATGGGGCTCTGGATCTGTCCTGCCTCTTCACCATCTTGTGAAGCCTCGCTGTATCCTCTTCCTCCTCATTGCAGGCTCCATCCTCCCCTTTCTCTGCGTGTTGGCCCCTCTCCCCAAGGCTGCTCCATCTCTCCACTGCCACCCCGCTCTGCCTGCAGAGCAGAAAGCGCGTGGCCCAGATATTTTATTTCACATCAGCACAAACCCAACCCAGCCCTTTCCATGAGATGGCTCAGCCGGGCATGGTGTGGGCAGAGCCAGCCCTGCAGCCAGGCAGTGGGGGAGACCGCCAGGGTGCCCCTACCCCTTTCTGGGGTTGCAATTCCCCCTCTGCGGCCATGCATCTGGCTGCTTTGGGCTGGCCGGGAAGCTGGAGCCTGTGATCAGCTCAAAAGGCAGCAACAGCAGCCTCTGCTTTTCCACACGTTGGTATTTTTAGCTCTGCTGTGCATTAGCGTGCAGGAGCTCAAACTGCGAAGCCTGGCTGAGGTTTTATCTGTTGTGACAGCCCTTAGGGCTGTAGTCAGACACCCTCTCGCTTGCTCGCTCCCTCTCTCCTTTTTTCTTTTCCTTTTTTTCTTTTTTTTTTTTTTTTTTTAAAGTTTGCAGCTCGGATCTGCTCTCTCCCTGTGGATGCATGGTGCAGCTGTCAAGACAAGGGACCAAGGGTAGGAAACAGGGTCCAAAATGTGGTCTGAGCCCTCTTACTAGGGAGCTTTCTTCAGATCCTTTCTGTATTTTTCCATTCCTCCTTTCTGCCGCTGTCAGGGTTGGGGTGGTTGGAGCTGATGTTGCAGGATTAGGTGCTGGCTTGCCCCTGCTGCCCTGCCCCAAAGGGTCTCCAAAAAGCTGTGCTGGGTGACAGCTACGCAACTACTGGGGACAGCAAAATGGAGAGCAAAGGCCAGCCCAGTCCAGTGTGCATCTGCCAGAGCTCGGCAGATCTAGTGCTCTCACTGCTGCTGCTTTTTCCAAACTCCTTGCATCCACACCGGTGGTTTAGAGGACAAATGTTGCCTCTCTTTGGGCTCCAGGTGCCCCAGAGCATCAGGGAAACATCAAAGTCCCTTGCAAGCCTTGCTGGGGCTCAACCCAGAAGATTTTACTGTGCTTAAATGGCATGTCTGACCTCCCTTGAGAGA
This sequence comes from Astur gentilis, assembly GCF_929443795.1. NCBI lineage: Eukaryota > Metazoa > Chordata > Aves > Accipitriformes > Accipitridae > Astur > Astur gentilis. Next base: position 15,025,449 of record NC_064908.1, read on the forward strand.
ACAGGACCCTTGAATCCACCCTCCACCCTGGATCTGTACAAACACCCAAGCCTTGGTTTGGTTTCGAAGGAGGGTTTTCTTTATTGTTTCTCTTCCTGAGCACCCCTTGAGCCATTCTGGAGGAGAGGGACTTTTCCCCCAGCTCCCAGAGAGCTGCATGAATGTGAAGTATCTCCTTCCCACCCCAGTACCTCTGAAAAATTGGCTGGAAACAGGGTGACAGAAAGGCAGCCTTGGTGATGCCCTTCAGAAGGGTGAGGAACTGAGGTGCTGACCAGACTTTGGCTTTCTAGCCTGCTCAGCATCCTGCCTGCCACACCAGGCTCTGCTCAGGTAAGTCTGGGTCCGAACAGGAGCAGAAGTTACCTGAAAATCTGGTGCCCCTGGAATTTGTCCAAGGTCATGGGGGAAGTCAGGGACAGAGGCAGGAATGGGATCTGGCTTCCTGTCCCACGTCTCCAGCCTTCCTCTTTAACCCTTAGCACATGCCTGCTTCACATCATTCCAGCTGGAGCTTCCTGGAATCCTACACCCAGGTCTCGGGTCTTGGGATGGCCATGCCAACCCTGATGTCTCCTGAATGGGAACAAAGACCCCGTGCAGGGGGGCTGTGTCCTCCTGCTTTTCCTTCATGGGAAGGGCTTCTTTTGGGTGCTCAACCAGAGGGTGTTAAGGAAAATCTATATTTTAGGTAGAAAATAATGATTTGGCATTTTTGAGGTATTTACTGCCTGAGGAGACCACAGCAGCACTGCAGAAGTCCCAAGGTGGACCAGGCAGGGCTGTGTGTCCCCAGAAGGAGATTGATGTATGGATGCTGAGGGAGCTGGAGGGAAGCAGAGAGGGGAGAGATGTTTGTGGTGGGTCATGGGCTCCTTTATATGTTTGTCCACACCACGTTTCTTTCTGGAGTTGCATCATTTGCAAGTGCAGCAGGCTTGGTGTGCGGCAGCTCCCACATCTTTGCCTGAGCTGGTGCTGGTGGAGACTAAAAGGCTGCCGCTATGGGTCGGAGGATGCTGTGGGCACAGGGAGCTGCCAGGAGCCAGCCTTGTCATCCACTTATCTGGGTATGAACCCAACGGGGGAGTCCACGATGTCTCCCTGCGTCATCCTGCTTCGTTTGCTTTGAGGTGTGGAGGGACATCCCAAAGTTTGTCTGGCAAGCCTGCATCTTGGGCAGCTTTTCTAATTAACCGTCCCCTCACTGTGCTTGCTCTGTTCTCCCTGCCCCAATTCCTCCTTTTCTTTGCTGGCAGCAGCCAATGCTGTGAACCACAGAGACTAACTAACTGCACAGTGCTCCCGGCTCAACCTGCAGCAGGGATGTCTGGAAATATCTGGTGTCTTTGCCCTTTTGCAGAGAGCACCCAGGGATGAGGATTTTGCAGCTCAGCTTGTGGGGCTTCACTCTGGTGGTGTTTTCTTTGTGCAGGTTGTTTGTGTGATGTGCGAGTCCTTGGTAGCAGCCACAGCGTGGCAGGTACCTTTGCAGAGAGCTTTGGCATCCCCCAAACAGCCCCTGAGCAACATCATGGGGTTAGGCTGCCATCCTCCTCCTCCTCTCCCCAGTCTCCTGGGGAAGCCCCACTCGTGGCTCCAGGGGATGGATGCAGATACTCTGCATCAGCAAAGAAACTGTACAGTCCAAAAACCCAGGCTTGGAGCTGCTTAATCCTCTCTGTGTTCTTCCCTTTGCCAAAGGAAGCTGCTAATAGCAGCTGGAGCTGGTTCCTGGTGTGCACAGGGGCTACCCACACCCTCTGCCACTGCAGCATGGGGGCCAGAAGCCATCCTTCTTCCAGGGGCTTTGACACCCGAGTAGCTAGATGAGGTCTAGGAGAAATTAAACATTGCTTGTTTTATTTCCAGATGTTAATCTGGGAGATTAAGGACTTGGGGGGGGGGGGGGGGGGGGGAGGCGGGGAGGAGTTGGATAGAGGAAGTTGGTACTTTAGGGGCTTTTAAACTTTAAAAACACCCTGTGGCATCCATGTTAATTCATCTCCCTGTGTTAATAGAAGTCCTTATGGACTTCCAAACACCCTAAAAATTAGGCTCTAAGATGCTGTCTGATGTCCCTGTGGAAGACAACAGTGAAGCAAGGGATGCCACAAGGGATGCCCACTGCCACATGGCTCTTCCCTCCTCGAGCCAGCCAGGCTGTTCCCGTGCCATCAGACCAGTCTCTTGGGCATGCTGGCTTTCCTGGCCCTGTGTCCTGGCAGGGGGCTGGATATAGGCAAGTCTGTGTGGGGACAAACCCCAGTGACTCTCGGTGTACTTGGTGCTACGAAGCAGACTCTCTCCCCTGCTGCCTTATAATTTTAGCTTCTCAGGCTGCAAGCGGTTCCTCTGCTTGCACCCAAACCCACCCACTCTTCGCTCATCCCACTCCTTTGCCTCCTTGCTCTGCAGTTGTCTTGGGCTCTCAGCACGGCCGATGCTTCGGCACTGCCAGGAGTTTGATCTCCAACTGCTTTCTGGCCCCCTTGTGCATGTGGGCACCAGGAGGGGGGCTGAGAAAGCAGGGAAGAGATGCACAGCAGGAGAAAGTCTTCAGGGATGGAGGAAGGATGAGGGAAGCAAGGAGGGGGGAGAAAAAGTAAGAACAGGGAGGAGGAAGGATGCTGCCTTGTCTGTTCTCGGATTTATATCGGTTGAGTTGCACTGGGTTAGCTAAAAGTGGTGCAGAGCTGCCTTCCCCTCCCCTTTCCTCCAGGCAGGCACTCCTATTTGGGGTTGAATGCCTTAATTCACTTCAGCTTCAACCTGCTCCTCATTGACTTAAACCACATGGAAAGAAACTCGGCTTCCCCAGCAAGTGGCTGCAAAATTGCACCTTCAGTTAAGTCAGCATGATTCTGCGTATAAAGAAACCTGGAGTCTGGCACAGACGTGTGCAGGGATAACTGTGTCCCAGGGGTTGTGCTGAGCTGTCCAGAGCCCCACTGGGCTGCTCCTCTCCGGCAGGGTTCTGGGTCTGACCCTGAGCAACTTGGGATTTGGGAGTGATGCAGGGGCTTTGAGTCAGTGGGATCTGGCTGTTGGAAGAATTGCTGTTTCTTCTCATTCCTCTCTCCTCCGTCCCTCTTCTCCTGCTGCAGATGTCTGCTATAAAAAAGGAGGGGAAAAAAAAACCCCAAACCCCTCCCCAAATGTCGTGGTAATGCTTACTGGAGGGCTGTTTCTGCTGCACATCTGATATGTATGACAGGGTCAGATTTACCCAGCCTCTGATTTCCAACCACAGCTATTCTGAAGGCACCAAAACCAATGCAAAACACCCCAAAGGGACAACTTTGTCCTGGCCAGTTGCTGGGCAGGCAGGATGAGCTCATGGCGCCCTGCGGATGTGCCAGCCTGGTGCTTGGCAGGGTCAAATACTAGGCAAGAAAGAGGAGATCGTACTTTGGAGGTGAATCTGGTCTCCTCACAGTAGGGCTTTCAAGGGGCCAGAGACTTTCCTTTGTATTTAAGGTTGGGGCTTTCAAAGGGCAAAAGGAGAGCAGTGATGTTAAGTGGAAGAAAGTATCTAACGCCAGGGGATGCTCTCAAAACCCCTCTTCCTTGTGGAGGGCTCTTTTGTCACACCTGGACACGCTGCCTGAACTGAGGACAGGAAAGGTGCTTTTGTTTTTTTCTTCCCCCTTCCATTCCCTCCTCTTCCAGCTCCTCTGCATCCCCTCTGTCACCATTTTGGCCTTGCTACATTTCTCTCCCTCTGTTTAATTCGAAAACCACTGAGTTACCCATGGTTCTGGCTCAGCTAGTTTTTTGGGAAGGTATTTAGCCATCTTAGGCCCTAGAAAACAGGGTTGGAAGGGACCGCTGGAGGCTGACATACCCTGATGGCAGGAGGAGTTACACCCAGACAGTGTTTAACTTCTCCCCAGCGGTGAAAGTCCGTCACCCTGCGCAGGGCTTCTCCCCGGGTTTCTCAGAGTGAGGTCTGCATCCCAGGACAGCACCATTCCTGTGGCACGGCTACCGAAAAACCTGATGCGTGCTCTTTGCAATGGGAGGTGTTTGAAGGCATCGGGGCTGAAGATGCTGGAGGGGAGAACGTTTCCCAGGGCAGGATAGGGAAAGCGAGATGCATGCGGGGACCCCTTCGGCACAGGGCTCTGCTTCCAAAGCCGGTGCTGTGCCCCACCAGGCAGAGGGTACCGTCACCCCTCCATGGGGCTGGGGGGGGCCTGTCAGTGATCCCCCTGGCTGTGCTGCACAGGGGGGACCTTATGAGCCCCCCTTGTAAATCTGGTCAGCACTGGCTGGGAGCCTCCCTGGGATGGGGCCTGAGTGGGAAATCGGGGTGAGAAGGGGTGGGAAAAAATACCCCCCAAATCCCCATGGAGCGGGGAGCGGAGTCGGGAGTGAAGCTGCTCAGCTGATGGGGTTGCCATGGTGACGAGGCAGTGAGGAAGAGGAAAAGGCAGAAAATAGCCCGATGCAGGGCTGAGACCTGCGGGAGCCCCAGCCTGGCAGCCCCCTGCATCCCTGGCCCTATTTCTGTCCTCCTTTCTTTCTCTTTTTGCTTTCTTCCCCTCATACTATTTGATTTTTCTCAAGCCAGAATCAACCTTCTCTGAGGAACCACCAAGGTGGCAGGAGCAACCGGGGGGTTATTTCTCTGCGGTACTGGGGGGGCTGAAGAGAACGTGTGAAGGATGCTCCTCTGTAGGGCTGGATGCGGCCAGGTCTGTTCCTTTTGGGGCTGAAGGTTTGGAGGCAGCTACATCACCCACAGAGGGCTGAAATGGGTCCAGGGTTAGGGTCATGTTGATGGTGGAGGACCTGGCATGGTACCTGGAGATCCCAGGGGCTGGCACAGATTTGGTGGAAGTAGTCTTCTACCCATGCAAGCCAGGATTTATTTTCCAGACCACGCGTGGGTCAGGTTGGGTCATCTGTTGTCTCCTGAAAGGTGATGCCCACTTTTAAGGAAGGAAAGAGGGTCTGTTTCACGTGCCAGATTGTTTTCCTCTTTGGGAAAGTGATGCTTTGTAACCACAGCCAGTCATTTCCCCTCCATGAGTCAAGCTGGGGCCTCTTGCAGGGTGTATATTGGGACTAACCGTTGAGCTCAAGCTCGCTGCAAAGGAACAGAAACCCAGGCTGGCTACAAGAAGAGAGAGTGTGTCCTTGTGCCAGGTCCTGGGGGGTTTGACCTATGAAACAGTACCACCCACCCATGCTCTTTGCTTTATCAATGACAAATACTTACTTTAAAGGTCCAGGTCACAGAGTCTGGTGGCCATGAGAAGATCTCGGCTTTCAGTAAAAAAGTAAAGGTAGTCTTTCCAACTCTTGGGGCCACACCAAAAAGCAATGAAGGAAAATGTGACCTCCTAAAGCATCAAAAAGCAGAACATGTGCCATAACCACCCCCAACTGAGCACTCTTTAGACACAAACTCTTTTAGACCCTCCTCATAATTTTGTGTAGGGCTTGGCAATGACAGGTGAGTGCCAGAAACGCGTGGTGCTGCAGATGGGGAGCTCATCCTGCTTCCTCCTCCTCCTCCTCCATCCACCTCTCCCCTTTCTTACCTCTGCAGCAGATGCCAGCACTGCACCTGGACATGAGCGCCTGTGCACGGAGCTGCAAGCGCAGATGCACTCCGTGCACACCAGCGTGTTTGTGTTGGTATCCGCAAGCGCCTGCACAGCGTCTAGGCGTGCTTTTCCCTTTCTCCTTCCCCTCACTGGGGTTTTGCTCCAGCAGAAACCTTTGTGGAGCTCCTACCTTCTTCCTGCATGGGAAGAAGCTATTGCAGCATCTCTCAATTTTCCCTGCCTTTGTGCCTATATGACATCAGGCTGTGGTCTCTAATAACTTGTGCTGACGCTTGGTATCCAGATGGCCCAGCTAATAGGGCTCGGAGCAGTAAATCTGCATTACTGTGGCCAGTCTCGCTGTTCCTCGCCATGGCCCTGACCCTCACCTCACCCAGGCACTCCTCCCTGGGAGGCCAGAGGGGAACAGGCATCCCTGCCGACGCTGGTGATGCTCCTGGCACAAAGGAAAGCGTTGGGTCCTCCTGCCCTTGTCAGCTGTTGTTTTGGAGGATGGCTCCTCTCGCAAGTGGCTAGGGCTGTTCCTCCCTTCCCTGTAATTCCCAAGGGCTTTTTTCAGACAACCCAGCTCTTGTTCCCTAAGGAGGTGCCTGGATAGATCTATCTGGTGATCTCACACCTCTGTGAACCGCCCCACATAAACTGTCCCTTCACTCCCTTCTCCCTAAGCTAAGGATGGTGGGGGAAGCACACACAGGGAGGTTTCCAGGCGTTGGGGTTTTTAATGGGAAAACATCACACCGAGAAAGCAGAAAGCTGCCTGGGATTGGAAAATGGCCTCGGAGCTGTGGCAAATGCTGCAGGATCAGCCTTTTCTATCAACTTCCCCACCACAGCCTGGAAGTATTTTGAACACGAGTGTTTCTCTGTGCAGTCTAAATATTAAGCAAAGCTTGGCTAAGAGTTCACTTAAACCAGGGATGGACAAATATCTGAAGGTCATAAACACCCAGCTGAGTAATTATTTAGAGTGGTCTAAGGGATATAACTATGGGTAATGGGATGAAAGGAGGAGAGGAAAATGCAGTGTAGTTTGAGAAAATTCTCCCCAGTACCCTGCTTAGTGCTGCAGAGGGAAACATATAGGTCCTTGATAAACATGGGGGGTGTGGTGTGTGTGATTTATGGATTGATACGTGAAATGATGGTGAAGTCCCCAAGGAGAAGCGGTGAATGCTCCATCTCCTGAGACTTTGCAAATCTGGTAGACCAGGGGACACTGGGCACCAGGGCAGGAGAGGAGCTGTTTCACTGACAGATATTGTTGGCTGATGACCAAATGACTAGAAACTGCCCACAAATAAGTTTAGGCTGAAAGCTGAGGAGCTGGTTTCTGGTGAAGGGAGGGGATGAGGCTCCAGGCTAGCCCTGCTGGAGCGAGTGAAAAAGCCAGCAGGTCTGGAGATGGAGCAGCTCACATGTGGGGCAGAGCTGGCTGCGCAACCCAGCTGCTCACAGGCAACAAATGCAGCAGCCTCCAAGCAGTACTAAATTCCTTTAGATGTGCTCTGTGAGGCCAGGTCCATCCTCATGTCTCCGCTATTATGCTACTAATAATAATCAGAGCCGAGGGAGAGCAGCAATCTTCCTTGGCAAACATCTAGACGTTCCCCAGTTCATCTGGAGAGCTGCTTCTAACTTTAGTGGATGATGCATCCTGTAACACTAGGGCTTATGTCTATTTTGTGAAAATATACCCCCCCAAAATTGCTGGTATTGGTTTGAGGGATTAGCTGAGGTATCTCTGTGGTCACTTCTACCTGGGCATCAGTTGCCTGGGAGCTGGCTGCATCCTCTGCCCAGGTGAGGTGGGTGCCAGGCACCAAGACGGAATCTTCTCGTCTGATCTCCCTTTCTTCAAAAGCTAACTACAAGAAAAATTAAAACATGGTGCTGTTTTTAGAAAGCACTTTGCGCAGCTGAGAGTGGTGTTTCCGGAGGATCCTGCCTCCCCCGGCGTGTCCCACTCCTAGCGTGGGATGTGCGATTGCTCTCCTTGGGCTTTCTCCTCTCCAGATGGACAGTTGAAAGACGTCTTGAAAGGACACGGGGAGATCAAGGGCTGCGAGTGTGAGGAGTGAGGCCGGGGCTGACACGGTCCTTTTTGGTGTCATGTTCAGCTTATCTTCCCTCAAGTAGGTGCGAGGGGGGCTGCTCACGGCTGCCTGCACGGGAAGACAAGCGGCCTGGGACAGACGGATAGACTGCGGGAAGCAAGAAAGGAGGAGCGAGGGACTTTTGGGGGGCTGTTCTGTGAAGGTTTTGGTGTGCTCCCAGCATCTGCGGTGTTGCCTTCCTGGGGCTCTCGGTTCCCGTCTCCCCGCTCCCGATGCCGGCAGGAGCTGGGCTCGGAGCACGGCCATGCTCCGGCTTCCCTGACCTCTGTCCCAGCAGGGTATTAACCACCTCCTCCCGTGCCGGTTTGTGCCACTTTACTGCTTCCTGCTCCCCGGCAATATTTTACATCTTGCCCAGTAATGCTTGGTTTCCTTAATAGTGTCTCATGTGGGATTTTATCAAAGGCTTTAGGACAATCTCAATAAATTATATCTACTGATTTCCCTTTATCCATTGTTTTGTTGATTCCATCAGAAATCCTCTCCCAGAGCGGACGTGCAGGCTTTGCCTTTGAGAAGCCACCCCAGCTTGTTCCATTTCTATCTTAGCCATTTCATGTTTCAATTAATTTTGAAATATTGAATTATTGTTTTCAATAGCCCTTGGAAGGGACAATCCGAGGAGCAACACTGGCTTGCATTGCACCTAGGATCTGCACGTAGAAATCATAGTTTCTGGTCTTGGGCACCAAGAGGGGATGATTTTGGTGGGATGTCTGCAGAAGTGGTGCTCACGTTGAGGCAGCGTCCCCGCTTCCAGAAGCTGGGCATCTCCCAGCAGTGAAGGGATGCATCTGAAATAATCCACGCTCCAAAAAAGCCCGGCTCGCTTCGGAGCACAAACACAGGAGGTTGCTCATTCCCCGTGATGTTGGCTGAGCACTAACTTGCTCCGGCTTTGTCCTTGAAACCCAAAGAGTGGGAGTTTGCCGCCAGGCTGGCTGCGGCGGTACGGAGCGGGGAGGAGGCGGTGAAACCAGCCCGTCAAGGGTTAATCGTTTCCATTGCAATTGTGTCATCTCTTTGGGGACCTCTCGCTCATTTTGCGAGCGGGCGCTGAAAGCCGAGGCGCAGGGGCTTGTTCTTATTCAGCTGCACGCAGCTTCAGAAGCACCGGACAGCCGCGCAGCTGGGCTCGGCCACCTCGGCCTTGCAGATGGATGGAGAAAAAGGATTTGTGTGCCTGAGTGTGCTTGCGTGTGCTTGTGCGCGCGCGCGCGCGTGTGTGTCTGAAACCTAATTGTCTGCTGTCTAATCCGTCAGCCGGGGGGACAGCTTGCACAAGCCCCTTCCAGGCAGGCTGATAAATGCAGCGCTGCCAGGCCCCTCTGCGATGTAGTTTGGTTTAATTGGGATTGCTACGTGCACGGACTCTGCGTGTGTGGAAGGGATGCTGCGCATGGGGAAGCGTGGGGCTAGGCTCCTGAGGGACGGGCCCGTGTCCAGCCAGGCTCCCGGTGGGGTCCAGGGTCCTGGGAAACAGCGTCTGGCAAAGCGACACGAGGGTAACCCAGTACTGGCCTGTGTGGGGTTAAGGGTGGCTCCATGTCGCGTTAAACTGGTGATGTTAGTAGTGGTGCTGCATGGTCCTGCTCTTATGGACTTTGATCTTCAGCATCACCCACGGCTGGGCTGTAAATACACCCGGCTGCTGCCGTTTCGGGATCACCCGGGGTGTGATGCAGAACGTATTGACATCAGTGTGCTGGCTCGGAGATGTCGTCTGCCATTTCAGCTCAGCATAAGGAGCTGTGCGGGGCTGTCCCCTGCCCCGGCCCCCCCTGATGACCGGCACCGATGCATCTCTTGAGCATCTCTCAGCCTTGAACACGTGGCAGCTCAGGGGCTCCCCAAGCCAGAGTGGCATTTTGTCTTTAATACCCCTCAATGGATTTCCCATGAATTTGTCTAGTTGATTTTTGTAAACACGTAAGCTTTAATCATCCCCAGAGAGATGTGGCAAGGACTTCCACTGCTTAACCATGCACCACGTGAGGAACCATCTCCTCCTGTTTCTTTTGAACCTGCTGCCTCTTAATGTTATTGGATATCTCCTAATTCTTTTATTGGGAGATGCAGTGAGCAATCAATCTCGGCTCACCTTCTTGAGGCCACAAATGTGTCTTTTTAGTGGCTTCTTTTCCAGGCTGAGTTCTTCCTCCTTTGGACTAATTTTTGATCATCTTACTCCAGACCTTTTTGCAGCTCTGCTGGTGACGTCAGGACTCTGCATGTGGTGACATCCTCATTCGTTATGTAATTAAAGGTGATGTCATGATTACAGCAGATGGTATTTGCATCAGCATTGGTTGCTTAGTGCGTGTTGATGTCAGGAGATCCTTGTGTCCTGCCCAGTCACAAGAACTTCTCACGAAGCTGCTGATCCTCAACCTAGGGGTTTAATAACAGTATTTTGCCTTTGAGTTCTATGGCTGAAAGAGACAGGGCCCATTTGTTATTTCTCAGGAATCGCTCGCTGTGCTTTGCAAGATACTCCTGACTGAGAAGAGTGGCGTGTCCATGTTGTTTCACCGCCCAGCTGCAGTCACCTCCAGGTTGGTACCCACCAACTCTTCCGTCATAAACACGCATCAGGTTTCAGGACAGGTGATTTGAAGGAATCAAATTTGCAGGTGAGGAATGACAGGATGACAGGCTCTGGCTACTTGGGTGGCCATTAGACATCTCCCTCATGGCTGGAAAACCAACTGTGTGGTGCTGCTTTATCCCAGACCCTAGCAGGGTCCCAGCGGTGCTGCAAGGTTTGGAAGCCGAGGGGCAGGAGCAGGGTCCCCAAGCCCAGGGTTGCCCCGGTCCGGGCTGGGTCATGGTCTGGCACCTCCAGCCCATTCACCCTGTGCTCCCTGCCTGGCATGGTGGGACCCTCTGCCCGCAGCTGCCCCCCCATCTTGCACGCACTCGGGCAGGATTGTTGTGCACCGACCGACCCTGGCCCATCTCCCTGCACTCCTACTGCTCTCTGGTTCCCCATCCCTCCTCCTCCCTCTCCCTTTCTCCCTTTGCCCTCTCTTTGCTTCTCTTTTTCTCTCCACACCTGCTCCTCTCCTTCCCTCCCCTTTTCTCCTTCCTCCTCCCCTCGCCTCTCTCTCTATCCTCTTATCTCATCCCCCTTGTTTTTCTCCTCTCTGCCTGTCCGGCTGATTTACATGCACGCTGCGTTGAAGCAGCTCAGCTGGATCTAATGCCTCCTGCCGCGAGGAGCAGAGCCATCTCCGGACTCAGCGCAGCTCTTCCCCAGGCAGGGGCAGGGGGGTGCTCTGTGCACCCCACCGCCTTGGCCCACTCTTTGGCTCCTTTCTGCATTGCCTTTTGCTCTTCATCCCCTGTCCTTCCCTTCTACATCCTTTACCCGATGCTGCTGCCCTCACTGCTGTCTTCTCCATCTCTCCTGCCAGGTCCCCGACCTGTGTGCCCGCGCTGCCCAGGTCTCCTCCAGCCTGCCTCCAGCGTGGGTGCGAGAGGATGGACCAAAACCCTGCTGCCAGCCCGAGAGCTGGGGGCTGGTTTGCTGTAACTGGTGCCATTCCTGTGGCCTTGGCGCTAGTATTGACCTGAAAACCCAATGCTGAATATTCCCAGGTGGAGCCCGTGGGTGTCCCACGCCTCTGCCTGGATCCCGTGGCCAGCGCAGGAGCCCAGGGCATCTCTCCTGCACTCTCGTGGCCCTTGCTGCTCGCAGAGTGAGGATCGAAGTGCCCACGTTATTCCCTGGCTTTAATCACTCCTGTTTCCATTCTGCTGATTTGCATTTCCGCAAGAGGAAGATGCCCTGATTAATATCCCCTCAGAAGAGCTTTATGGCGATGGCTCCTGCCTCTCTAATTGGAAAGTGGTCTTAACCTTTCATGCAAGTGGCTGGGATGTTCCGTACCCGCTAGAAGCGCCGGGAAGGGTCTCGTTCATCCTGAATTTCAGGGGAGTGGGAGGTTTGGAGGATCCGACTCTGCCTCTGACATGGGGCAGGAACCCCTCTGCCCAAAGAGAGCACTCCTGAGCATCATAACCCCGATACCAGGGGACGGGACCATCCCCAGCACAGTGAGTTGTCTGGACAGAAACTGAGGGGGAATCGCAGCAGGGGAACGTGCCGGGATGATCCAAAACCAGTGAGCACCCAGTCAGCCCCAAGCAAGCAGCTTAATGCTCCCCAGCTCACACCCACATGCTAAATAAGGGCCCAGCAAGGAGTGCATCCATGTGGTGTTGATAGAGCTGTTCCTGTTTACCTTCCTGCAGGCGGGAGGCAGGATCCGACCCGGCAGCCGGGATCCTACAGCTCTTGCTCCCTGGGGAGTCCCAGGCCCACCACTAACCCGTACTGGCAGCTTGAAAGCCTGCCTTGCACTTAGCTGCTTTATGATCTTCAAAGGCTCTGAATGCCCAAGGAAATCAGACCTCATGCCTTTTCTTCCCCTGCAGTCCCCAGATCTGGACTCTCATGCAATTTATTATCCCCGACACGTGCCGCTCCCTCCCCGCCTGTGCGTGGGGAGGGAGCATCGCTCTGCCGCTCTTCTTTGGGTACCGGAGCTGGGCCACCCCGGCCGTGGTGCGAAGCTGCTGCTCCTTCCACGCTCCCAATGGCTTCCCACGCCGTGATGCTGAAGGCAGGGCCAGGGAGATGCGCCAGCGTAGGCACTGCCGACTTTGTCCTGGCTTCCCAGCAATGCGCCCGCCAGCCGAGGCTGGCAGCTGCCTGCTCCAGGCGGGTCCCTTGGTCCCCTGCCAGCGGGTTTTGCTGCTCCATCCCTCCAGCCGGGGATGTCGGACCTGCATTGGTGGCTGCAGAGCCTGTTTTGCCTGTGCCCATGGCTGTTTTATTAAGACCCCGACTTACCTCCCGGGTGCTTTTACCTCCCCTTCCCCAATCCCTCTCCTTCCGAGGTTACAGAAAAGATTTTTTTCTTTAATTATTTTTTAATTTTGGTATTTAAGCTGGTTTAGCGGCTGCAGCAGTGAGTGTTCCTGATAAACAGCCCGGGAGATCCAGAGAATAATCTCTCTGCTTGGTGACGGCAGAGGCGCCTATCGCAGCTGCTGGCAGCACGCAAAAAGCCGTCCTCATCCGCTGCCTGCTCTATCAGCCCAGGGAGGGGAGAAATTGCCTCCATCCTTAATCACAGAATTTGAAATCCCAGCTAGTCTGTACCTTTTATTCTTCAGGTTCACAGGGTTTTGCCGTGTGGGCAGCGGGCGAAATAAGCAGCTCTCAGATGGGAGCAGGAGTTGGAGAAGGGAATGGGAAGAGGTCAGGCGAGCAGCAGCTCCTCTCCCTTTGCCAGGTATCTGCTGGACTCGCCACCCCGTGACACTTTCACGGCACCTCTCTCTTCAGGGAGGTGGGTTAAGGCTGTTTTTTTAATATAGAGTCACAAAATGCTGCCATCACAGGCTAGTTTGTGCTCTGAAGGTTTGCGTAACACTGCTGTGGTTGGAGTAAGTAGGTGCACTGACAGACATGCTTGCTGGAGCCCTAGTGCTGGGGCAGCTCCCTGAGAAGTACCAGGGAAATACAGTAAAAAAGGGTGGATGAAAGGATAGAAAAACACAGGGAAGAGCCAGAGATGCTTTGTTCTTGCCTCAGATAAACACCAATGAGAAAGATGCTCAACCTTGTCCATGTTATAGACCAGGTCAAGTAAAGGAACTGGGTTTGTGACATAAGAATGGCCCAGATTTATATACATTGTCCAGAGAAGCCGATACGCTGGTGTTGGACTGCAAGGTACTGCAGCCTAGCAGGTAATGAACCTCTCTCTAGAGGATGTGATGCTGAAGCCATAATATCTGTTGCGGGGTAGTTCTGGGGTGCAGGTCAGGGCTGGACATACCCCAGTAACCCCACAGTGACTGCAAAGCACCAGGTGCCTCTGCGCTCTGCTCAGCACCGCTAAAAGACAGCATGGCACCCGTGCACGTGGGCTGTCACTGCTGACAGTCTGCTCAACCCAACAGTGGAAACACAAATGCCCGCCATGCTAGAGAGTGGTGTCGGAGTTGCTGGAGATTGCCTTTAATGAGACAGATAAAGCAAAATGAAAAGCAAATTAAGACGCAGGGCTGTGGGAGCTGTCTTGAATGCAGCGCCGTGACTTTCTTGGAGGGAAGCTGAGGTTGCGAATGGTGGCAGTGGCACGGGAGAGGCCATCATAGGAGACGGTCATCTTGCATGGACTCAAACCAGAGAGCAGTTGAGTCCTTTCCAGTGCCTTTTGCAGATATCCTACTCCTCCACATCCCACTGTGGGATACGAAGCAGACCCCCATGTTGCCCCTTTGGTCTGAAGGTGCATGAAGAACGCTGTCAGCATAATCCCCTCTCTGCTCCTCTCTCCCCCCTTCTCCAGTGCCTGAGGTGGGTTTTGAAAGCCCTGCAGTCACAGGAGGCAACTTTCCAACTGCATCCCTATGATGGTGATGGAAATCACCAGCTGCCTAAAGCAGGGCTGCTGTGGTCCAGGGCTGCTCAGGACATTGGCAGTCCATCCCAAACTTTCCATTGAACTCAGAGCATCTGAGCTATTTCTGTAAAAATCCTGTGCTGGGTCAGGAGGCAGGAAAGGGGCTTTTGCTCCAGCCAGATCTGTTCTTGAGCAGAGACTGTTTAACACAAAACCCCCTCCTGTTTCTGAACAAAAAACGCTCAGGCGTTGACTATCAACGTGAGCAGCATTGCTCAGGCAAATGGCGTTTACACCCTGAAGCCTTCAGACTTTCTAGATTTCACCTGCTTCTCTGCAGAAACCCCTTGAGAAAATGTTACCGAACAAGGCAATACTTGGGTGGATAAATTGCCTGGAACAAACGAGCTGGAATTCGTACGATCCCATTCTTCATGTAAGAAAGATGTCACTCCTTAAGCAGTCCCTGGGGAAAGTGCCCACCCTGGGGAGCATCACCCCAGGCTGCCTGTGTTGGCCGTCTCCTGCTTTGGACTGAGCTGCCTGGGTTTCCATGCACTGCGGTGCTTTTTGCCATCCCTTCCCAGGAATCGTGGGGGGGAATCAGAAACAGCAGCAAAGCAAGTTTTCTCCCCCTTTCCCCCCACCCCAGCCCTGGGCTAGAGGGAAGGGGGATGATACTGGCTGCTGAACTGGGGTGTCAAAAGTGAGATTTGGTGCTGTATTTTGCTGGTGCTGTGGGAGCCGATCCTGCCACCAAAGGCGTTTTGGGACATGTACCCTCCAGTTGTCATTGCTCACTCCTCTCATGGTGCAGCTATTTCTGCCTCAACTTTCCAGCAAGCTGCCTCCAACGCTTCCCAGTCTAAAACCACGCTGGTTTAGAGCGCCAGTTTCATCCCCCCTTCCATGTCTGATTTGCATATATTTGCATCGCACACAGGTTTCTGGGAGGGGAGGAGGCACTGGAGAGGCACATCCTTTATTCTGGTTGGTGTTTTTTTTTTTCTTTTCCCCTTTCAGCAGATTTGTATTTATTTATTTAAACCCAGCGCTATTGCTCTGAGGGGCTCGCTCTTCACTGGGTCCCATGGATGACTCAAAGGTAGACAGAGATGCCGGACTGGTGCCCCCAGGCCCCATCCTGGCATCTTTGCTCTTCCCCCAGCCCCATTTCCAAAAGCTCCTCCTGGTCCCTGACCACTGCAGAGCCACAGTCATGTGTCCACAGGTCCCCAGCCTCCCTCCACGGAGCACTGGTCCCCACTGGTGCTGGTCCAGCAACCCTCTGTGTTGGAGACCGGTGGATTTAGGGGGAGGTGATGGGCTGGGGGGAATTGGCTTCTCAGGTCTGTATTTTTCCAGTTTTCCAGCCAAATTGGAAATGCAAACAAACCTGTCTTCCCCTCCAAAATCCAGGCAGGCGGAGCTTTCGGTTTTTTGGCACTGAATCTTCCCTTCCAGGGATGCTCTCAATGTGAAACGCCTCTGGGACTGAATGCAAGCCGGGTGTAAACTTACTGGAATTACCACTCGCTATAGGCAATTGCACAGGGCCCGGCGCTCACCCGTCTTCCCATGGCATCTCCTCTGGCGGGCTCTGCTGCTGCCTGGCCTGGGCAGGGGGGTAAAGGCTTCCTCGCCCCAGCTCCTGCCTTGTGATGGCCTCGCAGAAGGGAAATAAAACTCAATTTTCCCCAAGGTTTGCTGTTTTTTCCTTCTCCTCTCTGGTCCCTCTCTAGGTTTGGTTGCCCCCCTGGCACTCCTGAAGGGCTGGTCCAGCTCTCCCTCCCTTGGGATTTGCCACTTCTCTTGGGAAACAGCAAACCCTTTCCCTTGGGATGGGTTTCATCATCAAGGCCCCATCCTGAGAAGGGAACCTCTCATTTCCCTCCTGCCATAGCACCCCTCACCTCAGTGTGCCGGGGAGGTGGGCAGCTGGGGTAGCACATGTTCAGGAGAATGTGGTGACCCCCAAACTGCTCCATCCCTGTGGGCAACCACTGGTGTGAACCTCCAGGAACCGGGCAATGGAGCTGATGCATCTCAGTGTCTTGATTCTCGTTTGCTGGTGTACCCAGAGAGATTTGAGACGGGGTGTGGGGTTTACCTTACGGGCCATCGTTTCTGATCTTCCTCTGAATTACGGTAATGTGAACCTCTCTAGGGATATTCCACACATGCCCTGTGCTGGGTGAATTCAAGGTGTGGTTTTAACAGAAATTAAACTGATGCATCCCCCCTCAACCTTATGTGTTCACTTCTTTCCACATAAGCTGTGTTTCTTCTTTCCACATAAGCTGTGTTTCTTCCCAGGTCCTTGCGCCTTGTGGACTGACTGTGTTGCATGGAGGGAAGGTTACAAGCTGGGTGGGATCCTGGGCTGGCCGGCCGGGAAGACGCACGGTGTCTGCATCCCTGTTGATGCTTGGGGACAGTCCTACCTGAGGGCTGGGCAGCCTCCTTCCTCCGTAGGGTCATCCTGAACTGATCGGTCGCAGTCGTCTGACCACCCCTCGCGGGCAGTAACACTGCTGGGGTACAGTTAATATTGCTTGTTGTAAAGAACTTTAAACAAGTGGGTCCAACCGACTCCTCTGCCTGGTTCTCTGGCCTCCTTGGCCTCGGGCATGTCCCTTCATGTCTCTGCTATGCTGGCCTTTGCTGGAAGAGGGATGGGGTCAAGGTACCTCCTTACTGGCATACCAAGGTAGAAGGGCAAATCAGCAGGAGAATATCATGTTGGGGTCTTGGTACTCTGTCACCACCTGGGCTGTGCAGACACTGGACTCCCTTCAGCTGGATTTCTTCCTCCCCCAGGGCAAGATGAGGAGAGACCAGCCCATGTGTATGGATGAGGATAGCAGGACGAGGAAGGTGACAGCGGCCATTGGCACATAGGACAAGGGGAGGTAAGGTGCATGGTTCCTGGAGCGGCGAGGTGTGGGGCATTGGGATGTTGGGATGAGAGGAGACCAGTCCTGGGCACGTGGAGCCTCGTGGAGTATCTCGCCCCTGGCTGGGGTTTAATATTTTATGCGAACTCCTGTTTGCAGCGAATGTGACGTTGCGGTTCCTGGTATTGCAGAGTGCGGAGGCGAGCTGCTGAGCTGCCGACTGTGCGGAAAGCTGGCTCTAACCGAGCAAGGGGGAGAGCCGGCTGGCTGCGGCTAGCACGGCATGGCATGGCTCTGCCCGCCGAGGGCTCTGCTGTCCCTGTGCGGTGCAGAGGCACCTGGCCAGGGCTGCGTGGTGGGTGGGTGGGTGGGTGCTCGGTCGTCGCCAGCCGCAGCCTGGGTACACAAGATCTGGGCTGCCAACGCAGCAGGGCTTGGCAGATCTCCATGCTGGAGACCATCTCCTTTAAGACCTGGACTTGTGTTATCAAAACCCTGAGCATCCTCCAGGGTGATGGTCACAGAGCCCCCCAGTCCGGATGGGGATGGGGAGGCATCTCCAGCGCAGGACACAGCCTGCTTTTTGCTCCCATGCCCTCTCGCTTGTGAAGCTTTCCAAGCTGCCCAGCTCAGAGGCTGTTTGTCTTCAGCTTGACCGTTCCTCCGCCTCCCCCGCCTGTCTCCTCCGCTTCCTCATTCTCGGTGTCGGGTTGAGCAAGAGCAGAGCGGAGCCTCCTCGGGATCAGGGTGAGGCTGGGGGGGCCTCCAGTTCCAAGTTCCTTTTTTTTTTTCTCTCTATTTTTTTTTTCCTCCTTCTTCGCTCTGCACACAAAGCTGGGCTATGATGAAACTCCAGCTCTGTCTTGCTTGCAGCATTCATGCACGGCACATGCTGGAAATAATTGTCCTTGGTGGAGCTCTGCAAGCTTCAGAGCGATTTAACCGAAAAGAGGTGGAAAGGAGTTTTATTTCTACATGCTGTGTTTCAGACTCACTGCAGCCCCAGGTTCATCTACAAGCTGGATCGGAGGCAGGAGCAAGCTCAGGCTGGATCTGCAAGCCCTGTGACCGTGGCCATGTAGTTCCAAGCCTGAGTTAACGTATCTTGCCATTCAGCAGCACTTATTATGTTGGGTTTGACATGGCTTTGATCTGTTCAAGCTCAAGCAGAGCAAGCTGTGGCTGCCTGCAATGCCCCACGTAGCATAGGCACCAGTACAGGCTCGGTGCAAACCCTCCTGTTGGTTTCTCCAAGTTTGGGATCAGGTGCTGCAGTGGGAATTTTTGTAGGTGCCAAGTCGTGCTGATAAGGGAAATATGTTGGATGCGCACCGCATGTAGAGTATTCCTCACAACCTGGCCTCTCCTTTATGTGCCTTAAATAAATCGCAGATGATTTTGCGAGTCTTGCTTTACATTTTCTAGCTGTACAAACTAGCTGGGGAATGCCTGCTAGGAATATTCTGTCCTTTGCATTATTTTGATGGGCAGAGGGAAGTGTGGTAAGCTGAAAGAGGAGGGTTGGCTCCAGGACCTTTTGGAGGTGTTTGGAGCAAGGATTTTGTCTGACTTGTGTTAAGGAAAGGGTCTGTCTTTGGTGCAGAAAGACAGGGCAAGGACAGAGCAGCCAAGGCCACCATAATACCTCTTTGAATGAGATTCTATCTTACGCAATGAGAACTCCCTGTCCTGAGCTCCAGCATGTGTCAGCAGGAGTTGCATGTGGGGAGTGTACGCTCAGCACCGTTCAGGATATAGCTCATTCTTCTTTGGCTTGCTTGTTAGTCATACCAAGTTCTCCTTCTCCTTCTCCTCCAATTCACACAACAGAACTGCAATTTGTCAGGCTCTGTTGTGGAATATCTGTCCACAAAAACATTTTGTTTTCTTCAAACTTCCATTTCTTTACAAATGGCCAACCCATTCTTCTGTGACTCTCCATAGATTTCTGCTCTGGGTCACCAGGGATCTCCGTTATTGTCCATCTCAGCTGGCTTAGTACTTTGTGGTTGGTCAAGGTCAGATGTGACTGTTTTCTGATCCAACTGGAGAAAAGCCCAAATCCTTTTGCCATGAAAACTTGGGACTGGCGGCACAACCATCCACCCCTTGGTGAGGAGGACCTCTTTGCCACTGCTTTTTTTGGTTTCACCAGCTTCTGTTTTCTAAGTGCCAACTGGAGTGAGGAGCAATGTGCAACCTCTAAACTGTTTTCTTCTACCAAGTCAGTAAGATATGATCTCACGTGTGCTCCTCAGGGCTGTGCAGGAAGAGGCTTTTGCATTATTTACTCTGTTTTGGAGCTGGAGCCAGACCTGACCCTGGTCTTTGCTCAGCTGAAGGCAGTAGAGGTAGGAGCGAAGCCCTCCCAGTAACACCATCGGAGCCACTGGAGCTGGGCTCAGGTTTCTTCCCAGGCTGGTTCTCATGGCTCAGCAGAGTCCGGCTGTGCTCCTACTTGGTGTAACGCTGACACGGGACTTTTTAGCTCAGCTCAGCCCTGGTGTAGCTTCCCCAAACACCACCCGCCCGTGAGGTTTTGTGCTCAGGGCACTCGAGCCAGGCTGAGCCAGGGCTGGCCAGCCCTTTACAGGCGCTCGATGGTGAGGCAGAGCCAAATTCTTGACTTCTGGCCCTTCGGCGGCAGCTGGGGTCAGCGTGGGGCAGGGAGGAGGAGGAGGAGGAAGGCTGCAGTGTCAGCCCCGTTTGGAGCCCCCCCACCCCCTCGCCTGTGGAAACAGTCCCAGAGAGGCGCTTTGCCCGCTAGCCACCAGCTTTGCCCCCATCCATCCTTTCTCAAGCACAGAGCTGGGAAGTGGGGGACCCACTCAACACCCGCTTTCCTCTCCGCATCCCCCCTGCCTCAAAATCTTGCATCGCCATAAAAACCCCCCATTCTCCCTGGCAGCTTTTTCTTGCTAACCTCTGCTTGCTTTGCCTCTCCTCCCCTCCCTCCCTCCCTCCTCTCCATCTCCCTCCCTCCCTCTCTCTGGGGGGAAAAAAGGTCATTGCGCAAATGATTAGTCAGAGCTCAGTTGCTGTAGCAACCGGCTGCTGGAACTGGGACAGGCGTGCAGCGAGGACAACGGAGAGGTCGAGCATCAGCCAGGGCTGGGGGAGCCCAGCCTTTGTATTTGCTTTCAAGAGCCGGGGAGCCAGGCGGTACGAAGGCCCCAGCTCCACGCCATGAGTGGGACCCTTCCACCAGCAGCCCCCAACCGCTCGGCTGTGCGTTATTAAATTGCCGGCATCTCGATGCCAACCGTGCAGTCGGTACGGCCTTGGCGTTTCTTCGGCGTCTCTTGGCGTGGTGGTAACGTCCTTTGCCAGCGGTGCCCTCTGCACCGGGAAGGAGGCTCCTGCCCTCGGCGGAGCGGCCGTGGAGCCGGACATGTCGTGGTTTTGTCCCTGCAGCCGAGCCTGGGGGGGAACGCATGCCGCTGGGGTTCAGGGCTCCTTGTCCTCTTGCAACATCCCACACGTGAAATATGAAGCCAAGTTCCTCTTGATCCTGCACGAAGACCCAGGCGTTAACTGTGTCCTGCCCATTTCCAGTTCCAGAGCGCTGCAGTCCCTTGCCTTCATTCCCCAAGCAGCTTCAAACGCAGACTCTTCCAAATTCTCCTTCTTTCCTCCCTGCCCTAAACTCGAGGACAGCAGCTTAGCGTGCAACATCCATGGGCTGCTTGGCCTCGGAGTACAGGGCAAGGGCTCTTCTGGGGATGGTCAGGCCACACGCATGGTGGTTTTCACCATCATGGTCATGGTCTTCAAGTGGCTTTGTCGCTGAGGCTGCTGGATGCGGACTGGGGACCATGCTGTGTGGGCTCAGCCTGTCCCAGCCAAGTTCCAGCCTAGACGATGTGGCTGAGGAAGGCTGGCAGCAGAGCTAGCAGGGGTGCAGGCAGGGACCCCTCCGGCCATCTCTTGGCTGGTGGGACCTGGTGCTGGGCTGCAGAACTGGGGAGGGTGGACCCCACCTCAGTCCTTGCCCTGGGCAGTGCTGGTTTTGCAGCACAGCAGCTCTCCCCTGCAGCCCCCAAAGCGCTGCTGCATGGGGACCTCCATGTCCTTCTGGTGTGAACAGGGACCTGTTCCCATCATCAGCTTCCTGCTCTGGGGCAGATATCAGCCCGGTGCTGGTGTGGGCTGGGAGACCCCTGCCACTTGACTGTCTCCATCTCTGCTGTTCCCCTTGCACACCAGTCCTTTTAGGGCCTGAAGACTGGTTTATCTGCCAGCTTGCACTGCCTGGGTCTTTGAGCAAACTGCTCTTTGCTCTTTGCGTGTTAGGCAGTGATTTGGGGTCATGTTTCTTTCTGGGGTGTGTGTGGAGGGTGAATGGGCCTGAGGTTGAAGAGGGCTTTGAGACCCCCAGAGGAAAGCACGGGGGAGGAGTAATGCACCGAAGTGGCTGGAAATTGGTACAAGTGCTGCTGGGGAGGGGATGTACTCTCTCCACTTTAGGAGAGCTGGGTGAGCTCTGGGCAGGATTTCGGGGATGTCTTTGGTCTCTTGCTCAAGGTTGAGCTCTGCACATCCATCTAGGAAGCTGTGGGTTGGCGTCCTCAAGCCTAGGAAATTATTTTAGTCTGAGTTTGTGGGAAACAGCAGGAAAGGGCTATGTATGCAGAAAATGGCTTCCAATAAACACGCTTCCTTTGGGAGCAGAGAGAAATTGCTGAGATGTGCTGGAAGTCTTTTCACTTTCCTGGGACTGTCCTTGATTGCCAAGAGCGAGCCAGCCACGCACCACGGCCACGCTGCCGCTCGGCGATGTTCGCAGCCCTGCTCCAAAAACCCATGTCCCCAGCTGTCCATTACCCCACAGGTAGAGAGGGGCTTTTGAGGGCACCGCTCACTCTGCATTGCCCACTGATGCTCCTCTCAGTCCTCTGAGAGGTCCTCCAAACTTCTTGAGGTTTCTCTTGGCTCCCAGTGTTTCCTTCTTTCTTTCTTTTTTTTTTGAAGCCATGTGATTGCAGAGTGCTGGCAGGGGGGGTTGCTGGTTTAAGGGTTTCTTACATCATGGCTGCAGAGACAAGCTTAGCAGCATGACGTCAGAGTGGCCTACAGGCTCAAAAATCAGCAAGGAAATAAAAGCAAGCCAACTGGTCTCCTTTTTTTTTTTTTTTTTTTTCTCTTGCAAATCTCACTATTTTAAAGGCTGTTCCCTGATTTTTCCAGAGTCTGGAAATCTTTAGGAGCTTTGGATGCTCAGGATTGGCCATACTGTTCCAGTGTATTTTTTTGTCGTATTTTCCTTTGGAGATGGTGAGTAAAACCTGCAGATTCAGTCCAGCCGACTAATATTTCATGTTATCGCAAATGACAAAAGAAAGGAAGAATGAATGAATGTAAGGCCTCCAGGAGAGGGACAAAAATCCCTGTGACTCACTCAAACACTCTATTTTTGAGCCTGAAAACACAAAATGGTGTCTGATCCCTGCTGCCCCTTGCAATGGGCTAGGAGACCATCACCATCCAGAGTTGGGGCTGCTAAGTCCACAAGCCATTGTGGACTCCCATGGTGGACTATTTTCTTCTACATCTCTCCTCTCAGCCCCCTCCTCACTCCTGAAGGACCCCCAAGGTCCAGATTGAGAGATGTTGTGCTGGTGTTTGAAGGGATCAACCTTGTCCTGAGCATCAGTGAGCTAAAAGAAGGGTGGAGAGGACATTGAGGGGTTTTCCCCTATGGATGATATCCAACAGAGACTTCAAGGGATGAGTGCTGTCTGTGATTGTTTGGGAGCACATCCATGACCATGTGAGAGCTTACTGCTTGGAAAGGACATAGGAGGGGAGAGCTTGGGGACATCCTAGTCCCTCCTTGGGCAGTGGCAGAGGTGACGCAGTCCAAGGGGATGGGGAAGCTTTTGGCAAAGTAAGCGCTTGAGGTCTTACCCATGTCCCAGAGGCACCACTCTTCATTGGGACCCACCTGCAGAGCAGGATGGGACTGTTTGTGATCCCTGGCTGCAGAGCAGCCCCGGAGCAGGGCGGGATGTGACCTAGGCTGGGCTGAGCCTCTGCTGAAAGGAGCAGCTGGGCAGGAGAGCGCAGGGGAGAAGGCACGCAGCCCTTCCCTCAGCATTCATCTCAGTAAGCTTGTGTTCCTCCAAAGAAATGTACTGGTGGAGCATTTTCAGTGATTCCCATTGAAACGGGCAAAAATCTATAACGTGGGGTCAGGCCCCTTTTCCGGGCTCTCATGTCATGAGATTCCCCCCACCTCCTCCCTAAAAACTGCAGGGAGCAGCCCCCGCGCGCAGCATCTCATCTGGCTGTCGCGGCTCGGCTGTAGCCCGTACTGGGAGGTCGCCGGCAGATGTCGGCTGTCGGTGGCAAAGAGCTGGAGTGGTGTCCTGGGGACGCCGCGGGTCCAGGCAGCTCAAAGTGACCCGTCACCGCGGCTGCTCTGATGGGTGAGTGCCACGTGCTGCCGGCGCTGCCGGCCCGGGCTCTGCCGTGGTGGAGTAGACAATGCTCCTCGCTGGGGTCCGTTGAGGGAAATCCACCATGGAGTTAATGCGTGCTCTCCTTTCAGTCGTCATTTGTTAACGGGTTTGGCCCGGTGCCACATGGGGAGCGCGGGCAGGCAGTGCTAGAGGCCAGCGGGGACATTTTTTTGTTCAACATTGTGGCTCCTTGGTGGAAAGGACGGTTGGCCGAAATGGGACACGTACGAGCGCAGCGGTCGCTCCTCCTGCGGAGGAAGCCGGCTGCTCTCTTCGGCATCGAATTCCCTGGGTCTTTGTGGGAGCATGAGGAAGGTGCTTGCTCCCAAACCCTCCTGGGGATTTTGCTTGTGCTGCAGCAGATTGCTGCTCCCGGTGTCAGCTGAGTGGGTGCTCAGGTGTCCCATCTGTAAGGCCCAGGAGAGATCTGCCCCCCACTCGAGATGGGGTTTCCCTTGATTCAGCAGCAGTAGGGCATTGGGTGGCCAACACGAGATGGCTCCTCTGCCCAACCCGGGCCAGGTCCAAGTCCTGTTCAGCTTTGGTTAAGCCCAGCATTGTGAGCAGATTGCCAGATTTGGCCATCTTTGCCTGCTGGAAATGCTCCCTGTTTTGCCCAGCCTTTGTTTCCTCCCAGCTCCTCGTTATTTTTCATGGCGTTTCCCCTTGTTACTCTTGTGCCGCTCAAGGCTGTTGGTGCAAGCTCAGCTTTCGGGCTCGTGCTTGTTCAGCTGAACGCTTATCTGTGCGAGCCGGGTTATTTCGTGTGCTGCCCAGCACGAGCGGTCCCTGACGGCAAGGCTCAGCCCTGGCTCGGCTCTGTAACAACAGCCGGGAACAGCACGTCCACGTGAACCCAAGCCCCAAAACGGCCCACGGGGAATGACGCAGCAAAGGTGAAATATCAAAGGGAGACGGGAAGTGCATGGCAGGAGCAGGGGAAACAGAGGAGAGAATAGCCGGAGCTGACCTCAGCAGGGCGGGAAGCCCGGCTGCACGCATGGAAGGGAAATGGGAAAAGGATACAGCTGGGACCAGCCACGGCACCCGTGTGCTCTGCCCCAATGGTGTTGCTGCTTCCCACTTTTCCCCGGGATGGGCTGGAGGAATGGGGCGGCTCAGGGCTAGCCCCCAGCAGACCAGGGCTCCCAGAGGTGCCCCCTGGGAATTGCAGCAAATGGACCCAGCAGGGCAGCTTGGGAGCTCGGCCAGGAGCCACCAACAGCCACGTGTGACCAGGGATGTTCTCGGGCATCCGCATCCCCTTGTGCCAGGAGCTGGCTGCAAGAAAGTGGCCCCAATCTGGTGATCGTCAGCTCCGGCCCACTGCAGATCCGCCACGGTGCACTGCCAACCTGGGTCCCCGGGTTTGTTTAAAGGCGGCGCGGGGCAGATCACGTCCTTCCAACCTTCCCCGGCAAGCAGCGAGAGCCGGCGGTGTCACCACGATCAGGGCCGCCTGTCGAGAAGCGGCACAAGCCGTCCCAGGGTAGCTGCTGTCCCTTCAAGTGCTCTCGGCTGTGCCCAGGGACGGCTGACATTTTTTTTTTTTTTTCATGTGGAGTTTTATTTTTAGCTGGAAAAAACCCAGCCTTTAAAAAACAAATGCACACAAAGTTTTCATGAAAAATTCTCAACATAACAGGATTTTTCTCTTCTTTGCAAAACTGCTGGTGACATTTCTAAATGAAGGGTTCCTCCTGTCCTTCTGCTTTTTCCCCCTCAATCTTCAGTGATATTTCTCCCTTCCCTAAGCTGCCCTGTTTTTCTCCCCAAGATATGCTCTTTCAGGAGGAGGAACAGCAACTATAAGGGCTGTTTTTTCTGGAATGTTGTTTTTCAAAATCAAAAAAAAAAAGAACATGTAGTAGAGAATTTACAAAAACATCCCTTTTGAACCCATTAAAATAGAATGGGATTAATAATTTTGGTCGTTTCCCCCTTCTTCCAGCTAGTTTTCATCTGTCTTTAGCCTTTGGTGTGGGAGAACTTGGACAGTAAATGGCAGAAAGCAGGTCCCACTCTTTCTTTACTCAAGGGAAGGATTTTTCCATCCCAGTTGAGGTCTTCCTTTGGGGCTGGAGAGGAGCTTGTGAAGCTGTTGGCACCCAAAAGCCAACATCTGGAGGGATTCATGCTCCCGACCTTCTCTCTCCAGTGGAGGGACGTTCAGAAGTCATCATCAGGGCTCTGTGCGGTCCATGGGGCTGTGGGAAGGCTGGGCTTGACCCAGAGGTAGTTCAGGGTGGATATGAGAACTTTGGAGCCAGACAGCAGAAACCTTAGTTCCTGGGGTCTGTTCCCAGCTCTCCAGCAGCATTGCCCAGGTGACCTTGGAGAAGTCACTTTGTCCCTCTTCACCTTCATTTCCCTACCTGGGAAAGAGGAGAGCACTTTCTTTGCACCCGTGGGCTTAGGCAGGTAGTTAATATCTTCTGATCGCTCTGAGTTGCCGCAGGGATTTGATCAGCCACCATTGACTCGGTTGGAGCAGAGGACAGTAGTTTTCCTTCCAGGTTAGAAATACATTGGTTGCTTTTCAAGAGCAGCTACTGGTTTCTTAGAGTTGAAGGCACCGGAGGTGGGGACGCTTCTGTCCTTAGACAACATGGCGCTCTGCACCCTTTTGGCACCCAGAAGCATCCAAACCAGCAGCTGCATTGGAGAAATTTATCCTCTGTGGTGCATCTGAAGGTCTCACCTGAAGGTCTTCACACAGCTCGGCCGGGGACACGGCACCACGGGGCAGAACTCTTTGTCCTTAGAAGAAAACACTTGAGGCCATGGCAGGCTGAGGTCGCATCTTCCACTGCGAAATTCTGGGCTTGGCGGCCCTGATTCAGCCACCCAAATTAAAGTAATTTCCCTTAGATCCCATTGGAGTGGAGGATGCTGCTCTGCCTCAGGTACCCAACCCATCGGCTGGGAAGGGGACCCGCTGGGGGATGTCTAGGGAGGGGGCTGGTGCTCGTGCGCACATCTGGTGGGAGCCACTGCCCATCTCTCTTCCCAAATCGCAGGGGAAATATCAGGGCTCGTAGGCAGCGGCTGCCTGCAGCCCACGTGGGAGCCTCGCAGCCCCCGGCCATGCAAAGCTGGAGCAGGGAAGAGGAGCAAAGCAAACATGCTTTGTCCAGGCTGTTTATTTTGTGCTGGGGTAAGGGATTTTTTTTTTTTTGTTTTAAACATGCAATGAGTGTGTTACTCAGCCATGACTCGAGAACTTGTGAGCAATAAAGTCATCCCGAAGTCTGCCAAAAAAAATCTTCTTAGCACACCCACCTCATCACACGTTCCCACTGTAGCTACTTTAGTGCGATCTGCTGCTGAAAGGCGGCTACCTCGTGGGGAGGCTGCGATAGCCATCTGCGAGCTTGTGGCAATGGCCCATGGACAAGCCCCTACCCATCGGTGTCACCTGCCTGGTAAATGGTGCTGTTTGCCAGCGGCACCGCAAAGATGGTGGGCCGGGGTTTGCTCCAAAATCCAAGAGAAAACGGAGCTGAAAGGGGCTGTGTAGTCTGGTGTAGTCTTCTTCCTGCAGCCTGGGCTGGGTCTTGGGTTTGGGATGTTGGTTTTGACCCTTTGGGATCAAGACCTGACCTGAAACCCCCAGGAGGTGGAGAGCCATGGACACCTTCTTTCTCCTGCCCTGCACTGACACAGCTCCCTCAGGGCTGGCTGGATGTGGGGTGTCTTGGGGCTCCAGAGCCCTGCACCGGCCACCGCTGCAGTTTGGGGTGGTGACGAGCAGTGTGGTGCATCCTCCAGGCTGCGGGGAGAGTTGGGATGGAGGCGTGCACCACTGAATGGAAGACTGCTGTTGGAATTGCCTGAGAAAGTGCATATTGATGACAAAATTCACGTTGTTGGGGGCTGACCAGTTCCCTGGGTGAGGAGGCAGGGTGCTGGGTCCCCACGTGCGAGAGCCCTTGCCCTGGGGAGGCCACTCCACGCGTGGGGTGGTGCAGCCCTCGCTTGGGCACCGGGTCCAAGACCTCTGGGACTGGGATGCTTCTGGAGCTGGGTATTGGGGCTTGCTGTGGGGGGAAGCCCTGCTCTTTTGAAGGCAGGAAGGATTGGGGTAAGAAATAACCCCATACTGGTGGGGTGGAGTGCAAGGGACGGCGGGGGAGACACCCCATCATCCCGCTGGTGGGCAGGAGCTGGGGGCAGCGGGGAGGTGGGTCCGGTCAGAAGCTCCTCGCCTGAATTGCCGGGGTAAAAGCCGCCTCCGCCAAGGCCTCCTCTCCCCACCCCTTCCCCGCGCTGGGGCTCTAAATAATTGATAACGCTGATAAATAATAGATCTTGTATTTGCTCCTTCGCTTTTCTCTGCCGGGGCGTGTGCGCTTGCAGCCTGGCGGTGCTGCATTAGGGTTACGGGGATGGGGAGTGCGCGTCTGTTGGGCCGGGGTAGGGAGCTCTGCAGCGGGGAGAGCATTCCGGGGAGATAAAGGGCTGGTTTGATGTGTGTTCATGTGGCGGGGCTGTTTTGCCTTGCATGCCTTTCTCTTTTGCTTTATTTTTTTCCTGGAGTGAAGCCTGGCGCCAGCAGTCTGGAACCAGCCTGACAAGCTTTTGAGTTATGGAAAGGGGGAGGAAGGGGGGAGGAGAGAGAAAGAGGGAGCGAGAGAGGCAGGGAGGAGGAGGGTGAAGGCAGAGGGAGGCAGCTGGGATGTGGATTATTAGGGGAGAACAAGAATACACACAAGAGGCTGGTGGGGTGAGGGCTGGGGGCTACCGGGGCTGGCGGGGAGGGGACGGAGCTGGCTTCTAGCAAACCTTTCAAAGGAGATTTTTTTTTTTTTTTTTTTTTTTTGCATGGGGTGGGAGAGAGGGGGAATTGAGTCATTTTGGGCATGAAACGCAAACCTCGCCGCGTCAAGGAACAAGGAAGTTTTTTAAAGCGCCAATTAAAGGGCTTGGAGAGGTCCGGGGCTTTTAAACAGCCTTGGGAAGGGGGGGTCCTGGCCGGCGTTCAGGCTGCCGTCCCATCAGGACATTCCTTTCTGCTGAACGCTGCTGCTCCCGGCCCTCTCCTCCTCCTTTTCCAAGCTGCCGTCAAATCCTTTCCAACTCCCGCGTCCGAACCCGGAGAACTTTGCTCCGTTTCATCTCACGCCGCCTGCCTCCCCCCAGCCCTGGGCTGCGCTCGGCGCTTTGATCAAAGCTGCCTGCACAGAGAGCCCCCGGACCCCCACGCTTCGTACGCCCGAGACGTGGGAGCCAGCAGCCCCTCCAGGGGCTGGCATTGCCAAAAATCCCCCCCCTGGTTGATGGAGACCCCCGTCTGCCATCACCTCCCTGCTCGGGGAAGGCAGCTGCTTCAGCAAATTGGTAGCCGCGATGCCGGGAGGAGGAGGGCTCGGTGCCCAGTGATGGGGAGCTGCCCCCCAAAATGGGAGAGAGCGAACGTGCCCTGTGGGGGCTGCGAGGTCGGGCAGCACGTTTGGAAAGGTCCCGCCAGGGTCCCCACACCTGGGATAGCCATGTGGCACCCACGAGGGCCGGTCCTGCGCTACGCTGGGGGGGTTCGTGACACCAGCAGCAACGTGGCTGGAGTCCCAAGCAAATCCAACGGAGCAGGGGTACTGCAGGCAGAGGCTGGAGCAGCTCTGTGGCACACTTTCCCCCCCCAGACACCCCCTCATCTCCTCCCATGGATGCCCAGTAGCAAGAAGCACAGGAGCGAACGCAACCTCGCTGTTTCAGCCCGTCGTGCCCACCTTTCGGAGTGGGGAGCGAGCCATAGCGTGCTGGAGAGCACCGTGCCCGGGCTCAGGGGGGAAATTCAGAGCGCTGGCTAGGGGACAGGGATTTGGAGCCTCTTTGCAGGGGCTTTGTTTGGTTTGGTTTCAGCATAGCCTATTTAACTCCAACAACTGGCAAATGTTGGGGAGAAAGGAGCTCTTTGTTAAAGGCTGAACAGCCCCAGGTCTTTAAGTCAGCCTGTTCGAAGAGCTCTGAGAAGTTGAGATAGCCTAGGGACGGGCAGATTTTGGGATGGGCAGATTTCACATCGCTCATACCTCTGAAGGGAAGCATGAGAGTGAGGGTTTGCGCACCCCGCTCCCAAAGAAAAGCCTAGCAGAAGCCCTGTAAAGCACCACCACCATCTGCCAAGTCTTTGTCTTCACAGAGGAGGTGGAAGGGGGAACACCCAGTTTTCTGAAATCTCCATTACAGGTTGCCTATGAGCTGCAGCTCTTCAGAAAAAATACTTCTTTCTCTGGGTTTCCAGGAAGCAAAATGTTGCCCTCCGCTGTTTGCAGCGTAGCTGGAACAGAGAGCTCGCTGCGTCCGAGCCCGGCCAGCTTTTTGCTCCGGTGTCACATCCTTGGTGGTGGCCAGGGCCAGGGGCTTTGGGGAAGGACAACTCCTACCCAGCCCGTAGATGCTGCAAAGACCTGTGAGAGGTCCAGTCATCCTCCGTTCGCCACCACAAACAAATGCCTCCCATTCTCGGGGTGACCTGCTCCCACCCTGGCACCTCAACACAGGGCTGAGACATGGCGGTTGGCCATAGGTTTGGTTGGGTTGGGTTCAGACTGAGGCGCGTCTGCTGAAAACCAGCCTCCTCGCACTTCATGTTTCACAAAGTAACAAAGCCAAGCAGTTCAATTGTGCATCCTTGGTCCAGTTCCTCATTTTCTCCCTTTTCTTCTCTTTCTCCTTGGCGACTCTTTGAGCTCTTTCTGGTAACTATAGAGCTATGCTGGCAAACTTGTCCTCCAGCTCCTCCTTGCTGGAGCTGCAACACAGATGGATCCATAATGCCAGTTGTCTTTTACAGACCTCCAACATCTAAGTGCTGAGGGTCTTAAACTAGTAAATGGAGAGAGTGACTACTCTTTTCTGTAGATGTGGAAACTGAGGCACAGGCATCCAGGTGAAAAGAAGTCAGATTTGAAAGCCAGGTGACATGGTTTCACTTGGAAACCTTTGCTGCATTGGCTTCCTTGGCATCTCTTGAGGTGCTGCCAAGAGGGAGCGGACCCTTTTCCTCTTCTTGCGCAGAAGGGAGCAGGAGCTGGGGACAGAGCTGGGGACACAGCCCTGTGGCCTGTCCCCAACCCATCACCTCCCCGCTCGCACAAGGGGCAGCAGGCGGAAATAAAACACAATTCGGGGCTGGCGGAGTCGGGGAAGAGCGAGATGAGCCTTGGTGGGGAGACCAGCCTCACCTTTCATATTCTAATGCCTTGCCTTTGCCTGATTTGTGAGCTCTCGGGAGTCCTGCTGGGAATTCGCTCGAACGGAGGCACACGCCGCCGTCCCTCGGTAAATTACACAGAGATATAATGAAGGAGGAGAAATCAGTTACTCTGTGACTGCGGCTCCCCAGGGGACCTTAATTCAAATATTTGTGGAGCTGAGCAAGTGGGGCGTTGGGGAGCCGCTGAGTTGGAGTGTCTCTCGACAGGTTGCTCGCAGGTGGTTGGTGGTGGGCAGGCAGCGCTCTGGGCTGCAGGATCTGTCCCCAAAGGGGCTTCAGGCTCTTGACGGTGCTTTGGGTGTCATTAGCCAAGAGAAAGATGCTGGGGGAAGGTGGGACTGTGGTCTGGCTGCGGCTGCCTGGAAACTGGAGGTGAGCTCCAGCCTGCAACTGGTGGTTGTTGGGATGGGGCAGCTCCCTGCACGCCTTTGCCAACGGCTTTGAGCAGCACGGGGTGATGGGAGCACCTGCACAAGCTCTGCATCGCCCCAGCACCGTCCCTTGGGAGGGATGGGGACGGTGACCTGGGGAGGTGACAGCCTGGCCCTCCTGTGGTTTCCTCCAGCAAGGGAGGAGCAGGGTTTGCAAAGCCAGGCAAGCTCTCTGCTGCCCATGTGGGCACTGTTTTCAGTAATGAATATAGAAAGGGTTAAACGCTGCATGGCAGCGAGGAGCAGGCAAACCCCACATTGCTTAACTGAGGAATGAGAAATTCAGTTTACCTCCAGCTCCATCACCAGCCTATTCCCTCTGTGTTGCCCTCAAGCCAGGCTTTCTGCCCTCTCTCCTCCCAGGGTATGCCAGCGCCGTGGACCTGAAAAAACAAATGGGATCCAGTTTGCCCAGCCAGCAAACTGCACCAGCAAACAGGGCACAGCCGGGTGGGGGTCACCCCCTTGCTGGATATATGCAAGACCTGCTGGGTCCTACTTCACCCTGATGGCCAGGGCTGTAGCTCCATCAAGGACACAGTGGCCCCTTGGCTGTGCCATGGTGCTCTCGCCCGCTTCAGCAGTGGCTGCTTTCGCCTGAGCGTGGACAGCCGGGGTGCAGGATGAGCTGAGATGCAGGGCGCTCGGTCCCCAAGGAGAGGCGGTGGGGTGGGGGCTGAGGGCAGCTGCGTTCACCCTGCGCCATTCTGCACGGCCACGCTCTTCTCGTGCAGGTCCTACACCATCACCCCAGCACTCAGAAGTGATGCTGTTGCCAGGAGTTATGCACGCGAGCGTGAGCACACACAGACGTGCCCCCCCCCCCCCCCCCAACCAACCCCGCACCTGCTCCTTGCACGCCCGCTCGCACGTGCGCCAGCTCTCCCGCTCCCCAACGGGCCGCTCTGCTCATGTGCCAGCATCACGCCCCGAGTGCGTGGCAGTCACATATGCGCGCACACATGCTCGCTCCCAGCCGGAGCGCCGCTCGGCATCCCTAAGTTTTGTCTCCGGATGCCGGGGCTGCCACGCATGGCGGGGGCAATCCTGCTCCCACCCACCCACCCGCACCCCAAGTCGTGCCACCCGCCACTGGCAAGCACGGGCACCCTCCCCGCGCCACGGCCCCTTGCACGCTCGGCGCCTTCGGGGCTGCATGCACACGCGGCCGCGTATGGATCTGCAGCATACCAACTGTTGGGAAGGAGAAGGAAAAAAAAACCCCACAGATTCAGCTGAGAGAGGTGGGGGGGGGGGAGAGAGAGAGAAAGAGAGAGAATGACAGACTGCAATCCCCCTTGAGTGCCTAGCCTCATGAATATTAATAAGGTGGTAATTAAAATGCAGGGACACAGCAGGACGGATGCAGGCGCTGCCTTCGGAGCGCTGGGAACGGGGGGAGCGCGTCTTTCCAGGCAGGTTTTGATTCCGTTCTCTGATGAAAAGAAGAAAACGGAGCCTTCAACTTTAATCAGTTTAGAGTTTTTTTGACACGACATATCTTTAATTGCTGATATTTCTGCTCTTCTCAAACCCGGCTCCACCGACTCCAGTCTAAGCGGAGATAACGAACCACGCTGAAGTGCCGTGGATTCGTGCTGTATTTACGCCTTGACTTGTTTGCTACTTTCCTGGGGTTTCACCTCTTTGCCTGGGGTCGGAGGGCACAGCCCTGCTGCCAATTGCCTCTGCAGCCAGACGTGGGGGCTGGAAATGCAGCCCGGCATCTCTTTGTCTAACACCCCCCCCAACCTCCCCTGCAATAGCCTTAGGGAAACCTGCCTTTTTTGGATGGTAAATCCCTCTTCTTGGCCGTGGCTGTATGGTGAGCTTGGAGTTGGACATGATGCCACCTGGTCTGGGTGGTGGCGGATGGAGGTTGGGGCCATGGGTGGTGGCAGGGAGAAGGTTGGGTTGGGTCGAGTTGGGTTGAGTTGGGTTGGGTTGGATTGGGTTGGGTTGAGTTGGGTTGGATTGGGTTGAGTTGGGTGGGGTTGGGCTGGAAAGCAGGTGTCTTGAGAAGAGATTGTGTTTCCCCTCCCCAGAGGAGGTTCCTCCAGTGTAAGAGTAGAGGTGGCTGTTGGATTGTTGAGTTATCATTAAGGAGGCCTAAGTCTCCTTCAATAACCAGGGTTTTGAGGTTGTGTGAGGGTCCTGTGAAGGATGCACAGGGCAGGCTTAGAGGACTGTGAGCAAGGTGAACAGAAGTGTTCACCCTTCTTGGAGAAGATAGTTACTCCAGTGGGTGTGGTCCATTGAGGGAGTACCATGTTGCTGGGAAAATGAATGAAGAGTGTTGATTGGTGCCCAAAGGGAATGTGTCTGGTGTGGGAATTGGACCGTGTCAACCCAGAACAGGGGTTTAGGAGGCAATTTCTGGCAAAATGTAGAAGGAAAAAAAAAGAACCCACAAAAAAACCCATACCAGTGCAAATAGTTGTTTTAGGTAAAGCCAGAATGTTTGGTTTGGCCTGGAAGGTTTTTGTTTTGTTATGTTTGGGGGTTGCCTAATTTTAATTAGATCTCTTCTTTTACATTGAAATCATTTTTTGAACTGAAAAAAAAATAGATTTGTTGGAATGAAAAAGTCAAAAAGATTCTTTTAGAAAATGCCCAAATACAACAATTCATCATGAGAGTGAAAGAAGATGGTTTGACATCTTCAAAGCCTTCTTCCCTGCCCAACACAGGTATTTCTTTTTTTCATTCCAAACAATTTTTCAGCTTCACCCTGAGTTTTAGGATGATTCAGCCTTTTTGAATCTTCAAATTTTTGGTAAATCTACTGTTCCTCCAAAACCAAGCAAAATCCCCCTCAGCTCTTAGAAAGATGAGAGTGACCAAGTGAGTAGGGCACAGCACAAGTCCCCTTACAGCTCCACAGCTGGTGCCTCCATACCAGGGTTGGAGCTGGCCATGGAAGGACACCCCATGTTTTCTGGGCAATGGAGGCACTCCTGGATCATGGATGGAGGATAAGGGATTTGCCCCACCTTGGAGATACTGCATTACCCAGAGAATGACTGTGATGTTTCAGGGGAGTTGTTGCAACGTGGTTCTTTGCTCCTGCATCCTCCTGGGTCCAGAGATGCGTCCCAAGAGGATCTCCTGGCCTTCAGGCTAAACTGCACTCCCATTTCTCCCTCCCAAGCTTTGGACCTTTCTCTCTCCTGGGAGTGTGTCCTTGTGCTTTGCTGACCTGCCTGCACAGAAGGTTGGAAAAGGAGAGCTGCAGCATCCTGGAACCCTTGAGATTTTGTTGTCTGGTGGGCCAGGGTCAGAGCTGTTTGTGTAACAGGGTCTTTTCCATCATGTGTCTTTCTGCAGGGATGTGGGATGCCCTAATCTACTGGGGGGTGCAGCGGGCTGGGTGTCCTGGGCCCTGCCCCCCGGCAGGCTGACATCTCCCTGTTGTGCTGCTCCACGGCAAAGAAGCTGCTGATCCAGCTTTGGGCTTTACTGCATTCAGCTGCTGGATCCATCTCCTTGTTGTTCTGGTTTTCCTCATCCGGAGCAAATGATTTCCCGTGTGGAGGGATGGCTGGTTAGCTCAGGTGCAGGTAGGGGTTGGGAACTGAGCTGAACTCCTTGGCTGGAAGGGCACCAACCCAGCTAAAGCCGTTTGCTGAGATCTGGCTTTTTGTGACACCTGTGTGAGCCATTCCCCTGCAAAGGAGAGGGGGGATGACACCTCCCACCCCCTCCCCGGGGACGTAGCCCTTCTGCAAAGCTGTCCCATGCCCTGCAGCAGCACAGGGTGGCCCTGGGAACCCCCGGAACACAGGGGGTTGGCTGGAGGGTGCAAAATGGGTCCCCTTGCTCGAGGGATCAGCACAATCCCAACTCCTCCATGCTTATACCAGGGTGAGCCAAAGCTGGGGTTGACGTGGGGTAAACTGGCACAAAGCTAGTGAGTATATGTCCAGTCTTGCCCATCAGGGTCTTTGGGTTTTAATGGTGTTAATGCATTTTGGGGTGGCAGGGGGATTCTTTGCTTGTCCCTTCTTGCCTTTTAATAGATTGGGTACTATGGTTTGTGCCTGGGGTTGGGTCTCTCCTCCTGAGCAGGCAATTTTGCAGGAGTGGCTGTTGAGTTGGCTTTCCCTGGCCATGCTGTAGCTATGAAATGTGAGGGTGTGCTGGAGTCCCCATCAGGGACCACGGCACACAGAGGGAACAGGCAGGTGAGGGATGAGGAGATGGGAGCTGCAGGGAAGACAGCACCCATGGAAGGGGCCACCTTGGGATCAGCCGGCCTCAGCCAGGGGAGCTGGTGGAAAAACAAAGCAAAGCTGCTTTGGGTGTTTAGTGGGGAAAAAAATTATTTCTCCTCCTAGTTTTTTTTTTTTCTCTGCTTCTCCTCCTTCATCCTCTCCTTTCTCCTTTCCTGCAGTGCTACAACAGCTCCTTGGAGACAGGACAAGAGGAAGGTCTAGCTGGTGTCTGAGCCCCACTTCGCCCCAAACCTCCCACCGCTGCCATCTAGTCTGTGCTGAAAAACTTCGGGAAATATCAGGTTTGCCATGCAGATGGGGTGATGGGGCTGGGGCACTGCGGTGGCAGGGACAGCCCTGGGTGGAGCGGACAGCCCTGGGTGACAGCCCTGGGGAGGACGGGAGTGCAAAACCCTGTGGTGGACGGAGGGAGAAGACATCGCTGTGCTCTTAACAGAGAATTCAGGTGGTGAAACACAAACGGGACCTGGTGACTTGTGCGGGGAGCAGAGGCTGGGCTGGGGCTTGGCCGTGAGGAGCGTGAGAGGGAGGGTACAGGATGGGCCCTAGGTACCACATCCCGGTGACACCCCTCCAGCGGTCCCCGTCACCCCCGAGTCATATCCTGCTTGTGCTGGCTCGCGTCTCATCCTGCTGCCTGCAGTTTCTCAATCCTTTTCGCTCCCGCCAGCATTTCCTGGCTGCCAAGGTTGCTGCGGGGCCCATGGGCAGGCAGGGCTGGGGGGAGCTCCCAAGGCATCAGGGAATTTAGGATGGGGGAGCAGCTGGGAGTAACCTTGCTCGCCCAGGGATGGTCAGAGCCTGGCACCGCTCCATCTCCTGCCCGTGTCCTGCCATCACTTGCTTCATCCCCTGACCATCGGCTGTGTGGGGCCACAGGGGCTCTGTCTGTGCATCTCCTGGTGCACGGCGAGGGCTCGCAGGTCCCCCACGCATCCATCCTGCTGCCTCAAGCCCCAGCAGCCAGGGCAGAAAGCCAAGGTGGGAGTGAACTGGATGCTTATCCTCCTCCTCCTCTCTCATGCCCCGGATCCCTGCAACAGGCAATGGCTCCGCAGGGATGTTTGTGAGAGCCGAGCCGGGGCTGCAGAAAGCGCTGCGGGGCTGTGTCAGTGAGGAGCCCAGCCTGACTCTACAGTCCCAGGCTGAGCCACGCTCAGGTCCTGCAGAGAAAACAAACACTGAGCTCCATCCTACCCTATTTTACAGCAGAACTGCCATTTAAGGGAGGAATTGGAGAGGAGACATCTTCCTCTCTCAGATTCCTTCTTGCCAGCGCAACCCCCCCCTCCCCTGGCGTACGCTGGACCCTGCTCTATGGAGCATCCCAGCAGCTAAAGGATCATCCTCTGGCTGCAGTTTTCCTGCGCTCTCTGGGTCCCTGCTTTGTGCCCAGTGCCCTTTCCTCCTCCCCAGCCCCATCTTCGGAGGGGCTGTGCTTACAGCTCGCCCAGCAGCGGGCTCCAGGAAAGGTACCGTCCTCCTCCGGGACGGTTTGTGCCCTGGCACTGGAGCAGCCAGGCTGAGCCAGCCAGCGCGGGGGGTTAGCAGCGGCCGAGCCGCTGCCTCTTGGCTCGGCTCAGCGCTGGGGTGCTGGGCTTAGGATTTCTGGCCTTGAAGTCCTTCTGCAATGGCCAGGAGATTTCAAGGGGAATTTTTGGCACAGCAGGGAGATGCTGCAATACACCAGCAAGCTGGAGCCTTGGAAGGGGGGGGGAGTCAGCTCTTACCTCTGCCACAGACTTTCTGGGATAACCTTGGTCAAGGCTTTGTGCTTTGCTTGTCCTGCTGCAAAACAGAGCCACGGCTCCCACTCCTTCTGTGCTGCTAAATCTGCTTGTGCTCAGAGCCTGGCTGGCAAGGAGGGGAAGAGCGGAGGGGGTCTGCACAAACATCAGCGTTTTTAGCACCGGGGTTTAGCCTCAGGGGATGGGGGAGCTTTCTCCCCGTGTGGTTTTTACCCAGGCGTGACATTGCCTTTGCTCGTTGCTTCCTACCCACTGCGTTGAAGGAGAGGCTGAGTCCCGGCGCTCGGCGGTGGGCTGCCGGCTCCTGCCAGAGCTGCACTGCAGCAGGGCTGAGCGACGGCTCCCCGCATCCAGGGCTTTCCCTGCACAGACCTCGGGGCTCTGGGGCAGGAGCTGCCCATCCCACCGCGACCCCCAGAGCGGCATCGTGTGGGACCCCGGCTCCCACCCTCACCCGGCGCTGAGGCCTGTGGCGAGTTGCAAACTGGGGGTGCGGGTGCCCAGGGAGCACCCGTGGCTGGATGAGGAGCTCCCACGAGCCAAGCCATGGGGGACCACGGCACCTGGGGTGCTGCGTTTCGTCTCGCCTGGCTTACGGGAAGGCAGGACACCTCGGAGGGAGCCCACGAGGGTTATTGCACCCAAGAGGGTTATTGCACCCACGAGGGTTATTGCGCCCACGAGGGTTATTGCACCCACGTGGGGCTCAGAGCTGGGACCACCGCTCGCCGTGGGGTGCTGACACCATGCATCCCTCCTCCTCCATCACCCTCTGGCCAGCACCCAAAGGAGCGTGGCCGGGCAGGGACCCAGCCCAGGGCTCCCGGGTGATGGAGGAAGGGTCGCCCCTCTCCCAGGGGGTGTGGGGGGGGGGGGGGGGGGGGGGGGAGATCTGGGTTCTCCGTTCCTTTCTTCCAGGCCAAGCAATGGTTAAATTCCTTTCCAGCTGAGCTGGCAAGCAGAGCCCAAGCATATTAGTCAGATCCCTGTAGGGGGTGGGGAGGAGGAAGGAGAGAGCAGCGAGGAGGGGCCGGAGCGGAGAGCCGAGAGCTGAGCTATTCTCCGGGGCGCGAGTGCAGGGAGGCAGGCGCAGCAGGAGTTGCTGCTTCCCAGAAACTTGATTATTTTTAACCCAGGAAGAAGAAAGGAAGGAAGGGGGGGGGCAAAAAAAAAAAAAAAAATTAAAAGAGGAGGGGGTAAATCTGGAGGAACTGGAAAACAAGCAGTTGGCATTTGCAGATGGCTTTGCTGAGGGGAGGGAAGGCGAGCGAGGGTCGTGGCGTGGGGCTGCCGGGGTTGCCCCCGTGCCTCCCTGCACAGCCCTGGCACGGTGGCGGGGAGTGGACGCAGAGCAGTGCCAGCCCTGGCTGGCAGTGCCCCCGCCACAGCCGGAGAGCCCAGGCTGCCCCGTGCCTTCGCCACCTCCGCCGCCTCCGGCCTCTCCCGGCGGATGTTGGTGCCCGCTGGGCTGCGTGCTGGGGGAGAGGGATGTGGCCGGTTTCTCTCCCACCCACCCGCTCACACACAAAGAGGGCACGTACGCCGGCGGTTGTGGCTTCCCGGATCCCTTCTTTCCCCTCCTGCTTGGGGCTGTGGCTGTTTCAGAGAGCTGGGGGGGAAGGAGGGGACCATGGGGGGGAACCTGACAATGGGCACGTGTTGGTGGCTTCAGGGGCCGCTGGTGGGACCTCGCATTCAGGACATGGTTTAGTGGACGTGGTTGATGGTTGGACTCGATGATCTTAAAGGTCTTTTCTAAGTTAAATGATTCTACCATTCCATGATCTCCGCAGGGCTGGGTCTTACAGGGGCACCATGGGGAGCTGGAGCTCTCCAAATTGCTCTGGAAGGCAGGTTAGGCTGCCCAAGGGAGGGCACTGGAGGTATCATGGAGGAGAAGGCAAGGCCTTTCTTCTTGCATTGCCTCACCACGCTTCGGTGGGAGTCCAGCATCAGAGAACTGCAGAGAGTCCTCAGTGGCAGTCCGCCCTGCATTGCGTGGCTGTGTTTGGTCTGCGGTACAAAGCCCTGGGGTGGTAGTTTCGAAGCCCTGCAGCTGGCAGATCTTCAGGGAAACACTTGCCCAAGCCCACATGTCATGTTGCAGGTCTGGGCTCCTCGTGGTCCAGTCCTGGGTCAGGGCAGGCTGCCCAAAAGTTCCCTGTGAAGGTCAAACACCTTCTGGCCCAAGCTCCCAAGGTGAAGACCTACCATTGCTCATATCAGGTATTTATTTCACTGCAGCACCCACACTTACTGGAAGCTCAGTGTCCTCCATGGCTGGAGCGTGACAAGCCCTGGGTGCAGGGCTTTGCCAGAGCTGGAGACCCCGTCCCCGAGATGCAGAAGCAATGCTGGCTGCAACAGCGTGCAAGGGAGCTTGGCACTGCGGCGTTGGGAGCCGAGGGCACTGCTGCAACGGGGTGGTGATGGGAGATGTAAGCAATGGGCAAAGTGGGCGCTTTCCTCTGACTCTTGCTGAGGGAACTTCGTGCTGGGAAACAGCATCATCTCCATAGCACGCCATGGCCAGCCAAGGTAAACCGAGGGGACAAGTCCCTCCCTGGGCATGTTTTGCCATCCTGGTCCTTTGTAGGACTTCTGCTGTCATCTCCTCCAGTCAGCTGCAGCGAGTGGGGCTGCATTTTATCCACACAGCAACATCAGTGCCATGTACCCAAGGGAGAAGAAATCCCTGATTAAGTAGACATGACCAGACCTGGCCAGAAAATGGATCTTGTCCCCCAAAAGCAGAGAGGGGACAAGGACAGGCAGCTCAGCTGAGCTAGTGTTGGGTCAGGTACCTCTCAAACTGCATCCCGTGCTGGCAGAGCATGCTGACTGTTTGGGTTTTCTACAAAAACCCCTTTGGACAGAGATGCCCCTGCTCTGAGGGGTCCAGCTGGGCCTCGCCAAGGGTATTTGCCATGTTTTAGACCCCAGGACAATGTCACCCCAGCTGAGCAAGCTGGAGCCAGGGAGCTTCCCAGTTGCCAGCCGGATCGCTAGTGAGGAAAACATGTCCAACCCGCTGGGTATTCCCTCGTGTCTCCTTTCCGAGCATTAAAAGTGCTAATTAAACCTGAGCTGCGCTCCAGCATCTGGAGGGATCGGCCGCCTTTCCCAGCAGGCCAGCTGTGAGTCTCTGTGGGGACAGTCCCTGGCGCCATCCAGCAATGAAGAAGGTCACTTGGCCATGCTGCTCTTTGCACCCAAATTTTGAAGGCGGCTGGCACAGCCCTGGAGCTGGGGATGCTCCCGAAGGGGCTCATCCGCAGGGCAGCCCCACAGACAGTAGGGTGGGATCATCACCACCCCCAAAACCACAGGCTTGGTGGAGACGGGGCACACAAGCTCTCCTTCTGACCTCTTCCCCTCTGAGGTATTCAGAGCTGGCTCTCACCGGAGAGCTGGGGTGGGCACGAGGTGGGTGTTTCCAGTGGACAGCAGGAATTCCTGACTCTCAGCCAGTTCTGGGCGTTAATTCCCTCCTGGGAGGCTCGGCCACATCCCAGACCTCTGAAGGCACAAAAGCCCCTCAGAGGGCAAAGGGCCTGAGAGGGGAAAGGGTAACTGCTCCGATGGTGGTGGGGAGTCAGGATGGCGGAGAGAAGGGAGATTTTTATTCCCATGATTTTGCACAAGTGACCTCCCATCATTTCCTTAACTCCGAGGGGGATAAAAAGCAGCCAGAGCAGCGTGCATTGGGGTCCCCAAACAGGGTGAAGGTGCCGAGCTCTGTGGTTCACATCCCCGCTGCTTGGACAAGGCGTGCGCATCCCCTGGGCTCCGCAGTGAGGCCAAGGTGTCCGTCTGACCGTCCACCGTTGGCCCGGGGAGCAGCTCCGTGGGTCCTTACAGCCAAATGCTGCCCGCTGGGGAAGCTGCCCCTCCGTGGGGACACCTCCGACCTCCCTGGGGGCCTTTTCCCCCCACCCCTGTACCCCTTGCCCAGAGCCCCATAACCTGGGCTCGCAGGGAGAGCTGAGCCCGGCGGCTGCACCCCAAAACCAGCCAAAGACGCCAACGCCGGACCGGGAACCGCTCACACCCCACAGCCACCTCGCTCCGCAGCAAACTCTTTGCTCCCCCCGCTGCGAGGGCACCTGGGGCTGGGGCTCGCCGGGGGCTCGGGGCGATGGAGGGCCCTCCGAAGAGCCCCTTGTGCTGGAGGGAGACCAGCTCTCTGCCGGCAGGGTATTTTTTTTTTTCTTCCTCGCTCTTTGTTAAGCTCCCTTTCAGCTGAAATGGCAATGCCTGGGTGTTCTGAGCTGACAATAATTGCTGCAGTCTAGACACTGTCTGGTATGAGGCACGGGGAATCAAAGAGGCCCCTTCTCTCACTGCGACTTTCACACATGCTCCCTCGCTCCGGCTCTTTCCTTCTCCCTCTCCCATGTTCCCTTGGTCTTTGCCTTCTTTTTTTTTTTTCTTTTTCCCCCCTTGCTCCCCTCTATCTGCCTCTCGCCGAGATGGCGAAGAAGCGTCAGCATCTTCCCCCCCACGCTCTCCCTCTCTGCCGTCTGTTCCTCTCTCCCGCTCCCCCTCTCCCTCGCTTGCTCCTTCTCTCATCTGTCTCCTCTCTCCTTCCTCCACTCTTACCTTTATGCTATTCCCTTCCTCCCAAAGTTAGCAGAGAAGCAGGAGGGGGAGCTGGCAGTGCTGGGGATTTAACTCCTTCCTCGCCCTCTCGCAGGCTCTCCTCCCCATCCCAGCCCCTCGCCGGAGGTCTGGGGTGCTCGGCTGCTTTGGGGCGCTGGGCTCCTCTCTGCCGCCCAAGCCCACGCTGGGGCTGGAGCATCGGTCCTGCGAGAGGTTGAGGACGTGTCCGGCAGGGTTGGGCTGGGTTGGATGCAGCCCGGTTGGGGTGAAGGGGACCGATGCACCCTCTTTCCCGGCACTGGGAGCCAAGGGGGGCTGCCAGCATCCCAGGGCTCATCTTGGATTGTCCCCTCCAGTGAACTCAGCACAAGATGGGAGATTGGGCTGGGGCTGCCCTGGCCACGTTCACCCTGGTGCCGTGGGCAGGAGGAGGGTGGTTTGCTCTGCAGCAGGCGCTGCCTCTCCCACCTCCCGCGGAGATCACCTTTGCTCTCCCCTTGCCTTCCCCACACCACGGATGTCTCCCAGCCGCGCGGGAACCCAGCCTTGGGGATGTAGGTTGCTCCTTCCAGCCCTGTAGCAAACCAAAAGGAGATGATTTTTCCACCCACCCACCCACACCAGACCTTAGCGGAGCTTGCCGTGCTGCTAGAAGGAGAGATTCATCCGAGCTCACACATAGCTTGCAGCAATGCCGCTGCCTCGGGCTGAGCTCAGCTGCCCTGGCGCTGCCCTGTGCCCGCTGCAGGCTCCGGCCGGGCTGTGTCCCACCAGCATTTTGATGGGATGCCACGCGGCCAGTTCCAGTCACGCTCAGGAATTAGGCTTTTCCGCTATGATGCTATTAGCAGATCATTTCTAGCTCAACCCTGGACTTCTATTAACCTCTGATCTCTGTGCGAAAGACCCTTTTTCTGTAAAGCCCAACAAAGAATGCCAAGTTTGGGGTAATGTGAGATCTCATCACAGAGGACAGACCGTAAATGCTTTTACAAGTGGGGAAACTGAGGCAAGAGGCAGTGAGTCCATTGGGTCAGTCTGCCAAAGCCAAAGCTGCCGTGGGGCCACGCGATTCCTCCCTGCGGGACCCAAATTTGGGGCCAGGCACTTGCACGCTGGCAGAGCCGCTAGCTTGGCTGTCCATGGGCACAGCAAGCAGCTCTCCCCGCGACCTCCAGCATCTCGGTGACGGCCGTGCTGCTTGCTTACCACGGAAAAGTCACATTAGGAAAGTATGCGATGTATTTTTAACTGTCTATAATGCAATTTAACAGCTGGAAAGGAGGAAGAAAGCCAACCCCATACAATCAGGCAGATCTCTGCTGTCCACAAGCGAAGGCTTGGTGGACTCGAGGTTTTTCAGTATGGTTGGGGGCCTTGTTTGGGAAAAGGGCAGGAAACAACCTCATCCGAGAGACAGGCTCTGGCTCAAGGAAGACAGCGAGTGCAGGATGGAGGCCAGAGGACCCAGCAGCTCCTGGCATGAGACACTTGTCCCCAAAAGCCACCATGCTGTCCATATCTGTAGAGGCCGAGTGCTGGGGCCAGATCTGATTCCCCCAAAGAGCTGGGTGTCTTGGCCGTGCTTTGGCGTTGGGATTCTTTGCATGCTCTGGCAACGGGGCTTGCAGCGAGGGTTCTGGGAGCCAGGCTCTTCACAACATCTGCTCTTTACTGGAGGTACTTAATACAGGACACATTTGCCCCTGCCATCCCCAGTCCCAGGTTCCTGTGATGCTCCCGGGGCTGGATTTGCTGGGAAGAGAGGTGCTGCCAGGCTGCACCACCACCCTCCTCCCCCGGGATGGGGAGGGCTGCGTGCCCCCCACACCGCTCTCCCACCCAGACCCCCAGCACCTTCTGCTGGGTGCGGGGAGGGAGCTCAGCGAGGCTGCGGTGTGAGCTGTGCCCAGGCTCTGATGCATTGCCTCCTGCCTTCCCTGCCTGCATCCTGGGGCAGTGCCTGCCTCCAGTGCACCGAGATCCTGGCAGTGAGGGCTAGAAACGGCTGCTCTTTGTGTTCCTCTCCATGCCATTCAGGTAGAAGTGCTCATCCACCACCAGTGATGGGTCTCTAACAGGGCTGAACCCTAACAGGGACCCTCCGAAGCGTGGGGGCTCTTTGGGCAACAGTAGTAGGGCTTTCCTGGAGGGGTTGGGTTGGTTTGCTGCCTCCAAGCAGCTGGATGTTTAGGGGGGCAAGTTTGCTGTCATCATTGGTGTTACTCCCCCATGCTTCTCCTTGGAGGACTTCCCCCCCCACCATGGTCCCCAAGGCTTAGAGGAAGAGAGCGAGACTATCTCCAGCCCTGTCCCAGGGGACACCCCCGTGGCGAGACTCATGTGAGTAGCTGCTTTTCCCCAGCTTGAAGGCTGGAAGCTGCTGGCAGCTGGTTCATATATTCAGGGCTTTGCACACACACTGTAAAAATGAGCCATGGGACGGCCTGGCGGGGAGGGGACTCGGTGGTGGGGGGCTTTGGAAAGCGCTTGGAGGATGTAGGACCTGTCGATACTCAGAGCTGCTGCTGTTTGCACACCTTTGGGGGGAGTGATGTGAAGTCAGATGGAGTCTCCTAGGGCTGGGGGCGTATCTCGCCAGGCAGAGCATCACTGGGCTTAGAAATGACTGATAGTGGGAGAGCAAGCAGAAACACAGGCACGGGGAAGGAAAACAACTTGCCGAAGGTCATCCCCGGGCCAGCGGCAGAACCAAGAATAAAATCCAGGTGTGCCGAGCTGGTCCTTGGGTTGTTTTCACGCACGTGGTTGCATTAACGCTGCTGCCCCTGGGCAGGGGCCATTAACTATAGAAGTAGTTTCCCAAAGCCACCGGTGCCCTCTGGAGCCACACTGCAGGCTTTGGGGCAGGTTTGCATCTTAGAGGAGAGGTCTGGATATTTGGGGTCCCATTTTCCCTTGGAGCATCTTCCAAGCCCAGCTGCTGGGTGGATGGCAAATGCCATTGGATGCTGGCTGATAAGGCCAAATGGTTAAAAACACTGCCTTTATTTGGAAGCTTATCTCCAAATCCTAATGAAAACAGACACAGAGGGAAGCCAGGGACAGCAGAGGGGGAGGACTCGCACCCCAGTGCGGTGGGGACCGGGACTGGACGATGCAGAGCAGGGGGACCTGGTGGGGTTTGGAGTCTGGCCGGCTCTGGCACAGGGGGAGGTGAGATTTAAAAGCTTTGGGGCAAACCCAAGGAACCAGGGCAAGACCGTTGGGTCCCCTGTGCCCGGGGAGGGCAAGCCTGGAG
The DNA here is from genome assembly GCF_929443795.1 of Astur gentilis. NCBI lineage: Eukaryota > Metazoa > Chordata > Aves > Accipitriformes > Accipitridae > Astur > Astur gentilis. Next base: position 15,070,422 of record NC_064908.1, read on the forward strand.
AGGCAGCTGCGGTCTCCCTCCAAGCACCCCAAATCTGGGAATCTTCCCGAGCTTTTTTTTAATTAGGGGTTCAATGAGGAAGAAAAACCTTGAAACCAAGGAAACGAGGGAGACAAAAAGGAAAATGTCAGCTCCTGCAAGGCAGAGCGAGCTGGCTCCAGCACCCTGGGGTGAGGGTGGGTGCTGCCCCTGCTGCCGTGACCTCTCCTCTGCGGCTGGGGAGCAAAAAGGTGACCAGATTGGGATACAAAAAAAAATGAGAAGGTGAAAGGAAGGGTCTTGTGCAGGGAGGGGTGAAGGGCTTCTCCCCGGAGGGTGCTGAGCCGCTCGGGAGGAGACTGCTTTGGTGCCAAGAGGGATGACGGAGGAGGCGAGCAGAGGTTTTTAGGGCATGCTTTGGGGCAGAGAGCAGCTATGGTGGGCTCAGCAATCCCACGAGGAGCTGGACTTCCCAGACACCAAAATAATATTCCCAGGCCAAAAGTTGTGGGGTAGCGGGGCTGGGAAAACTGGGGATGAGACGTGTGCGTGTGTGTGGATGTAGTCCTGGCTGTGCCAAGCCCCATAAATCACAGTGGTGCAGACTGAAGCTCCATCGAAGGAAATTCTTCCTGGCCAGATTTGGAAATTTCCCCTCAACAACCTCAATTTTCCCCACCAAGAGGCAGAGACGCGGGCTCCCGATTACGACAAGTGCAAAACCTTACTGGGGAGCCGGTATCACGACGGAGGGGTTCGCTGCCCTGCGGCCCATGGTGATGGGTGTGCAGAGCCCTATTTCTCCCCACGCTGGGGCAGATCCGGAGCGGTGCTAAGGGTCTGAAGGTGCGTGCCGCCATCGCCCCATCCCTCGCTCTCGCTCTCCCCATCCACGGCCGGCCGGGCCCAGCTCCGCCGTGCTGGGGGAGCGTAACTTGATATTTTTCCTGCGCGTCCCCCAGAGGGTTTTTTCCATTACACAGGCAGAGCAGAGCAGAGCGAAGCTGCCTGCTCGCCCGCTCGCCCGGCTCCCCCGCCTGCAACCTCTGGCACCGCTTTTCCAGCGGCACATTGTGCAAATGTAACCTTTCAGCGAGCCACTCCTACGGCAGGAAGCCGGGGGGCTCCGCTCCTGCCAGGAACGCAGCCGGCGCGGAGCTGGAAGGCAGCCCGTTAATCAGAGCCGGCTGACAGCGAAGCACACATCCTGGGCAACAGATTTCTGCTCCCTCTCCCTCGCCCGCTCAGCCTCGCCTTCCCGCTCCTGCTCGCTGCGGCTCAGCTACGCCGTCCTGCCTCCCCATCCTCATCCTCCTCACCCTCGTCCTCCCCATCCTCATCCTCAGGCCGCCGACCGGGGTAACGCTCCCCCAGGCACTCTCTTCCCCTCACCGTGCCGAGCGAGAGCTGCCCGTGCCGCTTGGCGTGAAGCCGGTTGGGGACCTGGCACCCCCGGCATCCCCGCGAGGAGGGGACCGGCCGCAGGACGCGACGGCAGCCGCGCCGCGGCGAAGCGCGCGCCGGAGCATCGTGTCCGTTGCCGGCCAGCAGCGGGGATGCCGTGCCGGCGGATGGGACCCATGGGTGGCTATGGTGGGGGCTCGCTGCTGAGCCCCCAGCCCTCCCCAGGACCTTGTACGGGGTCCCCCCAGCAGTGTCACCCGGCCGGGGACTCCTCGTGATGCCGCGGTCTAGGCTGTGCCCCCGTTGCCGGGTGGCAGTAATTTTCCTCTCTCTTTGACCATGACAGCAGCGCTTTGAGGCAGCGCCTTGCCCACCTCCAGCCTGCTATAAAAAACAAACGGGAGCTTTTATCTCCTGCGTGGGCAGCGAACACGTCGCAGGGGCTCTCCTCCGCTCGTGCCCAGCTTTGTCCGGGCACACCAGCGCATCCCCACCAGCGCCAGCGGCCGCTCGGGGAGGGTTTATCCCTGGCTCATCTCCGTGGGGCCGCAGCAGCTCGCGGCAGCACGCCAAGGCCCTGCACCGTATCTCGGATGTGCCGGCCCTGCCAGTCTCTCCCCAGGGAGAGGGGCTGGCTGAGCTGAGAACGGCATCTCCGGCGGGGAAGGCTGGGGTGGCCGCGTTGGCCAAGGGGATGGCCGGTGTTGCCAGCTTGGGTAATGTTCCCCAGGTGCCAACAACACCCTCATGTCCAGGTAAAGTCCAGCGAGGAGGAAAAGACGGATGAAGAGACCCCATCGTCACCTTCACCCGTGCAACAGGTTCTCTTCAGTGCAGGAGTGCGGGGCAGTGCCGGTGTTGGGCACCTCTGCACCCTCACTTTGGGCTTGCTAGGAGTGAAAGGCCACCGAAAATGGTCACATCCAGCCTGGTTTCTCCCCAGCTCCTCCTGCCCCTGCATGACCAAGCGCTGAGGCTTTTTCTCCCATAGCAAAGTCCCCTCGGAAGCACCAGGGGCCCCTCCGGCCAGGGACTGCCACACAGTGCCATGACTTTGGGGGCAGGATTTATCCCCCTCCTAATTGCAAGTGCATAAAAATCAGCTGTCTAAGCTGTGTGGGATTTCTGGGCTCACAGGCATGGCCGAGCAGAGATGAGATGCAGGGGTCACTTTTATCCCCTCCTGACTTGGGTTTGCTTTGCTGAGGACGAGGGGTTTGATTTTTGGAGCTGCTGAGCCTGCTGTGGGCTGGGCTGCGGGTGCGAGGGCTCCTCCAGCCCAGTGGGGCCGGCACTGCAAACCCCTGCATTTATTTTTCATGTCTGATTTCTTCCTAGTTTCGAAGCACTAAATGTGCTGCATTGTAGCATCTGTTTTTGTGGTATTTCCAGCCCAGCTGGAAGCAGGAGGCACTCAAAATTTAGAGATGGAAAAAAATAACGGATCTGGTGAGATTTCAGCTTCCTCCCAAACTCACCAAACCTGGGATGCCGGGAGAGCCCCGCTGCAGGCGCAGGATCCCGGGGCCTCAACTCTTCCACCCACTTCCCGCTTTCTGCTCTTTGCTCATCCCAAACCGTCCTCTTATTCCCAAATCGCTTTCAGGACACTGCACAAAGCCTGACCCTGCTGTCGGAGCTGGGGACGGGCAGATAATACAGTCGTTGAATTTATTTCACCTTTTCCTCTGGTTGCGAATTGTCCAGGAGCAGATGGCGATTTTCTCAAGTGTATCCGTTATTCGAAGTCACTCACTGAGACAGCGATGGCTCAAACAAATCCCAGGCCCCCTGCAAAGCCATCATTTGGTCTTTCCATCTGCCCAGCCGCCGCCGTCGGCGTGGGCTCGGCTTCCGCCAGCGAGCCGGAGGGAAGTGGGGAGGCAGGAAAAGCCGATGGATGGGGTCAGCCCCATCGCCTGCGCCTTTCTCCCCCTTCATCTCTGAGCCGTGCCCGCAGAGTGCAAAGCTCCGGAGGCTGTCAGGAATGGTTAGGATCCACATCCCAGCTTTGCTGGGCTTTGGGGGATTCGGGGCTGCTCTGGCTGGCTCACACGGTGCCTTCCCGTGCCAGTGCTGGGGTGAGGCTAACTCACTGGGAGAGTGCCCAGTTGCAAACTGGGAAGCTGCTTCTGCAGAGAACATGCCAGTGGCTGTTTGTGCTGCACCTCCCTGCCCAGTCAGGGGGTAAATGGGTGCTTTTAGGGTGGTGAAACACCGAAACAGCCCTAGGAGACCTCATGTATGGAGCAGTCCCTGGAGCACAGGCTGGTGTCGCAGCTGGGGCTGGAGGCACCGAGGGTTTCTCTGTGCAGGAGTGTGCCCAGCTTTGGGTGATGGATATGACAAGGGGACCTGCAAAAGCAGCTGGGGGATGACCGCAGGCGGCCAGAGCCCTCCCAGTGTTGGTGGCACTTTCCTGGGGGAGCCTGGGCAGGTCTGGGAGGGATGGGCTTTGCCCGGCCGGCATCTGCCAACCTCCTACGGCCTCTCCAAGGGGACCTGCATGCCCGTGGCTCTGCTCCGGGTGCTGCCAGACTGGTGAGAGGCCAGGCACTGGGTTTGGTCCATCCCCAGGATAACCACCCCTCAAAAAAAACCCCAACCCACCCCCAGTGTAATTGTGAGAATGGAGAAAAATGGGGAGAAACACATGAATTCCCAAGCTCACTCTCAGCCCAGCAGTCGGTCCCTGGGGCTGGGGCATCCTTGTCTTCCCCACCTAGAGAGGGGCTGAGCTGGGGAAATGCTCCCGCTGCGATCTGCTCCCTCCTCCTGGCTGTACTGGCCTTTTTTCCTTCCTCATCTTCTCTCTTTTTCCCTCCCGGTGACCCGCAGGGAAGGGGCCAGGCTGGCCGGAGGGGACCCAGTGCCCTCACAGGGGACATGTGGGGACCCTGCTGTAACTGGAGCCATGCGGGAGGCACTGGGGGGGCTTTGAAGGATTCACAAAGGGTGAAACACTTTGAAATGCGGTTTCCTCTCCCCCCTCCACCTCCTCCCGGGCTAAACAAATACCCCTGGCCAGGAGATGCCTCCCCATCCCACAGGCTTTTGTTCCCAGGGCTTTGTCCAGGGCTTGGGAAGGGGCCAGGACCCCCCTGCCTCCCTGGGGACACCAGTGCCGACAGGGTCCTGCGCTGCCTGGGATGCTGAGAGGGAGGCAGGAGGCGAGAGCTGGCTGTGCCCCTCGCCGCAGGGCTTGGGGACACTCCATGTACCACCTTGGTGGCCTTCAGTGGCCTCCGGCCGCTGTCCCCCTTGCCTGTCACCCCGCTGCCCCTTTTTGCCCATCCCTGAGAGCTACTCGAGGGACAGGTCCTGGTCCATCCTGTCCCCTCCTGGCACCCTGCCACCAGCACAGCCCGCAGACTCTGCACATGGGCAGTGCCACCAGCTCATATCCCCCGTGGGGGACAGCCCCAGATGCTAATCTACACCCAGCACCCATGGGACCCTCCAGGCAGAGGGGCACCGGCCATGTCCCCATTGCAGGGACCCCACAGAAGAAGCCCAAGCGAAAATTACGTGGGTTTTTGCAGAGACCTCTGGCCCCCAGGAACCCATCACCACTGGGCTTTTCATTTACATCCCAAAAGCCACTTTAATTACACCCCCGGGGAGGGATCACTTCAGGGAGTTGCTTTCTGGGGCAAAAAGTCCGTGGAAAAAACCCCTATGAACAGTGGAAAAAACCCCTATGAACAGTCAAACAACCCCGATGTGACCGAGGAGACTCCAGTGCCAGCCTCAGACAACCGTCCCTGCTAGAGACACCCTTGCTCTGTGCAAAAGAAACACCTCAATTAACTCAAAGCAAAGGTGAGACTCCAAATGAAGCTGCTGGAAACCAAACCCCAACTTTGCCCTGGAGCGAAGCATTTCTCTGGTGACCAAGTTTGGAGGAAAACAGGATTGTTTGAAATGTCCCCTGTTGTTCCTGCCTCACACCAGGAATTACAAGAAAAAAAAAAATACCCTTTTTTTTTGTTGAAACTGTGCAAGTATCCGTAGGATGGGCAGAAACCATTTGCCCCAGCCTCGCTGGTCCTTTCAAGTCCCTGTTCTCACGGGGCCAGGCAGCCGATGCTGGTCCAGCCTCTCTGGCCGGCTGCAGCCAGAGCTGTGCAGAGCCTTTCCAGACAACAAAAGCGCTCAGGCTGCCTGATTTCCCTCTGCCTTATCTCCTTCCGTGATGGCCAGGTTATCAGGAGGTGGAAAAGGCCTCAGGACACCCTGACCCCAGTCCCTGTGGGCCTGGGAGCCCAGGCAGGGGCAGGGGATGGCTGTGGGTGGGGGGCAAAGCTTTGCAAAGGGCAAAAACGAGGGGCTGTCAGCACTTGGGGGTCCCATCCTGCGTGGGGCAGAGCCCTTTTTCTCCTGCTGAGGTCTTCACTGCGTGCAGTGGGGTGGGCGAAACCTCCCTGGGGAGCAGCTTTGAGGCTGGGGCAAGCACTGAGACCTCCAGTCGCCTGCGTGTCACCTCCACCCGCAAGACAGCCCTGGGGATGCTGAGCCCCGGCGGGGCGAGCGGAGGAGGCTGCGGGGCCGGCCGGTGGGGAAAGCAGCCCCGCAGCCGAGCGCCGCGCTTGTCACCCAGACAAGAGATCAATAACTAATTTCACTGCAGCAGCAGCGCTGGTTTTTTTCCAATAATTGTGAGCCGGCGGTGGGGAATGAGGCTCTCAGCACCGCTCCACACCAGCCTGCGCCCGATCAATCGCCACACCGCTGGGGCAGCAGGAAAACTCATTTTTCTCCTTTTCTTCCCTCTCTCCCACCTCCTCCTGCTCCATCCCTCCTCCTCCCAGCATGGTGCTGGACTGTGTCCCCACGCTGGGTGGGATACGGGCTCGGGCTTTCCCGAGCTGTCCCCGTGGTAGTGGGGGCAATGGCTGAGCCTCCTGTGCTGCCTCAACAGCGCTGAGCGCTTCGGTCCCTGTCACCTGCGAGCCAGACCTGCCTCCATGCAGAGACCACTGGTCCCAGCAGCTTGGATGAAGGAGGCAGAGAAGCGGTTTCTCCTCTCCTCGGTGGGATCAGGGGCTCCTGAGGGTGCCCTGGCCACCGGGCTGTGACCTTTGGTGGTCTCTTGGTGCCTTTTTGTGGTCCAAATGTGCCCCTTATTTTTATAGTGATACAGAGGGAAATCTCTAGGTTTTCATCTCCTGGGCGGTTGGTCTGCTCCAGGGCATGAGCCCTGCTGAGTTTCTCCCATAACTATCCTTTATCCCTTCTGTTTCTGTAACCCCACCATGCCGCAGTTTTCCCCATATGTATCTATAATAGATGGGGCTGAGAACATCCCCTCCTGCTCCCTCCCACGCCGTTATGAGCCACCGTGGGCTCCGTGTCCGGAGCAGAAGGTGTTGCTCATTCCTAGGTCACAGAGTAGCTCTTGGTTTTGGGGTCCCCAGGCTGATCTGTGGGGTCCTGTGATCCATGTACCCACAAGGCAGCAAAGAGCGATGCTGTGCGCTCAGCAGCTCCCTGGGATCGAGAGATGCTCAGACAAGGGTAGAGACTGGGGCACCTTTGGATCTCTCCAATACCTCTGGTGGGTTTTGGACGAGTTGCCGCGCTTGGGCACTGCAGCGAGGAAGACTCAGCAGTAGGTTTGTCACTGCAGGATCATCCAAGCACAATACACCCAGTGCAGAGGGCAGCAGTGTGGCCCCTCATCCTTTCTCCCTAATTTAAGACACCCCCCCCCGGTTCCCCAAGAGCATCCCCATGAATTAAACACCGCCTTTGCTGCGGAGCGCCAAGCGCTGCCTGCATAATTTCAAAGTTTTATTACTTGCCTTGAAGGCACTTATTGATTGGGGTCCTCTCCAGCTGATGGAGATTTTAGTATGGCCTGGGCTGGCCAAGCAAGGCAGAAATCTCAGTCTCTCCAGCTTAGCTAAACTGTGGCTTAAAACCTCCACGACACCTCTGCTCCTGGGAGCGGGGTCTCCATGTGCACGTCCACACCGGAGCTGTTGGCACTTTGAGATGTTTTCTGGCTTCTCAGTCTCAGCCCAAGAGCTGGTTCCCCCCAGATCATGCCACATCCATGCAAGGTTTAACCCAGAGAAGGATTTTCCTGGGAGGGTTTGAGGGGCCTTTAGGAATTGGGTTGAGGGCAGTTTGGGGGGATTTCTGCCCTGCTGAGACTCCAGGCACCGCTCACCATCGCCTTGGGGCGTGGGGATGCTCGTGGGATTTGGGATTTACGTGCAGCACCCACTGTTGGGTATAAGTGACAGCTTCCCAGTGAGCCACGCTGTGTTTGCACACACGCGTGCGCGCGCACACACACGTGCTCCAGCAAGGAAACCAGGGGCTTTACCCTGAAGGTCTCCATGGTGGGGGGGCTGTCCTCTGCCTCTTGGCTTGGCTTTGGAGAGGAGCTGGGAACAGCCGGCATCACCTTTGCTTTCAAGCTCTCCCTGACACTGCAGGAGGCTGTGGGGCTTTCAGGGCCACCGCGCTGCCAGCGAGGGCCACCGACCTGCCTTCATGCTGGGAGATGGGTGCACCCCACTAGCCCAAGCATCCCCACACCTCTGTGGCCCCGTGGCCGCAGAATTGGCCACTTCCACGCTCTGGCAATTTTTGTGTCCTTGGGGGCCCCCCTGCTCTGGCTCCCAATTCCCCCTGTCCCCAGGGGTCCTAGTGTGTGGCTGGGCTGGGGTTTGGGGGAGCAGGAGGGGGGTGGTGGGAGCCCCCACGGCTCCTTTAAGAAACCCACAACCAGCTCCAGAAACCAGCTCAAGGTCACAGCGGGAACCTGCGGACTTGGCAGCGGCGAGCGAGGGAGGAGGGATGGAGGGAGGGAGGAAAGCAGCCCGAGATCAAAATGAAGTCACAGCCAGGGAGAGGGGACGGCTGGTGGAGTAGCGGAGGGGAGCAGGAAGGTGGGGTGCAGCAGAGCAGGGCATGCAGGGGGTCCCACCCATGGGTGCCCCCCTGGGATTGCTGCAGCCCCAACCTCAGCATGAACCCTCGAGGCTTTGCCGTGTCCCCCCCCGCACAAAGCCTCGTGCCCTCCTCGGTGCCATCCAACGTGCCCACAGTGCTCCAAGCCAAGGAAAGTCCCTTTGTGCCCCCAGAGCCATCCCGGGAATGCTGGAGTCACGTCTCTCCCACGGGATATCCCAGGCTCTGCAGGAGATTTTCCAGCTCCTACAGGAGCAGGGCAGGAGGGAGCTGCCACCCTGGAGGGTCGGATCCTGCAGCAGCTCACGGCACAGCCCACTCCCAAACTCTTACCTTATTTTCTTTTTAAAGCTGGTTTTCTTTTTAAAGCAGCAGCTCCTGGAGTCCTGTGATCACTGCTGAGTCTCTGCCTTCGTTTCAGGCCAGGAGGACCTTCGGAGTCATCCTCGCCAGAGAGCACAGAGAGGGGAAAAATAAGTCTTTAAAGGCTCAAAACCCAAGAAGTTAATAAAAAATAATAATAAAAAAAAGCCCTCAACATTTAATTTTTTGGCATTGAAACAAATCTCACAATTCTGGGTACTCCAATTTGCCCTCTGGGCAGGTAGAGCTGGGGGAAGCGGAAGGCATCAGAGATTAAGATAAAGCCTCTTCGAGCCAGGATGCTCACAGCAGGGTTAGCCCATCCCCTCCCGGCCCCGGGGCCTGATCCTGTCCCATAAGCTGCAGCACTTTTACCCATGCAGGGAGCTGCTGGCTTAACACATCTGGGGGCTTTCAGGGGACAAGCAAGAGCAAAGCTGGGGCAGACCCAACCCCGGAGGGTGGCTGCGGCCAGGCTGGGGCTGAGCTGTGGCTCCAAAGCAGCTCATTCTGGGGTTGGTTTGGCGATGCCCGATTTTAATTTTCATCAGCAGAATTAATCTGTGGAGTTATTTTCCCTTCCTCCCCCTCCCCTTCCTCTCCTCCCCGCTTTATACAGAGAATTTGATCATTTCTCCCAGGAGCTCGGCACCATTAACATTCACTCCCAATGCATGTGAGCCGCACTGCATCGCCAAGCACCGCCGGTGCTGCTGGCTCCGGTACCCGACCCCAGCTCAGAGGGGACCTGGGCATCAGCTTCTCCATCCCACAGCCCGGGCTGGGAGAGCCCCTCTGCCTCCCCGGCTCTATGCTGGGCTGCCCCGGCACAGGCAAAGGAGGGTGGGAACCTGGCCTCCACCTTTGCTCTGCTGAAGCTTGGACTTTTCCAGAAAATGAAAGCCAAGGGGCTCTGGGAAGAGCACCCAAGCCAAGGGCATGGCCAAGTCTTGCAAGGTGTTTAAAGTCATGCAGATTGGTAATCCCGGGCTTTCCTGGAGTCATGTATATTTGCAGGCTTTGGGTTTTCATTAATAAAGGTTAACTAACAAATTGGTATTAGTACTAGTATTTAAAGTTATTAAATATGGCAGACCAGGCTGTCTTCCCCAGCAAAAGCAGCGGGAAGCCACAGTGGGCACAGCCTTACCCAGCCGGCCCCGTGCCAGCCATGTGCTCCGGCTCTGTATGCCCTATAGGTCTGTGTGCTATAGATCCGTGTGCAATGTATGTAATCTATGTGGGAAGCAGCCTGTGCTGAGACTTTGCTTTTTTTACTTAGCTGACATCTGAAGGAGGGCCCAAGAGCTCTGACAATTGGGAACGGAGGAAACGTGGAACCTGGTGGGTTTAACACTTGGCTGGAGTGGGAGGGGGACCACCACTGCCCATGCCCAAACCCAGCCGGGTTTCACCCCTGGGGTTCCCCAAAAGCCTTTTTGACCCCCATTTCAGGCCCTTCTCTCCTCCACGGCTCCCCCAGCAGCAGCTCTAACCCACACGTGCAGCCACCGCCTTTGCATCCAAAGGGATGCTGATGGGCGGCAGCAGCCTCGTGGAGGGAAAAGGGACTTTTGCAGCAACTGCTGCCCTTTGGATTGAATCGAAGGCAGCGCTGGCAGCGCCTGCCTGTGTGCAGGCACAAAAGCCCACCTGTGCCCACTACACTTAACCATTTCCTTCCTGGACACGAGCCCTCCTGGGGTGTCCCACATGGGAAATGAAATCAGCTCCGAATGGGAAGTGCAACTAAGCCGGCCCAGCCCAGGAAGAAGAAAAGCAGCAAAAGAAAAACAAGTTCAGAAGCTGGAACGGAAAAGAAAGGTTAAACCCTGCGTGCACTACTGTCCCCGTCACCCCACAGCTTGTCCCAGGCGGGAGTGGAGGTTAGGGTGAGCCTCATGCTACCACACACCTTAGCAATAGCTGAGACGGGTAGTTCATCCCACCAAAGCTGTGCAGAAAGGGTTGAATTTTGCTTTAGCAGGATTCCTGCTTCAACACAGCCCTTTTTTTTCCCTGCTTTCTGGCTATGGAGAAAGGAGCAGCCGGGTGCTGAGCCTGCCACAGCCCAGCCGCGCTGCCGGGCGAGGGCAAAGAGGCGTTAGCTGAGACAAGGAGCTGAGCGCTTTATTTTTAGTCTCAGTTTAACAAGTATTAATTAATAAGAGTGTAAATGCTAATGCTGAGATGACACAAACTGCGTTGCCTGAAACGAATGTTTGAGACTTGTCTGTGCCAGGATTTACAGCCGGGTGGGTTCATAGGGGCTAAATCATTGCCCAAGGATTGCTGCAAGGATAAACGGGCTTGCTACCGCCGAGTCCGGCATCGGCCGTGCCACAATAGGATGTGCTGGGGGCTAAGGGCCTTGCCAGGGGCTCAGGGCTGGGTTCGGGGCTGGGTCCCCATCCGCGCCTCACCATGCCATGCCGGCTCATCCCTCCCTGGCAAAAATTCCCAGGAGGTTTTGCAAAGTGTGGGTCATTTTAGTCTCTCCCCGTCGGGGCTGAGTGGGTGCAGGGTCATGCCTTGCAGAAGGATTTATTAGCCCAGTGAAGACTAAGTTTGGAAAAAAAAATCTTTTTCCCCTTGTCAAGTCCCCCTGGCCTGCCTGTCCCCTGCCTGTGACTTCTTGCCCCGAGAGCTCGGCTTGGCCAAAGGGTTGGGAGGAGGCTCGGGAGAATGAGGAGGTGAAGAAATACCCCTGGGCAGTAAGGTGTGAAGAATTTTGGCCCATCAGCACCGACATGCTGGTTGCATTTGTTGGCGTCACAAAAATGATGAACTTGAAGCTTCGTCAGTGCCTAGGCTATAGAGTTTTTAGGATGCAAAGGTCCGGTGCCTGTGGCACTTGCCCAGGGCACGGGGGGCTGGAGACCTCCTGCCCGTGGGGGGGGGCACGGGCTCCGGTGCTGGGGGCGCAGGGCAGCAGGTGGGAGAAGGAGGGAGCGGGGCTGCACACGGGGACTTATCCTGCCTGCCAGGTGGTTTGGTAAGTCGGGGGTTTGCAGTGGGCTGTGACCCCTGCGCTGTGAGCCGGGCTGAGGGTGACTTGGGGTCCTGTGGGTCCCAATGGGGTACCCAGGGGCTTAGGGGCAGCTCTGCGACCACGCTTAAACCTCTCGAGCGGGGCTCTTAAATCTTTCCAGAGAGGCAGGTGCCCAGTCAGGCCGGATCCAGGCCAGGTTTTCCTCGTTCTTTCTCCTCTCCAATGTAGGCAGGAGAGAGCTGCTACCTGCCTGACAAGCTGCTGCTGCTCAAAGCCGCCTCCAGCAAGCCCTGCTCACCTGGGACGGGCAGGAGGGCGAGGAGCGTGGCCAGCGCAAGCTGGGCACATGCCACGCACTGGGATCCGGGGAAACGCCTCAATGTGCACTGCTGCATCCTCCCAGTGCTCCTCCTGCATCCTCCCACTGCGTCGTCCCGGTGCGCACACGCTGCATTCGCAGCACCCTCCCGGTGCACCCTCCCGGTGCACAGCCTGCACCCTCCCCAGAGCCGCTGCGTTCCCCGGCCCGTGAGCTAGGGCAGGGGTGGGAGCTGGCAGGACTGCCGACATCCCATGGGGGGGACCGAGTCCCCCATCCTTCCCATGCCAGGAGGGCTCTCCTCCTTCACCCCAGGGTGCTCAGCTGCCATTTTGGGAAAGCTGGAAAGAGCCGAGTTGGTTTTCTTCGAAGGTCTGGAAGGATGCAGGGCTGCGGGTGTGCAGGGAGGTGTCACCCTCACCGGGGTGTGATGGGAGACACGGTGGTTCAGGGCAGGGGGGTCACAGGGTGGGGTGCTGGGGTGCTGCATCGAGGCTCAGCAGTGCCAGAAAACCCCCTGTCTGGGGGTTTGGGTGGCCCGCTGGGGAGCCACCCTGGTCACCGAAGCTGGGTGCTTGGCTGCTGCCACCCGCAATGGTGGGAGCTTGTGAATTACAGCAAATTATTCGCCCCCCCGCCCCCCCCCGATCCAAGCTGGCAGGTAGCCCTGGTCCAGGGTCACCTCTGCCTGCACAGCACGGTCCCGGGCAGGCAGCACCGCAGAACCGAGTCACGGGGTGAGGACGCTCCGGGCTGGCCCCTCGCAGCCCCTCGCCACCCCGCAGGGACCCAGCCGGGGCGCTGGGGGCCACACAAGAAATCCCCACCCACGGTCTTGCCAAAACCACCCACTGCAGCCAGGCCCAAGGTGCTTTTTCCCGTGGGCTGGGTGCCGCCGCGCTGGGGCCGGCGTGGTTCGGTTTGCCGGGGAGGGATGCGCGGGCGGGATGCGTGGCCGTGGCGCAGGCTCCCTGCTCGGGCTGGCTCCCCGAACAGCGCGCTGCCACGCTGCTCTTCAGCAGCTCCGTTCATATCATCGAATTTTAATTTAGTTAGTTGAGTTCTTTAAACAGTGTGAACTTGCTAAGTGCTTTGCATATTTTATACTCATGAGTAACATTTATCAACCAGAAAGTACAATTAATCAAAGAGGGGAGCTTTTGTAACTCAGAGCAGTTTGTATTCTCCCTCTTTCTCCCTGCCGTGCGCTTTCCTCCATGTCTCCCTCCTCTTCCTCCTCTTCTTCCTCTTCCTCCTCTTCCTCCCTGCTGTCCCGCACTGGCCACAGAGCCAGGACAGCTTCACTGTGCACTACACACACACACACACACGTACGTACGTATGTACTCTCTCTCTCCCTCTTCCCCCCCACCATACCATGTACACCATACATACATATATAAAAAAATATGGGTTTTATATATATGTTTGTGCATGTGCATATATAGGCATATGTCCATGTGCATATATCTATATCCGTATACCTCTGTCTGTCTGTTGTGTAAATATATGTGTATATAAGTATGGTGTATATGGTATGCTGTATACATACATGTATGTATATGTAGGCATTAATGGTCCATTTACACTGTACATGTGTATATAAACACACTCTTTTACACAGTTATACTCACAATATTATACACAGCTCATAGAATTTTTATGTAAATATATACTCAATATCTATTATCTATTACCTAGTGTATAGCATAGAGTTATATTATATCACATGTATTACACTACATACAATAAACACATTTTAGATATTTTGGGCTGTTGGGGGGTTTCAGCAGTGTTGATGGCGATGCTTCAGCCTCCCAGCGAGCGCCAGTGGCTGAGGGAGTGAGGTGGGATGGATGGTCCCAGCCCCAAGCCACACTGGGTAGCCACTGGGCCAGCAGAAGTGCCCAACCAGCTCCATTTGGGGACAGTGACCAGTGGCCGGTGACAGGGCCATGGGAAGCCCTGACAAGCCTCCTGGGCACAAGTGTGGCTGCAGCCTCCCAGCCCATATCCCCTCTCCTTGCCGGGCACTGGGGCTGAGGTACGGATGACCTCTGACCCCCAGGCATCTGTATTTATTTTAAGGGCAGGATCACCCAAACCATGTTGGGTTTCAGCTCTGACGGCCCCAGGGTGACGCCGGTACCCGGTGCAGGGCTGGCACCAGTGCTGGCAGATGAGAGATGATGGAGCACGGCTGGCACAAAGGGACGCGTGTCTCTGCCACCCCTCTGAGTGTCTTGGCTGCTCTTGGTGAGTGGGGAGAAGCCCTGACCTGATTTATTCTGACTTCCCAAGTCTTTGCCACGGCACAGCGGAGATGGCTGAAGGACCTGGGCAACCGTGGACGCAGGGGCAGGTTTGGCCGGGGTCAAACCCCACTGCCTCAGCAGAGCAAAAGAGGTGGGAACATCCCTCGTGGGTCCCAGCAAAGTACCTCGGGGTTCTTCCCAGGGCCTCGGAGTGCTTCGTTGCTCTATTAATTGCCATTAATGGCAGCAAACGGGGCAGCAGGCGCCCACCCGCACCTGGGTTAAACGCTGCCGAGAGAAGGGCTGTGCCGGCGCTGCAGGACCTGCCTTGCAAATCACCTGCAACAACATGCGCTGTCCTGGTCACCTCTTCTCAAAAATGATAGTGCAAAATTAATTAGAATTAATTAATCAGAAAAGGGTAATAAGGGTGATTAAGCACCTGGGGAAAAGAAAAAAAAAGTATTCCTGAAGAGCAATTGCAGCGCCGGTGATTACCTTGAAAGGCGGCGAGTGAGCGGGAGCAGGAGGAGGGTGTGCAGGGAAACAAATGGGCTGGAGAAGGGGGTCTGGGGGGTGTTTTCTGTCTCGTCGCAGAGGGAATTACCAAGTGACAAGATTGAAACTGGTCAGAGGAAAAGCATTTCCCGGCAGCAGCGACCACGGGGAGGCAGCTGAGCCGAGGAGGCGAGCGGGTGGCTCTGCGGCGTGGCTGGAGCTGTTGCTGCTGCCACGTTTTTGCAGACTTGGCTTTGCACAAACTGGCTCCAAGGCTGGACCCTTCTCCGGCAGAAAGTGGGACTCAATAGAGTGGTGGCACCTTTGTCCCCAGCCCTTTGCTGGGCTCAGGAGTGTGGTGAGCTGAGGGACGCTCAACCGATTTCTTTTTCCTCTCTTAATTTTCAGCCACACTCTGTTGCCTTAATAATAATAATAATAATATAGAATCGAAGGGAACATTCGCAAGGAAGATTGGTCCCCGGTTCAAGGCAACTGCTGCAGGTTTCATTGTAACCTGAGGGGCCGACGTGGACGCCCAGCCCCGGGAATGGGACGGGACGGGACAGAAGAACGGTCCCCTTTCTGCCACTGCAAAAGGCCTTGGCAGCAGGGAAAGATGGAGGGGGTGGCTGGAGCTCAGTGGAAACAATGTTCAGGAGCCCCAGTGCAGTCCGGTGAAAAAAAAAGGAGAAAAATGTCTTTTTTGGAGAAGCAGGGGGAGCAAATAGTGCACCCTTCCATGGGAAATAGGTGGCATGGATGGGACGCGGATGCCCGTGGCCTGCTTGAAAACGCTGGTGGCAACCAGAGCGATGCAACGGCCACCGGTGGGGTTTGGTCATTCAGGTGCCTGTGCCTGGGAGACGCTCACCCCCATGCACCTCCCCAAACACCACCCCATCCCGGGAGCAGCCAGGCACTGCTGCCCTGTGCTCAGTGTCCCCTACGCAGTGACAGATCATCTCATTTCCTTAAAATCTGGAAAGCAAAAGGGGGTAAAAGCAGCGCTTACTGCGCTCAGAGATGCTCTCGCTGCATCCCCAGCTCCGCAGCCGACCAAACGTGTGTTCCCAGCCCCTGCCATCAGCCCCCCGCCTTGGGTCGCTGCCGTCCCTGGCACTCTTGGGTCTTTTCACAGGCACTCGGGGCACCTGGGTGCCCAAAATCTGTCCCAGAGTGACAGCTGCTTGCCCAAAGGTGGGGGTCTCCCTTCGCTTTCCGCAGAGGCACTGTGGAAGGATGGCGAGGGGCTCTGGCACCGAGGCCACATCCTGATTGTGTGATGAATTTTTGGATGGCCGTGGGGTGAGCAGCTCTGTTTTGGAGACAGCAAATCCTTGCTGGGGCCATTGGGGCATTTTGGGGTATAAGCGGGTGCTGGCTGGGGGTGAAACGAACCCCTGCTTCCCCTGTGCCCGTGCAGCGTTGTCCCTGTTGCTGCTACCTTCTGACCGCTTTGGGTGATTTCAAGCAGATTTTTTATTCCTACAGGTTTTGTGCAAGTCCGGGTCTGGGGGAAGGTGAGGGAAGGACTCACCCTGTATTAGACACCAGAGAATCCACACCGGCCTCTTTTCCCCAGGGACGTGGCTGCAGCCAACCCAGTTTTGTCACTTGTCCCCACTGCGATCCCTTTCCAAAGGTCTCGGGCGTCGCGGGTCCCCATCCACGGGAGTCGGGGGGGGGGGTGGGGGGGTGTCGTTTGGGGGTACAGACGGGACACAACGGGGTGGGCTGTTGCTCCTCGACCGGAGACCACCACCAGAGGGGAGGGCGGGAGGGGGGCAGCTGCCCCCAAAGGGGACGGTCTCAGCCGCATCCCGGGCAATGCGGAGAGGGTCACAGCTGCGATGAGCCCGCCAGGCCTCAGCTCCCCGTGTCGGCGCGGTAGGACGGAGCCGGACGGGACACGGGAGAATCGGAACCAGCGCCTGGGAACCGCGGGACCGGTGCCCCCCCCCCCCGCTCCGCCTCCCCGTTCCCCGGGGCGCAGGGTGGGCGATGGATAAGTGAGGGGTCAGTACCGGGTTGGGGGGGGTAGGAACCCGGTGCGGGGCGGGTGGGGTGTCAGTGCCGGGGTGGGCGCAGGGGTATGTGCGGGGCCGGCTCCGGCTCTCCCCCCCCGGTTCCCGCCCCCCCCCGCAGCGAACTTCCCGCGGCGGCGGCGGCGAAACGGCGGGACAACAGCGCCCCCGCGCGGCCGCGGCGGGACGGGACCGGCAACGGGACGAGGACAACGGCGGGATAGGGACGGGGCAGCAGCAGCCAGGGCCGGGCCGGGGGTCGGGGGACGGGGCAAGCGGGCACAGCCCGACCCCGACACCCCCTCGTCTGCCTTGTCCTGCTCACCCCGACCCCGCCGCCCTGCCCCGGGTCCCGCCATCCCGGTGCCACCGCCGCCGGGCTCCTGACCGCCCCACGGTGCCAGGTCTGAGGGTCGTGGCGGGGTCCCGCTGGAGCCCGCGGGCAGCGCCGGGGTCGCACCGTGACACGGTACGGACACAGGTGGGGGGGGGGGTAGGGGGGCGCCGAGCCCCGCACCGCGGCGAGACGGGGCCCTCCTGCCCCCCTGCACCGCGCCGCGCTCCTCCCCAGTTTATCCCAGTTCGTCCCAGTCCGCCCCACAGCGGACCTCCCCCCCCCTCCCCACCGGGGCGCCCTCCCGCGGACAGCCGGTAAGAGAGCGGGAGAGGGCCCGCCCCCCGAGGTGACCTCACGCTGACGTCACCGCGAGCGCCGCCGCCTGGTTGGTGCCCGCGGCCGCCCGTCACGGCGAGGGCGGGAGGAGGGGGGGTGGGGGGGACAGAGCGCGGCCGCCGGCTGAGGTAACCGGGGGAGGGGGGCGGCGAAGCCGGGGGTCGCGGCTGCCCAGCCTGAGGGAGCGAACGGGACCGGGCCCCCCAGCCCCCGGGGCTGCTCCGTACCCGCAGCGGTGGGGTGGGGGGGGCTGGGAGAGGCCGGGGGAGCTGCCGGGGTCGGATTCGGCCCCCCCCCCCCACGGCGGGCCGGAGGCCTGCGGGGCTCCCCACGCCGCAGCCCTCGAACGCGGGAGGGAGGGGGGGTCCCCAGCCCCGATGGGGGTGCCGGGGAAATGGTTGGTTTAGGCCTTGAACCAGGAACCGTCCCCTCGCACCCCCCACCCCCCCAGCCCCCGGGATGGGACCCCACTGCCCCCCGTGGCGGTACACCCCGCCCCGGCTCGTCCTGGGGAACCCTCCTCCCACCCACCCCCTTTCCCTGCTGCCCCCCCAACCTCCAAACAGTCCGAGGGATTGGGGAATGGGCCCCACACTGGGGTGACCCCCCCAAACACCCCCCAAAAGAGGGGAGGGCTGGTGTGACCTTCTCCCAGCAGTGGGGCTGCGGGGCGAGCGCCTGCCTTCACCTGCTCCCACGTCAGCTGAGGAGCTGCCACATTTTGGGGCCTTTCATGGCAGTGGGGAGCTGCCAGTACTGGGGTCCACACTGGTGGGTAGGGTCGTCCTGCTGGGTGCTCTCAACCTGTGCCAGGAGCCCATGACACCCTGAAAAACATCACCAGGGGGTCACCCAGCTGAACCTGGGGGCAAGGAAAGGGTGTCATCACTGCCAGGAGGGCGAACCAGGGTCCCAACCCATGAGATCAGCCAGCAGCATTGCTTAAAAGTGGGGCCAAAACCCTCCACGCACTGGCTGCCCCCATGGCTCAGCCTCGACTCTTCTGAGCTATGGGGCAGCACCAGCTCCAGCCCCCCAAGTGCCCCAGGAGGGTGCCTGCAGGGTTGGTGCAGCTCTTACCTCCAGCTCCCTGGGACTGCAGTAGGCCTTGTTGCACACTTCCGGGACCAGAGGAGTGATTTGGGACTAAAATCCCATCTTTTCTTCTCCTAGATCACAGCGCAGACTGGCTCCCAGCCTCACTGAGCCAAACTGGATTTCAACCGGTGATCTGTAAGGTGAGATGCCACATCCCCCTGCTCCGTCCCCGGGCTGTTCAAGACCACGCGGGGCCACCGAAACTGCCTAAGCTGCCATAGAAAAGGTTTTGTGTCTAATGGGATATTTGCCAGCAAATTCAAGCCACGAACACTATATATTTCTTTATTTGTAAAGGTGTTTGAAGTCCTTGAATTTACCCTTCGGCCACCTTAAATCTAGTTTCTAATCCCCAGCGCAGTTAATCAAATCCACAGTGGCTTGAATTATGAGATGTCTGGGGGGGATTTATAGCTTGTATTGCTGATTATACCTTGACTTTATTATATTGCAAATATCTAACTTATGGTCACGGCTGAGATTTACAATCCTCAGGTAGGTGCTTAGGATAACTTTTAGCAACTCCACATGTAATTGGAGGTGACTGATGGGGCTGTCGCCACAGATAAACATGTAATCTGTAAAACGTTAAGACGGGGGAAGAAGTGGCAGAATAGGTGAAAAGGGTGGGTCAGTCTTAAAAAAAAATTAAATATATAACTGGGTGTACTGCTGAGCAAGGCTCTGGGATGCCTGGTCTGGCTGAGGCATTCCTGCCCAAGAAGGGATTTTGGGCTTGTTGATCTCCAGAAAATACCAGAATTTAGATCTTTGTTCCTTCTTGCTCTCAGCTGAAGGTTTTTAGGGTTTGAAATAGTCCTGGGGAGGGGGAAGGGGTGATAAATAGAAATTGGGGTACTCACAGAGCTGACGCCTGCCTCCCTGACTGGGGGGGACGTGGTACCTGCGGCTCTTTCAGACCTGACTGGTGGTTTCTCCCCTGTCTTGGAGGAGCAGCGAGTCCTGCGCGGGCACGTGCCCCTCAGCCAGCATGACAAGCGAGGTGGTGGAGAATGAGTTTGAGTTTTACTCCAAAGCAGAGAAGTACTGGAAGGATGTGCCTGCCACGGTGGATGGCATGCTGGGAGGCTATGGCCACATCTCCAGCATCGATATCAACAGCTCCAGGAAGTTCCTGCAGCGGTTTCTGCGGGTAGGTGGCACGGTCTGTCATGCTCCCAAAGGCCCATCCTTCTCCCAGCACAGAGCTGGGCTCTTCCTTCCGAGTTGCTCCATGGGATCCTCTGTTGCGTGTGTGCTGGGAAAGCTTTGCCCTGCAGTGGGTCCCCCATACCCCAGTCTTGTCCACATGGTTGCCCCATTTCTCCTCTATGGGTACCTCACAGTGGATTTAGCCCCTCATGGTTGTTGTTCCAGGATGGCCCCAACCGGACAGGGACAACCCGTGCTCTGGACTGCGGGGCGGGCATTGGCCGGATCACCAAGCGGCTGCTGCTGCCCCTCTTCAAGACGGTGGACATGGTGGACGTGACGGAGGATTTCCTCACCAAGGCCAAGAGCTACCTGGGAGAGGAGGGCAGGCGGGTGCGCAACTACTTCTGCTGCGGCCTCCAGGACTTCAGCCCCGAGCCAAACTCCTATGATGTCATCTGGATCCAGTGGGTCATTGGTGAGGGTTGCTTCGCTTGCGGGGTCTCGCCAGCCTGTCCTCCATCCACCTTCCCCCAAGGGGCACGTGCCCCACGCACTGGGGAGAGCTTTGGGCAGGAGAGCTTGAGGTCTGCATTGAAGATGAGCATCACAGCACGGGTGGGAGGCCAAGTTGGGGACCTACCCTCCGTGGGCACTACAAGGGCATTGCACTATGGGGTCTTTTCCCCCCAAGCCCTTGGAGGCCAGGGCAGAGCTGTGGGTTGGATAGAGCCTGTGGGACACAAGTTGGAAACCTCAAACTAAAGCTTTCACCTGCAAACAGCTCCAGTATTTGGCTGCCTCGATCCCAACTGCAACCTCCCAGTGTCCTCCCCTCCTCCTGTGCCCGTTACCCCATGCCCTCTAACTCCCCTGCTCTGCCCCTCCAGGACATCTCACCGACAACCACCTCTCCGACTTCCTGAAGCGTTGCCGTGCTGGCCTGCGGCCCAATGGCATCGTGGTCATCAAGGACAACATGGCTCAGGAGGGCGTGATCATGGACGATGTGGACAGCAGCGTCTGCCGGGACCTGGATGTGGTCCGTAAGATCATCCGCCGAGCTGGGCTGCACCTCCTGGCCGAGGAGCGCCAGGAGAACTTCCCTGATGAGATCTACCACGTCTACACCTTCGCCATGAGATGAAGGCAGCCGGCAGTGGGAGAAAGTCTCTCCAGGGCCAGCTCAGAGCACGGGCCAGCACGGTGGTTCCTGCCAGGGCCGGGAGGGGTGAGGACCGTGCCTTCACTGCGGGGTGGTGGACAGCAGCGAGGGTGTCACGACTCCCTTTCTCCGGGGCTGGTGGCAAGGATGGGGCTTTGTCTTCCAAGTTGCTGCTGTTTGTGAAAAGAGGTGTTTGCCAAATACATTTTCCTGCTGTTGCACTTCCGCACGTGGGCTTTGTCGGATGCAGCGTTGGCTTGATGCCACCTTTGGGGGCTCTGTATAGGAGCAAAAGGCCTGCTCTGTGGGCACCAGCAGGTTGCTGACCGCAGTTACACATGGCTCCTGTTAGTGACCAAGAGCTCAGAGCACCTCTATGAGGGTCTGGGCTCCCTTCCCTGCTTGGGTGTTTCACCTTTACCCACTCTTGAACTTGCTGCTGTTCATAGCAACAAGCTGGGCAAGGCAAATGGGAGAAATCTCTGCCATTTCCTTAGGGTGGGTTGGGGAGGCAGCAGCAGGTTCTGGGGCTTCATGCAGGCCTCTCCTTTAAACCCAGGAGCAGGTCTCCCACATGTGCAGAAAAAAGGGAGGTGGATGCAATCCTGGGTCCCTCACATCCTCCTCCAGGGATAGGGGTAACTCAGACAAAGCCCTGCAACCCTGGGAGAGAGCTGGTGTGCTCTGGGCATTAATGGGGAACCTGCTCTGAACTGCCCCCCGGCCCCCCCCCCCCCCGCCCATTACCACAGACTCATGTGATGCCCAGCACCTCCCACTCAAATGCTGCGACACTACAGCTGCTTTCCCAACACCCCACACCATCACCCAGCTTTGAACACTCCCATCTCCCCCTTGGCCATAACCATGTCGTTTTGCCCAACTCCAGCCACTGGCTTGTGCCAACCTAACCCAACACGACTTGGCCAACACTGGCACAACCGTTTGCCAGGTGGGTGAGCCAACAGGCAGACCCCAACTGCAGCCCGTCCCTCCAGCCAGGCTCACATGTGATTCCACCCATCCCTGCAGAGCCATCTCCTCCACCCCATTGCTCCTGCAGAAGAAACAAGCCCCTTGTCATTATTACAAAAGGCCTCATTTAATTGCTCATTTCCCATTCCAGACACCAGGGGAATATTTGATCACATTATTATTATTATTTTTAAACATCAATTCATCAAGATGTATAGCTCCAGTTCCACAGGGTGGGAGAAGGTAAAACTCAGATGCTGCCAGGAAGGCAATGGGGGGAGAGAACCCTTCTGCAGCTAAACTGCCAGTGAATCCCAGATCCACCTGCTATAAACTGTACCTACTCGGAATAGGGTTTTTTTCCTCTTTTCATCTTCTTCTGCATCTGTCCCCCATGACAAACAAAACCCAAAACAACAAAAACGTGGGGGGCTCAGCTCCGTGGCCAGTCTTTGGCATGTCACGAGGAAGCAGATGCCTAGAAGGGGAGACAGACAGCTGTGGCAAGGCTGGGACACGGGACCTCCAGAGTTTGGAGCTTCCAGTAGCAGTTTGGAAAGAAAACCCCCAAGTCCTGCTGCAACTTCTTGTTCCTGGGAAGGAGGCACTGGAGACCAACGTCCTGGGAACAGTCAGCAAGGGAAATAGCAAAGGAACAGGGAGGGAGGCACAAGGCTCTCAGCAGAGTTAACTGCCTGCTCCTCATCCTTGCACAGGGAAAGCACCACAAAGCTAAGAAACATCCATTTGTCTGTTTTAGAGCCCAGCACCTCCGAGATGTCCTTGGACAGTCCTCCGTGCCGGGAGGATGGGGCTCTTCCAGCAGAAACTCAGAGGGTGCAGAGCAACCAGCCACCACTGCCAGCCCTGCTCTCCTTCACCCTCGCCCCTGGTTTCAGAAGCTTGCGTGAGCAAGGAAGGCATCCACATCCACAGGGAGATGCTGGACCTGCCTCCACCACAGCTGCTCCCACCACCAGGACAAGAGGCAGGAAACCAGGACACTGATGCCAGCACTCTCCTAGCACAGGGAACACCTCTTCTCCCAGCACCCCAAGGCATCTTACAACTCCGCCAGTCGCCTAAGGCACTGCTTCACCCACCCCAGACCTGGCAGGGCTGCAAAAAGAAGGGACAAGCTGCCTGTCCGGTCACACCACTCCAGCTGCCCCACAGCCCACCAGGACTTTTCTTAAAATCCACACAAACCAGCCTTCTGCCCAAGTATCTGGGTCCCTGATGTCCAAGGGCTTTCTTCACCTCCAGGGAGCCACAGGGCTCTGCCTGCCTCCCCACAACATGCCCCAGAGCAATGAGGCCTCCACAGACATGCACGTGGCATCATGCCCAAAAAAGCATACCCCCCAAAACACAGCAGAGAGGGACACTGTGGGCAGCACCGGCCAAGCCATGGGCATGTGGACAGCAACACCTCTTGCAGCAGAGAAAACTGGCCCAGAGCAGAGATGTGGTGGCTGTAGGAGCACCACAACTGTGGAGGGAGGACACGGAGAGGCATTAGTCAGGCTCAGAGGTCCTCATGCCCAGCAGCAGTGTGGTCAATGAGGAGGTACCACTTCAACCTGTCTGGAAGAGGTAGAGCCTTGATTTTAACATCTACTGGCCACGGTTTAAGGCGCTGCCGAATAAACACCCTGCAGAGATGTTTCAATGCCTGTGGGGAGCGCTCCAGCTGCTTCAGAGAGCAGAAGAGAGTCCTGATCTTCTCCCCATGGTACCTACAGCTGCTGGTGTTGACCTCGAAGTTGCTGGGCAGCTGGATGGCTTGTGAACTGGCCATCATGAGCTCCAGCAGAGTCTGACCCTTCTGGATAAGGTCTGTAGACAAGCTGTCATCTTCGGAGACGCTGAGGTGTGAGCAGAGGCACTCGAAGACGATGTGGAAGCCTGACCAACACGAGGGACCATGGAGGGAGCAGTTGTAGGCAGCACCTGACTCCAGCAAGAAACGCAGCAGTGGGAAGTGGCGTTTGAAGCTTTTGAAGCAGAGGTGGGTGAGGGACTCAGGGGCCGGGCACTCACTGGGGTTGGCACCGTGAGCCAGCAGCAGCTGTGTGACACGAAAGCAGAAGCGATTGATCACCTGTGCCTCCTCGGTGCTGCTGCACACCATTTCTCCCAGCAGGAAGATAACGTAGGTGAAGACAGTGTCACCATCTTTGGTGGTGGCCCTGACGTCTGCACCTGGAGGAAGGGACAAAGAATGTAACTGGCATTGCAGACAATGAGACCAGGACAGCACTAACTCTGGCACTGCTGGGCTTTACTCTTGCTGAAGTGGGAACATAAAGGAGTTGGGAGGGCAGTGCCCAGTGCCGTACAAAGAATCGGCCAGCGCTAGGCCTGGAGAGATTGTGTGCAGAGAGGGGAGAAGGTTGCCCTCACCTCCTTCCAACAGGAGATGGATGCTCTCAGTGTTGTGGATCTGGACACCGTCACTGCTGGCCAAGGCGTGCAACAGTGCTGTTTTTCCTGCAATGCAGCCATCAGTCAGTCAGATGAAAATAGGGTGACACCCCAAAGAGCAGGAAGGAAAACAATCCACCCCACCAACCAGGTGGCCAAACATGGGAAGAGACAACCCTTCTACTTCTGGCAGGCTTCCACTGTCCCCATGATGGTGCACAGCTGTGGGGACATGGTCACAGGCCACATGTGCAGGGCTGGTGGTGGCCCCAGAGGGCACGTGTGCCACGGTACAGTGAGTTTTAGAGCATATGGGCACCACGGGGCTATGGAGGCACAGCCCCATCCCATTTCCCAGGGACTGTGCAGAGCTGGTTTCAGCCCCTTTCTACACCTGACACAGCCAGCATACAAAGAGAAAACACAGAGCACCAGGGAGGTTCTGCAGCCTGCACCCAAATTCCAAACCAGTTTGTAACCAGAGAGCACTTGCAGCAGCAAGACAAAAAGACCCGGACCCCGTGCCCTGCTCTAGCCCACTCATAATGGCCAACTGCTGGGAGAACCTGGGCTGGGGGAGCCAGACGGGGCACACAGACCATTTTTGTCAGCTGCGTTGACATCAGCCCCCAGCTGAAGCAGCCGCTGGAGGCATGGCAACCGCTCGGGCTCCTCACTGGCCAGGTCGAGAGGACTGCTCTCATGGATCTGCATAGAGCAAGAGGAAAAAAACCACAAGTATTAAAGACTATTTGTGAGTGCCTCCAGAGAGTCGCTACTGGGGCTTCATCATGGCCAGCATAAGAGCATATTTTAACCCATCCCACAAAAATCAAAGTGAACCTTCCCCGGTGTACCCACAGGGAAAGGTTTGTCTACCCCAGGCTTCTCCCACCTATCGCTCCATGGCAGAGGGAGGTTTGCTCGGCCAAAGGCACCCTGAACTTCTGCCACAGCATCAGAACGCTACAGGCAACAGGCACAAGAGGTCGCCAAGGGGAAGCAGTGGGAGGTGGGGAGCGTGGAGGGCTGACCCCACACTCCAGTCCCTTGCAGCTAAGTCTCAATGGGGCGCAGCTTAGCTGTGCCCAGGCAGCTAAATCCGTACCCGGTCTCTCCGGTTGATGTCTGCCCCGTGGTGCACCAGGAGCTCCACCATATCCGGCTGGTTGCGGAGCACTGCGATGTGCAGGGGGGTGTAGTAGGTGACTGGATCTGAGGACAAAACCACAAGAGTCAGAGAGAACTAAGGGCTTTCGCATAACGGCCCCAATACCCACCAAAAGCAGAAAGAGGCAGCTGGGCAGGGCCCCGAGAATGTCGTGATGCCCATGAAAACAAGACTGTCACAGACACCCCAGGTCCTGCTTTTGCAATGGCTCCATCTCTGGCAAAAGCTCTCAAAGCTGCAAACTGGCCCCCAAGCCCCTGGCCATCCCCCAGTCCATTGCTGTGGCTGGACAAGGGCTGCCACAAGGCAGATCCATGCTATCCCAGCAAGGAGCGGGGATCTAAGCTGGCAGCACCCTCTCTTTCTGCCCCAGCTATCACTGTCTCCCAGGGCAGCTTCTCACCAGCTGGTTCCTCCTGGCCAGGCCCAGACCCCTTCCCACCAGCCTTACCTTCAAAGCTGAGATCAGCTCCAAACTCCAGGAGGATTTCTGCGGCAGGGACAAGCCCCAGCTCAGTGACCTTCAGCAAGGCATAGCTCACACCTTCCTGATAAAACGGGGAGTGAGTCTCCCGCTCCAAGACTCGTCTCACAGCCGAGAGCTGGCTCCTGTCATTGCCCAGACAGGCAGGGCTTAAGACACACAAAAACAACCAGTTAATCAGCTGAACAGCACATGTCTCAGGGGTGTGCAAGGGTCAGCGTAGCACCAGAAAAGAAGAAAAATCCCTAGTCTCCCCTCTTGTCACATAATCACCAGGTCTCTAATCTGTTGGCTGTAGGGTTAAGCAGTAGTGTCAGGGTCACAGCTGAACCCTAGTTTAGGTTTTACTGCCATGGGTCAGCCAGAAAGGGCTGTTCCTGGGGAACACACGTAGTCCCTGTGTTTGCTCTGCTCCGCCCCCACGCTCCCAAAGAATAGTAGCAAGAGGAAGGTCTGTGGGATGAGCTGGGGTTTGCTCCCAGCCAGTGCTGTGTCTGACCTTGGCTGTATCACTGAGCTCCAGCCATCACCCCCTAAAACACCAAGTGGCCGTTTAGCCCCAGAGCTCTGCTCACAGCCCCGTCCAGTTACCTCTCAAGGGTGCTCTGCTGTTCCGCATCCTGTATCGCCAGCAACCCCAAGATCTCGTCTACCAGGGGCTGATACTCGAAGATGATCCTGCGGAAGCCGTGCAGGAAAGGCATCGTGCTCTGCTCTGCACACAGACTGTCCAGGGGCCTCCAGCATGGCAGTGGTGTCTTCCCCCACACAGGACTCTGGTGGACAGACCCTGGCGCTGCCTGGTTTCCAAAGGATTTTTCCTTCCTTTTAAAACAAACAAGCCTTTCTAGCAGTTTTGCACTTAGAAAAAAACCGCAGCCTTCCTCCCTCCCTGCTTATGCATTTCTAAAAGACAACAAAGATCAGCGCAATGCTCTCCTCCCACACACCACGGAGGTGTATTCCAATTATCTCCTGCACGCAGAGCCGCAAATTGGAGTTATCTGGGTGCAGGAAGAAAACACGCCAGGCGGAGCCCAGACTCAGGGCAAACCCCCTTTGCGAAGGCTCTGCCGCTAGACCCCACACACTGGGGGTGCCAAGGGGAGGGCAGCCAGAGCGGAGAGGGGCTCCGGGGTTGCCTGTGACCAGCAGACCCCTGCCTGGGGGAAAGGCAGGGCTGGAGCAGCCCCCGCAAGGCCGGGGGCCCCGTAACCCCCCGCGACCCCCAGCAGCCAGCACGGGGGCCACCAACCCCTCCAGCACAAAGGGCGGCAACCCCGGGGAGGGGACCGAGAAGCCCCTAAATCTCACCGCGACCCACGGGGGTCAAGCACAGAGGCCTATAAACCCCTCAGTACCCCCGGGGCGGGGGGCCAGGACCCCGCCGGGATGGCCCCAGCAGCCCCTAACCCCGCCGCACCCCACGGAGCGAATCCCCGGAGGTCCGGGAGTACCCGCAGGACCCCCAAACTCCACGGGAAGGGGAACCGGAGACCCCAGCAACCACCCTCCCCTCACAGGAACCGCCCCGGGGCTGAGACCGCCACGACCCACCACCCCTCACCTTCCCCGGCGCCGCCGCCGGAAGCGGAAGCCGCCGGTTGTGCCGGGAGGGGCGGGGGCCTCGTTGGGAGGGGCGGGACCTCACCGGAGGGGCGGAGTCACACTGGAGGGGCGGGATCAAACCGGAGGGGCGGGGTCACACTAGAGGGGCGGGGCGCCGCGCGGCCGGCAGGGGGCAGCAGGCGTCCGGGAGCGGCGCGCCGGGAGCGCGCGGGGGCGGGAACGCGCGCGGCAGGTGGGCGGGAACGATGGTGGCGGGGCGGCGTGGGCGGGTCCGGCCCGGGCCCCGCCCCCCCGGTGCACACCCACCCCCCACCACCCCCCCCACCCCCAAGGTCCACGGGCACCCCCCGGGCACCCACCCGTGCACAACTTCTCCAAACCCTCCCCACCCCCCAGATGTGCACAGCTGCTGGCACGCGCGCCGTGCACACCTGCAAACACGGAGGCACCCACGCAAGTGCACAGGCCAGGTGTGCACGCACGCACACCTCTGCACGTAGCTGCATTCCCCCCCCCCGAGGCCCGTGATGGCTTCAGCTCCGGCTCTGCCACTCGTGGGGGGTGGGTGGGTGATGTGCTCCTGCAACCTCATGCACCAGCCCAGTTCCCCAACCAGCACCCTGCCCTCCTGGGAGCACCCACTGCCACTGGGGATACTCACCCAGGAGGGGCTGGGGGTGCTGGGGAGGTGCCACCGAGTGGCTGCGACCCCCTCCCAGAACTCGGGGGACTCGGGGGGCTGCTGCCCGCAGCACACTCGGACCCTCTCCTGCCAAAAGAGCTGCTGGAGGAAGCGTTAGCCCAAAATTTATTGGTATTATTATCATCATCATTATTTTTATGATTATTCTGGTGGAATTTCCAGATGCAAGGAGCTCCGGAGAACCGGCAATAACTGAAGCTGCCTTGGGTTTCCTATTTACGTATTTATTTTATTCTGGTGGAGCGCTTCCAGATTTCAGCAGGCAGCCGTGGCCCAGGGGCAGAGGGAGCGAGGTTGCCATACCGGCTGGGCATTTTTCTGACATGCTGTCACACTTCCCCCTCTTCCCAACCCTTCCCGTCCCCACACAAAGTGGGGTGTCATGGCGGGGGACCCCAATGCCCGCAGCCCCCAGGCCCCAAGCCTGCCTTCGTGGCCGGGCAGTGGGTCCCAAGTCCTTTGCAGAGTGGCTGCTGGCTCTGGTGCCACGGGGAACTGGTGCCATGCGGTGGCACCTTGCTGGGCAGCTGGCGTGGACCCCCCTTGCAGGCCAGTAGCCCCCGTGGGTGGGGTTTGGGGGGGCATCATCCTGGTACCATCCTGAGTGGGAGTGGAAATAATCCCATCCAAGTGCCCTGGTCAGGGAACGGAGGGGAAAAGCAGCAGGAGGAGCAAAAGGGAGTGAGGATTTCTCCCTCCGCACGGAGGATGCTTTATACCCATATGAGCTGGCTTCAAACCAGCGCAGCTCGGCCAGGCGGACCCCACATCGGATGGGCTGGGCAGCCGAGACCCTCACTCTGGTCCTGAGTGCCTCCTCGCTGCTGCTGGCGCCTGGGCAAACCCTGGACCCTCCCGGTCTGGGTAAAGCCCAAACCCTCCGTGGTCCAGTAAAAACCCTGGATCCTCCGCAGCTGGGGTGGCAGCAGTGGGTGCAGTCACTGTCTCCAGCTGCGTGGCACTGGTGGGGACCGTGCAGGGTCCCACCCTCCATCAGACACCGTTTTGGGGGGAAAACCCCCTGCAGTCCCCACCCTTGACTGGGAAAGGAGGGCTGGTGAGCGTGGGTCACCCCATTGCCACCTCTGAGCCCAGCCGTGTTGGCCCTGGGGATGAGAGGTGACCCCAAAGAGCCCCACCAGTCCAGCCGTACCCCCGTGAGCCCCCATCCCAATACCCCCCCGGCTGCAAAGGAGGCTTTGGGGGTGCAGTGTGGGGCCAAATCCGGCTCAAAACCAGCCCTGGGAGGTGTCAATCCCAGAGAGCCAAGGGCTGAAACCCTTCCCTGGCCATCAGCGTGGGAGGGTGAGGGAAAGGTGAGGGGCTGGGCACATGGGAGCCCTTCCCCGGAGCATCCCTGCCCTGGTCCTGTCATGGCTGTGCCAGGAGCCACGGCCTCCGGGGAGGTGACTCCCCATCCCCACATTTTTCGGGTGAAAAAATCTGGTTTGCAAATAGGGACATCGTTGGTGCGGTCGGCCGGGGTGCTCCAGTGCCCGGCTAAAATAACAGCGTCGGGATCTGCCCCCTTCCTCCCCATCGCCTTGGCGGGGCGGACTAGGAAGAATGCGAGTTGGCTATCCATCAGGGAGACAGAGCAACAGCCAGCCGAAGAAAGAGGGGCATTTTAGGAGGAAAGCCAGGGAAATTTGATCATTAAGAAATCCTCCTGGCTGTCTGGGGGAATTTAATTAAATTGCTGGAAAGGGCTGTAAGCACATCTGGATCCAATATGTGCAGCTTTGATTTTTTTCTTTCTTTCTTTCTTTCTTTTTTTTTTTTTTTTTTTTAGTTCACTCTTTTCCCATCTCGCTGTTGAAGGAGGGGGGGAATAAAAGGGAAATAGCAGAGCCACGGAGTATTGGTTCATCTGGGACTGGGATTCCTGGCAGGGAAAGAAAGAGAGGGAGAGAAAGAAAGAGCAAGAGAAAGAGGCAGAAACAGAAGGAATAAGAAAGCTGGGAGAAAAAAACCTTCACCAAGGGCCTGGCTGGGGTGTTTTATAATGCCACCGACTGCAGAGACAAGGAGCTAGGAGGGAACGGGGGGAGTTGTGAGAGCTGGAGGGAGAGGAGGAGGAAAGGAGCTAGCCCAGGGCACGCTGTGCTTTCGGGGGTCTGGCAGGGATGGAGGGAGAAGGAGGAATTGCTCAGCGGATAGAGAAATACCATTCCTAGCCGGGACCCTCAGGACAGGGCATGGGGGGGCTCCTCCAGCAGGTCTGTCACCGGCCTGTCACCCCTGCGGGCAGCGCTGCCCTGAGCCCTGCCCGTCCCGATGCCCTCGGTGCGGGGGGCAGGATGGGGATGTTCTGGTCCCCAGCCCCAGGCAGGACACGGGGCTGGGCACGGCTCCGATTTAAGCAGATGCGGCAGGCAGCCCTGCTTCCCCGGCACCACGGGACCACTGACCCCCAGCCACCCGCCGCGAGAGCCAGTCAGGCACCATCAAACCCCCACCATCTCCCATACTCTACGCCTTACTATCTCTTTACTCTGTACATCCTCCTTAGGGTGACGTGCATCTCCATTGTAAGAAAACCCCTTCCACCCATCGGGGATGTGGGTAAGGCGGTCCAGTTTCTCTGCACGATAATATCCATAGGGCCAGATTTGGGAAACATTAAGGAAAACGAGCACTCGGGTACCGAAGGGAGCGGCACGAGCCCGAGCAGTGCTCCAAGGATGCTGCACCGTCCCACCCCAGCCGCCGCTGCTGTTTCGGGGGCGAGGAGGAGGGCTGGGGCTGGCAAAGCACGTCCGGATCTGTGCCGTGGTGAACGCTGTGGAAGCGTGAGATGTTATCACAGCATGAGAGAAATATCAGGAAACCCCTAGGAGGACACAAAGCAAGATAACCAAAAAATATCTTTTCTTTTTTTTTTTTTTTTTTTTTTTTTAAGAGAGGAAGAGGAAGGACTGGCAAACATAAATACATTCATCCCAAGGGCTGCAAACTGCAAGCCTGGCAGGCTCTGGCCAGCCGGACCCTCACCCCAAGGAGCTTGGCATGGTCCTGCCCGTTCGGTGCCGCTCTGGTTCATCAGCCCAGCAGCTCTGGCTCAGCAAAGCCAGGCTTTGAGCACAAACCCTGCTCAGCAAAACCCAGGCGCTCAGTGTCAGGCAAAGCAAAGCCGCTTGGCTTCGTCTCCGAACCACCCGTGCTTTGCCCTAAGCATGGCCAAGAGTCACCTTGCCAGCTGCGAGGTCCAGTTTTAATCACTTAAAACACACTTTTTACCAAAAAAAAGAAAAAAAGAAGAGCTTGCACAAGGGAATTAGGAAATGCCAGGAGGGTGGGTTTCAAACACTGGGTCTCGCTTCAGATGCCTTGTGTGGCTGGCGGAGTTAAAAAAAAAATGATGGTGAAAAAAAAAAGAGGCAAATCCTACAGCTAAAAAGGAAATTGCATTAATACAGATTGTTTTATTTAAAAAAAGCAAACCCTGACCTCTACTTCAAAAAAGTCATTAGACATTCTCCTTCTGAAAGGCCGACAGGGGATATTACTGAAAGGCCAGTTAATTTCTCAATGACTTACTGTTCTTGCTCTGCTCATGGAAATGTGTAAAGAGTCGGAGGGTAATTTAAGGCACCCTGCAGAAAGGTGTGTAAATCTTTGCATGTCTAAAGAAACTTTACCAGACCGCTAGGATTGGGAAAAAAGAAAATGCTTGCCCTCTTTTCTTTTTTTTCCCTTTTTTTTTTTTTTTTTTAACTTTCCTTTGGAACTCTGATCCCCTTTGATCATAAAAAAGGTCATATTTCACCCAAAAAAATATCAGCAATCACAGGGCCCGAGGAAGTGCGAACCCAAGGGGGTTTCACCGACGATTATTCCCTCCATTTAATTATTTAATGCCGTGAACTGAGGGAAAGCCGTCTCCCCTGGAAAAGCCAGACAGTTCAAGAATAAGGTCTGGCCCCGAACAAGGAGGAGGAAGAGGGTTATAAATGGGGCTGGGGCTGCTCCATCCCCCCCTCCCGCCCTCGCCCCTTCATGGGCCGAGACCAGCTGCCCCACAACCCCCCCAAAATAATCACAGCAAGATGTTCCCAGCCTCTGGGGCCAAGGGGGAAACACTGGGGGAAGGAGGGAGGTCCTCACCGCCGCAGCCCCCCGCTGCCAGCCCCGACCAGTTGGGGCACATCCCTCATGGGTCACTGTCCTCCAAGGGGATGCCTCTGTCCCCCAGGCTGGTCCTCAAGTAGTTTTTCTTGGACATGGTGTCATCCCCATTCTGGGAAGGGTCTTGTCCCTGCAGCCATGGTGGAAAAAAGCAGGAGAAAGCCGGTACCTGGCCGAGAAGGGGTGACACGGGGCTGCGCTGGGGGTCCCAGAGCCTGGTGGTCCCAGGGGCAATGCAAGCATCTCCCCCACTGAGAGCACGGAGCAGCCAGGAGGGCTGAGGGCAATATATGCAATCTATATTCTAATATACGCGTTCGGTGCATAACCGCAGCGCGCGGCATCGCCCTGGCACCCCGCGCCGCCGGGGACCCATCCGGCTGGGTGCCGGGCGGAGGTAAAACACCCAGCCGTGGGGAGCAGCCCCTGGGGAAGCAGGAGCAGAAAGCAGCGTGACACCAGCCCGTGATTTACACGGCCAAGGGGAACAGGACCAGACGCCGGAGCTGACTCCAAAAGTGGCCTTAGGGCCAATAAATTGGGCCAATAGGGCCAATAAATGGACCCCCCCAAAAAAAGGAGGGGGGAAGGGAGGTTGGGCTGGCTTGTTTGCACACTCGAGGAGCCCCCCGTGGAGTCAGAGAGAGCCAAAATCTGCCTTCAGCTACACCCCTTCCAAGCTGGAGAGCTCTGGGAAGCTGCTTCCCCGTCAGGAAGATCAGATTTGGCAGCACTGGCTGGCTTAAAAATCTGCACGCCTCCAACTTGAAGGGGAAGAGAGCGCAAGAAAAGCTTTCGACAAATGTTAAAATAACTCAGCCAGGGGTTTGCCTCCCTCGGCTGCGCTGGAGCAGGGATGTTTATGAGCTCAGAGCTGGGCTGCAGCGGCCGATCTCGCTCGGAGATTTCGCGTCGAACCCTGCGAGCGCGCAACCCCGTCCATATGTGCCTGCAGCGGCGGGCAGGAGAGCACGCTGGAATCAAGGGGAAGAAATAATAACTGTTAACCTCTTCGATTTCTGCTCATCGCCCCGAGCCCGGCCCTCGCCGGACACCAGCAACCAGCCCCAGCCGCTGGCTCTGCCCCCCTCCCTCCCACCGCCTCCTCCCTGTATATATGTATCTATGTGTATAAATATAGATATAATTTTTAAAGAGGGAAAAACCTCCTTTTTCCTCTCCCGGTGGCTGGTTTTCATTAGGGAGGTTTCTTTCTAACCCCAAGGGAAGCAGCCTATGAGTTTTTAACTGTGGTGCAGGACGTAATTATCTCATTAAGGCGAGAGAGCCAGGCTTTTCCCAGGAGAGGTGACCTTGCTCTGGGGTTGATGGGGACCGGGAAGGGAGGGGGGGGGGGGGGGGAACTAGAGGTGGAGGGGGGCCGTGTCCCCCTCTAACCTGCGGGTCACCTCTCCCTCCAGCCCCATTTGGAGCTGGGGAAACCCGGCCCCTCTCCCCCCCCCCCCCCCCCCCGCCCCATCCCTCCCCACGGAGCGCAGCCACTTACACTTGTTGATAGAAGCACTTAAAGCAGGGCTGGGGGGGGGGGGGGGGGATGATGTGGATGGGGTAAGGGGGGGGGGAAAGGGGGTCTCCCTCCCTCTCTGCCCCCCCCCCCCCCAATTTCTTTTTCCTCGCCTTGGCTGCCGGCGGTGCTCGGCCCCTGGCAGGGGGGCAGGTCGCCGTGCCGGTGGCGGGGGGGGGGGGGACGGGGACGAGGGGCCGCCCCGCTCGGCTCGGAGCAGGGGCGTTTGTTTGAACAGCTCCAGAGCAAAGAGCAGGGGAAGAAAGTTTGGGCTGGGAGCGTGGTTTTTTTCCCCAGACGTCAGCACAAGGCGGAACAGGGGCTGGGGAGGGAGCCGGACTCAGAGGGCAGCCGTGATTTTTATTTTTTTTTTCCCGATTTTTAAAAAAATTATTATTATAATTTTTTTTCTCTCTTTTTTTTTTTTTTTTTTTTTTTTTTTTTTCCTGGGGGGGGTGGGGGGGGGGGGGTGGGTGGGGAAGGGGAAGGGGGGCCGGGGAGCGGCCCGGCACCTCGGGGTGGGCTGCGGGCTGGGGGTGGGAGCCATGGACTCGGCGCCAGCCTTCGCCATGGACAAGCCGTTCGCCCCCAGCGCCGTGCGCGGCCCGGAGCCACCCGAAAACCCTCAAAGCCGGAAAAACTTCAGCGTGAGCCACCTCCTCGACCTGGAGGAGGTAGCGGCCGGGATGAACGGGACCCCCCCGGCCGGTCCTCCACCCGCCGGTGGCGGCAAGGCCATGCCGGAGCCGTCGGGAGGCAGCAGCGGCAGCGAAGCGGCACCCCAGGACGGTGAGTCCCACCGCCCCGGGATGGACATCCCCCCCCCCCCCCCCCCCCCCCCGCTTTACCACCCTCGGGTTTGGGGCAGTTTTGGGGATGGGGTGTCCCCGCCGTTCCCCCCTGCCCCGGGCCGGGCTGCGGAGCCGGCGGCCGGTGAGCAGCGCCGGACACCGCGGACAAAGAGGGTGGGTGTCCCCCTCCTCCCCCCCCCCCCCCCCCCCCGAGGGGTTGGGGGGGGACTGGGGGAGAGGGTGGAGGCGAGGGGTGACCCCCCCGCACCCCAGTCGGGATGAGCTGAGAGGGTGCCGACACCCCGACGGCTGGGGCAGAGGGACCCCCCCACCCCCCCCCCCACCGGGGGGGACAGGGACATCGCACCGGGGGGAGAGGGGGCTCAGGGACACCCCACCGGCGGACAGGGACACTGCACCGAGAGGAGAGGGACCCCGCACCGGGGACAAGGGGGCACGGGGAGCCCGCACCGAGGAGAGGGACCGGCTGCCTCCCCGTCGCCACCGGAGGTGCCGGGTGCGGGACGGTCCCGGGCAGCCGGTGCGTCCCGGGGCTGCGAAGCCTGCGGGGTCCCCTCTTCCCCCGGGGGGGTCCCCGCTTCGTTTTCCAGGCCCTGGGGTTGAAGGGGGGGCATGGGGGACCGGGATGCAGCGGATCCTCTCCCGGTTCCCGCCGCAGCGCGTCTCCGAGCCGGTAGCACCGGCAGCAACGGGGACAAGAGCCGGGACTGGGAAAGGGGGACGGGGGAATCCACCCGGGACCCGGCTTCGTGGCGCTGGGTTCTGGCAGGAGGGGTGTTTTTAACGGGACATCCCCGCCTGCCCCCGGGGGGCTCCGCCGCTGCCGCCCACACCGGGCAGCCCGTATCCCTCCGTGCCGCTCCGCCGGCCCCGCCGCATCCCGGCTCCGGTGCTCGGGGCGAGAAGGATTCGCCCCATCCCTGCGGCAAAACCCCGGTCCGGGGACACCCGACAGCCCCCGGACCCCCCTCCCCGGAGCCGGGTGTCCCCTCGGGGCGCAGAGGCGGCGGAGGGGAGATGGGGCAGGAGGAGAGGGGAGGCAGAGCGGGGGGGTGGCTGTGCAACCCCATCACCTCCCCACGGCCCGGGCCGTGGTGCCCACCCCGAGGGGACCCTGGGGATGTCATCCCCCAAACCTGCCCCCCCGCCCCGGCTGGGTTTTGGTACCCCGGGCTTGTTTTCTGCAGCCCCCGGAGCGCAGCTCTGGGGTGCTGATGGCCCCGCCGAGGGTCTGACCAGTGCCTGGTCGGGGGTGCACAGCCCACCCGGGAAACTGTGCCGGTGAAGGGGGCTCAGCCCACCCCAGAGGCTGCCCAGACCTGCAGTGAGGGGCTCCCAGTGGGAACCCGTGCTCCCTTGCAGGGCGCTCTCTCTGTACCCTCCCGCAGCTCCCGCGTTGCGTGCGGGTCTGAAGCATCTTTCTCCCACCCACATCTCACTCCCTGCACAACCTTCTCCCTCCGTGGAGAAGCCCCCGCCGAGCCCCCAACCTGTCTCTGCTTGGGATGCTGAGGGCTGGGTGAGGCTGGGCGCTGCTTTCTGGGGTGGTATTTGGTATTTTCGGCGTTATTTTCCATCCTCCCTTCCCTTCCTTTGGATTTTGTTTGTACTTTTTGCATTGCCTTTGGGACTGTGGGGAGGTTTTTGCCCGCTGATGGGACCATATGGGGGGACAGTATGCCGTGTGGGATCAGTGCAGCTTTTGGAAAGACAGCCCAGCCCACAGCAGCCGGCTCGTCTCACAGGGCTGTTTGCAAAACACCAGAGAAACCGTCACCCTGCTGAGCTTCTAACGCGCCCCAAAGAAGCTCAGTGGGGACTCGGGGTGATGCAAGTACCAGAGAGAGAGAGGCAAGGGGGCTGGCTGATCCCCACAAGCCCATTTTTCACCCTAAAAGTCCATTCCTCCTGGGGCAGAGGCCCTGTGAGGTTTGGCCCTCTGATCCCAGCACCGCTGGACCATGGGGGATATTTCCCATTAGCACCTGTTTCGGCAAGGTTGCAGGGATGAAGACACCATCAGCATCTGGGATTCTCCAGCAACCCATCCAGGAGTGGAAGCATTTCTCCCCCTGATCCCACCTGGAGAGAGAAATACCTGAGTGATGGGACCTGAGAGCAGCGGGGAAAAAAGAGAACAAGGAAACAGAGAATAAAACCTGTGTGCATGTAAACATCGACTTGCGAGACCTGTTGGCCACTGCCACTGCCTAAACTGGGATGCAGTTTCCTAAATTGAGATGGGGAGATTCTAAATACCAGGCAAATGCCCTGCCTTTGCGAGCATCAGCTTTTTGCTACACATCTGTGATGCTTTCAGCATCAGCGTGATGACAGCAGAGGAACTTTTACTGGTAACGTTATCCTTTATTGGCATCCTAAAGTAAAACAGCCTCTCAGCATTTTCTCTCGTCTTCCTCTTCACCATTGTGGGTTTTTTCTGCCAGATGCAAGTTTGGAGCCCCACGGGTCAGTGGCAGCGGGTTTATTATCAATGCAAATGGATCCCGGTACCCGAGCGTCTTTCTGCAGGATGCGGCTCTGCACTCCAGCTGGGAAGCCGTTATCAGGGTCATCGTGCCAGTGGGTTGGAGGAAGAGCAGCCCCGAGCCTGCTGCGAAGCTGCTGGCACCCCCTCCGCCGGGCAGGGATCGCCGTGGTCCAGGGGGCCGCGCTGGCAGAGCTGGCGCAGGGATGCTTTAGGTTGTGCTCAGCAGACTCCGTCCTCCACAAAACCCTCTCCCCTTCCCCAGGTGGCTGCAGCAGGAGGAGGCTTCTCTTCCCGAGCCCGGCAGAGCTGGAGAAGCCCGGGGCAGGGTTTTATTCTTTGCAGAGAGGGATTCAACTTCTCCTTGCCCTCACCTCCCACCCCTGGTCCCGCAGCCCTCCCAGCTGGGGAGGGTGGCTGGGGGCAGCCCCATGTCTGAGGTCCTGGGCACATCTGTCCTCCAGGAGCAGCCCCTCCGTTAGTCCCTTGCAGGGCTGGCATGTCCCTTCCCGCTGGCACTGAGGACCGGAGCCGTCCCCACCTCCCTCTCCAGCCAAGGGAACTGCTCAGCCCTTGCCTTGGCCCCAGCCCCAAACTGGCCCTGAGGGCACCCAGCGCATCCTCTTGGGAGGATGAGTATAAATATCATCTGTGCAACACGTTGCTCCCATGACACCCAAAAATTAAGAGGCAAGAAATCCCACGAGCCCAGCAAGAGCGAGGAAATGCCAACAGGGTGGTGAGGGCTCGTCCCCATCCTCATCTTCGTCTTCATCCTCCCCTGGAGCGGTGCAGCAGCCTCCCATCGAAAACCTTCCGCACAACTTCTGAGGTCTTGAAAGCTTGTTCACCTCCTTTCATTAGACTAACAAATAATGTGTAACGCGAAACATCTGTTAACAACAGCCCTTAATGTTCTCAAGATGATAAAGCAGGAGGGTAATTTTAGCCAGCAGGCCTTGACTGATGGCTTTTCAAACAATGAACTTACTTTTGGTGCCGCCTGGGGATGGGAGAGGGAGTCAGGCGCTGGCTCCAGCAGCCGCTTTGGGGCTGAAAACTCAGAAAGAGCCACTTTTGTCACGGCCGGGCATGGAGAAAGGACTGTCGCCCCTCTGAGGGGGTCCTCCAGCATGGGGCAGGCACACATTGCCCATTTGGCTGCAGCCAGTGGGACCAGGCGATGGGATGGGGAGCTGTAGTGGCCCCTGGACATCCCATTTGCAGAACAGCTCCTGGGGCCCCTTCCTCACCCCCGGGGTGACCGGGACCCTCCAACCCATACTGGGGCTGTGCGGATGCTGAGTGGAAGCTAGAGGAGAGGAGAAGCTGCACCCAAGGGGTCAGAGGGGATTTAGATGATATTACAGCAAATTGGTTTTAATTACGTAAAAGAGGGCAGTTGAAAAGGGAGAAGAGAGGCAGGGAGGAGTAGGGACCTGGTAACAGAGTGGAAAAGGGACTTGCTTTTGGGGTCAAGCAGTGGCTCATTGCCCCAAGCAGCCCGGCTCGGGCACTCTCCCTGAAGCAGAGCTATCCCGGCCGATGTCCC
Organism: Astur gentilis; assembly: GCF_929443795.1. Lineage (NCBI taxonomy): Eukaryota > Metazoa > Chordata > Aves > Accipitriformes > Accipitridae > Astur > Astur gentilis. Next base: position 15,109,105 of record NC_064908.1, read on the forward strand.
CGTGGTGGCCCAGTCCAGGGGCTGTGCTGGTCCTGGCTCACGGGCTACAACTTGGCTCTGCCTTCCCGAATGCCACTCGTCCCTGCCGGGTGTGGGGGGGTACAGTTCAGGGACACTTCGGCCCCTCTGGCTGCGTGGGCAGGAGGCAGCCCTGTAACATAATGCTGCTGAAAAAGGGCCGGGATGTACCCGTGGGGATCTGCCTTCCCTAGGACATCCATGCACGTACGTGGCTCAGCTGCAATTAAAACCCACGTCACGAACTCGTGGCCTACACCCTGTGCTTGGCTCAGGGCAGCACAGACCCCTGGGGCCAGCAGGATTGGGCCATGGGCATGGGGAGCCAGCTGAGGCCCCCCTGCCCTGTAACCCCAGACCTGTCAGACCCCTCTCTCCAGCACCCATCTGCTTTCCAAGGCCCTAAAAGTGCTGGAAATCCCCCAAGCCCCTCTGCTGGGAGGCTTTCTGTGGTTTCTGGATGACTGCTCAGGGAGGGATGGGGGTTTCAGGACCCTGACTCAGCCCCCATGGTGGCAGGGGGGGGGAAGAGGCTTTGAGAAGTGTCTGATGGAGACGGTTGCAGCTCTCCAAGGAGAGTCTCTCATGGTTTTGTCCCCCAAAGGAGGGGGCAGCAGGGGTCCCTGCTGCTCAGGGTGGCACCACGACCTGCTTGCCCTGGCCTGGGGGATGATGTCGGGATGCACCGGGGTGGGACACGACCCGCCGGTGGGCAGCAAGACTGGGGTGCGGGGTTTACGTCACCCGTGGTCCCTCACTGCTCCCCAAAACAGCATCAGCTGAGAGGTTGCTTGGGCCCAGGAACCCCTGTCCGTGGCAAACTCACAGGCTGGCAGACCTCCTGCAGAGCCCTTGGCAGGGACGGTCCCTGCGTGGCAGAGCCAGGAACGGTGGCATCTGAAGCGGGGGGGAAGGCGAACCGTCTCGGTCCTTGTAAGGTCAGCGCAGCCGGGATGGGTGGCACTGGGAGAGGAGCCGTCCTTGCATGGCCATGACTCGCAGCGACTGGCTGTCACCTTCGCTGTCCCCAGCGCCTGCTTGGGAACATCTTCCTCCCTATAGGGCTTTGAGGGCTGCAGACCCCAAGACAAGGGGTTTTTCTCCACGCAGGGACAGTGCCCACGGGGCTGCTGGAGTGGGACGGTCCCCAGGGGAAGGGACAACGCAGCTGGGCCTTGTGCCCAAGACCAACACTTGTCTAGTGCCTGATGCTGGCAGGTCCCCGGTGCAGCATCCATCAGCGGGTATTGAGTAAGCACCAATTAATCCGGGCGGGAGCTTCCCGCCCCAGCCCGCCTCCCAGCCCTCCACATTTGTTTGCGCTTAGTGCGAGGCTGGCGACAGGCGAGGGATAGATGGGGAGCCTGACGTGTCCTGGCTCGTCCAGACAGTTTCCAGCTACTCGCAGGGAGCCCAGTGTATCCCAGTCAGGAAAAAAAGGGGCTATGGGGAGGGACCGGCCCCGCAACCCCCCAGACTGCTGCGGGGAACAGGGGACAACCCCGACCTGCAGTGTGATCTCTGCAGCCAGGCTTCCCCCCTCCCTAACTGGAGACACCCCACACACAGCCCTGTGTCACTGCCATGGGACCTGCCGTCCTGCACGTGGTCCCCCATCCCACGGATGAAGGGAAACTCGTTCCCCAGGTCCCACCCATCCGAAAACCATGGGGGGAGGGGGGGTGGGTGGGAGCGATGCTTTTCCCATGGTGCAGGCAGGACGAGAGGCTGACTTAGGTCACAGCCCTGCCAAAACCAGCCAGAGAAGCACAAACCGCTGCCAGGCACAGGCAGGGAGGGACCCTGGGGTGGAGGTCACGGCTGGGAGACCCCAGGTCTCACGGGGCTTCTGGCATTGGGGGCCACCTTGGTACCACGGTCTCTGCTTCCCTGTCCCCTCCAGCCCCGAAGGGTGACACCAGCTCCCCATCCCGCTCCTCCCGCCGTCACACGCGCTCACCGTCCCTCTCCTCCCGCAGTGACACCCGCACACCATCCCGTTCCCCCTGTGGTGACACCTGCACGCCATCCCATTCCTCCCGCCGTGACATCCGCTCACCATCCCGCTCCTCCCCGCCGTGACATCCCCGCACACCATCCCGCTCCTCCCCGTGCGCTGGGAGGATGCTCTGTGCCCTGGGGTGCAGTCAGGCTCTTACTGGTGGCGCCTGGGCTCCAATTTGGAGAAAATTTGTCCCCAAATGGGCTGAACACCCCCACCTGGGCTCCAGGCTCCCCCCACCTCAGCTCGGGGGGCTCTGGGTTGGAGTGGGGGCTTTTGCAGCCCCGGGAAGCGGCCCTGCTCGCTCAGATCCCTCCCCAGGAGTGCAGGAAAATACATACCAGCACGTTTTCTGCAGCATTTGCAGGGCTCTGCGGGGTCCCCGCACACACTCGCATCTGTGCCGGGGGAGCCGCTGCCAGAGGGAAAAGAGAAAGAACCTCAAAAGCAGAGCCTGGGGACATGGATCCCCTCTCGCTGGGGAAGCCCGAGAGCTGGAGCAGCCTTGGCTGGGTCAGGAGGGCAGGAAAATAACTTTTTCCCCCCTACTTCTCATTGCTGGGAGTTTTCTCCCCTCGGCATCCCCACTAAGCTGGGTTTTCGGCAGGCATTGCTGCGGGGAATGTTCGTTCCCGCCCCCCCTTTCCAGCAGGGAAAGGGTGCAAGAGCTTGGGGCAGAGCTGCCAAAGCCACCCCTTGATAGGGTCCACAGGGGACAGCAGGGGGGTCCCACGTGCCGTGGGGACACAGGGCTTTGCCCCACTCCCTTGGGAGCCCCGGTGGCACCCACTGATGTGCTTTAAGCCCCAGCGGCAGCTCAAACGCCCCGTGGCACAGCCCAGGAGGGTGCTGGGGCGCAGGGACACCTTGCCCGTCCCCCCCCCGGGCTGTTATGTCTAGCTCGACCAGGAACAGCTCAGTGCAAGACTATTTCCCCTCTCCTTTTGGGCTGTTATTTCAGGGAATGGGGCTGATTCACAGGAAAAATATGAAATTTCGACTCCACGCAGCCAAGATGGGCGAATTTCAACGAATCAGCATTTTAAGAGAGCCTGGGCGTGTGTCTGTAACTGGGAGGCTGATGAAATGATTTGGGGCTTTGAGGCTGCCTCGTTAGAAACCCTCCTCTCTCCCAGGGAGCGGGGCCAATCCCCCTTCTCCCGGGGCTGATTTTCTCCGGCCACGGGGAATTATCCCCCCAGAGCTGTAAAATCATTGAGCCGAAGGGATGAGGTCTGAAGCAGGATGGGACCCGGCTGCTTTGGGGCTGGCAGAGGCTTGGTGTCCCCAGGCTGGCACCTCATTCCCTCCCTGTGGCGTGAGCAGCAGCTGGAAGGAGTTATCCTCCCAGGATGGGATCCCTGAGCCACGGAGCAGGCTTAGAGCATCCTTTAAAATGCCGGGGCAGTGAGTTGTGGCTGGGCTGAGCTGGGACCGGGCAAGGATTTAGACCAGGGTTAATGCAGATCAGTTGTGGGTTTTTTTTCCTGGCTGGAAAAAACAACTGGGAAGAGGGTGAAAGCACGGTGGGCAGAGGCAGCCATCCCCTGCCCGGTCCCGGTGCCTGCGCGGGGCCAGCGATGCCCAGCTGGGTCAGGGAGGATGGGGAAAGCAAACCCTCTTGGGGACGAAGGACTGATTTGGGGTTTCAAGGTGGTTTTCTGACGCCTGTCAGCCAGCGCTGCGCCAGCACTACAGAACTGGGTTGTTTTTCACCGGATGCCCCCAAATTTCTGAGAATTAAAAGAAAAAATCTCACCCTCACCCTTGAGGCATTCCCAACGTTTGCGTTCGCCCGAGGGACACATGGCTGGAGACGATGTTTTTCAGCCTTCCCACGGCATAACGAAACACCCCGTCCGTGCTCAGCATCCCTCGCTGGATAATTCCCTGCCCTGCGCTTCCCCTGGGAAAACCAGCCCCAGCACTGGGACCTGCCGGGGGTATCACTGGGGGTCCAGGGGGGGCCGGTGCCTGCCTGCGGGGCAGCCCCTCACCCACGGACAGCTCGTGCCGGCAGCTCTGGCTGCAGACCCCCAAGCAGGGAGTTTTGGGGTAAATGGGATGTTGATGGTGGTGGGGTTGGGGGCAGTTGTCCCAGCTTGGGGGGGGAGTGACACCCCTCTAGAGACATTAAGGGGACAGATGGGGTCCCCTTTGCCCCCCCCCCCCCCCTTCCCCTGCAGCTCTGCTGGGGACCGTCCCGGCCACGCACGCTGCCAGGGCGCAAACGGCAGCTCGGGGGGGCCGCAGGCGTTAATTGAGCAGGAGGCGTAACGAGGCCGCAGCGCTCGCTCCTTCGCCCCGGGGCTGGGGGGCGAACGGCCCCCAGGAGCCAAGGCAGGGTCGGGGTGGGGGGGGTACAGCTCAGGTCTCGGGGGGACGCCGGGAGGGCCGGGAGCCTTCAGAGAGAGGCAGCGCCAGCCGCCTGGCCCCCTCCCCTTCCCTCCTCATCCCCCTTTGGAGCGCATATAATAAAGCAGCTTTTCAGCTGCGGCTGCAGTGATAGATCAGGAAGAATTGTATGAGTCTATTAAAGTCTGTGTGTCTCTGAATGGAGACTGTGGCTAAGCCAGGCGCCAGGCTCGCGCATTGAACCAGATGTGGAGAGGCGCCATCCTTTCCAGCCACTGAATCTGAGAGGCTGCAGGCTTCACACGCAAGGAAACTGGAGTGCACATGGCAGGGGAGCCGGGGGAATGCCGGGGAGCACATGGCAGCGCTGGGGCGAGCGGGGCGCTGGGGAGGGGGCAGAGCTCGGGAGCTTCTCGAAGGCTGGGAGGTGGTGGGGGGGCTGCGGGGAGCAGCCCAGGTAGAGAGCTGGTGCGGAGGGGTTGGTGCAGCAGGTCGTGTCGCCCAGGGTGGTGGGTCACACCCCGAGCCGCGGGTCGCACCCAGAGCCGTGGGTCGCACCCCGAGCCGTGCGGGGCATTGGTGGTGGTGGGAGGGTTGTGTTGCGCCTTGAGCTGTACAGGGCATTGCAGCATGTGTGTGTTTTGGCGGGGGGGGGGGGGGGGGGTGTTGCATTGCACCCCAAGCTGTACAGGGCATTGCAGTGTGGGTGTGGGGGGGGTTTGCGTTGCACCCCGAGTTGTGCAGGGTGACCGTGTTGTACCACAGGTCGTGCAGCACATTGCTTGGGTGGGGATTGCATTGCACCCCAAGATGTACAGAGCAATTCGATGTGTGTATGGGGGGGGGGGGGGTGTTTGCGTTGCACCCCAAGCTGTACAGGACATTGCAGGGGGAGGGAGAGCTGCATTGTACCCTGAGTCATGCAGGGGAGTTGCGTTGTACCCCAGGCCATGCAGGGTATTGCTTAGGTGGGGGGGGGGGGGATTGCACCGCACCCCAAGCTGCACAGTGCACTGCAGCGTGGGTGGGTGTTGCGTTGCGCCCTGAGCCATGCAGGGCATTGCAGGGGCTGGGGAGGGGGCTTGCGTTGCTGCAGGGGTGTGTTGGGGGTAGGAGTAGCAGTGGTGCTGCAGGGGAGCACACGGGACCCCACACACAGCGCTGGGCGGGTGGTGGGGAGCAAAGAGCCTGGTCCGGCAGCAGCACGGCCGAGGAGGGCACGGGACGGGGTAACGGGGCGGCTCCTGCCTCTGCCCGCTGCAGCCTGATGTGGGTAGGGGAGAGGGAAAGAGAGAAAGAAGGGAGAGGGAAGGACAAAAAAGGAAGGAGAGAAGGAGGGACAGAAGGAAGGCAGGGAAGACAGAGGATGCCATCCCGCTGGGGACTGCTGTGGCCAGCAACTCCGGGGGCTGGTTGCCCCGTGAACTGGGATCTTGTGTCCCCAGCAAAGGTGTGAAGCAGAGTCCGTCCACGGGGTGCTGCGGAGGGGACACGGGCGATGTGGGGACGGCTACTGGTGCGGTGCTGCTTGGGGCTGTGCTGGGCTCAGCTCGGGCCGGGGCGGTCGCCACGCTCCTTCCTCACCGATTTCACTTTCTCAGCTGGGCTGGCCACATGGCTGTAATTTGGGGGTTGTAAATACCTCAGGGGAATTTTTAAATTAAAAAAATAACTGTTTTCATTTAAATTAAAAGACACTGAAGCATTTCTATTAGTATTAGGGGTTTATAAAACTTAAAACAAATGTCGAAACTAAACTACCAGGCACCGTCCACTTCACGAAGCCCTTTGCGTGTTCACCGCAACCCAGTTACCCATCAGGGGTTAAGTTTAATGGGATTTGTATGAGAGTGCCTGGAGGTCCCTGACCCACACCCTGGGACCCCGACCAGTGCCAGCATGTCCCCCACTTTTCTCCTGGCTGGCTTTTGGGGCCTTGACCAGCTGGGTGCTGGGGTCAGAGTCCCCAGTGTGGCAAGATGGTGCTTGGGCTCCCTGGGGTCTCAGAGGGGATGAAGGCTTGGGGTGATGAGGGTGAGGGTCTCAGCTCCGCTGGGCTTTGCAGAAGCTGGACCCTAATGCAGGTGCCCCCACCCTGGCATCTCTGAGGTGTCCCCTGGTGCCCACCGCATGGCTGGCACCTGCCCCAGCAACCTGCCTGCTGTCCTATCCCCACTGTCCTCGCCATCCCCACCGTCCCCACCACGCACGGCTTTGCTTTAACCTGGAAACAGTTAACCGGGCTGGGTTTTAAAAAAAAAAAAAAAAAAAAAAAAGATACGAGCCACTTATTAAAATGAATGTTTTACAATAAATTTGGCTAGAGGCCACCGACCTCAAATGAAAACCAGACCGGAGGATAGCGATGCTGCTAGCTGGCGAGGGTTTCCGGGACGTCTGTGCGTGCAGGCGCCCACGAGGGTCCTCCTCGGAGCGGTGGTGGGATGGGGTCCTGGCTGGGGGCTCGCGCCCATCCCGTGCCCTGGACAAACGTGCCGGTGTCCCCGGTGCAGGGACGGCAGCCGGTGGCTGTGGGACGGGCTCTCAGCAGGTGCTGGTGCTCGCTGTTAAAACAGGAGCTCGGTGGCATCTTGGTCTGGGTGTGAAAAATGCCCAGTTGGCCTCAAACAAGAGAGGGGAGCCGGATCGGTGGCAGGAGACGGCAGGAGGGGACACCGTGGGGGTTCCCCCCATTCCCCCCGGTCCCTGCCTGTCCTCTTCCCTCCCTCTTGGCAATGACCCTGATGCAACGGGGTCTGTGCTTTAAGCTGGTGGGCTGGTGTTGGGTTTCAGTGCCAGATGCCATTGAGGCTGGCTTGCTATGGGGTTTTGCTTATTAAATTTCAAGTAACCACCTTTTTTTGGGGGGTGGGGGGGAGAGGAAGGCTGGGATCGCCATGCCAGGGGTCCCTGGCTGGGAGCCAGCCCTCTACACAGCGTTCCTGCTAGGCAGCCCTGGCTGATTAGCTTTATTTTTTAAACACCACGCAAAAGTCCCAGCAAGCTCTCGACACTGTGATGATCCGAGGCACCCGCCGTCCCCTCCCCTTCCCAGCCCCTGGGGAAACCCACTCTGCAGTTAAAGCTGAGTTTTTGGTGGAGCTTTGCAAGCGCAGGCGGGTGCTGCTCTCGGGGCCGGCGCTTGCACAAGTCTCATTAGCGTTAATTAATTACACATGCCCCGTGCCCTGCTGGGAAACTGTGTAACCTGTTATGTCAGGCGGCTGTGTGTGAGTGGTGTTGGCACCTCCGCGGCTGCATCATGGATGCACCAAATGGTGCCTAAAAGGTTTGCAGGATGGGGAGAGAAGCAGCATCTGCCATGCTCAGCCCCGACGCAGGACAGTGGGGTCTGTCTGTCTTGGCATCGTCCATCCTGGCATCATCCGTCCCAGCATCCCACTCGCTGATGGCTGTGGGGAACCCCCATGGTCGTCTCTTCTGCCCGGACCCCCACACTGCAGTGCCCAGGGGTGACCCAAACCTCAGCTTTTTGACAGCGGGGCCCGGGTCGGCCGTTTCCCTGCGCCGCAGAAGCCCGTTCACACATCTGTTAACCATCACTGGTGCTGCCACTCTCCGCGCTCAGCTATTTTAATGCACGGCATAACCGGTGCTGGCAAAGCGGGGAGGCTGTGTCCCAGGTGGGTACCCCAGGGGCTTCGTCCCCAGGGGCATCCCGGGGTGCTACAGCAGCACGAGGTGTGGGACAGCCCGAGCACTGGTCTTTTCCCACCCCAAGAAGGTCTCCTGGCTGGGAGATGAAAGCAACCCCCCCCGGTGAATGCCTCCTCGCTGGGGAGGCTCCCGGCCACCGGCGGCTGGGGGAGAGCCAGCGCCTTTTGTTGGTCCCCGGGCCTCCACCGCAGGGGCTGGCAGATTCGCGGGAGAACAAAATTAAAATTCCTGCTCCCCCGTTGGTCGGTGCTGCTCTGTACTTGGCCCAGCTCGATGCTTCAAACCCACCGCCGTGCCTTTTCCCGAGGTCCTTGGCTGTGCCGTGAGGGCTTCGGCTCGCCCGGCCGAGCGGCTCCTGCTACCCCCGGACTCGTGGCCACGATCATCTGCCTGAGGAGCCCTTTGGTGTGACACAGCCCCTCTGAGCATCCCTGGACAAAGCCAGGAGCTGTGGCAGAACACGCACCACATCCCTATATCCATCCCGTCTCCCCTTCTCCCTCTTCGGCATTTGTAGGGGACATCCCACGCCAGACTTGTTGCGGATGGGTTTTCGGAGGCTCTAGGCAAAGGGGGACCCCAGAAGAGAGTGAACCCCCTTCAGCTACGTGCTCTCCTGCCACGAGCAGGGAAGATGCCAGAACCTGGCCAGACCCCGACCACACAAAACCAACCGGGGCTCTCGGCAGTGACTGCCGCAGTGCCGCCTTCCCTGCCAAACTCACGCAGGCGACGGACCTTTCCCGGGAGGCTTTTCTACCAGCCCCTGAGGGGAAAATCGGGGTACCCGGCAGGGAGCAGCACCCCGGCTCGGCTCCCGCTCAGCTTCTCCGCGGCTCCATCCCCGCCGAGACCTGACACAATGGAAGCGATGGCGACGCTGGAGCCGGGACAGCCCATTGTGTCGGGCTGCGGTTGCGGCCTCCTCCGAGCGCACGGGATGCTCTTGGCAGCTCCTGAAAGCCCTTTGCCAGGCTGGGGTCACTCACCGCCCGGGCACGGCCCTGGAAGGGAATTTTTCGCTTGCAGATCACCGAGCCCAAGGGATGTGCTCAGCGCCCCGGGTCCCGGGCTGGATGCCCTGGGCCGGTGCCACCCGTCGGTGGGTGAAGCCAGGCAGTCTGAGCCCTGTGGCCCTGCACAATGGCCCCGGCCCCGGCTCCCGGGGTGCGCAGGAGCCAGGCGGCTGAGAAAGCGCAGCGAGGGGCTTCGTCGAGCCCCATGCCGGCTGCCAAGAGGGTTGCACGGCTTTAAAGGCTGTTTCTGGAGCCGTTGTTTCAGGGGCTGCTGACGGTGCCAGGCTCCGTGGTCTGGATCCCACTGCAGGGTCGGGGCTGGGGCCAGGATGCTGGGGTGCATCCCGGAGCCAGTGAGCCCGGCAGCGGGGTCTGTCCATGTCCTCTTCTCCAAAGGTCTGTCCATGGGCAGGCAGTTCCCACCCCAAGTAAAAGGCGGGTGATGGCACCATCTCCCCTAGCTACCTGGGAGAACGGGGAGGAATTTCTTGTGCTGCTCAGCCCTCTCCCACCGGAGCTTCATGGCCAAAGATGTTCCCCAGCCCTTTCCCAAGGCTTGACAGCATCCCACCAGCCCTGCCTCCGCCTTCGGGGAACGCGGCTGCAATTAATTCATTAAACGCTTCCGCTGACGCAGGAGCTGGCCGTGCCAAAACACCATTCCCGGGGCCTAGCCTCAGCTGGGTGAGCACCGTGCTGGGCCGTGCACAAGAGCCTCTGGCCGGGGCAGGAGCCTCTGACGTGGTGGGAAGGGCTGTGAAGTGTTCGGGGCGATCTGGGCACGTCAAAGCCTCGGGGCTTTACCTGTGGCAGATGACTGCAGCCCCGTGGCTTTCACCAGCTTTCAACTTTCAGGACGCCCTCTCTAAATCACAGCACACGACTCAGCTGGCCGGGTCCTCACCTGGCTTCTCCAGCATCTGGTTCCCCTCTCTTCATCCTCTTCTTTCTTCATCTCTTTTATCTACTCTCTTCGTCCTCACCTCACTGTGGACTCTTGATCTTGTCCCTCGTGTGCTTGGGGTTTGCAGCAGATAAATCACCACCCACTTTTGCTGAAGGCCCAGCTTTGAATCTGCTCATGGCTCTTGCCAGTGAATTTGTTGGCTGCTGCTGGGCTGAGACTGTCCCTAAGAAAGGCAGCGTCCTGTGACATGGGGCTCCTCCTTTCCAGGTTTCTTCTGGTCCCAAAACCCAGCTAAGTATCATGTTCCCACAGCATTTGCTGCAGTAAAGATGGGCATGAGCCAAAAAAATGGTTCAGTGCCGCCATCAGGTTGCAAGCACAGGTTGGACATATCCCCGCTGGGATGCAGGGATGCTGCCGGCTCAACCGGCTCTCCAGCACCTTCCCGGCTTGCTCGGGCTTTCAGCTGGATGTGCTGCGATGGGTACTTAGACAACGCACGCCGTCCCCAGCATCGCCACCGGGCAGCAAGTTTGGCTTCTGGGGTTGCGAGGAGAAAAGCGTCCTGGGCTCGGGGGTGCCAGCTGCACACAGAGCATCCCTGGGGCCGCAGCACCGCAGGGCAGGATCCTCCCGAAAACCGGGTGTCCACGCAGTCGGGGGCAGTGAACCGCGGCGCTGGGTGGTTTCTGGCTGGTGCAGCAGCAGCTCTATAACCATAAAACAGTCTGCTGCTGCCTGTCAGTGAGCGCAGGCTAAGACCCTCCCGGGACAGCCTTGGCCTCTTTCTTGGTCCAGGCTTTTGCTGCTCCTTTTTAACAGAGACACTTTTCCCCCAGCAAAACTGGCAGCCTGTAAAAACGTGTCAGCGTTTCAGTTTTTTCACAATTAATGAGGTGAAACATCCTCGGAAACATTTTGCTGTAATGTTTCTCCAGTAGCTGAGACTTGCCCCTCTCTTAAATTTTTCATGTACGCCACTTGAGCCGAGAAAGTTTCCTTCGGACTCAGCACATTTGGACCCCCCCGGCTTCAATCCCTCCCGCAGAGCCTCCGGCATTCCCGGGGTCTTCATGAGGCTGGGGCTGGGCTGGAGGGGGAATAGGGAATGGCGGTGGGTTGGGATGAGGAGGTTGGAGCCCACTCCCGGCAGCGGGGGAGCCCGGGTAGGGGCTGGCAGCCTCTTTTCCCCAGGGATACCCCGTTCCCTGTGCCCACAGGTTGTTGCCGGGATGGGTTTGGACCTCGCAGCATCGTGCCGAGCAAAGCCAGGACTGGCACCCTGTGGGCAGGGGTTGGTGGCCCCAAGGGGCTTCTCTCTTGAGTAACAGGGTGAAACCACCCAGAAAATGGAGTTACACCGATATTGTTTTGTCCCTGAGCTGTGATGCGGTGTTGGTCCCTTGGACCCACGCTGGGGTCACTGGTGGGTGCAGGAAAAGCATGACAGTTGGGTGACCCAGCGCACGTGGAGGGGCATCTTCCCAGCTGCTTCTCAGCTCCCTGGGCTTCCCGAGATGATCTGGGGAGATGAAAGACCTGTAGCAGCGTAGGCATCTCCCACCATCACTTCTGCGACAAACCCTGTGCCCACAAGTGGGGACAAGCCCCCAGCTCCCCTTTGGACTGTAGAGCATCCCTCCTGCCATCCCTCTTTGCTGCAAAGCCCCAGCGTGGGCTGGTAAACCCCCCCCGCGGGCTCCCAGGCTGTCCCCAACCGCGTCCCAAGACAGGGCAGTGCTAGCAGTAGCCTCTGGAAACGGGGTTCAGCTGTGCTCAGCTGCCCGTGCACCCCCAAATCACCCCTGGGCCCTGGGTGTCTCAGCTGAAGGTTACGGGATAAAAAGGAGCTGGAGCGGGTGGACACTGCGGAGGGGTAATTCCCAAACCCGAGAGCTTTGCTCCGGCACTGCTCGCTGCGATCCGAAGGGAAACGCTTCCTCCCCATCGCATGATTTAGAGGAACAAGTTAAACAATTGCACATGAAGCTTTGGCGGACGTCATTGCCGGAGCTCTCCTCGTTTCCCCCGAGTATATAAAGGGATGAAGGGACTCCACATGTTTACCGAGAGAGACCATGGGAGAAACGAAAGACATTGTTTTTCCAAAGGATTTCTTGGCTGTAAAAGGCCTCCACCACCCTGCGGCTTCCCTGATGAAGGCCCAGCGTTAATTTGTTAAATCCACATCAAGTGCCCGGAGAACCCGTTGTTTATTTTTGCTAATTCAGCCGGCCGAGATCAAATTGGGGTTTTATTTGTTAAGGATAAACCTTAATTAATAAAAGCTATTTATTTGGTTAAAGCCGGCCGCAGCCTGAGGGTCAGATATGCCACGATCATTATTTCAAGTAAAACAAACCCAAAACGTCTCTCAACAGTTTGAAAAACGTAGAAACTTAGAGGGCTGAATTTATTTGTCTTAGGAAGAATTTACAGCTAATTCCCTCCAGGCTATTTCAGCCCTTAAATTATACCCAAGAAGAAAAAAGGGGGAAAAAAATGCCATTCCAGGAGGAGAAGGGAAGTAAATGTTACGGCAGATTTGATCATTTGGCTGGGGGCGGTGGGGGTGAAAAATTTAAAGCTTAAAAGGTCTTTGGCAAACTGCTTGCAAATAAATGGAACGCGTGAAATAATTTAATGGCAGAAAACCGTTCGGGGCTCCGGGGTCTGCAGTGCAATGGAAAATGAAACACATTGGAGGAGATACAGCCTGGGTGTTTTTGCAGGAAAGGGTTGAACTCCCTTCCTCCTGGCACAGCCCCTGAAAAAGGGGGGTATTTGCACCCCAAAGCCAAGTGGCAGAGCTGGAGCCAGCAAAACCTGTCCCAGGACGTGGTGGTGTACATGGGGGGTTTTGCAGCATCATCCAGGGGAGAGACAGGCTTGCAGTTGGCCGAGGTGACCAACCCGGGTCGCAGGGACAGTGCTGGCTGAACACCATGCTCTGGGATGAGCATTTTGCAAGGAACCCCTCCCCAAAATTTGGTATCCAGAGGAGAGCCGCCCCGCAGCGGGAGCCTGAGCATGGTTGACGATGGAGCCCACCACCGAAAGCCATCCCGAGGGATGAGCTGCCGCAGCGGAGCATCCCGGCCCGGGGATGTCGCAGTCCCCGGGGCTCAGGCGTGCGAGCGGCTGGGATTTTAAATGCTGGTTAGGTCTGGATCACAGCTGCACGGAGGTCGTTTATCGCTCGCTAATGGAGGTCGTAAGTCAAAGCCGAAGCCTCGGTGGAAATCTAGTGAAAATTACCTCTTTACAGCACTCGGTGGCTGCTGCGCGGGAGGCTGAGGACCCTGCCAGTGTGGGGCCCCCCCTTGGCAAGCCCAGCGCCCAGGCTCCGGCAGCTGAAACCTGCCGAGTCCTTCCTATGGAAAACTAATGGAAGCACAGAGGGAAAAGGCAAGAGCCGGAAAAGTGGGCTTGGTCGGCGCTCAGCTGAACCGGCACGGCTCTGACCCAGCAGTGCTGGGGCCGTTGCCTTTGCAAATGGGGCAGGACCGGTTGCTCCCCAGTTCCCAGTGGCAGGGTGGCTCACCGGCACGGAGCGGTCCAGGCTTGCCAGCATCGGTGCTCCTGCATGGAGAAGGGTTTTGGGGTGACTCCCAGCACCTCATGGCATCCGTAGGGCAGAGCGCTGCCTCCTGGGCTGCCTGCAGCTCTCGGGCAGGCAGCATTGCCTGAAGTTGGGCATCATGGAGAGGAGGCTGGAGGTTACCCAGGCTGCATCCAGCACCCCAAAATTCATCCACATCATGGGCGAAAAGACTCGTGTCTTTTCTAACACACTGGGGCAATTTAAGGCTTTTTTTGTGAAGCACACTGGGCCCATCCTGCTCTGCATAGAGCCCCTGTGCCTCCCCCTCCCCATCCTCCCCGCCTTGTCATCTTTCGTTATTCAGTAACGTTATCCCCCATGCTTTCCCCCTTCCCCTACATTTTTTTTTTCCCTTTAGCGGAAATTGTAATCAGTGGAAGATAAATACACCGAAGGCGAAGGTGGCTGGGGGATGACTTGGGACTCTCCTCTGACCTTGGGGTTGGACAATCAAGCCACTGCCTCCAGCTGAGCCCCAAATGAACCCCCAAATTATAGCTGACAAAGGCAAGGGTTCGGCTTTCTCCGTAACCTTCCTGAGCAGTGCTCTGGGGCAAAAGAAAGACAGCAGTGAGCTGGTTTTTAACTTTGTGCAATTACAACCTGTTATTCCTGGAAGCCCATCGGGGCAGGGAACTGGTTTCTGAGTCCTCCATCAAGGTGTCAGCAAATCTGGTTAAATCCAATTCACAGGGTTGGATGGCAGCAAGATGGCAAGGGGTCTTCAGGGGGCCCGACCCATTCCCTTCCCCATTCCTTCTCCAGTGCCACAGAGCACTTAGCGATGCTGATTTTTGGAAAGCTGATTTGGGGTTATTAAAGCATCTTTGATAGAAGCGATCCGGCCCGACTTTGCACGCTGTAAACCTGTCAGACACACGCCGCCAGCAATTAGGGTGGCATTTATCTGGTCCCACAAGCCTGTGATGCCTGAGCTAATGGGGAAAAGATGTTGATCTGTTACCAAGGCTCATCCTTGAGCGGAGCAGAGGACCCAGGCAGGCACCCTGGGTGTGGAGCTGCCTCCCTGCAGTACAGAGATGGGGTGGAAAATGGGGTGGAAAATGAACATAGCAGAGAATTGAGCTGGAAAGCAAATGTTTCAGGGGGGGATTGGGGAGCTCTGAGCTACACCAGGGTGCAGCATGTTTTAGGGAAGGTGTGAGCAGGTGGGAAAGGGGTTTTGGCCACCAGCATCCTCTGAGAAGCTCCCTGGAGCATCACACAGGGTTTTGTGGTGCAGGAGAAGGTCCCTCCATTAAAACCAGAAATAGGGGCTGAACAAAATGCCCCAACCAAGGCACATCCCAGGGCTTGCAGCTCTCCAATCACCCAGGAATCCCCAGCACCCAGATGCATCCTGACCCAGCTCCAGTCTTAAACCTCTGTCCTGGTACGCCTGCCAGCCCCATACAGGAATAGCTCAGCACTGTCCAGCTACCACAGCCATTTCGGTCTTGCCTCCATGTGTTTGGGGAGATAGAAACCAGCCAGAAATGGGGCCAGATCCTATGGAGCTCTTTGGGAGTTAATTTAAGGAACGTTACCTCCTCCTCCTCCTTGCTTTCAGCCAAATTAGAGTGGGTAAGAGAAGCCGTCACTTATGGAAACATCCTATAGCCAGATTTTAAATTGGGGACAAAACCAAAGGGGGTTTATAAATTTAATTTATACATTTACTAGGGTTCTGTTGAAATCATTGCCAGTTCGGTGGGGGGCAGTGGGTGCTCTTGGTGACGGCACTTTTTGAACCAAGCCCCGGTCCATAATTTCCCCAGAAGCCCTGCGGGGTGGCCATAAACCAGCAAGGAAACGTCTCTCGCCCTGTTACATCCTGTAGCTCCTTCCCAGCCTGACGGTTCCCGTTTCAGTCAAAGGCTCCCGGAAAACTCAGGGACAACCATGGCTGGACTTCATGTATTTTAATCCAGCAGCTCATTAGCTCACTGAAGGAAAACAGGACCAAAAAAGGAGTTTAACTAAAAGGGGCAACTGGAAAGCAGAGACTGGCAGAACATTTGAAGCTGCAGGAACAAGGGCTGGAGGGAATCTGGAGAATTTTATTTGTGAGCCTTTAAACACGAACAGCGGCGAAGGGCAGCCTGCGGTTTCCTGGCCAAGGAAAGGGCCTCAAACCTGCACGTATTTCAGGCACGGCGCCGTCTGTCGTATCTTTACCCAACCAAGAAGGTCATGTCCAAATATAAGAGCATGGGCTGTTTCCAACCCAGGGGATGGTCAACCAAGATCCAAATGCACCTAGAACACAATAAAAGACCCAGAGAAATGCCAGCAGCTGCAGCAAGGCCCTGGGAGGTGGACAGAGCTCCTTTTCCCCTCCTTCCCATCCAGGGGTGCTCTCTTCTCCCCATGATCATAGCTGTTTGGCCCCATCATGGTCAAAATGCTACAGCATCCCTCCATGTGCCTGGGAGATGGGGAAAGGGACCCGTGGTGATGCCCAGGTCCCATCTCCACATCCCTGCATCTTCTCCCAGCCCAGTGCTTCATCCCTTAATGGGTCATGGTGTTGGAGGCACCCAGCACTCCAGGCCCTGGCACTGGTCCTCGCTATAGCAAAGCACCAGAGAATCCATCTGCTCTTTCCAGGAGGCCACTGCCAGCAATGGAAATAAATTTAACCCTTCTTCCTCTGCCGCATCCCCTGGTGCAGCTCGCATTTGGCACTGGGACGCTGTTGGTGGCATCAGCCAGGAGCATGGTTTTCAGAGAAGGGGGCAGGGGAACTCTGCAGTAGCTTTAGACCCTGCTTTGGGCAGAAGATGATTAGTCCCAGGGACAACCTGCCAGCAGATATTGGGGTTTTTCTGGTCCTCATGGCTCATCTCAGGATGGGACAGCCCCTAAGAGTAGTATACTCAGGCACAAAGGGACCTTAGGGACTTGATGGAGAACTTGGTGGAGGTTTCATGGCTTGAATTATTCAGAATTAAGGTCCAAGAAGGTTTTTCTGGCCTTAAAGGTCTTGGAACCCATAGTTTCCTCCTGCTCAACAGCTTGGTGGTGTCTTGAAGCAAGAGAGTTAATATGCCTTCCAGTAGATTTTGTTACTTGCTCAAGTATCATCTGAAAATGCTGCACATCTATTTAATAAGTATCAAGATAGCTTATTAGCAAGTATTTATTTCTCAAGCATATTCGGGGAGCAGTAATTCCTGCCATCATGACCTCTGCAATGATATAGAGCAGAAAACCCCGATATAACCCTGCTATGAATCAGAATGCCATAAAACTATTAACATTTCAAATAATTCCAAAATACTTTCCCACCAGTAGGTACAGATTGGATCCAGATGCTTTATTAACAGAAAGAATAATTAACCAGTACCTCCATAAGGAAGAACGACAGCAAGACATGTTCCCCATGAAGCCTTTGCAGGCAGCTGACTGGGTATCTCAGAAAAAGACTTCATAAACTTGCCTAAACCTGATGATATTAGTGACAACGAGGAGATTAATCTCAGCCTGGCTAAAAGCCCAAGATCAATACTGAGAAACCAAACTACACCCTCAGCTTCATGTTTCCCTGAGCCAGCAAAGCCAGAAATAAACACTGCAGAGGCTGAGCTCTGCGAGATGTCGTGGCGTTTGTTCCTAGCTCTGAAGACCAGGGTTGGATGAGCAGATGCTCAGCTGCCACCCTGTGTCACCCTGGGGACATGCCACAGCCAGGGCTTCAGGGGGTGCTGGAGGTGGGAGCTGAGACCCTCATCTCGGAGGTGTTTTGGTGCCGAATTTCCATCACTGTCCGTGAAAGCTTGACCTAAACCCTTAGCAAGAGCCAAGCCCAAGACACCCCATGGAAATGTCCGTGTTGGGGGGAGGCTGTGAGATGCAGTCCCAGCAGTTTGGGTCAAGTGCTGCCCCAGAATCCGCTGAGACTGGTATTCAAAATCAGGTCTGGGTGGTTTTAGCCAGATGCGAAACCACCACAGGTCTTTGCAAATGTTGCGCTTAACGCTAAGCTCCAGCAGGTCCTGAAATGGGGTTTGAGTCTCATGGAGATCACAGGGTTGCACGTGTGCTGCTCCCCGCAGAGTCCCAGGTGCCCACAGGGAGCACGGCTGGCATGGAGCAGGGCAGTGCAGACCCCCAGGGGGGCTTGAGCCCGGCCGGTTCCTCATGTGGGGTCTGTGGGGTCTCGCACGGGTCTGACTCTCATGTAGCTCTTTTGTGCTTTCCCCACAGGTGAGAGCCTGAGCCCGAGCCGTGGGGCAGCCAAGAGGAAGAAGAAGCAGAGGAGGAACCGCACCACCTTCAACAGCAGCCAGCTGCAGGCTCTGGAGAGGGTCTTTGAGAGGACGCACTACCCCGACGCCTTCGTGCGGGAGGAGTTGGCGAGAAGGGTCAACCTCAGCGAGGCGAGAGTCCAGGTGAGCAAAGGTTTGTGTGGGAGAAAACAACACCCTCTGTCTTGTCCCCAGGCAGGAGCAGGGACTGTCCCCTCTCTCATTTCATCCTGCATATGACCATGATCGGTAGGACGGATGCTTGGGACGTCCCTGCTCATACCGGCTCCCCACTGACAACCTTCCCTCCCCGTGCAGGTCTGGTTTCAGAACCGGAGGGCCAAGTTTCGCCGTAATGAGAGGGCGATGCTGGCCAACAGATCGGCATCGCTCCTCAAATCCTACAGCCAAGAAGCAGCCATTGAGCAGCCCATGGCGCCACGGCCCACTGCTCTGACCCCAGAGTACCTCTCCTGGACCAGCACCTCCCCGTACAGGTAGGTGCAGGCACTGGAGGACCTGGGGAGGAGGTGGCCATGGGACAGGCTGCCTAGGGACTGCCCTGGGAGCGCAGCCCTGTGCCGCTGCTGAGGACGCGGGGAGTTTTATGGGGCCGAAAGGAGCTCATACAGCTTTGCTCTGGAAACCCGTTTCAGCCCCATCTGAGCATCCACTGCCCGCCGCTGAGCAGGCTTCCCTGCCTCCACGCATGTCAGGGCCAGAGTGGGAGCCCTGGTCCTCTCGCAAGGGATTCGCTTGGCCTCATGCTGACCCTTCCCACATCTCAGCATGGGAGGTGGCATGGGTCCTTTCTGGTTCCCAGCTCTCTGCGTCCAGCCATCTCGTCCAAAAGCTCAAGACGGGGCCTCCTGGTGCATAGTTTGAGGGGTTCCCACATGCATCCAGCCACATAAAAATGCTGAAGCCTTGACTGCTCTTGTGGGAGATGTCTAAGAGGGAACGGCCAGTCTGGCCTGGGAAGCTGGCAGGACCGCGCAGGGCACGGGGACTCCTCCGTGGGCCATGCCTCATTCCTCCCCTGCTCCCTCCCTACAGCACTGTGCCCTCCTACAGCTCCAGCGGGACTGCGACGCCCACCCAAGGGGTGAACATGGCCAACAGCATCGCCAGCCTGCGCCTCAAAGCCAAAGAATTCAGCCTCCATCAGAACCAGGTGCCGACCGTGAACTGACCAGGGCAAAGGCGACCCCGTGGCCTCATCCAGGATACAGCGTGGAGCTCCTGTGCCAGCCCAGGACGAATCCGCCGCCTGCCCAACCCACATGCCACTCATCCAACATCTCAGCACCTCTCCTCTCCTCTTCCCTTTTGAAGGTAGAGTCAGTCCCAGGCCGAAGTGGCACATAATTATAGCCACATATGGAGCAAACTTGGTTAGAAACTTGCTTTTCCGCACACCCTTATAATAAAGGCTATATATACACACACATACCCCCCACGTGCTCTTCGAGGACAAACAGACTTGCCAAGGGAACAAGAATTTGCTTCCAAACATGGAAGGATCTTGGACTATTGGATTTGACCAATCTGGGTACCTCGCCCAGAGAGCCAAAGAGTTATTGGGTCTTCTCCTCCCACAGGGACAGCATGCAGCGGTGGGAGGATCACGAGCCCCCCTTTCTGCCGGGCTGCGACTCGCAGCACTCAACCGCGGGTGCCGAAGCTGACCCGCACGTTCGCCTCTTTGTGCATCCCCAGCCGCGGTGCTTAGGAGGGACTTTGGGAAGCCGACGGCTCAACCCTGCCGCGGCCAGTCCCCTGCACCACGTTGCCTGCATTTAGGAGCTGCCTATGTCAATGGCATCAGGCTTTGTCCCCAGAGGGGTGAGGAGGGCTAGAGCATCTCGACAGACTTGCTCAGAGCCTGTGAGCTCTCCTGCAAGCTGGGGGAAGCATTGCTGGTCTCCAGGCAGGCACCGCTGCCCTGCCTCAGTGGGTTTGCCAGCAATTCTGCAGAGCCCCAGGTCATTGCACCGTCCCAGGGAAAGAGAAAATTGGAAAAAGCTGTTGGGTTTCAGCTGAGTAGGCGGCTCCCAGCGCTTCGTGCCAACGGCAAAGCAGGCTTCGCCTTCCGGAGGCACAGCCTCCCCGTCGGCAGCTCCACAGATGTGTGCGGGGGTCTGGGGCTGGCGACTCCACAGGGGTGGGCTTTTTTGGTTTTGTGGAAAGGAAATGGTTTCCCCCTCGTCCCACCCTGCCGTGCAGCCTAATGAGGTTGCAAGGTGGGATGTGCAGGGGGATGGACGCAGGGTGGGCAACCTTGCTCCAGACTTATGCCACCCCAGTCCTTCGCCTGTGGGACTGAGCCGCAGGGCAACGCACCCTCCACCTCCCCCTGCCAATACTGCAATAACGGGGGATGAGCCGGAGCAATGGAGGTTTTACCCTGTGGACAAAGCCCTCTGGTAACCAGACCACCCTTTCCTCACCCACTGCAAAGAGCCACCAGCCAAGCGCGGGGACACCGCCAGCTCAGACAGGTGGCCTGGACGGAGAAGGCACCAGGCCTACTTGCCTAGAGGGGCCTAGCCCCGCTGGGGAATGTAGAAGTAGATCTGAGGATGAATACAGCCATTGCTAAGGTGCTTCCTCCAGATAAACGTCCTCCAGTGTGCGACACCAAGGCTGAAAGTGTCCCAACTACACATGTGCCCACCTGAGACCCCACGGCTCCCAGGAGCATCCTCTCCCTTTCCCACTGGGTCTCACTGCAGCCGCACGTGGTACCCAGTAGCTGAGACGCCACGACCCTCAGCTTCATCCCAGGCAATGCCTGCGCTGAGAGGGGGCTCACCCAGCATCCCAAGCTGGAGACCTGATGGGAGAACCAGGAGACAAGCACATCCTCTCTAGCTGGGGTTGAACAGGCCCTTCCATCCTGCCCCCAGCCCCAATTTTCTCTGCTCTACCCAGTGCAGCCCCCCGGTTGGGAACAGCTCCTCCTCCTCCTCAGGCACGGCGGGCAGGGAGGGGGCACAGCCTGACCAACACTGCCCACCTCATCCAGGGAGCAAAGTCACCCTAAATACCCACCATGTGCCCCCCACCCCTATTTCCAGGGCTAGTATCCCCCCCCATTTGCCATGTCAGAAGGGGAGCACACAGCTACCCAGACTGCAGCAAGACACCGCACAGAGACCTGATAAAAGCAGAGACACGCCAGGCCAGGGGGAAGACAGATCCACTGCGGATCAAATCATCTGCCATAAGAAACGCTGCTTGGGGCAGGAGGAGGGGGCCAGGGGGGTCCTATTCCCATGGAAAGCACAGGGCTCTTTTTTCGGTTATACAAGATGAAACCACAGGGATATAAATGTCGCTGCCTCTTTGAGAGCATTAATGAAAATAAACCCATTTAATAGTTTGCAGATGCCGTTTCTGTAAACCTAAAAAAAGCAGGGAATAAATATTTCTTCACTAAATATCTATATGTATATATATATTTGAAAACATTTGCTCCTAATCTTAGGGCCCCTCCTTCGCTGTGCTCTTGGCAGCTTATAGCAGCTTGTCATTCAACGCTGAAGCCTCGCTGAGACGAGATACAAATTGCACCCATGGAGGGGTAGCAGGATGGAGGGATTATTGTAATCTAAGCTCCCTCTCACCCTTTCTATTTGTACATTTCAATTACTTGTAACAAGATCCACGGTGGATTTTTTTTTCTTCTGCATGTCTGTGTTTTGGAAATTTTTGTAAGGTTTTTGTAAAAACAACTCTTGTGAAATAATGGAGGAATAAATATTTTACTGAGTAGAGATGTGTCCACACACGTGACGGGGATGTGGCTCTTCCCTCGCTGGCCACTGCCGTTTCCCCATCTGCCCTGGACAAGCAGCACAGGCAGGGGACTGACTGCCCTGGGCAAGGGGACAAGAGCCACAATTCGGCCACCTTCACCTTGCGTGATGGTGGCATCTCACAGCTTCTCCCTGAGACCTGGATTTCATCCCAGGCTCCCAAACAGCAAGTGGTCCACATGCCCCAGGAGAGGGGCAGGAGTAAGGGGGGGAGCACGTCGGGGCCCCGTGGAGCTGGGATGGAGCAGAGGGACCGCAGTCCCGCAGCAGAGCTGCTAGGCTTCCCTCTGGCTTGGGGAGCCTCGAGCCGAAGCCTGGAGATGGTGGAAACTCAAGGGGCACAGAAAACACCCTAACAAAGGTCCCTGCATAACAGCTAATTGTATGGCCTTGCCAGATCCATCTTATTTCATTCCAGGATAATGAGTGTGGGCTATTGAGGAAGGGGTGTCAGGGAAGAGGGCTCAATTTGCTTTTCCCCTTCAAAATCCCACTGGGAGGGGCAGATCTTACAGGGCCTGCCCTGGGCAGCTCACAAATTCCCCATGAAGCAGCATCTCATGTTAACACTAGCCCGAGTTCACACCCACGGCCTTGGGAGCAGCACCCACATTTCCCCCCAGCAACAACGGAATGGGCTGAGATGGGATGTGGCCAGGAGCAGGCAGCAGAGCCCCTTGCTGGTAGGTTATCAGGTCAAATCCAGCATTGTAAAAGGAGGTGGAAACCTGTAAACACTAATTGATGCTCCACAGACGTCAGGCATGAGCATCTGTTACAGATATCCGATCCTCCTGGGACAAGCGCTCATCAATGGTCCCAGCAGAGACCACCAGAAAGTTATCGCACAGCCCTGGGAGCCGGAAACAGGCAACGTGGAGGTCTGGACCTGCTCGGAGAATTGGAGGCAGCGAAGAAATAAGGAAATTGTCTCCTACACCACCACTGCAGGCATATCCAGGCTCTCGGACAGATGCTGCTCTGTCAAGTGCACAGACTCAGTAAGGGCTGGGCAGCACAAGCACTGGAAGCCCAAATCAGCACCAAATCCAGCTCTTCCAGGCTCTATCCTGTGCACCAGGGAGGGCATTAACCTGGTGAGGTGCAGGCTGGGCACTGATGGGGCACACGGGCAGAGAGCCAGACTGAGGGGGTGAGAAGACACGGGACCTGAAGGGCAGCCCAGCCTCGCTGGGGGCTCGGCAGAGCCTCGCGGTTGAGCAGACTTGCAAGGAGATCGGATTGGTGCAGGATGCTGCGAGCAGGATGGCTCCTGGGGAGAGCCCTGACCAGCCCGCTGCAGGGGAGCTGGGGAGCACACACAGAGGGACCAGAGCAGCACCTGGCTCCCTGGGGGTTTTCTCCTCCAGGTCTACAGAAATTGAGCTAAGAGGCAGCAAGGAGAAGGGTCAGATTCTGCACAGGCAGCTAGCTAAAAGATAAGAACCAAAAGAGTAGGAGTAAACCATCAGCTCTTAGATTGCTGAGTGCTTCCCAGGAGCAAAAGCCCACAGGTGCAGAGTAGGCACAGAGCACCCAAAAGCAGGCAGAAGCGGTGGTCAGGCAAAGGCAATAACCAAATAGTCTGGGGCAGCCAAAGCCAAAAAGAACTTCAGGAGCTCATGGTGCTGAGTTATAAAGCAGCAGAGGTAATGCAATACCGAGAGGTGTGAAGATGTGCCCAGGGGAAAGTGCCCAGCATGCACACAGACTGAAATCAAGTCAAGTGGCAGGAATTGCTAGGAAAGGATTAGAAAACAAGGCAGAAAGTGTCCTCATGACAGTCGTAGAAACCCACAGCACAACTAAAGCCTGAAATCCATTGCCCCAAGATATTGCGGAGATCAAAGGTATAAAGCATATTCAGAGAGCATTAGAAAGTTAACGGTGGGTGGGTCTCTGTCAGTGCAACATGGCAGCGATTCAACTGCCTGGGCAGAAAACTGCTGCCCTGCTGACTTCCAGGACTGGGAAGAGCTGGGTGGAGAAGGGACACCCTGGGTTTGCCTTGTTTCTTTTACCTGCCTTAATCCGCTGAATTCCAGCAGACTCCTCTCAAGCCAGCTCCCATGGTATTGCTTACAGGATGCCTGTGTCACCTCCTCCTCCCCAAGCCATCCCTAATCCACCATACACAGCCAGGGGAACCGCAGCTCTCTCCCACAAACCTGGAGGAATTCAGCTCCATGTGAGCCCACAGCATCAGCTCCCTCCCAAAAGCAACCACAGTGTCCCCCATCACCAGCGGCCTTTGTGACACATGGACCCCATGGGACTGCAAGGTTGAGGAAGGACCCCTACGGCAACACATCCCAGCTTTCCCCAGAGGGGAACGAGGCTCATCCCATTTCATCCCAGCTCTTTGGTGCAGGACCCAGTAGCAGGGGAACAAGTCCCTGTGTTGGACCTGACCCCAAGCCCACTAGCTGCCTGAGCTTTCATGTCTTCCCACCCTGTTTTCAGTTCTAGGAGAGGAAAACCAAGGGGTGGCCACACAATGAAAGGCTTGAAAAGAGCATGAATCCTCCACAGTGCAGCCACAGAGCTCCTTGTGCCATCCCGGGGCAGTGGGCAACTCCAGGGACAGACACAGAGATCTTATCTCAGCACCTGGAGCCGTGCTGGTGCCCAGAACCACGACTGGCCGTTGGGACTCAGGGCACCCCACACACGATTTACAGATCTGATCTGTGGGATGTGCAGCCCACAGAGCCCACTCCAGCAGCCACGGTCCTGCACACCAGCCACTTAACCATCCCTATTGTACTGCTTCACTGCTGCTTTGTAACCACTTATTTGTTCTTTCAGTAAATGACTTGCGGATCATTAAGGTCATTTGTCCAACCTCCTGCCTAGCCTAAGGCAGAGAATATCACCCAAGCAACATCCTCATGTCCTCAGCATGTGGCCAATGCAGAGTATCCCTTTGGAGGGCATCCAGCCCCAAGTCAAAAGACCCTTGGAAGTGAAGAGCTTGCAGATCCCAGGGCAGATTCTTCCAGTGACTCATTACTGTTAACTGCTGGAAATATGTCACTTATTTCCTGCCTGAACTGTCCCAGCTTCAGTTCAGCTCCCGCTAGAGCAGAAGGTCTCAACCCATGGTCTGCCAGCTCCCAGGAGCTGATGGACTACTTCTGAGGGTTCTGCAAACCAGCAGACAGACAAGCATGGAGAGCTGCAGCTCACCTGGCAGAGTCTGTGCTCCACAGGGTAGGGATGTGCCAGGGGGAATGCTGCCAATGAAGAGGAGCTCAAAGGCGTTGTGCTACCTCTGCTACCTCTCTTCCTCTTCCAGCACAGGGGGATTTTTCCTTCTGGGAAGCAGTCTGTCATGGACACATCCAACACCAGAACTGATTTCTGCAGGAGAGCTGGTCTCCCTCCATATACCACAACCTCAGGTATGGAGGGAAGGTTGCAAGAACGTTATGTGCAAATTGTATTTCCTTCCTTGAAGCAGTTGGTTTTCAACCAGCTGGCTCCCAAAGGGCAAGTCTCAGCTGACGGGACAACCTCCTTGTACCCCCTTTCCTTGTTTCTGACCCCACAGCCTGACACTTTTGTATGGCTTTGACTGATGAAAACTTGAAGTTCACCCCTGCAAAATTTTAATGAGAACAATTTTGTATTGTCATCAGCATCGGCTGCCACAGCAGCGAGACAAAACAGAGCTCACATTTTCCAGCTTGCATGGATGCCAGCCTGGTTATCCCCATCCAGAATGACTTACACAGACATCTAGCGGTTACCGCATCCTCCTCTCCCGCTCCCCTTGCACTGAGCCCTTCTCCCTCTGGTGGCAACGGGAAGGTCCGGAGACCCTCCAAGTCCTGCTGACACCACCTACGAGTTACAGAAATATATGTACAGGTGACAGCAACATGTGATCTCCCAGCAGCTGAGCCCCTCCTGTCCTGGGGGATGCAATGGTCACCCCAAACTCTGCACACCATTTGGAAGGAGCATCTCCTCCTTGCAGCTGCTATTTTGCTCACTGCTGCGTCTTTGCAAACCCCAAAAGGAAGCAACCTAAGGCAGCAGAGAAGCTTTTGAGAAGCTGGATGGTAGTTATCTGCTGGGGGTGTAACGCTCTGTAACAATTTGGGAAGGAGGGAGGAAGCAAAGGTTCCCTTTGTAGTGGGTGTTACAAAGCCAAGGAAGAGTTATTGCATGCAGACGCGCAGCGTCGTGTCTGCCTGCTCTGGAGAGGCCGATGGGCACAGAAGCCGACACGAACCTCCTCCGCAACCCGCTCCCCAAGGAATGGCACCCAGCATCCCTCCATCCATCCATCCCCAAATACCTCAAGCCCACCCCCGGGGCATCCCCACAGCTCCCTGGCCAGCCGGTCTCCGTGGGCGAGGGTCTCCGTGGCACCCCGGCAGAGGGTGGCTGTGGGGACGGGGGGAGCGGCCCCCCCCCCCGCAGCGGGTGCTCGCAGCCACACGAGGGTGCTGCAGCCCCACGCAGGGGAGGGGAGCGCAACGCAGCCCGTGGGAGCGCGGAGCGGAGCCCCCCATCGTGCTGCTCTGCTCCACACCCCTTCTCCCCACATGGGGCCAGGGACATTCCCCCCCACACACACACCCACCTCCGGCTCCCTCTTCCCTGCCTGGAGCTGGGGCTGGCACCTGCGTGGCACCCACGTCCCGAACAGGGGACATCTCGCAGCTCAGCTCCAGAGTCAGGTAGGAAAAACCCAGAGGATAAAGTTTTCCTTTTGCCAGCTTCACCCTCGTGTATGCCAGAGAGGAGCAGGGAAGGACGGTTATCTTTTCCAGGGGACTAACCTCTAGGCTGTCCATACCTGTAAAGCTGGCTCTTCTCGGTCTCCCTACAAGACACAGGAATCCCAGTTCCTCGAGAGGAATAAGGGGATTTGTATGGCAAAACCCTACAGCAAGAGGTGGAAGAGCCCCACGTCTGCTAGAGGAGAGGAGAGATTTTGGGAACGCAGAGAAGGCAGAGTGACCTGTGTCACAGGAGAGATGCCCAAGTGGGGGATCTCGGTCCCAGATCCCAGGCCTGGATGAACAGGAGAGACCTGGGAAGCGGCGCAGGCAGGTAAGGAAGGGGTAAGTGGGATCCTGGGGATGAACTAGCTGGAAGCGTGTGGGAGGGGAAGTGGTTTACACTGGGTCTTCCCTCGCTTTTCCCCCACCTCCAGACACCCTGGGCTCAGCCGGGCAGAGGGAAGACATGTACTGGCAGTGTGAATCATATTCAAATATTTAAGCACCAAACTCTGTTGTTCTGCAGTCCCAGGTGGGTTTCACAGTGCTACCATTTCAGTTTTGAGCCAGGTATGAAAACCAAATCGTTGGCACACACAACACACACACACCAAAACCCAGAGACTGGCAGATGCAACCACTGTCCCCGCTCTCCTGGAGCTGCGGGAGACCCTGGGCACGTCCTTCCCCCACACGGTGCTGAAGCAGGAATCTGGGAGCTCTGGGCTTTACGATATTATTTGGGAAAAGGCAGGGGATGCTTTAGCTCATCACTTGCCCTGCATGCAGCGAACACCACCGGCGGTGCCCAGGGAAGAGCCAGTGAATGCAACGGCCTCGGTCCTGGGAGGGTCCTGATGGGGCTTGGGCTGACCAAGCAGCCGAAAGCCAGGCTCTGTCCTGCCTCCCACAAACCTCCGCAGCATTTCAAAATAAGCACAATGGTTGGGCCTCTCTGAAGTTTGCCCTGTGGGCTTTTTCTGTTTGTTTTTTTGGAGCCAGGAGAGTTCACGTTCCCAAGCTTTTCCCTGCAGCCAGTACAGCAGGGTTTATTTTTTTTTAATAAAAAAGAAGAAAGCAGAGCTCTGCATGTAACCTCGGCTTCCCCAAGCAGGGCGTCAGCCCCAGGCACCAAACAGGCAGTTTAGAAGAGATTGAAGGAGCTGGCAGCTCTGGGGGTTGGGGTTGGTGGTGTGTGTCTGTGTGTCTGCAGCCCTGTTTCTTCCTTTCCATGCCAAAATCACAATCCCAGCTACATCTCTAACCACAGCAACATGTATTGGAAAGAGTCCATTTTATAAAGATGCTGCCTTTCTTATTTGAAAGCAAAAAGCATGAGGGAAAGAAAAAATACCAAGTGGAGCCATTTTGTCCATCTCAACCAGCTAACACAGACACCAATGGGGCAGCACCTCCCAAACACCAACAGTTTAAGAATATAAGGGAAAACCAGGGAAATGAGATGTTTGCTTCCCAGCAACCTACCAGCAAAAAGAGGTGGTTGCTGAGCTTGGAAAATACAGGCAGCTCCTTTGCAAGTCATAAGCACAGAAATGAGAGCAACCACATCTTACCTGAACTTCTCCAGCCCTCCAGGATTTAAGCACCAGCTTGGCTGCACAGGCAGGGTGTGAAGAAAGCTTGCTGGGACAAAGCACCTCACACCACCAGCCTGCTTTGGGGGAAGCTGGGATGGATGAGGCTTGGGTAAGCACCAAACTTTGTAACAACCCACTACTCTGGGATAGAAAACTGAACAGAACTGCTTTAAAAGCCCCAGCTCTGCTGAATTTAAAGGATCAGCACAAATAATCCACACCTGGAACAGAGCTTCCTCTGCAGGGCAGGTGAGTCCAGAGGAAAGGGATGTCTCTTTAGGAGTCCCAGGGCACTCAAGGCTCTGCAGCAGGGTTTAGCAAAGCACTTTGCAGCTGGGGAGCTATCCTGCTGGGGCTGGACCCAGCTGCTACCCAGCTGCATCTGCTGCTCCCGAAGGAAGGATGTATCAGAGCACAATGATTTGTTTTTATTGGGAATATTTGCTTCCTGCCACCAGGATGCATGTGCAGCAGCAGAGAAACGTACAGGGGTTCGAGACCTTGTGCACCATGTGAGGCAGAAAAGGCTTGTTAAGAGGGGTACGTATTACCCAGACATCTGTTGAGGCTGCGTAAATGAGAAGTGGCCAAGAACAAACTGCTGAACCTGCAGTCCTGCCCACCTTCCACACGTGGTGGGCCCTGCATCCCCCACGGAAGAGCAGAGCACTCCCCTCCAAACCTCACCAAACAGCTTAGCTAAAGGCCACATCTGTGCTGGGGTCAGGAGTTACTGGTACAGAAGCTGCTACCCAAGCTGGGCAAGGGCTCAGCATCAGTCTGAGCTGGTGTTTCACCCCGTGCTTTGTGCACACAGGCGCTCAGTGAGGTCTCAGAGCATCTCCGAGGACAGCAGGGTTAAGGGAACAGCTTTAGTTCTTAGGATAGATGGAAGGGGGATTTATTTTCTGCTCTTTCTGGATTCCCCCTGTGATCATAGTAAAACTCTGCATTGCCCTCAGAGGAGGGAGGAGGCACTGAACAGCAGAGGCTTCCTCCTGCCTTGTCCTCAATAGGGCTGCTCCATTGCACACTGCTGTTGCCTGGACCAGCCCTTGGCACTTCAGGACAGCTGCATGGCAGAAGACCTCACGAGGGTTTGTCATCCTGTGATACCCTGGTCCCAGCCTCTCCTCTCCAACATGATGGCTTTTAGGTGACACCGCAGAGCAGCAGTATTCTCCGGGGGGGGGGGAGGTGTGGTGTGGTGTGTGTGTGTGTTCAAAGCCACTCTGCTCATTTCCAGAGCTTTCTGCAAACACCAGCTAATCCAGGCTGCACATGGCTCGGCAGCAGTGGACAGCAGGAAACAGCTGAAAGAAAACACCCCCAAAGCGGTCACGGCACATTCCCCAAATAGCAACAGCCATTCTGCGGCCAGAGAAAGGCTACAAACAGAGGGGAAAAAATTCAGTCTGCTGCCCTGGGAGCGTTTTCAGGCATCAGCGGCATGTGAACACAGACACCGCCCCTGGGAGAAAGGTCTGTCTGCAAACTGCAAACCCGTTGTTTTGTGTGAGCATCTCAGTCTTTCCAGAAGTCCCAGAGCTTTACGTCCGGCTCTCTACAGGGTCAGCGATTCCTGCCAGCTGCTCCAGGCGCATCCCTCTGCATCTTGCCACGGTGAGACTGAGATGGAAAAGCCACAGCTGCTGCTGGCCGGGAGCTGCCAAACGCCGGCTGTGGAACGTCCTTCCTGGGACAGGCAGGCTCCTGCCTGCAGTAAGGGTCCCCAGCAGAGAGCTGCATCCCACGGCTGGGAGCACTGAATGCTTTGGTGGCTTCAAAACATCACCCCTGAGATTTTGACTTCCACGTTATGCTGCCTGGCAGACACCTGCCTCCTGTCCTGCTCACGGGAGAGGGAACCTAAGGGACCCCCTGTCCCCACAGACCCACACGGCTGGGCAGGAGGAGACCGGCTGTTTTATAACCCCCCACTGCTACCACCCATGGCTGCTGACCAAGAGACTTCATGGGACCCTCATGGTTTTCCCTTCCTGATTCACAGGGTATTTGTGACCAAGGATCCTTCACAGTTCTGAATGCAGTTAGGCCAGAAAATATTCTTTCCTTCAATGAATCCATTTCTTGAGGGGTAGTCCAGGTGCTTTCCCCCTCCCATCCTTAGGAGTGAGAGAAACCTGCCTCCACATCCCCTTCCCGCTCCATGGGGAGACATGCCCCTTCTCTCTGGTGACCTCCCTGCCCAATTTCAATAGCGTGGGGGCTTTATCAAGGCTGCACTGAGCATCCTTGTGGTGCAGGTGGCCTCCCTGGCAACATACCATGTGCCCACATACATATACACACATGCACACTCACACTTGCACACACACCACCCGGTCCAGCCAGGGAAACGAGCAGAACACAGGACGAGGAGGTTTGGATGGTCAGTCTTGTTGGGCGTTACCAGTATGGGGTGGTAGCGAGGAGGATCTGCAGAGCCATGGAGAAGCAGGGCAGCTGTGCCACGCTGTAGGCCACAGAGCGCGTGGGTGCCTTCAGCTGCAGGAGGTAGGCGATGGTGTGGGTGATGCGCCCCATGCAGAAGATGAAGAAGTGGATCCTGGCCACTGTGGGACTGGGATCCAGCAGGGAGTAGATGGCTCCGAGGAAGAGGAAAGGAAAGATGTTCTCCATGTCGTTGCGGTGGGCCCTGAAAAGGGAGATAAGGTTGCTCCTTCCCACCAGGTTTCCCTGCTGTCTCCCATCCCTTCTAGCCAGAGTGCCCATCTCTGGATGCTGCTGACCCTCTCTGTTGGATGGGGCAGACGCAGCCCCCAAAAGAGTCAGATACCCCCCTACAAACACAGACAGTGGGATTTCGCAGCTGGTGTCTCTCCCTTGGGTTGCTGCACTCCTGAAGCTTGCCCTCTGTTACTGAGATGCCTTTGCTGCGACAGATGACAGCTCGAGGGTTACAGCTTTTAAATAAACAAAGAAAAACAAAGACCCCGCGAAGCTGCAAAAAGCTCAAAGCTGGTGTGGCGCCAGCACGGCATGGCCCCAGATGTGGCCACATTACACAATAACAAGGCGGTTTCTAGACCGTGGTTTCTCCAGAGGAGAAACTCCCAGGATGGGAGGGTTTGTGGCTTCGCCCCTCTTTGCAAGTGCATCCAAACAGGACCGGGGAGGAGCACCCCAAGCACCCCCTGCACCTCCACGCTGTGCCAGCATCACCTGCCTAATTTCACTGTAGTCAGGCTGGAGGGACCACTGTGGCCATGTGATGACACATTGGCACTGATGGGCCAAACGCTGAGCTCCATCTGAACATGAGCCTGCCTGAGTGTCACATCATCTGCCACCACCCACACCGCTACCGAAACAGGATCCAATTATGCTGTGAGCATAGGCTGTGTCCCTCCTCTCCCAGGTACCATCCTTTGAAGGAGGGAAACTGGTCCCCAAAGCAGCAGGCTGTCCTTGCCCTCCCACTGCCTCTGCCTCGCCTTCTTTTGTTCCCTTGCAATGAAAGACATGCTTTCTGCAGCACAGAGACCTATCTCTGTGCTTCGACAGGGGGAACTCTCAGGTCATGCTCTGGTCAGTTGGGATGGGTCTGGGCTGGAGAGTGACCCAGGCACGAGGCTCAGTTGCTTTTTCCCTGTTATCTCTGAAGGTTTGAGAGGCAGAGATGAAGCCTTGATAAGACCTGCCCTTGCTTCCCCATTCCTGTTCCCCAGCACATTTAAATGTTCACAAAGCCCAGAGAAAATTGTAAGGGATTTTTTTGCTGAAGCAAAAGCCAAGATGCCTGTGCTGCTCTTCTGTGCAAGCTGAGAAGTGGCCAGGAAGTTTTAGGATGCTCAGCCACAACTCATTAGTACAGACACAGACTGGGATAGACCTGGCTGAAAACTACTTAGGAAAAGAAAGACTGCTGTGTCTTAAGCCCCCTCTTCTGCCCCTGGAGTCAGGTCTATGGTGTGGGAGATGTCCCAGTGCCTGCCTCAGCAACTGCCCCACCAAACACCAATTTCTTCAGGCCAAGGTTTGCCAAAAACTTCTCCATCAGAAATTTTCAGCACCAAGTGGCCTGTTTTTCTGGAGGCTGACTGCCCCCAGGCAGGATCGGTCTCTGAGCCTGTCATGGTTTAATCCCAGCCAGCAACTAAGCACCACGCAGCCGCTCACGCAGCTGCTTACTCACTCCCCCCCAGTTTATATACTGGGCATGACGTCACATGGTATGGAATGTTCCTTTGGCCAGTTTGGGTCAGCTGTCCTGGCTGTGTCCCCTCCTAACTTCTTGTGCCCGTCCAGCCTTCTTGCTGAAAAATACTTGACTTAGTCTAAACATTACTGAGCAACAACTGAAAATATCAGTGTGTATCCTGGTTTCAGCTGGGATAGAGTTAACTGTCTTCCTAGTAGCTGGTACAGTGCTACGTTTTGAGTTCAGCGTGTGAAGAATGTTGATAACACTGATGTTTTCAGTTGTTGCTCAGTATTGTTTAGACTATAGTCAAGGATTTTTCAGCTTCTCATGCCCAGCCAGGGCACAAGAAGTTGGCACAGGACACAACCAAGGCACCTGACCCAAACTGGCCAACGGTGTATTCCATACCATGTGACGTCCCATCTAGTTTAGGAACTGGGAAGTGGGGGTGCAGGGATTCGCCGCTCGGAGACTAGCTGGGTGTCGGTTGGTGGGTGGTGAGCTATTGCCCTGCGCATCATTTGTACATTCCAATCCTTTTATTACTACTGTTGTCATTTTATTAGTGTTATCATTATTAGTTTCTTCTTTTCTGTTCTATTAAACTGTTCTTATCTCAGCCCAGGAGTTTTACTTTTTTTTTTTTCCCGATTTTCTCCCCCATCCAGTGGGATGGGGGGAATGAGTGAGCGGCTGCGTGCTGCTTAGTTGCTGGCTGGGCTTAAACCACAACAGTCCATTCCAGAGCTTCACCTTTTTCCAGTGCAGTCTGGATTAGTCCATGGCAAATGGTGGGGCTGTGTTTCCACCCCTGGGGCAATCAATTCCAAGTGTACTGGACACCCCTCCAAGTAAAGGCAAATTGTGGACAACACTCTGCTGCCAGAGGGATCAAGAAAAACGCATTAGCAATGTCAATTGTGGCATACCACTTGGCTGCCTTTGACTCTAGCTTGTATTGAAGTTCTAGCATATCTGGAATGGCAGCACTCAGCAGTGGCATAACTTCATTCAGGCCGCGATAGTCAACTGTTAATCTCCATTCCCCATTAGACTTCCGCACTGGCCATATGGGACTATTAAAGGGTGAGCAAGTTTTGCTGATCACTCCTTGGATCTCCAGTTGGCGAATCAACTTGTGGATGGGAATCAGAGAGTCTCGGTTGGTGCGATATTGCCGCCGATGCACCGTCGTGGTAGCAATTGGCACTTGTTCAACCTTCAGCAACCCCACAACCAAAGGGTCTTGAGAGAGACCAGGCAGGGCAGACAGCTGTTCAGTGCCCTCTTTCTCCAAGGCAGCTATACCGAAAGCCCATCGATACCCCTTGGGGTCCTTAAAATACCCCCTCCTGAGATAGTCTATGCCAAGGATACACGGAGCCTCTGGACCAGTCACAATGGGGTGTTTCTGCCATTCATTTCCAGTTAGGCTTACTTCAGCTTCCCATACAGTTAACTCTTGAGATTCCCCTGTCACACCAGAAATACAAATGGGTTCTGTCCCTTTATAACTTGATGGCATTAGAGTGCACTATGCACTGGTGTCTACTAGAGCCTTGTACTCCTGTGGGTCTGACGTGCCAGGCCATCGAATCCACACAGTCCAATAGACCCGGTTATCCCTTTCCTCCACCTGGCTGGAGGCAGGGCCCCTCTAATTCTGGTCAGAGTATTCAGTATTCACTTCTCGTAAAATTGGCTTAGAAGTCCCTTCAAGAGGATCAGAAATAAAATCAGCCCTTCTACTCTGGAAACTGGAGCGGCATTTTTCCTGGTAGAATCCTCTTTTGTAGTTTTTCCTTGCAGTTCACGTACCCGTGCATTTAGGACCAAGGTAGGTTTTCTGTCCCATTTCCCTCATGTCCTCTCCCTGATCACATAGGTAAAACCACAGGGCACCTCGCGGTGTGTACCTTCTATATTCTCTCTCTTGGGCAGAAGAACACTCACTCCTAATAGCTGAGACATTGGTCCTCACAAGTGTGGAGTAGGACATATCCTCTTTGATTTGTTGGACATCCTGGGACAGCTTCTCCACAGCCAAAATGCAGGCTTGTAGGGAGGAGGAGAGATTTTCTTCGTATTGACGGAGTTGGCGAGCCACTTCCTCCACTGTTGGTGCCTCTTCATCCTTCCAAGACATTATTGCTAATGTGTTGGCATAGGACGATGGTGCGCTCCGTACAAACTTTCGCCACATGGGTCGTGTGCATTGGACTTCGTCTGGATCTTTGGGTAATTGTGGGTTGTCCAGGTCATGATGAATCGTCTCTAGCACAGCTAATTCCCTCAGATATTGGATACCTTTTTCCATGGTGGTCCACTTGCTTGATTGACATATAACATCTTCCCTAAAGGGTTACCTTTCCTTCACACTTGACAGGAGTTGCCTCCAGAGGCTGATGGCTTGTGTCCCTCTTCCAATTGCCTTGTCAATGCCACCTTCCCTGGCAAGCGATCCCAGCTGCTTGGCTTCCCTACCTTCTAATTCCAAGCTATTAGCCCCATTGCCCCAGCATCGGAGGAGCCAGGTGATAATATGCTCACCTATATGGCGGCCAAAATCTTTTCGCATATCCCGCAGCTCACTCAAGGATAGGGACCAGGTTATTACCTCTGGTTCTGCCTCTTCCTCCTGTTCCCGTGATGGCCCTGGTTCACCTTCATCCTTCGCTAAGCGAACTGATTTTTTTGTATATTTCTTTTTCTGTACGGGGGCAACTGATACTGGTGCAGGTTGGTCCGCTGGTTCAGTTGCAGTATTGCTCACCGTGTGTTGGATAACCGCAGTGTCGGTTGCTGAGGTTTGGGTAGCTGCAGTGCTCATCGCCGGGGCTGGAGGGGCTGCAGTGCGTGTTGTTGAGGTTTGGGTAGCCCGAGTTCTTGTCGCTGGGGCTGGAGGGGTCACGGTGCCTGTCGCCAATGTCTGGGTGCCTGCAATGCTCCTTGCCAGGCTTGGAGGGGCCACAGCACCCATTGTCGAGGTTTGGGTGGCCGCGGTGCTCATCGTTTTGTTGTTAGGTCTAGAGACTTTCTCTTCCCCTTGCGGGTACTGAGTGGTGTCGAACAGGGCTCGATAGGGATGGGCCAGGCCCCAGCACGTTGCAGTGATTTGTATCTCTCTGGAGCTGCCAGGGTGACAGCATACCTTTTCCAAATATTTTACTAGTTCTTCTGGATCCTGCACTTGTTCAGGGGTGAATTTCCAAAACATTGGAGGTGCCCACTTTTCTAGGTACCTGCCCATACTACCCCACACACCCTGCCACTCATAATTATCCAGCCTTGGGGCACATCTCTGGGCGATCTTCTTAAATAGCTGTTTAACCTTAAACGAGAGCTGAACCACATTCAGAAGTATGCTAATTCCTAGCAGTAGGGCTAGGGCCGTGCTAGTCCCAACACCCCAGGAGTATTCAAATTTTTCAAAATTCTTAAACACCATTGTAACTAGACTGAAGGAGAAAGGAGAGGGGAAGAAAGGTACCCCACCCATAGACTGGTTTTCCATGGAGGAAAGGTAAATGGTATAATTATTAATAGTTTCCCACAGATGGCTCCCGCAGTATAAAGGTGACAATGCTAAGTGCAAATACCGGATTAATCCCACAGCTGATGACTTTATCATACAATAAACCAGTGTTATACCATACATCAAAGCAAAAACCTTAATCCACCTCCCATGGATGATAAGCAGTAGAAGAGGAGCTACATACAGCAAGCGAGGTGATACATAACAGAGCTTTAAAAACCAGAGCAACAACTCTAAGAACACATAAATCAACATAACGAACGCTTGGAACAAATTTGTTTTAACAAGCTCTGGTCAGGTTTGTCGTTATCTCAACCCTTCGTGCCCCACGTTGGGCGCCAAAATGGACTGTTGTGGTTTAAGCCCAGCCAGCAACTAAGCACCACGCAGCCGCTCACTCATTCCCCCCATCCCACTGGATGGGGGAGAAAACTGGGGGGAAAAAAAAGTAAAACTCCTGGGTTGAGATAAGAACGGTTTAATAGAACAGAAAAGAAGAAACTAATAATGATAACACTAATAAAATGACAACAGTAGTAATAAAAGGATTGGAATGTACAAATGATGCGCAGGGCAATAGCTCACCACCCACCAACCGACACCCAGCTAGTCTCCGAGCGGCAAATCCCTGCACCCCCACTTCCCAGTTCCTAAACTAGATGGGACGTCACATGGTATGGAATACACCGTTGGCCAGTTTGGGTCAGGTGCCTTGGTTGTGTCCTGTGCCAACTTCTTGTGCCCTGGCTGGGCATGAGAAGCTGAAAAATCCTTGACTATAGTCTAAACAATACTGAGCAACAACTGAAAACATCAGTGTTATCAACATTCTTCACATGCTGAACTCAAAACGTAGCACTGTACCAGCTACTAGGAAGACAGTTAACTCTATCCCAGCTGAAACCAGGACAGTGTGTTATCAATATTCTTCTCATACTGAACCCAAAACACAGCACTATACCAACTATTATAAAGAAAATTATCTCTATCCCAGCCAAAACCAGGACCAGAGCAATGGAGCAGGAGCTGCAGGGAAGGGTTCTGGTCACCCAGCTTGCCCTGACCTAATCCCCCTCAGTGGGATGCCTGGGGACAGGGACATGAGCAGAGGCTCTGGGTCCAGCAGCTGGTGTCCATCACCACGTCACACAAAATGACCCGTGCGCTGAATGCCAACCCCCACCAGCATCTCTTGCTGTCCCCTCCCCACGCTAGAGCACAGGCCAGGCACCGGCTCAGCAGGGCCAGGCTACCTGCAGGTAAATACTGCACCTGAGCCGTTTCCAGTCCCAGTTTTGCTGAAGCATGAAGGGGATGCACAGCCTGTTGCACCCAGAAAAGAGCTACCCTGAGGGCTTTCAGCACCCCATTATCCCCGTAACAGGCAGGAGAGCAAGGGGCTTTCTTCTACCTGCTCTTTCCACCTCCATGGGGAGCAGTCCTTAGCTTAAGGGCCACATCCTCAAGCAAGGGGGGGATGAAAATGGCAAGGAGCCTGCTGGAAACCCTATTTCAGCTGCTCTCGGGGTGTGATTTTGGGACAGCATGGAGGAATTGGCCTAGAAAATACACTAAAACAAGTCCTGCTGTTGTAGCAGCAATGCCAGGAGGAGTTGGTGGGGATGAGCTGATCAGAGCCTGGACACAGAGGAGACATATTCCCTGCCAAACCCGGGAGCATGGAGGCGAGCTGTGGGAAGCCCTCTGCTCCTCCTGGCCAGACGGTCCCTGGGCAGAGCCAGCCCCTTCCCAGACATGAGGACAGGCTTGCCTGCTCACAGCCCCTTCCCTTCCCAGTCCAGGGCCCTGCTTGCCTTCCCAAGCCAGCATCGCCTTTGTGGGTAACGCCACAAAACCCTCCCGCAGCCCAGCTTAGGATGACAGTGATGAGCATGGTTTGCTTTGCTGTTGGCTGTGCTGGGAGAGGGCAGCTGCCCAACACCCACTCCCTCACCCTGCGGCAGCCCCGTCCGAACAAGCCCCCGAGGACTTGGAGGTTCAGCAGGGCTAGAAGGACAAATGGAAGGACAGGGAGGAGAAAGGAAAGAAAGGAGCTGAGATGCAGCCAACAGCCTCTCTAAGAGGCAAGGGGGAAACCTCCCTCCTGGCTGATGCTTGCTCTCCCCTGTTCTGCCCCTGCCCTGCAGAGACCCCAGCAGCACAGCCATGGCTCTGCTTCCCTCTCAACAATGCCTGAGGAGAAAACCCAACATCAACCTTGTTCAGGGGAAACACCTTGGGTTTAATCTGTCTTCCCCAGGGCTATGAACAGATCAGCAAGGACTGACTCTGAGTGCTTTAACCGTACAAGTCAGATCCAAGACTTCCCCCAGGTCTTTGCTGCAGCTCTGGTTATTTATTTTTATGGAAGTTTGTCTTTTCTGACTAATCAAAAGAGGATTAGGGTTATTATTATTACTTTTATTTTCTTTTTCCTAGCAAGGAAACGGCTTGTTTGCTGTCCTCCTCCCTCTGGAAGCCCAGAGATTAGGTGGCACTGGATGTTTTTTAAAGCAAAACTTGCAGGCAATGAGAGGTGAGCAGCGCAGTCCCCCACCTGTAGCACAGCTGGCAGCCGAAGGCTTAGTGACAGCAGGGCACGGCTCCAGGCCCTTTTCCGCACATCACCAGTGATCCAGCCCAACACTCGGGGCACCTTCTTCTGGGTAAGGGGGATGGCAAACCAAGCCTGGGGCTGAATCACCCCATGTTTTACCTCCGAGGAACTGTGAGCCCCACAGAAGAAGGGGAAGATTCAGAGTTTGCCCAATTAGGGAGGCTGAAGTTATTGCAATCATGTCCAGCCTCTTCCCAAATCCCCCAAAAGGGCAGCCGCATACAGCACTGGGACCAGTCACACAGCTCCCGGCCCAAGCTGTGCAGAGATTTGGGGGGATTTGGGGTCCTGTTGGAGCAGGGCACAAGGAGCCTTTGGGTGTGGGTACAGGACAAGCCCTTGGGGGCTTGTGGGACTTTGAGCATCTAGGAATGAATTTAATTGTGCCAGACTTGTCTGTTGGACCCAAACCTGGTCCTTCCCATGTCCTTGCTGCAGCGCACACCATGCTCCCATTAAAGGTTAAACGGCTCTAGTGTGCAGGGTCTCACAGCTGAGCTCCAGGCATTCAACCCATGTAGGCAATTACTTAATTAATAAGCCCTTTAGCTTCCCACTGCTTCTTTGCCAGCAGCTGCCAGGGATCGCCCTGGGGCGCAAGGGGAATGCCAGCACCGCTGCATACTCACCTGCGGCACCGCTCCACGTCAGGGTCCTCACGGTAGTACTGCAGCCCCCCATTGCGCAGTGCATCCTCTGGGTTTGCAAATGCCTGCAAGAAAGAGTCCCCATAATATATATGCTTATAATGTTTTCGGAACTTCACAGGTAGAAGCTTTGCCCCTAATCTTTAAGACCTGCGGAGATTTCTTCCTGACCCAGTTTCTCACCACCCTTCACAAACATAAGAGCAACTGCACTTCCATGTGCACAGTCCTGGGGGTTAAACACTGCACCTCCTGAGGGGTTTTCCTCATCCTCTGAAAAACCCAACTCTGCCCACCGAGCAGGTCCCAGACAGGGGGCTTCAAGGGAGCTCTGGCCTGGTCCCAGTCCACTTCTCCCCATGAAACCTATTTAATGGAGACTTTGCCAACCACCAGATGAGATCACTGCTGGCACAGAGTTTGCAGACACTGAATGCGGCACCCAAAAGATAACCGGGATTGGCAGATTAGTTCACCCTGCCGAGAAAGGATATCCTCTGGCTGGCTTTTTGACAGTGGTACTGTGTGACTGAAACCAGCCCCAGGGAAATTGGATCCTACACTAATAAACATTCAAATAAAAATGATTTATACGAGCTCCCCACCTATGCTCAGAAACTGTTCCTCAGGGGCCTGGTTACAAGTGACAGCTTCACTTTGCAGCCTGGAAAGGACCCTGGTGCTTTCTTTAATCATTTTACAAGCCCAGACTGTCCCAGGGCTGGAGCATCATTTAGAAACACAAGGGTAGAAGCCAAATCATCAGTTACAGTGATGCTACAGCACAGGGGTATCTCTTTGTATTTTATCTGAGGGCAGAAATCTCTCCCTCCCACTCCACTGATGCAGTCAGAAACTCCTCAAATACTTTAAAACAAATTTCACAGACGGCTGAGTTTTGCCACAAGTTCAATTTGGGTTGTGGGTAATAAAAGGTCCAGTTAACCCCATCTCCTGACAGCAGCTAGAGCTCTCAGTCCTCCCTGAGAACAATTTCCTCCAGCTATTGTTTTTATTCCCCAGGACTTTCTGCTCTCCTGGAGCATTCACGTAGCCATTCCGAAAGCTCAAAAGCTTTCTGCTACATTGCAAGGAAAAAGATCATTGGAATGATTTCTTCTTAAACCCTTTCCCCCCCGCCCTCCTTTTCTTCCAGTCATGGCAAATTAACTGTAAACAGTCTCTTTCCAGAAGCAGCTCACCTGCATGTCATTTTAGATCTGAAATTATTATTTAGATTAGGATTCAGAAATTATAAACATCAAGCTACAGATGGTAGAAGCAAACAAAAAGAGCCAAAGAGAAGCGAGATATTTATCTGCTGCAGCTATGAAACATGTTTTGCTTTCAACTTAAGTCAAAGAAAACTCAGCTTGCTTCAGGAAAACTTTGTTGTCCTTTACAGGAACGAAAGAAGAAAGAAAAAACACAGAAACCCAAGCCAGAAAGGGAGAAGGAAAAGGAAACTGGATCTTACCTTCTTTCTGAGTCTCACTTGTCCTGTAATGATGGCAACGACATACATCTTTAAAATCAAGATTGTGCTGTAGAACGTAAACGACATAAACACTTTGTTTTCCATCATTTTGGGGAAAGGTGCCACTCAGTCGCCTACAGCACTCACAGGCAGCGGAGATCTTGCTTGGGCTGCAACAGGGCTCTGCGGAAGAGGGGGCAGGAACAGCCACGTTTAAACATAACACAAGTCACCACTGTTTCTTCGGTGAAAGCCCACAGCCCCTGTACACCCCTTCAGATGATGCAGCAGAGCTGCCGGTGAGCGAAGCCCTGACTGGGACGCGGAGCAGGCTGCTTCTGCTCCTCACACCCTGCCGCCACCAGCTCCGTGGGGATGCGATGCCCCAAACTGGGATACAGCCTTCTCGACTGTGTGGGCCACAGCAAGGCTCAGCCTGGCCACAGCTCGACCTCTTGCCTCCCTAAAACAGCCCACCACGATTCCCTCGTCCCACCTCCCCTCCTGTTCGAGCCCAGAGGGACGGAGCTGCCCAGAGCATCCCTTGCCCAGCCAGGCACTGCTCACCCACGGACACGAGCTGATCAGCCCTGGGAAGAAGGAGGAGTTAGGAAGAAAGTAGGCACCTACCTCAGCCACATCCAGCCCTGTGCTCCTACGCTGTCCCAATCCCACAGCCCACCCCTCCGTGGCAGCGCTCCCAGTAATCTCCAGTCCCGCCCAGTGCAGGCTGAGGGCTCCGGTGGACCAGCCCTCCCCTTCCACAGCCACCTGCAGAGGGATGGGGCACAGGGGACAGAGCCGTCCCTTGCCCCACCAGCACCCATCACCCGGGGGGCCCGGGCTGCCCCTGAGCCCCCCGGCTGGGAAGGGAGCTCCCAGAATGACCAGCCTGGAAGCACAACCAGGCAAGTCGTGAACCGCAAAGCCCCAAACCTGCAAATCGAAATAAACACCAGCCTGCCTGCCCCCAAAGACAGGCTGAATCGGGGCAGTCGGGTGTAATTTTGTCCTCGGTCTAGAAAGTGGCATTTGAATTTGGAGCTGGCTTTTCCCCAGTCATCAAACACTGGTGAAGAAAGAGTGGGATCTAAGCCTCTGCAGGCAGCTGGGCTGCTCTTTCAATGCAAACCTTTAACTCCTTCTTCCCCAGCCCTGGCCCCAGTGCTGGCAGGAGCAAACCTCCAGCAAGCCGGCAGCCTGGAGGCTGATACGAGCTCTTCAAGTTTATTGGTGTTGAAGGGCTGGATTTGGGGTTCGTTTCCTTTACACAGGGGGAAAAGAAAAAAAAAAAAGACTTATTTCAGGCAAATGGAAACTGTCAGAGATTGAGTGGAAAATGAACGCTTTGAGGATGCGAGCCGTTTTTTAATTAACTGACATGTTAGAATAAAATATTTGTTTCAAGCCACAAAAAAGCCTCAAAAAACAATGAATGGGGTACGATGGCTTGTCATTTACAAAACCATCTATCGAAGCGTTAGTGCCTCTAGGACTGGATTTGTTCTTCAGGGCTTTTTAACTTTTTAACTGCCATTGAGCAAAACTCATCCTGTGTCTTCCAAGAGGGGTCCAAAGTAACCCAAGAGAACCATCGCATGAGCCCAGGACCAGGCTCTGGTCCCATTGCTACAGACCCCGTTGCACAAGGACGGGTTTGTCCCCAGCAATGGGACGCTGGCAGCACGCCACTCCCCAGGGAGAATGGGCTACAGGAGCCTTTTTCCTGGGGTGCTGGTGTGAATTTAAGGCAGGCTTGTGCTCTAGGCACAGCGGCCCTGGGCTCAGGTGATACACAAGTTCCATTAATGTGAGCATGAGTCAGGTTATGTGGGCAGATCCAGAAGGTAGACTCCTGCTTGGGGAGCAAGCTAAGAAGGAAAACAGTCACCTCTCTGTCTGGGCAGCGTTATCCCACCAGCCCTGACCAGCAGCCAAGGGATGCCACAGGCCAGCCCCTGCCTCTGCCCCTGCAGAAGGGAGGGTTACACCATTTCTTGTATTCCCAGCAAACAGCACAGAGTCAGATCAGGGCAGCTTTCCTGCCAGGATCAGCGCTGCGGAAGAAGTTTTGCTCCTGCCACGCTCACCTCAGACGTGCGCTCTGGCCATGCCAGCCAAGGGCTGAGCTCTCCCTGTGCCTGTCCAGAGCAGATGTCCTTCCTTCCGCCCCTGCCTGCCTGGCTCCAGACCCCTGCACTACTCCCAGCCTGGCAGGGCAGGGCTCAGAGCCAGAAAGACCCTTCAAGCACACGATCTCCCTCCCCGCACGGACATCTGCAAATTCTTTGCATTTGCCTCCGAATCTCCCTCGCCACAGCTTTTCTGCCCTGATGCTGCAAACCCAAAGATGCCGCACCGCTCATTGCAATGCACTGGCTCAGCCCCATGACGTCCAAGTGTGCAGAGAGCCTTTGAAAAGCCCCAAACACTTGGTTTCAAGGGACAGGTACCTGCAGCTGGTCATCACCACCCTGGCATCAGGGCGGCTGCAGAACAAGTCCCGGCACAGCCCAGTGTGGAGCGGCACAGCCTGGCGTGAAGCTCTGCAGCCCGGCAGTGAATGCCTCCCATGGACTGCTTCCCCAGGAGTGGGAATGGGGACACCAGGACATGCAGCAGCCATGTGGATTCAAACACTGCAGTAATGGCCGGGGTGTTCACCCTGGACCCCAGCCCTCTGCTGCCACCAAACTGCATCCAACCCCACTGACGCCTCCCTGGAACTCGGCAGAGTATTAAAAACACCATAATGCCAAGCATAAGCAATTGATAGCAAAGCAACATCCCAGACACTGCTGCCTCCCATCTCCCTTCTCCATAGCTGATAGGGAGCAAACCCGTAGCAGAGGAGACCTTGGTGCCCAAGGTCTGGGATGATGCGAGGGCCAGACCAGCCCTGCAGCAGGGATGACACTTTCTCCAGCAGCCCCTTCCCTAGCTCTCCTGGGGGCTAGGGCAGGCAGCGAGACCCTTCACCAACACATCACACCCTCCATGGAGCCACTCCAGTTTTTACCAGCTGAGGATCCAGCCCACAGGCTCTTCAGCAGTGAGACCTTTTTCCTTTGTGCACCTTCTTCCCCTCCGAGGGCAGCCAGCACCTCTCACTGAGCAGCAGGAATATGCACAATCTTGGTACCACCTGCAGACAAGCCAGGACTTCTCCTGCTAGCCAGACAGACTTTCTCCTCCTCAGCGTTATTCAAGCACTGGCAAGAAGCCCCGGACAATTTGCACCAGCAACTGGCACAAATTTAAATTGAATGGAGTGATCAAGAAGCACAGTTTGTTTAAGCGTAAGCCCCTGGGGCAGACCCAGGCGTGGTTGTTGTATGTGCTGGGCAGGCTTGTGGTGTATAAAAACCATGTGGGCGAAGAAAGTTGTTTTTTCCATGCGTTTATGCATTTCAGACCCTTTCACTGTTACACAGAGCTGAACCCCAGTGGGGAGGGCCAGTGTCTGTCAGCAGAGCACAACGTGGATGGAGACAAGGGGCAGAAGCTGGCCTGTAAAGGTAGGTG
This sequence comes from Astur gentilis, assembly GCF_929443795.1. NCBI lineage: Eukaryota > Metazoa > Chordata > Aves > Accipitriformes > Accipitridae > Astur > Astur gentilis. The sequence continues at coordinate 15,153,059 of NC_064908.1, forward strand.
TGATGCTCCTGGGATCTGGGCTTCTGCTTGATTTCTCAAGTTTAAGGGTCTCACACTAGGTAGGACACATCCACAGTCACACCTTCCTGGCTTTCCTGACCCAAGGCAACACAGCTGCCAGGAGCATGTTCAACCATCCCATTAATCCAGGCGGAAGCAGGCTGTTAATATTAACAGTTTAATCCTCCTCTATAGATCACATCCTGCTAGGACAGAGCCACTGCTTGAATGAGACTGGGTCTTAAGGGCAGTATGTCTTTAAACTACAAGCCGTGCCTTAAAGCCCAAGCACAAGAAGTCTCAACCCAGGACAAGACCTACCAAACCCAATACCGCTAGCAAAAAACACTGCATTTTTTTTGAGAAACAATTAATAAGAATCAGGGCCAGGCTTTGAAAGTTTTGGTCATCAGATTAGTCTGACCCCAGGAGCTGTGCGGAAAAGATGGAAGGTTTTGCTGGAGGAGGAACTGAACTGCAGCAGGCAGAAAGAATGAAAAATTAATGGGAGATGCTTGAGAAAAGTACTTAAAAATAAAGGCCTCTAATAACAATCCTGCTTTGGAAAGATTATGGAATAAAAATCACCCTCAGCTCCCACACAGGTTGTTATTTATTTGACCAGCTGAATTACACTACAGTATTATAAATACATGTTTTTCCACTATTGCTATGCTGGGGAATTTCCTGGTGGCAGCTACATGAGAGGGTTAGTTGTGTAATAAATCCTTGTCAATGGAGCACAGGCACGTATGCTGGGGTGGCATAGCCTGGGCTCCAACCTGATCTCAAAGAGTAGCAGACGCTTTGGGCAATTACAGCTCAGATTCCCCCAAATTTTCCCAAACGAGCAATTATATCCCCACAGCCCAGGCTGGACAAAGAGCCTCAGGGGACTGCTCCAGCCTGGAGGAGACAGGCAGGCGGGTGGCACTTCTCCAGCGTGTTCCCACGTGCTGGTGGAGAAGGTGCAGAGCCCAGCTGGGATTTTACCTGCCCTGGGCCCGCAGCTCAGCCCACAGCTCCAAGAAGTGCTGAGCCATATTCCCGGCTTGTTCTGACGCTGCTGCAGGCGCCGGTGCCTTCCTTCCCTGTCATTTCTTCCTGCTTCTCCCAGCACAAAGCCTTGGAGCCCGCAGACATGCCCTGCCCCAGTGATCACTTGCCCTTAGCTGCACCGAGCCCTGGGAAATCCGGCTGCCCACGGGAGGTTGTGCCGTGCTGGCTCATCAAACACAGCTACGTTTTCAAGTAAAGGCATGAGCAGTTTAGCTATTCATTAAAGAGAAAGGCGTTCCACTTGCGTTCACTCCTTAGCCTGCATGAAAAGTCATATCGCTGTGATGCACCTTCTCCCCAGATGAATGAAATCCCATTGCTTCACCTGCAGGTCCCCATCCCCCAGCTCCTGGGCTCCCCACTGCTCTTTGCAGCATGTAGGATGGCAGAAAATACTGCAATGTCACTCAGCAGCAAAACCACCAGCATTAGCATCTCCTGAAACAAACGGGATGCTTCAGCCTTTGGCAAACTCGGGCAGATTTTGTCTGTTTTGCATTTTAAAGTGACTGTACTGGCTGGAGCTATCTGAGAGGCCTCAGGCACGAGGAATGTAGGATCAGACTCCTTCACGCTCAGAAGACCAGATGCCTGCAGCAGGAGAAAGCCAGCAGGAGAGGCCCAGGGAAGGGGCAGGGGTGCAGTGACTCCGGGTCTGAGGCAGAGGAGCGGAGGAAGCTGCTGTTCCTCAGCCAGCCCTGGGACAGGGACCAGGCCCAGGGCCAAGTGAGAGGCAGTGGCACGTCCTCCTACTTTCTCCTTCCAGCTCCATCCACCGTCCCTTCCTGCCCGTTCCCAGGCTGCTGCCCAGCTCTCAACCACTCTCCTGCCCCAAACTGTCATACCCACCCTGGCTGCAGGGGAGTCACTATGTCCCCTGCTGCTGTGACAGCAAGGAGACACTGGAAGAGAGGCCATCAGGCTGTGAGCATGTGGGAGGCAGATTATTTTCTCTTATTCTGAGCCTCATATGGATTCATGCCTGGGCTTTTTCTTAGAGGAAAGAATTCCTTGGCTATGCTGCTGTGTGCCTTCAGGGATGCAACCCAGCTGGGAGAAGTGCTGAGGGGCGAGGGAAGCTTTTTTCTCCTCTCCCCTGCTTTCTCTGTCTGATCCAGCTGGTTTGAAAGCTGGCTTTAGGCAGATCTGCACCTGCCACTGCTGCCATGGGGCAAAAGTGGGACACACGGGTCAGGGCTTGGGGTGTGTGGGAAGCCTGCATCTCTCTCACTTAGCCACACTGCAGCAACTCGTGATGTGTTTCTCTTCCCAAGAACAAGATCCCATCAGCTGTAAACAACAGGCAAAATCCACTTATGTTATTGCCCAAAAAGAGGGAGTTTCCCCGCCAGGCTGGGAGAGAAGAGAAACAAATCCCGCTGCCAAAAATTTCAGAATTGGGAAACATTTCCTAGGCTTCAAGCATTTGCAAAACTACAAAGTAAATGCAGATTCCCTGGTGGGATGCTCTTGAGCAAAAGCAAAGGTAAAGGATGCTGCGTGGTCCTGCCTCCACATGCTGTGTTATGGAAAAATGGGAATCAGGGCATGTTTTACAGCATTAAGAGCACTGGCTCACTAACAGGGCTGGGAGAGAAAGCAGATGTGGTCCCAGATTTCAGCCTTATGGAGACCTGACATTCAATAGCAGATGAGCAGCTTCAAGAAGAAAAGTAGAAAACAAACCAAGATGGACTTTCTCGTCTTCAGTGCCTGACCAAGGACTGTGAACAACTACTGTGTTGATCTGCAGGGCTCTGCTTGCCCTCAGAAGTGCAATAGGATGCCCAGTTTAAGATCAGGGACCTTTTTCGGCAGGTGGGTACCTCTCAGGTCCTGGGCTGTTAACCCTGCCCTGAAACCCAGGAAGAACAGCAGGCTTCAGAGCTCACCATTTTAAAGCCTTGTAAGTCCTGTTTTCAACAGAAAGGCATTTTCAAGTTGTTACAGAGATGTGGAAGCGTAGCACAAGAGGGAATGGAAAGGTCAGCACTTCATTGCCTGTCCCTGATCCCAGCTGAGAGTGGCTACACCATCCTGGCAAGATTGACTCTAGCCCTCCTTCATGGCCCTGCCGTAGAGCTTCACCCACAACAATGCTTTCCAAAACACAGAGCTTATGTTTAAAACCCCGAGTTCTCTGTGCCCCCTTCATCCCCCTAGACTAAACAGCAGCAATTCCTCCCACCCTTCCATATAGGTCATGTTTTCTAAATCTCTTTATCACACATGTTGATCTCCTAAATGCTATCACTTCCCAGAGCAAGGTCCTTGGCAGATGGAGGCTCGCTGGGCTTCCTAGAGCAGCAGACCAGGGCCTCCTTCTTGAAAGACCTGACTCAGACCTCCTCAGCAATTTGAAGTTTTTTGAGTTGAGTCACTTGTCAGCCCATAGCTATGCTCCAGATGCATGTCAAAACTTTCCCTTTCTTTTCCCTGCACTGGGTGATGCACAACATGTCTTACGAGCTTCCTTCAGCATCTCAGCAGCCAGGAAAAAGGTGGCCCAGGTCTCCACTCTGACATTATTAATAAACACCCCGCATATGCAATGCTACAAACACCCTCCCCATAATCAGACTGGAAAGCAGGGAGTAATTTAGCTGCATCATTTACAGCCTGTGTTGCCTGGAAACTTTTATTTGTGTTGTTGTCTCAGCTGCCCTCTTGCTCACAGTGGTGGGAGCACCCACAGAGCATGACCCAGGCTGAAGTCATGTCCTGAGGCAGCAGAGCAGGAGATAAGGAAAAAGAAATGAAGCTCACAGGACCCTGCCTAGACATCAGAGCAGGGATTACATACCCGGTGCAATGCAACATCTACTGCACTTGAAAGTTAAAAACAGTCTACATATTTCCCAAACCCACAGTGCGGAAAGAGAAGGGGATGTAGGACCATACAACCTCCCAGAGTGATTCCCTGACTTTACCAAGACCAGAATTTGGCCTGAATAATGCAAGGAAGTAGAGAAACCTCTCCATGCTACTCCACAGGCAGTGGCGCTTGGGCTAACTATCCTAAGATTTCTTCCCTGCCTGAATGGTCCACCAGCAGGACTCCAAGAACCTGCCTGGGTCCCATGCTTTGATTACTCTCCTGATTTGCAGGTTTTTGTCCTTGCATCCACGATGTGTGCCCAGAAATCTGCTCCACCCTGTGTTTATCCAACTCCGACTGCTCTACTCAGCCCTCCACGAGGACATACGTGCTCATTACAAATATTTACAAAGCAGCGGAATGCATCGCTCTAGCGCAGCACATTTCTGTCAACAGTGCCACCAACTCAGCCAAAACTGAACAAGAAGTGCTCCTCCATTAGCAGGACGGAAGCTGGATCCAGGTGGGAAGGCAGCTGTGAAAAGGGTGTAGGGACAGGAGGCTACGGGATGCTGCAGCCACATTAGCAGGGAAAGAGCTGTCCCACAAGGTGAGTTAGGCAACAGAAATGGGTAGGAGCTGTGCTGCACCATACCACACTGGGGAAGTTCATGTGCGTGTTCAGTGGTGGAAGGGAACTGTTGCTCTTCAACAGGAGCAGGGAGCCTGTTGGGTTGTACCAGCTGTGGGGCACATCATGGTTTCAAGATAGCATATGCCCCTGTGGTACCTAGCGATGGACTGAGGCTCTCTGGCCCCATACAACCTGGTTCATCCAGTCTTCAGAAGTCAGAGATTAACTTAAGCTCTGAGTCACAAGGTTTAATTCTCTTTCTTGCAAATTTGTTGTCATACATGATGGTAATGCTTGATAATTACATGTGTCAAGTCATTGTCCAAACTGTTAAAATTAAATTACTTTCTGGGACAGTAAGTTCCATAATGAAACACAATTTAAATTAAGATGATGACGATGATGATAATATTAATAATAATAATCTTTTTATGGGATCTCCTTCCCCTCTTGTTCATGTCAGAGAGACATGGGGGGAGTTAGGAAGAACAGCAATTCCTGCTCAGCTTTGTCTAGCATACTCCTCTTTCGATATATGTCTGTGAAATCACCTCTTACTCAGCTTTACCACAGTCCCATTCGCTTTCATCTCTCTTCAAAGGAGATTCCTCCATGCTTTTGATTATCCCAGTCATACTTTCTTTTTTTCCTCCAACGCTGAAGCAAGCAGATGACCAGCACATGACTGTCAACTCCTTTCACCCCTTGCACTCCAACCATCCTTCAGCCTCCTAGTAGCTCATTTTTCTTTTAAATGCCACCGAGTCCTCACTGAGGGGTCTAGGATGACTCCACACCGAGTTATTTAGTACTCTGGAGGGGCTACTGCCAAACTGAAGGAATTCCAGCTATGTTCTTACAGAAGACAGCCCTGGGACACTCACTGCGCAGCTATCCAGCAATAGATCTGGCTTGCTCAGCTCTTCCTTTAGGGCCTTTCTGTATCCTCCGGCACAGTCTCCTCTCTTGCTATGCTGTTAGCATGGACTTAACATTGTTTGTGTAGAGCATGTTGGTTCTCCTGTTTTCAGCTTGTTCCAGCTCACTGTTGGCCACAGGTTCCCAGCTCTCAAACACACATTTTAACAATAGCTGGAAACTAAAGTCCTGCACGCAATCCTTTATTTTAGCAGAGCACATTTTTCTTCCTGTTAGATAACATATCTCCCAGAAAAAGAACCTAACATTTTTAGATCCCTTCCTGACCCTCCATCCTTATTTAACATTGACAAATCTGTATGGGAATGATACTTTCCAGGTTGTTCACAGTAAGATGAGAGGCATAAATTAACAGGTCCTCATACAATACTTCAGCTGGACATTGCAGAAGTAAAAGAATTAAATACCTTTTAGCTGGTCCTGCTTAAATAGAGGGACACATTTCTGAACACTGAGACCTAGTGACAACTGCACATTGATCTGTTTTCAATAAGTGTGTCACTTGTCCCTCCACAAGAAAGTACAGACATGCCTCGTTCAGTGCACAGGAGGAACAGCAACCTGTATGTGGCCGGACAAGCCTGGAAGCTGGAGCAAGGGGACTGGGAAAGCCACCCAGCGTGCTTGATGGTGCTCACTACAAAGGGATGAGAGCAGAGCTGGTGGCTACAGCCTTTCTGTGAGATTTACCTGCCCAAGAGCTCTTTCACGTCCAACCTACACAACCACCAAAAGGAGTTCCTGTACAGTGTGATGCTTTTCCCCTCACACTGCAGCACTCAAGTCAGTTGAGTAAGTGGACTTCAGTGTCTGTTTGCAGCCACTCAAGTTCATGTTCCTAAACTACAAGATCCTCCCCAAACTCTCAATACATGTAGATAATTTCAAAATTTGCTCCTGGATTTTATTTTTTCTCTTTCAGTAACACAAATGAACCAATCCAGAAAGAACCTAGAAAAAACCAAGATGACTTTTTTTTTCTATCAATCAGCTAAATGGAGTGGTTGAGTGAATTCATTTTGCATCAAGCTAGTGTGGAGTCAAAGTTACACCCACAGTACAGGAGTGACCAGCATGGGTAGGACAGAGCTCTACCCTGGGTGTAAGGGACAAACACAGGCAGGCTCTAGAGAACACACTCCTTCCTGGAAAATGGGCCCGAGACTGTCAACTCCAAAAGGCCACATGGAACAGGACCACCTCAGGCCCTACAAAGCCATCTTTCTCCAGCTGGCTGCTGAAGTCTGCTATTGTTTAGCGGAAACAGCTGCACAATAGCTTGTCATCTCAGGGTTTCACTCTGCACTGGAGTCCTGGTCTAAGAGATGCTATTCTGGGTGATTTCTTCACCGTTCTCAGTTGTTCTCAGCATCAGAGGCAGAAGAGACACCACACAGGTCAGAGATGGACTGGAAAGCTCCTGATGGCAAGTCACCAAACAGGAGACACACTTTGGCTGTCCTGCAATGACAGCCTGATGTCCAAACCACAGAGATGGACAGATCTGGTGCAATTTCCAGGAAGCCTCCTCACTGCAGTCTCCAGAGAAATCACCACATCCCTCCTTGCTCAGGAGACCTCACCACTGGTGCCAAGGTTTGCTGGCTGCTAGTGCCTGTTGTTCTCTGGTTACAGATCTCTGAGGTTCTCTGACAAACCAGGAGCCTGAAGAGAACCTGCTGTCCTTTATTGTTCACTGGCAAACTACCTGGTGCTCCTCTCTTGCCTCTCCTCGGTAAGTACTGAGCCCAGCTCCGTAACATCCACAACTGTCCAAGGGCAGCCAGACCTGGCCTGTCTGAACAAATGGGGAAATTATTACAGCAGCAAATAGTTGGTTTCTCCTGGTGAACCTCCTTGTTCCTCAACGCCAACCGCTAAAGCTGATTAAGACAAGGCAGAGGTCTTTATTCAAGCATGAGTTGGAGACAGAGGAGCAGGAATAACAGAAGCAGCAGTCAGAATAGCTGCTTTGCAAGACTAATTTTAGTGACCTGTATTTATGGCTCTTCCACAGAAGATGGGTGAAAGAGCAGGGTGTTTAGTTTTGCAAACCCCAAGATAAACACAGCCTCTGATTCTAGTCCAACCCAAAACCTACTGAGCACTTTTAAATCCTCTTTCACCTAAGGGTCCCAAAGCGTTGGATGGGGATGTCTGCTTAATAACACCATCACCTTATGTACTTTGGATTAAATACAAGCCACTCGCCACATCAGAGCCCATGACTGGCGTTAGGGCACAGAGTTACTCATGCCCTGTAATCCTCTTCCTGTAGCAATCCTCCCCCACCATGCAAGTATAGTGTTTTCTTATTTCATCAAGTTCAAGTTTCATCCCTTTCACACAGTTTGTATCTCTAAATTATTATTTGCAACAGAATTCAAATTTTAAGATAGAATATGGGTTAAGGTTTTCCTATTATTTCTTGTTCTCTCAATGAGAGCTATTGCTACACACAGCAGACAGGCTCATGTGAGAGCTGTTCCACTCCAGCTGCTTCCAAGCCAGCCTGAAGAACAAAACCAGAAATCAGGTCCCAGACCCAGACTGGAGTCCAGTCAAAGCCAAAAAGGAACAGTCTCCAGTTTCAGATTCTGGGCTCAATTTTAAAAAGAAGGGGAAAAAACAAAGGCAGGACTGAGGCGGGTGAAATCCAACTCTCACAGCATCCCCATCTTACCAGTGAGGAACCTACAGCACAAGGTTTAATTCTCTTTCGTGCAAATTTGTTGTCATACATGATGGGAATGCTTGGTAATTACATGCATCAAGTCATTGTCCAAACTGTTAAAATTAAATTACTTCCTGGGACAGTAAGTTCCATAATGAAACACAATTTAAATTAAGATTATAATAATAATCTTTTTATGGGATCTCCTTCCCCTCTTGTTCATGTCACGAAAAGACACACAGGGGATTAGGAAGAACAGATGATATGACTTACCCAGTGTTGCTCAGAGCTGGGTGAGAGCACCTTGGCTTGACCCCTGGAGTCCAAATGCAGTCCCCAGATCTAATCACTAAACCACAGAGGATGTCTGCACCAGGAGTGTTTAGTTTACAAGTCAAAACAGAGTCTAACTGCCAGCATGCAAGTGCAACCCGATAGCCCATCCACTGGGTCTATCACTACCACCCCATACATTATTCATCTCGATCTTGCACAACACAGGCCTTGAAATCAGAACCCAGAAGCAATTAGGCAGGAGTAGAGCCAGCTCTGCAGCGGTGAGGGGTGAAAAGGCGAGGCTGGTAAAACACTGGTCCCACACCCTGCTTTGCTTTCCTCAGTTCCTGCCCCGAGGGTGCCTCTCTCAGCTGCCAGCCCAGGTGGATTTGCATGGTCCATAGCTGGCTGCTGCTTATTTGCACCTGGCTTTGGGTGGTACCATTAGACCCTGAGCTGCTGTATCCTCTTGCCCTGCAACAGCAGATGCCCAAGCCAGCACGTAAAACATCCACCTGAGCCACCCCAGTGTCCCTGCAGCACTGGTATTTAAACTCTTAACAGCAATTTTCTCCAAGCTATACCTTAACATCTTTACTCCGGGCACCAAAACCTACATAAGCTTGGAGTGTGTCTATACCATGAAACTCCGTTTTAGAAATGGACACCTGTTAAGATCACCCAGCCACAGATTAAAAAACTGTTCTCCTCAAAGCCTGTCGCTATGGCAGTCTTGGCACCTCCTGTTGAGATGAACAGAAACCTCTCTTTTTTTTCCAAAGCCAAAGGGCAGGCTGCCTCCATCCCTTCTCCCTCTGAAGCACATAGCGGTCCATGGAGGAGCAGAGCCAGTCTGGCTGCTGGGCACCTAAATAACAACCCCTGCTTGTTCTGAGAAAGACCTTCTCCATCCATCATTGCTTGATGGAGTTGGTATGAATGAAAGGTCAAACAGGTTTCAGCACCAGGTCTCACCCTATAAAGAGAAGAGGAGTGCCCTGCCAGCCTTTTACCTTGTACTTATCTAGAAAACATTACCTTTCAAAGAAGTTCCCATGGGAGGCAAGAAATGTGAGACAGCAGCTTCCCTCACCCACACCAATGCTGTAGCTCAAGCATGGCTCTAAACACGTCTCCCCTACTTTTCACTCCTATCCCTACCAGGTAACATGACCTGTGTAGCTCCACCTGCTGAAAACCACTTGATACCAGATTAAAAATCACATTTGTCTCCTGCTGCAGAGACTGTCAGCGTTCACCACAGCCAAAGGGCATCAGCAACATTGATAAACCTTGCTTGATCCTCAGCTGCTGTACATTGCTCTGGGCAGTTTTGTACCAGTGTAGACCAGGTAAAGCTCTGGTTTGGACCACCATTGCACCCAAATACTGTAAGGTCCTTGGGGCTGGTTATTCATTCTGCTTGTACAACATAGTGAAACTCTGGTCTCTGACTGCAATAGAAGCTCAGGCAAAAGGGCTTTAAGGTTGGGCATCTGGATGCGAAACCCTTTCCTCTTGTTGTAGGGAAGAACATCTCAATTGCATTTTCTAGAGACAGCAAACAGAACAAAGAAACTGCACCATACTGGTACATCAGAATTTTACAAGGGTTCAGATGTGATCAAAGGAATTATTATTTCACAAGGGCAGATTTATTTGGACACATATATGATGTTCCACTTCACCCAAATCCCAAGCTCATCCATACCTTTCTTTGTTGGACTGTCCCTTTTCACACAGACACTGACCAAGGACACACACTGACCCAAGGGACTCTGTGATTTTGTACCCTTGACAAGGATTTTTAAGCCTGCCCAAGGCAAATCATGGCTCCAGCTCTTGAGTAAAGATTTCAAAGACAGAAGAGAATTGCTAAACCCTTTGCTATGAACTACCATGTTAAGAAGAACTTTCATCATTTGCAAACCTAAATTTTCCTACCTGCAAGAGAAGGATGACAGTCTCTTGACTCCCTGGGTGTTGCTAGGATTAGACAATGTTTGCTCAACATTAATGTAGATTTTGGTGTCTTGTGTTATTGCTACTGTCACATTATAGAAAGGTCAATGAACACATTTCAGTGAGTCAGAGCCCTTCCACAGTGTTAGTGTAGTCCTCAGAGCTTAGCCAGCCTCTGTATTTGGATAAAGCCCAGCACAAACCCACTCTTAAAAGATCCCAACGTACGTCAGAGTAGCAGCCCTTTCCTGTCGCTGCCTCATCTCTATGTTTAGGATAAGGAGCGCTTGGAAGATGATGCTGAAATTGAAGCAGGGAAAGAAAACAAACTGAAACCACACAAATGGGGGGGGGGGGGGGGGCAGGGTAAAAATAAACCAAATTCCCCTCAGAAAAACTCCGAGCATTAGAGAGTGTCTAGCTAGAGTCAGAAGGCAGGGATAGAAGATATGTGTTTAGGTAGAAATTAAACCGAACATAGGGAAAAATGAGTCTCCTACTTCTTCTTCTCCTCCAGTTAGAAACCTTCAGCAAGAACCTCTTGACAGCCCAGCACCTCACATAGAACAGCAGTCATGTTACCAAACCTTTTTCATAAAGCACATGGAAATATTGAGGACCTTATACATTCTCCAACAATAATAGAGACTTCTTCTGGGAAAAGCATTGACCCTACAATTCTTACCTGGAAAGCTCTTGTACTCCATGAACTCAAGGCAGGGCTGCAACACCGATTCTTAGCACCCTGTCCCCTGGCTAGAAACATTATGTTTCTTGGCACATCAGACAAATGTGAGGTTTGCTGCCTCGTGATCAGAAAGCCATGCTAACCAGCCATATCCCAAATTCTCTAGGCTGTCTGCCATGTAGCTGCGAGCCCAAAGTCCCGAGAATGCTGAGTTTAAACCAACAACGTACAAATCAAACTGCGGGTGGGTGACAGAAAATTTCAACACACTGAAAGCAGAGCCAGGCCAGGCAAAGCTCTCATCTGGGACTTTCTTCTCTCCTCATCCTTGGCCTTAAGTACTCCATCTCTGCATCCTTTATCTCTCCCTTTGCAACACATACACCCCATTTCTACTACCTCTTCTATCACAATAGGTTTAGCACTCTGAATTACTCACTGCAAACACCCCACATCCTCTGGTTCATACCACTGCTCCCCAAATCCCTATCTTCCGTCTTCCCATAATCCCCCCATTCCCTTACCTCTCCCACACCCCCACCTTCCCACCACACCACTTCTACTGCTGATCAACACAACAAATCACAGATACTCGAAGCCAACTGTTGCACACCAAACACTTTTTGAAAGTGCTACAAATTTTCAGTACCTTCAGCTTGTAGCAGCTAATTCAAGATGATCCACTGCTGGCTGACCACCACTACCCCCTGCGCTGGTCAGGAGAACAGTGTGAATACATGACAGGATACCAGTTCAGCGGCCAGGGCACAGGAAGGCATTGAGATGGAAGAACAACATGCTCATCAGCACAACACAACAGGCAACAAGAGTTGCAGTGTGGACTGTGTGTTGCGGGGTCTGTGCTCCACTTGGAGCTTCCAGACAGCTGTTCAAGGAAATTGCCATCAATGTCAGCCTCACCACCACTATTAGACATCTCATCCATGTCTGGGCCCAGCTTGAACCCATTTAACTTGTAAGGGATAATGAGATAACAGCATGACATGTTGCAGCTGAAGGTTATTTAAACACCCATCTGGTACCTGTTATGCAGCATACATCCTATTGTTGTATAGGAAATATATGCCACCTCCCTCCCACATGGAAAGGAGAAGATCTATAGATGTGTCCCATGCTACCCATTCTTTTTGCATAGATGAGGTAATTCTCCTTCTTTGTGTTCTTTCTAGCATATCACTTTGCATTTCCTGTCTGCACTATGGGACATGCAGTCCCTTCCAGGCTGGCAAGACTTTGTGAAAGGACACAAGACCGCAATGAAAAATTTACTATGGACATCTCATTCCCCCTTCACACATCAGTCAAAAGAGGCTCCACACCATCCAGATTTGAAAGGGTGAACCATAAACCATGAAACCGATTCACCGTTTGCAAGACACAGCTTGGCACTAAACTTTATCCCAGAGAGATTCAGGGGTGACAGTTTATTTCAGCTTATTCCAACTCTCCATCTTCCTTTGTGGAGGATAACTTTGGCTGTTCTTGGTCTCCTGCTGAAATTGCTTATGAAGATTTGTTCTCTGTGAGCCCTCAGCAGCCATGAGGGCCGGGTTGTGTGGTATCCCAAGAAATCATATTTCATAACACGAGTGGTCGGCTTTGCAGATGTGTACTCCTCTCTCTTCTGTTTTTCTCGGGCATGACTCAGTTTTCTGCAGACGTTGTTCTACCCTGTAAATCCTGGACCAAAACCTTTGTCTGACACCCCATCTAGTGTTCAGCACAGACAAATGCAGACGACCGGTGCATCAAGGAAACAGTTGACTGGAAAATTCCCAGCATTTTTTCAGTGGTATTAAACCACCCTTGTAAAACTATCATTTGAGCCGTCTTGGAGAGCTCTGACAGAGTCCAGGCAACATGGAAACCTGCATATGCCACTGCCAATTCCTCCCTCTGGCCTCTGTGCAGCCTCCGGGTGTCCTAACAGAGAGATTGCAGCCAGAAAGCTCAGCAAACCCCACTCCTCAGGTGTTAGCTCCTCGCAGCCCAAACCCTGAGGCTCTGAGGACACCCCTCTGTAGGTGAGACATCTGGGCAAACCACCTTGGAATAATGAGCCAAGAGCCTAAGCTGTGCCCACATCGAGATGGCAGCTGACAGCGAGGACTTCTTCAAAACAGGGAACAACAGGGCTTCCCAGGTGCTCGGCAGTTGGCAGCACAGGGCACTCATTTCAAAAGAAATGTCAAATCTTGAGCATGTATTTTGTGTACTAAATAACGCTGCTCAGTGTTTTTCCAATGAGATTTTAAAAATAAAATGAGAATTACTTAAATGTCTTTTCACATTTTTTTCATTAAAAAAAGTGTTTGCTGAGAAAATGAAAGCTGTTTCAGCATCTGTCCTTCCCCTTTCAAACACACTTATTTGGTGGTGCAGTGGATCATAAAGTTATCAGGACAAAATATCTGCTCTGAGAACTTGGTTTTAATAAACCAGCTTTGACATGTTCAGTCCTGTGAGTTGCAGAGCTCCGGCCGCTGCTACAGAAATCTTTGGACTCTGGGATGCTAGCTGCACAACCCACTCTGAACTAAGCCCAAAACAAGCATCACTATGTTCTTGGTTAATCACCAGACCAATTAGCACCTTGGTTAAGATGCAGTGAGGTTCCAGTCCTGCTCCCCTCAGAGCTGGGATTTTTCTGATGAAATTCTTCCTCCACCCACATGGCAATACCCTGTTCACAACACTTTCAGTTCTCAAGGAGTAGCGTGATAAGTCTGTTAACTCATTAACACCTCCAGCTTACAGACTTGGCTTCCATCCTCTTCAACAGCCTCAGGCCCCACGCTCCAGGAAGTTATTCTGCAATTTCTGTTTTGCTTTCCTTTCCTGCTGAGCCAGGCTGGCTTTCAGTTCCCACCATGAAGCTTCTGAATGCTGCTGTATTCTTTATTCTTGTGCCCACTTTGACGCCAGCTTTGGACCCTCTCAGCACTTCAGTCCTCATGGGGAGTGCTGCTGTCGCTTGGCAGCTCCTCTCCTCTCAGTCCTGGCTCAAGTGCAGTCTCCTGGAATGCTGCAATATGAAGGACACACTGAACTTCTCAGGTAAGGCAGCGGCAAGCACACCTTGAGCCAAGTTGTCAGTGGGACCAGCTGATGGTCCTTCCCAGGGTGGTGAGGGCTTCCTTTTTAATGCCAACCTCCTTTGGGGTGGTTGTGGGAAGGTAAGAGTTACTGCCCACAGTGGCTCTAGAAGGCAAAGGCTGTACTAACCTAATATTGCTTATCCCACAAGTGGTCATGTACGCTGCTTCTCACGGCAGTACTGGAGCATTTTCCTTGCTGGTGTCTTGGTTTATATTGGCAGAAGCAGGCAAAATTCTGGAGGTGAATTCAAGGCTAAGAGCTAATGAAATAATCCCACATCTTGAGACAGACACCCCAGTGGTATCCCACACCCCAGTTGGTGGCTGCCTGAAATACAAGTCAAATGAGTAGCAATTAGTGGTAGGTCTAGATTCAAAACATGCTGCTTCGCTTGCCTGAGACAAGCAGGCTGGCAGTCCTCAGTGATTGGGGAAGAAAGGGTTGTTTCACTCTGCCTGCAGGGAACTAGTGCGTGGTCTGAAAAAGAGCTTATGCAACAATCTAACCACAAACTCCTGATCCTGCCACTTAGAAATCCCCCTTCTCTTTGTCATGGGATTACAAATATTGCTTCATTTCAGTGCTGGGCCACAGATTTCAAAACAAATCCTCAACGGTTGGAGACCTGTGTGCCTCCAGGTACTTCAGTATGTCACTTCCTACCAGCTCTGGATCTGGCTGCTTACAAACAGGCTGTTTGCTAGTACTTTAGCCAGTGAAACACCAGTTGTGGTACTTTTTTTTAAGAGAACTTGATACAGCAACAGAAGCACATTTTTCTATAAATGTAAGGTATACTAGATGCTACTAAAATAGTTAACAAGAATTTAGCACATGCAATGAACAAGTCTCTGCAAATACCTTAGATCCCATCCTAGGACTTTATAGGAGACAGTAGCTGCAATACCAGTGGGAGTCCTGCCTATCTCATACAAACTGCTTGGTTCCCATAAATGCTATCAAGAGTCTGATTCACGAGTCTGTACCTCAGCTGGATTCTCTGCTGATTCACAATCTTGTTATGGCCAGAGGGTGGCAAACATTTGTTCTCCCTGATGGTCATTCAGCTGCAACAAAAAAAAAAAGGAGAGGAATAATATGGCATTTTCTGACTATTCTCTCCCCTCATTCCTTCAGTTATAAAGATGGATTTGGACCGAAAAGTCTTTGGCCAGCATCTTGCTATCCAGATAGTTCTGAGAGCTCTGAGCGCAAATATGCACTCCAAACGGCCCAGGAAGCCCCTGGTGATGTCCTTCCATGGCTGGACTGGAACAGGCAAATCGTTTGTCAGCAGTATCATTGCAGAGAACCTCTATCGGCTTAATATACCAAGACGGAAGTTTGTGCACCACTTCAGCACAGTACTGCATTTCCCACACCTTTCTCATACCCATCTCTATAAGGTACTTCAAGCTTTATCTCACTTTCTCCAATTTATCTGCAACTGCGAGTGCAAATCCCAGATAATTTTGCCTCTTCTCACAGGAACAGCTGCAGAATTGGATTCGAGGCAATGTCAGTGCCTGTCCAAGGTCCCTTTTTATCTTCGCTGAAATGGATCAGATGCCACATGGCCTAATAGACTCTATCATGCCATTCCTTGGCTACCATGAAGAGATTGATGGTGTTTATTATGGCAAGGCAATCTTCATCTTTCTGAAGTAAGGAAAGTCAAAGGCCAAAAGGGAATTACGGTCCCACAGAATCAGCAGGGACAAAGGGAGTAACAGCTGCTGATAGGTTTGTGGCTGACTGCAGCGTGGCTGAGCAGCTCAAGGTGCCTCACTGCCTTTACAGAATTTTATCAATGAACATGCCCAGCCATCATGTCAGCCAGAAGATCTGAGCTATTCAACACTATAGAGGTGACCTGTCCCTGGGGTGAAAAGGTTCCCATTCCTCAAGTGAGCTTCCAAAAGTACTGGAGATGCCACTTCCACAGTGGTCAGTAAATATGTTTTCTCCAGCTCTGTAACACCACTGTTAGGCAGAAAGGTCTTTGTAGGATGGATGTGACCCCCCTAGGTAGCTCTTTAGATGCAGAGAGGGGGAAACTCACCTATTGAAGACCACTTGCATACACAGATCAAGGCAGCACAGTTCCTCCAGGTATTTTTCCTGGGAAATCCCTTTGCTGAGGGTCACCCCAGCTCTGTTCACATTGCATGACTGAAGCAAGCCCAAACCCCAGGCTTTGGCCTGGCGTACCTCTCAGCTTGCCTTTACATTCAAACACATAGCCAACTACCCATTTCAGCTTGGGGCAGCAATTACCACAGTGAGTAGCAGCTTGTTAGAGAGCCTCTCAGTAATACCTGGCTGTATGACCAATCCCCCTGCTCTGCTGCAATGACAAACGCAGTTGTTCAAGCCACTGTGCCAGAGGAGTGCTCATACCATCAGACACTGCTGTCATTTGGGAGACAGTGTAGTCCTTCTCACTTCCCATCTCTGTGCAACACCCACATGTGGGAACATCTCATCTCCACTCCAGTGCAGAATCACACAAAGTGACTTAAACCACTGCTGAGATCTGAGCAGTAAAGATGGCAAAAATACAGCTCTAATGAGCCAGTGAATCTCTTTCCTAACAGCAATGCAGGTGGAGATAAGATAACAGAGATTGCCCTTGATTATTGGAGAAGTCTGAAGAGAAGAGAAGACATTCCTGTGAAGAAGCTCCAGTCTCTGCTCTCAGAGGAAATTTTCAGGAACAGAAACAGTGAGTACCTCTGGGCTCAGTCCCAGGACTGCTGATGTCTTCTGCAAAATGATCCATGAAGTACGCAGCAACACACTGGCCTCCACAGCACACCAATGGTAAAGCTCCCTGTTCTTTCTGCCAGGTGGTTTCTTTCACAGTCAACTGATCCAGAAGAACCTCATTGACTATTTCATCCCTTTCCTTCCTCTTGAATATAAACATGTGAGACAGTGTGTCCGGGAGGAGCTGCGCGTGCAAGGGCATCCCGAGGATGAAGACCTCATAGCAGAGATTGCCTTGGCAATGACTGACTACCCCAGTGAAGAAAGGCTCTACTCCAGCAAAGGCTGCAAGACTGTAGCCTCCAGAGTGGCTCTGAGCATCTAAGCATTACCAGGCTGAATGCCTCATCTTGACCACATCATCACCATTCATCATCTTGATGAATGCCTCATCAAGACCACAGCAGATGGAAGAACAAGTAACTCCCTTTCCCCTCCCTGAAGCTCAGTCTACACGCTCTTCCCTGAAGGGATTCAGGCTGTCCTGTACCAGAGGCACCTTCTGTAGTGCCCCTGAATAAACACACTGGACACTGCAACAATCGTGGTATAGAGTAAGCAGAAGAGGGACATATATGGTTGATGAGGTTTGCACTCTTTGTCACAGAAACACTCCTGAACGAAAGTATTTTGAAGAGGAAAATCTCTCACTTTTGTGGCAAGAGCGTTTGCACCTTAAGTCCCAGCATTGCCCTAATTAATAAAATCTGTTAACAAATGACATTCTCAGTAATAGTGTCAGTCTGTTTTATGTTGGCTGTCACCTGTGTATCTCACAGAAATCGCACCGGAGACCAGCACCACTGTTCCTGCTTTACAGGTGTGGAAACCCAAGCACAGAGGATGAGTTTTCCAGATTGTCCAGCAGGCCCCGGTCAGCAGCAGTGTTCTGGTTCAGCAGCCCATCGGTGCGGCACCGCCGCCTCACGCCGATGCGGTTACCCCATCCTGGCTGAGCTGTCTACGTTGCGCAACACAGTGCGCCAGTGCTGCTGGTCGTCAAATGAAAAGCATGCAGAAAAGCCCTCCTTATCTCCACACCATGTCCCCACACCATTTCTCCCGCAGGCCGCGGGCAGCTCCTCCACGGTTTGCTCGGTCCAATGCAACCACCCACGCCTGGTGGTGTGCTCCCGACCCTGTCAACCCCAGCCGCCAGTGGGGAAAGAGGGAGAGGAGGCTTACGCTTGTGGCACGGGATGGGGAACGGCATTTGCGCCGGTGTCCTGCAGGAAAAGCCGGTGGGGTAGAGGGGAGGGACGGGGACAGGAGATGAGGCCTGGGTGGCTCTGAGGGGTGACGGCAGGGACGCGGCCTGGCTCGCTCTGAGGGGAGCGATGGCACCCAGCCCGCCCCGAGGCGATGGAGGCGATAAGGACTTCACGAGCCTCGCTTCTCCACCTCAGGGTGCTAATGCCGTCATGCAGCGCCCCCAGCGTCATCCCCCCCTGCCCCGTTCCGTCACGGCTCGCCGCCGTTGTCAAAAGGGCAGCGAATGCCGCCCGTGCCCTTCACAAAGATGGCGGCGGCGGCTACGGGGCGGGGGCATTTGCCCGCCCGCAGCCGGTGGCGGGCGGAAGCGGGGCCGGGCGGGAAGCCGCCATGCTGCGGGCGGTCGGGCTGCTCTGGCTGCTGCTGCCGGGGCTGGCGGCGCTGGAACCGCTCAGCGTGGGCCTGGCCATCGGCGTCGCTTCGGCTCTCACCGGCTACCTGTCCCACCCCCGCTTCTACTGCAACTACGTGGAGTGCTGCCCCAGCGCCGGGCAACGCCTCAACGCCACCGGTACGGCGGGGGCTTGGGGGGGGGGGACACGGCACCGGGCCGCCCTGGGCTCCCCGGCCCTGCCCCGGAGCTCGGCCGGTAACTGGTCACTGACCGGGGCGGCCCCCGGTGTGCCTGGCAGTGGCCGGGCCGTGCTGAGCCCCGTGCCCGTTGGTGGCCGTGCCGAGCTCGCCCGGTGTGTGACCGGTGCCCAGAGCCCGTTGGTGGCCGTGCCGAGCTCGCCCAGTGCACGGCCAGTGAGCAGCAGCCGTTGGTGGCCATGGGGTGCTGAGCTCTCCCTCTGCCCGCAGCACTGAAGGCGCAGCTGGACACCAAGCTCTTTGGGCAGCACCTGGCCAAGGACGTGGTGCTGAAGGCGGTGATGGGTTTCAGCAACAACCCCAGCCCCAAGAAGCCGCTGACGCTCTCGCTCCACGGCTGGGCCGGCACCGGCAAGAACTTCCTCAGCCAGATCTTGGCGGAGCACGTCCACCGCCCCGGCCTGCGCAGCAAATTCGTCCATCTCTTTCTGGCCACCCTGCACTTCCCCCATCATGACCAACTCAAGCTCTACAAGGTGAGGAGGCACGCAAGGGAATCCAGTTACCCCGAGTCCCTAAACCCCCTAGTACGGAGGTTTGGCAGTTTGTGCTGCACGCCTCCCTCAGATACCTGGCAGCTGGAGGAGTACAGCTGGGTATTTCCAAAGTTGGTGCTTAGGAGAGATGGAGGGGGAAATCCATGCAGAAAGTGAAAGGCACCAAAATACTGAGAAATCCAAAGTGAGAGTAATTTCCTAGTGCTGTCCTCTCACTGATGCCATCTGGTGATGCTTGCTGTTAGGAAAGATTCCCGTCATCAAAACTGCACGTACTGGTTGGCTGGGATGGAGGTGACTTCCTCCATAGCACTCCCCGTGGTGCTGTGTTTTGCGTTTGGGCTGGTAAGGCACCAGTGTTTTGGCTGTTACGGAATAGTGCTTGCACAGCCTCAAAGCTTGCTTTTTTTCCCCACTTATAGCGAGCAGGCTGGGGTGGGCAAGAGATTGGGACAGGACACAGCCAGGACAGCAGACCCCAGTCGGTCAAAGGGATATTCTGTACCATATGCTGTCATGCTTAGCAATAAAAACTGGGGTAGAAAAAGGAAAAAGTGGGGGGCATTGGCTTCCAATGTGGCTGTTGCTCTAAACACTGGCTGAGCATTGGTCTGCATATGTCAGGGGGCTGAGTGATTTCCTTTGCTTGTTTTTTCCTCTTTCCATCACCTATCAAACTGTCTTTATCCCAGCCCGTTAATTTTCTCATTTTTATTCTTTGTCATCTCTCCCCCATCCTGCTGGGGGAGTGCTTGGCTGCTGGCCGGGTCAACCCACCACATACCGTGCCATGAGAAAGTGTAGCCTGCAAGAGACATTTTTCAAGTGACTTCATTCCTTGACATTGGAGAATTCTGATCTTCATGTTTTAATGTTTGAAGGTACCCAAAACTGAAGTACTGATAGATGTGGTTTCTATATGAAAGGCACAACACTGATTTTATTTTTTAAAACAAAAAGAAGCTTTCTTTTCTCCAAGACTTCTGATCTCAGCCTGGTTTTCATGTCTTATCCATGCACTAAGCAGAAAGAATCAGAAAGTCTTTCCTCCATGAGCAGGAAAAGAATTCACATTTAAATTCAGTGTCATGTGTCAAAGGGATCAGTCACAGAGTTTATGGTCCTCCCTCAGGAAAATGTATAACCATTGAGTGTGGGATGCTGACATTTGAAAAGGTGTCCCTAGGGTCTGTCACATACAAGCATCTTGCAATACATCTGGAAGAGACCTAGTTTTTGAGTGTTTTTCAACCTCTTGTTCCAGGAGCAACTGCAGAACTGGATTCGGGGCAACGTCAGTGCCTGTCCCCACTCTATCTTCATTTTTGATGAGATGGACAAAATGCATCCAGGTCTCATTGATGCCATCAAGCCATTCTTAGACTATTATGAGCAGGTTGATGGGGTGTCCTACAGGAAAGCCATCTTTATCTTCCTCAGGTCTGTAGCACCTATTTCAGTCATTTTGAGATACTGAGATAAATCTGTGTTTATGATGATAATAATGATGTTCCTATGGGACATCATTCAAAGAATAGCAAAAGAACCGCTCTGAAGACCCTCTCTGTAAAGACAGAGGGGGAGCACTATGAGCTCTTGCATGGCCTGTGGCTGTAGTGGAGCAGGTCTGATGCTGTACAGCAGACCACTGCAGTGTGCTGAGCTCATGAGCCTGGCCCAGAGCACAGGTCATATCAGAGTTCACATGTTGGGGAAGTTCTCTGGGATGGGTGCATCGTGTACTGGGTCTGGCTGGCAGGGAGTTAACTGTCTTCACAGCAGCTGGTTTGGTGCTGTGTTTTGGATTTGTGGCTAAAACAGTGTTGATAACACACCAATGTTTTGGCTATTTCAGGATGGTGCTTGCAAAGCCTCAAGGCTTTCTCTTTTTCCCACTCTGCCCCACTGAGTAGGTTGGGGTGGGCAAGAGGATGGGAGGGGACACAGCTGGGACAGCTGACCCAAAGTGGCCAGAGGAATATTCAATACCATGTAATGTCATGCTCAGCAATAAAAACTGGGGTAGAGAAAGAAGGGGGGGTTCAGCTTCTAAGGTGATGGTTCTTCTGAGACTGCCTGGGTGTTAGTCTGACTGGGGGTGGGGGGGGGGGGGATGATTTCCTTAGCTTTCCTTGGGTTTTTTTTTCCTCCTCTTTTCATTACCTGTTAAACTGTCTTTATCTTGACCCACAAGTCTTCTCACTTTTGTTCTTCCTATTTTCTCTTTACAACCTGCTGAGGCGGGAGGGCATAATCAAGCAGTTGTGTAGGTGCTTGGCTGCTGGCTGGGGTCAACCCACCACACACTGATGGCTATTTAAAGAACTGGAGACTTTCCTTAAATTTTGGCTTACAGGTTTCCGTTTTGCTGATTTGTTTGACATCAAGAAGATTAGCAATACATGCAACTGGCTAAAAAAGAAATTCTGGTTCAGTTGTCTCTGTATTCACCACTGTGTATTTTTCTTTTATGAATAGCAATGCAGGTGGTGACTTAATTAATAAAGCAGCTCTTGACTTCTGGACAAGTGGAAAGAACAGGGAAGAGATTCAGCTGAAAGACCTGGAGCCCACGCTATCTGTAGGAGTCTTCAATAACAAGAATAGTAAGTCACTTTCCCCAGAAAATGGGAAATTCTTTTTACTTCATAACATAGGGTTCATGTCTGCAATCTGTACTGCAGCCTACCTTGACCCTGCCCAGCTTCCTGTGACCCCAGCTTCCTACAGTGGCCTGGCCCTGTGCCCTTCTGTCCCTTCACACCAGTGTCATGCCCTCACAAGAGAATTTTTGGCACAGAAGTTGCTCTGCATGCATAGTGAAGGGTAGCAGTGACAATTGCAAGGTACCATCAGTCTGATCCATCCAGCTAACTGGTATGCTTTTCTTCCTTGGGCAGCATTTGAGACAAACTGCTTTGTAAATTCAGTCTGGCCTGCGGATCCTATCTTATGCAGGCTCAAGTTTAGAGAAACTCCTTCCTATGATTTTTTTAATTATTTTTTTTCCCCCCCAACTCCTCCAGGTGGACTGTGGCACAGCAGCCTCATTGACAGGAACCTCATTGACTACTTTGTTCCCTTCCTGCCCCTGGAGCACAAGCACGTGAAGATGTGTGTCAGGGCTGAAATGATAGCCCGTGGCTATGCTGTTGATGAGAAGATTGTTCAAGCAGTGGCTGATGAGATGACGTTCTTCCCAAAAGAACAGAAAATCTACTCTGATAAAGGCTGCAAGACCGTACAGGCCAAGCTGGATATTCATGAAGACGCTGTGATGAGAGATACGAAACCCAAGGGTTGATTACCCTTTAGGTCTCCAACGCACTTTCAGACCTTTTGCAAATTCATATATTTGCACTTAAGTTTTTTTACTGTTGCAGGGAATATGGTGAAAATACCAGAGTGAACTGTGTGGGCTTTTAAGTTTTTGGTTGGTTGGTTTTTTAATTTAACATCCCACTGTTCACCTCTGAACTGGCTGATACCCAAATGTTGCCCCCCCCCCCTCTTTTTTTTTTAACCTGTAGAGAATTTCTGAGCATGACACTGGATACAGCCTCTCCTGCTTTATTCTTGCAAGTGCTGGGATTATGAAGTATTTAATTCCTCTTTCCACAAAAACTAGACCAGAGCAAAGGAGAACAGAGGAATTCTTCCAGGCAGTCATATTCCCTTCCTTGTACACAGTCTCATTCATGGGCTAGTGAAATGAAGGTTTGTGTGGTGTGTTCAGGACTATGATAGTGTCTGCAAGTGTGACTACCTCGATGTGTTGCAGTAAGAAGACAGTACAGTGGAAGGCTTCCCATCAGCAGATTGATGCTGGTGTGGCTTCTACAGGTGAGCATCAGCTATTCAGGGATAGAAGGGCATGATTATAGTTTATATCATCTGAGCTGTGGCATTGTACCACACCTCCTGCTACAGTAATATGGAAAGTCACGATGAACTCAAGACATCTGTTACTAAATAGTAGAGAAGGGGTGTGGGGGAGAAGTAACTGCTTGCCCCTGTGATTCTTTGGGGAAAAAGAAATTGTAAAAGAAACTTTACATTCTTCTAAGGGGGCTAAGTGAATTTGTGTGGCAACTCCAGGTCTTCCTAAGCAGAGGGACACATCTGCAGGATCTGACAGAACATACTAGGCCAGTCTCCTGTTCTTAATCAGAAAAATCTCTCATGAGGATGTGACTGTTACAGCTTGTCAGGTTAATTTGCATGCAGGCTCCTGCGCCTGAAGTCTGCAATCTTTAGTAGTCCCTCCCAGCTGCACCCAATAGTCTAGGAGTGGATAATGCTACTCTCACCTTGCTTGGAAGACACTTTTGTGGCAGAAGTTATTTTTAATAGTGTATTTTTATACTGAAGTGTAAGCAACAGCAATACAACGCTCTTTCTAGAGAGTGACAGAGAAGGGAGTATGGGAAATGGGAGCAATCAGCAATCCCATACCTCACTAGATAAGTATGTTTTGTAGTAGCTTTTAATGTTAAAAAAAAGTCTGTGTGGGAGGGTAAGTGATGAGTTAGGAAGCTGGGAAAGATTGATTTAAGGAAGCTGGGAAAGATTGACTTAACCTTCACCCACTGGTAAGGCTGGGGTTTTAAACTCTCTTGCGAGCTTTAACTCTAATCATCCATCACTTGCGGATCAAATACTGTAGTGCAAGACAGAAGTGCCTATCACTTGGTTGATTGTAGTGGTTTTTTAAACTGGTATGAGGGATTGAGCTATTTTTGTGCTGCAGGAACTACTCCCTCACTTGTACTTAAACTTCCTTTAAGATGTGCTGCAAAAAACTTATAGGTCTCAACACTATAATGTTAATTCAAATTACAACAGAGAACTTAGCTTTTATCTTACACTCTAAATTAAAAATGTCAATTGCCTTTTACAGCCCATGTGGAGTTTGTCAAATGTTGGCAAACTGCTCATGCTGATGCAATCTCCAGAGCCAAATGCTAGCTAGCCATTAACCTTGGGACATTGGACTGCTGCTTTTTCATGTACAGTGTTTTGCCTATTAACTGACTTATTCGTAGGTGTATTATGCTACATCCAGTGCAATCTCAAAACACTAAATATTACTACTGTACTGCAGTTGGAATAAATCTTGAGTCACTTTTCTCTCTTGGTTTAATCATTTTCAGCTATAGGAAAGTACTACTTTATGCAGGTTTCAATTAGCTGCACTGTGGCTTTCTGTTAAGCTTCCTTTATTCTTAAAAAGTTGTTTATAACAATAGATAAGCAGATGAAATAGCCTGTTGATATTAAAACATGTTGACTCATCTGACAGCACAGTAAGGAATTCAGCAGTTAAATACAGCTCAGTAGAAACAAAAACCTACGAAAAAAGCCTTGAAGTCTCTGCTTGCTCTGCTTCATAGTTATTAACAGATATCTCCCACCATACTGCCAGGCACTGCAGGACAAATATGCCTCGGGTAGCTTGTTTAGCCATTCCTCTCTGCACTGTGTTTGGAAAGCTGTCATTCAAGGTGGCTCTTCACCCCTCCTCTAGCTAGCAAAGGTGTGATAGGACTACAGGCTTTCATCGTATCTCCATGGGCCAGAGCATCTGCAGCCTCTCTAGCACTGAAAAAAAGCCAGTGTGTAAACAGTCTAATTCAAGTGAGGTACAGCTGTTGGCAACAACTCACACCTCACTGAACAGTCAGTTGTTCACACTGTTGTGAACCATGTGTTGTGCTGTAATGATGTACAACGAAACTCATTATGAAGCATATATGGGAAGCGTAAGCTGTCTTGTTCATCAGGACTTTGTACTATGCCTGCATCGCTCCACACACATGACAGCTTGGCTGTTTAGCCCAGGGTGTCAGGCAGATGAATCTCTAGGGCCAGGCTGCCTCTTTCTGTCAAGAGAGCAGCACTAACTACATAGCTGTATTTTAACCATAGCCTCTCATTTTATGAGCACAGCATGAGATCTTCTAACATTCCCTGCAGAAGGCAGCTGAATTAAAGCAGCAGTTGCTTGTACTGGACTTTGGTAAGAACAAAATTCAGTTTCAGCGACTGCTCAGCTACTCTTACCTGGCCAATGGACTGTTTCTCTAGGGATCAGACCTTTCCCCCCTGCTTGACATTTTTCTTTCAAGTTGTCTGATCCAGTCTCAAGTGGCCTATTAAAAAGAATAATGGCCAAAGCTACCCAGTCACAGCAAGATAGACGGAGCAAGGACCTCAGCTTTGAAACCGTACAGTCTAAAGGGGAGGCATAACAACATGATTGGAAGGATCAGATCTGGGAGTGATTTCAGGCACACATATTTCTTTTACCCAGATGGAAATGCTCCTAGCCAGGTCTGCTGTATTCAAGAACAGAGGAGAGATTAAATGGAGACAGTCTCCACCCTTTCACTATTATTTCTACAGACTCTAGAGGAAGCTTCCATCTACTCTAAGCCATCTAGGGCTATGATACAATGAAATACTTGCTACCAATATATGTCAAATGCTAGTATCAATGCTGCAGTGACACACAAAGCAGAACTAAAACATTTAATGCTGGAAGAGCCACAATACTGCTTGGCTGAACTGTTTCTTTTGATGAGAAGGTACCAGATGGCAGTAAAAGTTTATCATTTTCACGTCTGCTTTTTTCCATTAGCTAGTCATTTGCTATAATCAGGAGGTCAAAGAAACAAATAAATACCCAAGTTCAAAGCACTCATTTGCTGACAAATACTAGTACTAATAATTTGCATATTACACAACTTCAGAGTAGAACTGGACAGCTGGAGTCTTACAGGCCCCTTTTTTCCTCTTGCAGAGAAAACATCCAAGATGGTGCCACTGAAAATGTGAGTGGCTTCAATCAGAGCCTGCAGGGTGTTCAGTCAGTGGTACCACAGTGGGAGGAGACAAGAAGCAGGGTTTTAACTAGTCTCTAGCAGACAAGTTCATCCTTATGATACTGTTGAGCACACATACATCTAGAAATTCTGCCTCTACAAAAATGGTGCAAGGGTAATTAGTACCGATGGTCTAGTAGTGCAGTTTCCACTCCAAACTTCATTTGTTTCCCTTTCACAAGGTAGCAAAGAGTCACATCTCCTCCTATTGCCTTTGAACTCAAGAAGGGAGATACCTGTAGTCAAGCACAGCTGAACACTTCAGCCAGAAACGCAGTATGCTCTTCCTCAACAAATAGGAAGTTTGTGCAAAATTAACATCACTCAATGCAAAGTACACCAGAAGGTAGCTAAGAAATACATTTCCAATGAGAAAAGTTTATTTTGAATAGAAACTGGAGTGAAAAAAAGCCTCTGCAGTGCTCACATTCAGAAACAATTCTGACACTTCGCAGTAACTTCAGTTGACACATTTCACTATTTTTTTTTCTTCAAATGCCTTTGGATCTGTCTTCATCCCTGCCTCAAAGGCATACAGTATTGTGAGAAGATGAAAAAGGGAAACCCCTGCACGCTGGCCCCTGAATTCTACATGCAGGTGAAGAGAAAAAAACTCTTTTCCATGTCCTTGGTATAAAATTTAACCTGTACATGTTTCCCATTAAGTTACACCCTTTCCATGAAGCTGACTCACCAGTCAGAAAGCACACTTTTCTTCCTCTTGAGGTCACTCCTGGGACAGCATGCTGTGGGCAACTTTATACTTAAAAAACCCACCAAAAATAGAAACCAACTACAATGATCTGGCAGTCAAGGATTTTAACTCACTTCCTTGTAATATTAAGTCTGCCCTCTGAACACTATTCACACCAAAGTTTCATATTCTTGGTTTGATGTGCAGGACACCAAATTAATACCACTGTTTTGAGAAAGACAATGGTACTGCATGATGTTAGATAGACTCTGGATTTTTTTTAATTACAGAATCCCCCCTTATCTTTACTGGAGCCAAGCTGTTCAAGGAGAAAAGACACATATCCTACTTTTAATGCAGTTATAGGAATATTCCCACACAAGCCCAATGAACGCTTTCACAGACATAGGAACTTTGATTAAAATTCTCAATATTGTCTAGAGATCACCCATATCAAACCAAAATCCAATTAAAATTAGGTCATAGTCTCAGTCCTTCTATACGTGCCAACAGTCTGCCAAATAGTTCTGACCATCGACACACGATCTGAGAGCAGTCTTCGGCACTGTCAGACACAGACCCCTGTATTCACAACACAGTTCGTTCTTACCTTGACAACACAAGGCTGAAGTACTTGGGAGCCGTGACTAGTGACAGAATAAAAATGCAGAGGCACTGCGGCTTATTTACACACCAGTTAAAAAATAATGTTCCCTTCTTTAAAAAGTGCTTAAAAATGAAATGTCCCGGGTTCTCCACTTTGTGATTAAGTTAAAGTTGCTTCTTTGCAGGATGTAGCAATAAATTGTTAGAAGTAATAATCCAGCTTTGCATCCACAGTCTTACATCCTTTATCTGAATAAATTCTCTCCTCTCTGGGGAAGTAGGTCATCTCATTGGCTATTCTGGTTAAAATGTCTTCATCCACAGCATAGCCACGTGATTCAATCTCAACCTTAACACACATTTTCACATGTTTGTATTCCAGAGGCAGGAAGGGAACAAAGTAGTCAATGAGATTTCTGTCAATCAAGGTACTGTGCCAAAATCCACCTACAAAGGGAAAGAGAAGGGGTTTGTTACTACTTCTCTAGTTAAACACTACCATGGGTTGAACGGGAGCAAAAGGTGTATCATAGCCCTCTGCTACATACCAGCAAGAATTCACCTGTATTTTTTAGGGCCGTATAATGCACAGTCCAAATACAAGCCCCTTTTCATGGTACTTTGTACGTAAAGTTTTGGGCAGACACATAAATGTGGTCCATTGGAGCTGAATGAATGAATTCTGAGTGAATGCATTTAAGCCTTGCTCCCCAGGTGCTAGTCTCATACCTTCCCCTCTCTCACCTAGGGAAGAATAGATTTGCTCTCTCTCATCAGTTCTCCCAGACCAGCTTTCTTGCTCCTTTTTTTGGAGCTTGCATCTAACCTTTTTAAAAAGTACAATGTTTGCTTCCCATGCTAATTTTAAAGCATAACTATGCTAAAACCCCTTTTCACCAGAAGTCCTGTGCAAGGAAACCTAGGAAGCACTGGACTGCCCACAGCAGGGCTGGCATGTCAGCTTGTTGCTCCTAAATAGCTGCCTGAAGGCTTTTAACAGACTGACCAAGACAGGCTAAGTGGGTTGGGGGCCAAGGAAGTGGCTTCCCCACAATAAAACATTTTATTGGTTAAAGATTTTTCAGCTACTATAATATCTAGCTTTACTGTCAGGATTTGTTTGCTTTCCCTTTAGCCCATTAGTATGTCAATGAATGTACAGTGTAGACCTCCCCCAACATATGCAATCCAATGGACAGCAAACACGCTGGTAGCCAAGGTGAACACAGAGCTCCTTAACCTTCATCTCAAGAGCTGACTGTAGGCCCCAAAACTGCATAGTGCCTCCTTGCTAGCTGAAAACTGGAGGCCAGATCAAGCAGAAATCATAGCTGTAAAAATGCAGCTAAACGCAGCCCACCCCTTTTGTGGAACTTTTACCACCTCAAAAGCAATCACAGTTTTACTCACTATTTTTGTTATTGAAGACAGATACAGACAGTGCATTTTGGATGTCTGTGAGCTGTATATCTTCCCTTGTCCTCCCGTTTCTCCAGAAATCTAGGGCCACCTCTGTTATCTTTTCAGCTCCTGCATTGCTAAGTAAAGAGAAAACAAAGATTGTAGCTGGAGGTAGTTTTAAAAGGCATCAAGTCTACAGAAGCAAGCCTGAGAAGCCACTTCTTACCTGAGGAATATGAAGATGGCTTGGCGGTAAGACACCCCATCCAGAAGCTCATAGTAGTCCAGGAATGGCTTGATGGAGTCAATGAGTCCTGCATGCATTTTATCCATTTCATCAAATATGAAGAGTGATCTGGGACAGATGCTCACATTTCCCCGAATCCACGACTGCAACTGGTCCTGGGTGGCATAAAAATAAAAGATGCTAAATGAGTTTGTGTTGAAAACACAGAAAATAACACTTCTGCTTATTGACCTTTGTCCTGAAAGAGTCATTTCAATAGCTCTGGCTTCTTGACAAAAACATTGTTAAAAGCTGTAAATAAAACTTTAACAAAATCTCATGCTGGTTCTGAAAAATTTTAAGAAACGCAGAGACAGGATGGGACAAGCAGGAAATCTCCTCATAAGAAAGATATTCCTGTAAACATAGCAAAAATGAAAGTGCACAGTAGGACAAAGGATGGGTACCACCAAAGAACAGCAACACAAAGCAAAGCCCTAACAAGTAAGATGATTACTTTTGGCAGCGCTTTAGTCTAAATATCCTTAGGTGTCAAAGGTACAAACAAATTAAATTTGCTACCTGGACAGCACCAGTGAAAAATTGCAGCTGCAGTCATTGGCAGAAGTAAACAGAATTCAGTTCTCAACCCTGCTTTTTAATAATTCAGAAGTTAAATGAAGACAATTACAAGCCCTTCTTAAAACACAATATTGTTCAGAAGGGCTAACACTTTGTTGTATTTAAAGATTCTCTCACTTAAGTGTTACATTTAAGATCAATAATGAACTGGGAAAAAAAAGGGTTGATCTGCTGGCAGATAAATGCAAAGTAACTGTTTTGACCATTTTCAATGATTCTTTTTTTTTTTTTTTTTTTTTATATTCACTGTTTACTCAGTCCCTGAACTGCAGAGGCAGCACAGGAAGGTGGCATTGGGTGTATTGTGGGTAAGAAGTGATAGTTCCTCCTACTGCCTTGGGCAGCAAGTTTCCCAAGTGTATTCACCTTGAAACAAAAGCAGAAAAGGATTCATTTTATTTTAAAACAGCTCAGCTGCAAGAAGGGGGAAAGTAAGCTGTAAAAGAGGAAACCGGTATTTATTTCATTTAGAAATCAGGTTTGTAGACCATCCTGTTCCCATTTTTAATATATACAAACTGAACATAAACATTCAGCACTACAAAAGACAGCAATACTCATTCAAACTCTGCTGTTAATAAAGTTAGAACAGAAAAACCCAGAAAACATGCATTTGAGCTACTGCTCCACATGATATCCACCTGCCTACAGAACTGCGCTGACACTTAGCAAACTGACAGAACAACTCCAAATACATTTATCTGTACCTTTCTGACAACAGAATATTATGTGATTTTGTTTTACAGCTGGGAAATGGATGCACAGAAAAACTAAATAACCTGCTCAGCGTACGGTAAAACTGAAAAGTACATCCATGCCTCAGAGAGACAGCTTCAGCTTGCCATGCTACCTGACACACTTGGAGGACACCAGGTGGTTTCCCAGAACCATGAACTATTATTTTTTTGCAGTGCCCACCAGCATATCACCTAACTATGGAAAGTCACGTGTCTCAGCAAAGTATAGAATGAAAATTAACCTTATCATTCTTCTCTAAAGAAAGGCTCAAAACACATGCAAAAAACTTTACATTCACGGGGAAACTAGTCCTGGTGGATGTCAGAATTTACACAGTTCTGTACAGAAGATTCCAAAACTGGCACGGGATACATTTAACTGCATAGAATAACAACTAGGTTAATAGTACTGATTGTGCCGTAACATTTATAATTCAATACAGCAGTCACTGCAGCAGAGCCGTGCCCCACCGCCACAGGTTCCACAGCACACTCTTACCTTGTAGAGATTGATGCTGTGAGCATGAGGAAAGTGTAAAGTTGCCACGAACTGATGGACATATTTACTCCGCAGACCTCTTTTATAAATGCTTTCGGCGACTATCCTACCGACAAAGTTTTTGCCTGTTCCAGTCCACCCGTGCAAGGAAAGGGCAAGAGGCTTTTTGGCCTTGGTGTTGTTCAAGAAGCCCTTCACGGCCTTTACAACCACCTTGTTCACCAGGTGCTGCCCGAACAGCTTCTTGTCCAAATTCTCCTGCAGAGCTGGACGGAGAGACCACACCGTCAACAGCGAGGAGAGGGGTCCCGCCGGCTTCTACCTCCTTCGAGGAGGGTCCAGCAGCACCCACCCCGCCGTGAAGGCCGCCAGCCCCACGCCAGCAAAGGGCCGGCCGAGCTGGAGCAGCGCCCTGCGGCCCACGCAAGCCCCACGGGGACACCACCCCACAGGCCCTGCCCGGCTCCCGGGGCCTCTGCACCACCCCCGACGCCCTCCAGCCACCTCCCGCCGTGCCCCCTCGGCCCGCCCCGGCCCCGCACCGGCGGCGGCGCGCTGGTCGTGCCGCTGGAGGCAGCACTCCCTGAAGTAGCAGTAGAGCCGCGGGTAGGAGATAAAGCCGGTAAGGGCCGAGGCGGCGGCGCCGGCGATCGCTAGCCCCAGGCTGATGGGCTCCACGGCGTTCGCTGGCCTGAGGAGCGGCAGCAGCAGCACCAGACCCAGGGCCGCCCGCAGCACGCCCGGCAGCAGCTTCATGGCCGGCCCGGCCCGGCCCCGCCGCCGGCCCCGCCGCTCCGCCGGCGCTTCCGCCCCGCAACGCCGCTTCCGCCGCCGCCGCCATCTTGGGTACGGGCAGAGGCGGGGCGGGCCGTGAGGGCGGCCGCCATGTTGGACGGGCGCCCGGGGAGGGGAGCCGCCGCCCGAGGCTGTAATTAGCTAGATGGCGGCCTCGCGTGGCACACCGGAGTAAATACCGCGCTCCCGCTCCAACGTTACGATTCGCAGTGCCGTGTTTGCAGGTGTTCGGAGCGGATGCCACCCCAGACCTGCAGGGGGGCACGGGCTCAGAGACAAACTCGCGCGTTTACCCGGCCCAGACACCTTTCCCCTTTTCTGAAAAAAAAAAAAGTCAAACTGGGGCTATCCCACCCCTCTTTGGAGTTTCCACTCCTGAGTGATGGGACACGGACACCTGCACAGCCACGGGACACCCTGGCCATCACCACCACCAGCACCCAGAAACCACTGGCATGTATCCCAGAAAGAAAAAATGCCATTTACGATCACTTAAAAACACTTTTATTATTTTAAAAGTTCCAAATCTTGCCTTCAAGTTCCCACACATCACACCTCCTGGGAAGACGTGGCTGACGCAGGCTGCACAGCCTCTGCCTTCGTCACCAGCTGCCACACTGACCCTGTCCCAAGAGCTGAAAATGAGATTTTCCTCCAATTCAACAGTTACAACTTGAGCCGCTTTTCTTCTTCGCAGCTAAAATAAAATGCAGTGAACTGCTACAGAAGTAAGTTCACAGGAGGGAAAAAGACACAAACCAACACAGCACGTGATATAAAATCCCTGGCGCTGACTATCTGCCGTCATTTCTTGCGCTGATGACAGACCCAGCGAGGCAGCGCCAGGCACAGCCAACACTGTGATTTCTCCCGGACCACTTGCAAGCCAGGCTGAGGAGCAGCGGCACTGAACACGCTGCTGCAGCATCTCAGCCTTACACGCTCTGCACAGCAAAGGCCCCTGGGAACAAACAAGAAGTCTCTTACAAAGCCCTTTATATTTCCAAGGCAAACAGCACTGCTGCTCTTAAAGGATCTCTTTTTTTCCCTGATTTTTTTAGGAGGGTGAAAGAATCTGTAAAAGCAAGTTTGTTTTCTCACTAAAAAATGCCAAACATGAAAGTTCATGTTCTTATAAAAGAAGTTTTATAACTGAAAATAACTTATATACAAGATTTTACCAGCCAAAGAGTTCACAATCACCTGCAAACTGATTCACTACAAGATCACAAGAAAAGCTTGGTAGGTAACACTGGTATGTGATGGCAGTGACTCTCCCCAACTCCACTTCAGGTCATTGACATAAAACCCTTTATTAGTGGAAAGTAAGAACCACTGCAAAGACTTCAGTCCACGTTCATCAGTATCGCCTATTCATCTTCTTGAATTTCTCATAGTGATAATCATCTGTTGCTTTTTCATTGAGTGGACGTTTGCGATTTGGAGGAGACCCTTCAAAAGAAAGAGAAGGAAATATTATTTCCTGTCTTTTCATCTTCCTGAATTTTTCATAGTGATAATCATCTGTTGCTTTTTCATTGGCCAGACGTTTGCGAATTGGAGGAGACCCTTCAAAAGAAACTGAAGGAAATATTATTTCCCTGACTTTTACAGGAGACATTTCCTTAACACCACCACTTCTCTTATATGGGGGAAGCCCCCCTGCTACGTGAAAGGTTAGTGCTTTAGCTGTCACTGCTCCCCAGCCTCGCACACCTTGCTATTCCAGCTTTCATCAAACTCCTGTCAGCCAGCTTTGGCAACACGTTTCAGGTGTGACCTTTGCTACTCGACCCTTGGACATCTCTCAAGACAACCTCTATCCAGAGGGCTTCATGTGTGACCTAGTAGGGGTACCTCAAGTGCAATAGCCTCTCATGGACTTAGATTGCTCCATTTCCCCACTGTCTCAGGGCTCCCAGAGAAGAGGAGGTAAGAAGAGCTAGATCATTTCTCTGTGCAAGACCCCTGAAGAGTTTCAGTGTCTCTCCTTATGACATTTCAGATTAGGAACTTACGCTCAGGTTCTGGCCTCTCTGTATCCCCCACTCTCAGTGGACGAGGCTTTGGCTCTTCTTTGTTCCTTCGCACTGGTGCATTTAGCTCCTCATGATAAACTGAAAGAAGGAAAACATCAGGTAAGGAATATTATTGGGAGCAGTGTTATTCAGATGGACATCTTTCTATGGCATTTGTTCCAACTGATCTTTAGCAGAAACAACAGAACCTCAGAACAAGCATTCTTGTAATTAGTTTCTGCAGATAATCAATACATGCAAGATGGGAGACAGCAAATTTCAGCAGCACTATTTCATCAGAGGTGGCCCAAAGATTCTTCATTTCCTTCAGAACACACAAATCTGACTCCAAATCACCCCTGTAAGAATGGCCAGACACAGCAGAAGGCTGCCTTTCCTCCAGATGGCTGCAGTATGAGAGGCCCTCCCGGAAATTAATTCCCATCTCCTGTCTACTAAGGTCTGTGTTTGCTTGACCACCTGTCTGCTTCGGCAGCCTAGAAAATGGATTCGCTCAATTATAAACCATCATTTAGAACTGCAGATGAGACAGGCATTTCCAGCACATCCTCAAGACACCACTTACAGAAAAAGGCTTGAAATTTATGAGGCAGTGTCAGCTGGGAGTTCAAAAGCAGAAAGTCAAGCCATGAGTAATATGTCCGTCTCCTTGCTGACAGATGGAAGAAAGCCCGATGGGGTCTATAGGAGCATCTCAGAAAAAGGAATCGGACAGCTGCTTGTGCCAATACATGAACTAATTTCTCCTGCATCAGACTCTGTCCCAACTGACTGCTTTTCTTCAGCAGAGGAGAGGGTCACACCTGGGTCAGGGGAGCTACGTGAGACTTACATCTGTTGTGCTGGACATAGTTAACAGCCATGTTGGTGGGAACAAAGGAAGTTTCGCTGTCTTTCTTTTTGTTCTGCTGCTCTGCCAGCAGCTTGGCCTTGGCCTCTTCAGTTGAGATGATGTTTTTTATTTTTGCGCTAGAAGAAAAACAATGAAAAAAAATACTCATTCATATTTAGAAAGCGTACTAGGCACAGAAGTGCTAAGTGGATGGATTTGGGGAATAGTACTAGCACTGCTATGGTATTTGATGTGTTTTTTGAGAGAGGAGGGAGTACTATAGAAACAGAGGCTTTGTTTCAAAGGCAAAAGGGAAGCTCGCATCTTTAGTGCATCCTCTTTCAGTGCAAGGCATAAACTGACCCTCCAGAAAGCTGCTAGATTCAAGTCACAAAAATTAAGAGCCTCTTCCCAGAAGCCATACGATGGAGCCGCACTGGTGCCCCATCGCTGTGTGGAACATGCTGTGCTAGATACCGCGCTAATCCAGAACAAGGCTCAATCCCATCACAGAGCCAAACTGGGGCTGTATAATCCAGCCATACCGCTGATCTGCCAATCAACAGTTGCTCATCCTGGCAATTCAGGCGATAAACAACAGATATGTGAATCACATACTCAATTCCCAGGTCCACTTCAGGAATACCGCTCAGCATCTGGTTGGACAGCATCTCCTCAGTCTTCTTGGCAGAGGAGACACGGATGTTCTCTGGCAGCTCGTACAGAGAATCCTCGGCATTCTTAAGCTTCACCTTCTGCTCCTCGTTCTCCACAATTCCCTTTCTCTTCTTCAGCTCAGTCTCAATGTACTTCATCCTAAACCGCAGCACACGAGGGACACACACCATATAATTCTGTTTTCCCTACTCTGTCCCAGCACTGCTGAGCACAGCTGCATCGCTGTCCCGATAGCTAGGAGAGAGGAATGAATAATCTCTCCAAAACAACTCAGCTAACATCAATTGCAAGAAGCAACTGTCCAAGAAATGGTCAGATCCTCCAAGCTCTTTCACAGCCAGCAGGGAAGGCTCCCACTGGTATTTAATGCCAAGCCAGCTGGTTGGCACCTCTCATCTTTGTCCGTGAAAAAGCCTTCTCAAGTCTGGCAGCCAGGAGGTGAAAGGGCAAGTGAAAGTTTCACTGAGAACTGGGAAGATGTTCTGGGACTACTCAGTATCCAAGACAGAAAAAAATAAATTATGAGGGGAAACCCAACCCCAAATTCAACATCCCAGACACAACGCAGCACAACTTACATGTCAGCATCTTCATCCCTCCTGTTGGTTTCAGCTGAGAAGGAAGTTCCCAAGTTTAGGTCTTCCTCTTCATTAATCCTAAATGGAAACCACAATGTTTACAGTTTTAGGGGCGGGGTGTGTGTGTGTGTGTGTGTGTGTGGTGTTGTTAGTTCTTTTTTTGTGTGTGCGGTTTTGTTTTGGGGTTTTGGGGGGGTTTTTTGTT
Organism: Astur gentilis; assembly: GCF_929443795.1. Taxonomy (NCBI): domain Eukaryota; kingdom Metazoa; phylum Chordata; class Aves; order Accipitriformes; family Accipitridae; genus Astur; species Astur gentilis. Next base: position 15,189,174 of record NC_064908.1, read on the forward strand.
TTTTTTTTTGTTTTTAACTAATTTAACAAGTTAGGGTAACAATAACTGGCCAAACTGCATTATGTTAAACTCTTCAAAGCAACACAACTTCTGGTTACTTCACTACTAGCTGTCATTTAATACTAGTCCAGGTAAAGATCTTCAGAGCTCATATGCACCCACCTGTCCTTGCCTCTTTCTTTCAGCTTCTTCATGTCCACCATTCCCCCAGATTTTATCTTAAATGGATCATCCTGTAAAAGAAGAAATAAAGAGAAACCCTGGAGCTTCCCCCCAGTTTAATGCTAGTCTTTGAAATCTGGATAAAAACACAGAAAACATTTAAGTATTGAGCTGTGACATCAGTCCTACCCCAGGCACAGCAATCAGCTGGACCACACAGATGTTTTCACATCATTACATCTTGGCACCGAGGTGATGAAAGTGTCCAGCACTTACCACAAGTGTTGCTTCTTCTTGCAACTTCTCTCCCACAAGCAGAGCTACAGCGCTAGTTAAGCAGATAAAGAAAGTAAATAAACTTCAGTGGAAGGAAACATATTACCAACAATACTGTGTTTCTTATCCTTCTCTAAATCTAGCAGGTGGTCTCACACACTGCATTAACACTAAATTGTCAATCTTCCCAATCCCTCCACAGGGAGAGAGGAACTGTTACTGTTTTGGGGGGATGAGAAGTTAAGGCAGATTTTAGCGCCTTACAGGGAGTCACCAAAATAAGGAACAAATTTCATTTCTGGTGCACATTTCAACTAGCTTATCAGCTAATCAACAGCACTAGGTGAGAGGGGAGAAGGAAATTAGGATGGAGGAGGTGTGAAAGTGTCCGATTTAAACCACGCATGCAGTACAAAAGTAATGTATTGAAAATACATTTCACGGTAAATCCCAATCTTAATCTCTTTCTTCACAGCTGTGATACAGAACAGACTTTGCTCGCTGTAAACTGACACTGCGCACCTGGACCAAACTCCCCTTCTTCTCCACCCTCAGGCTTTAATGCAGAAACTCCTCTAGCAAGAACATGGTTTTGGCACTATCCAACACGTAACCGTTTCTACTGAAAGGAGACCCACGATGAGAGAAATTTACTGTTACATTACACCATTGGACAAAACACGACTTCACATCCTCGGTGCCACATTCCTTACCTCACCCCATTGGGTCGCTTTCTGAGGCTCTGAACTTCTTTGGCTTCCTCAACTTTTAACCTGAAGAAAAAACATCTGACTTAGTACCTGATGCTTTGGTTTTAATCAATTAATTTGATTTTCTGCAGTTTACACGGGACCTTCTAGATAGACTTTGCCCTAAAAACTTCTGCATATTTGTGTCCGCTTTTCCGATTACAAATTAGGTAAATATTTTCTACTTTACTTTATTTAAACAATTCCAAGGATCACTAGTTTTCCCCTGTTAAGATCACCAGGCAATATTCTCCTCACAGTAAAACAAAGGGTTGCTAAAGTAACAGGAACTAATGTGGGGCACCTTTACTCCTTCAACAATTAACACAAGCTAATCAAATGACTGTCGCTTCTCAGGAGAAGGAGGAGCGAACAAAGCACTCAATTTACAGCCAAATCAGGAGCAGCTCTCAAGTGACTACAACGCAGCGGAATGGTTGTCAAGATACGTCGGTGCACGAGTGACTCCGAAGAAAGTTTAGGGTCAATTTAAATACTTAGTCTCTCTACACTGCCTGACACACGTTCTTTGTTTCTGCGGGTATTTAGGCTTTCCCTACTCACGCGTGTCTTTCGCTATCCGCTGTGAACTACGCATGCATCACAAAATATCCCCCAGGGATAAAACCCTGACAAGAAAGGCCTTGCTGGCGACGCAAGGATGCGAGCACAAACCGGACCACCCGCGGGTGCCAATTTCCAACAGGCGGAAGCGGGAGAGAAGGAAACGCCAGCGAAGAGGAGGGGGGTGCCCGCCAGAAAGAGAGGGTCCGTGCCGCTCCGCTGCCACCGAGCGCTGCTCTTGGCGGCTCCCGGCCCGGGAGGGCACGGCTCCTCGGGCTGTCCCGTCCCGTCCCACCCGGCCGGAGCTGCCGGCGGGGTCTGACACCCCCCCGTCCCGCGGGGACGAGCCGACGTGTCCCGTCGTCCCCCCCTCCCCCCGCCCGGCCCCGGTCCCGTACCCGGGTGGCGATCCCCCCATGGCCGCGGCAGAGGGACACGACTGCGGGAAACGACGCGACGCGGCACCGTGAGGATGCGATGCTGTGACCCGACGGCGTGACGCCACGAAACCAAAACACAGCGGTGCAACGGAACGATGCGATGTGACGCAACGCTGTCACTCCGCAACGCTACCTGACCGAACCACCACACGACACGACCGGACGCGGCACTGCCGGACTAACGCAGACCCCGGGGGTCCCGGCCCGGGCCCCGACCGCCGCAGGGCCGGGCGCGACGGTACGCCCCGGGACCGGCGGCCCCAGCCGGCCTCTCCGCCGGCTCCCGACCCACCTGACCTCCTCGGCGACCTGCTCGTCCTCCTCCTCCTCCTCGGAGTCCTCCCTCCGCCGGCGGAAGGACTTCTTGGCCGGCATGGCGTCGCCCGCAGCGTTCCGGCACCGCCGCCACACGGCAACAACCCCCCCCCCCCGCCACCGCCGCCGCCTCCACCTCCGCGCCAAGCGCGTCGCGCAGCGATGACGCCACAGCCCCGCGACGAAGCCGGGCGGCACCACCCATCCGCCAGCACCGCGGCCGGGCAGGAGCCGCCGGCTCCGCTCCCGCCTGTCCTGGCTCCGGCAGCGCGGCCCTTCGCTCCCCTCGTCGGGCCGAGACCCCTCTTCCGTGCCCTCCCGGGGCCACGAAGTCTCTTTCCCGATGAGATCCCGTGTCAGTCACGAGGGTCGCTTTGTTTACCCTCGTCCCGGCAGAGCGACCCCCGCCCTGCGCGGCGGTGCCTGTCGGGGATGCCGAAGAGAAAAGGTGCTTTCGGAAGCGCTTGTCACCGCCTCGTGTTTCCAAACCCACTTTCCCCCAGGACGTGGCTCCTCCACGCCCGGCTGCACCGCGTCGAGCTGGTGCCAGACCCCGTCCCCCCTCCCCGTAACCGGAGCGGGGGGCGCCGTGTCCCCGCCGCCGGGCCGTGCTACCGGGGTTCCCCCCGCTCCAGCAAGCACCGACCGCAGCAGACGGAGGGGGGATGGGGGCCCCCGTTAAGGGCTGACCGTGCTCCGGGGCTGAGCTCTGACCGCTCAGGGGAGCTCTCGGGAACGGCCTCCCCGGGGTTCGCAGGGGCAGCGTCGCCGCCTCCTCCCCTCCCCGCCCCGCCGCGGCCCGGCCCCCGCCCCTTCCCTCCCCTTCCCTCCCTTCCCCGGCCTGCGCGGCGCCCGCCGCTCCGCCACCACCACCACCACCACCACCGCCGCCGCCGCCGCCGCCGCCGCCTCCCCGCGCTGCTCGGGGCGCCGCGGCCCTTCCCCGCGCCGGCCCGCAGGGCGCGGCCTACCCGGCGGCCCGGCCTGAGGCGCAGCCCCGCGGCGGGGCGGGGGCGGCGGCGCCCCGAGCATCCCCCTCAGGTGAGAGAGGGCCGGGGGCGGCGGCGGGGCCGGGACCGGGGGGGGAGCGGTTGGGCCTCGGGCCGCGGCCCGTCCCGGCCTCTCCGCCTCGGACGCGGTGTTGTGGGGAGGGCGGCCGGGCCGGGCATGATGCAGCAGCAGCGGTCGGAGGGGGCTCCGGCCCGGCCTCCCCTCTCCCACCCCACCGCCGCCCCGAGATCCCGCGGTGCCCGGGCAGCGGGGTGGGGGCCCTGCAGCCCCCCCAGGGCCTGGTGCCTTCCCCGGGGCGACAGCGGCCTCTGCGCTCCCGCGACCCTCGGAGTGGGACCCTGCGGAGCGGCCGGTGACTGGTCCTGCCCGAATCCAGCGACGTGCAGGCGTATTTATATTCAACTTCACTCACGCTTCACAGCTGTAGCGTCTGTTGGGAGAGGACCTGTGGTTTGGGGGTCCGCTGTGCTTGAGGAGCGACGTAGCGGGGTGAGGGGAGAGTTCCTGAAGGTGTTTTTTTTTTCTTAAAAGCTAAATCTCTAGGCGTGCCCTCGTGTTGTGCCCTCCAGTAATAAATCTGTGTTAATACCTGGTCTCCTTTGCCTGTTCTACATAAAACGCCTGGCTTTCCAATACGTGATGTGGTGCAAATGTTGAGCTAAGAGTCAGAAGTGCCTGGTTTCTGGTTCATCCTTGTCAGCTAGACAGTTCAGTAAATATTTCTTTCTTCAGTGTCTCAAGTATAAAATGTCACCAAGAACAACTGCAGATACTCCTTTTATCTTGGTAGGTTATGCAAGATGAGCAAGCAGACCTGGTAGTTGTTTTGCAGATGAGCAGTGCTAGGATTTCTTTTATTCATACAAACGGTTACTCCCGCAGACCATGAATCTGCACGTATCTGAAATTCTTGACAGCTGGCTCTAGCTTTGGTACAAAACCACACAGTTGTTTTAAGCAAAAAAGCCAAAACCCAAAACCCTGAGAAACGTGTTACTGTAGAAGGCAGAGACAGTGGGTTTGGCAGCAATTTAAGCAACTGAAAGTAGGTTGCAGTTACCGTGGAATTGTTCTGACATGTTCATATACTGTTCTTCTACAGTGGTGCTTGAGAAAGACAGGCTGAAGGACTTGTTTTAAGGTAACTTCTTTTCCCATCATACACAGTACATTTTGACAAGCACAGTTAAGCTTTCTGGCAGTGCTTTTATTAAATTCCTTGTTTCCTGAGCAGCATTCAAGAGCTGTGTTGCCAGCTAAAGCTCTTAGGGCAGAGTTGTGGGCAGGTAGGGATTGAATACTTCCTTCTGAACAGTTACGACTCAAACCTTTTCTGATGCATTTAGTCGGGGCTGAGAGGCGAAAATGAGGTCTTCCCTGTTTTGTTCAAAAAGGGAAGGCCTAGGTGGGAAGATCAGCATCCCAGTGCCGGAAAGTTTAGAGGCGTGGTTTTAATTTTGAGTAGAGGGGTGGTGCCAGGGAATGCACTAAAACCATCTACATCCACAAGACTGTACTTAAACGTACGTGCTCCAAAACTGGTTCCCAGTTAGCTGAAGCTGGTGAAGGTGAAGGGGTCTGGAGTTAATTTTAAACCAGTATTTTGTTCATTAGGTTTTCTGGGAAGCTTCTTCTGGGAAAGGGATAAGAAATCAAGGAAGGTGAACTAGCAAACATGGCGTTGATACTTTTTTTTAATTGGACTGGCTGATGCATTTGGGAAAAGGGGCTGGTTTTGATGAAGGGACTCAGAGCCTGAAAGTGTCCCAGTTTTATGTGTTAGTCAAAGATAGTGCAGTCTTGTCACTTGCGTTTTAAATCAACATATGTTACATGGTACTATTTTGCTTCTCTGTGAAGCTGCATGAATTTACTCAGTTGTTTGTTAAGCATCTCTTCACAGGTTACTGAGAGACTGGTTACAACCGCTGTTGTGTTTTCTGGCATGCAAATATGATTTCTTTTTCTTCCAGTTTTGCTTTGCTCCTCCAGTTCAGTTTATTCAGTTCCAAAGACTGCTAGAAAAACATTGTTATAAAATTATCCTTGAGGTTTGTCTTCTGCCAAGGCAAGGTGCTAGGCAAGCTTTTCCTATCCCAAAATAAGTGTTGCTGATACGGTATTTGTTTATCTTTCTTTTTCTTTTTTTTTTTTTTTTTTTTTCCTTTTCTCCCCACTGTCAGTGATTCAGACCAGATAACACCGGAAGTTCTTTCACATGTCCTCAAAATGTGAAAACAACAGAGGGTAGCAACCATGCTGCTGGAGTCATTAACTTAATCAGAATTTTCCACTTCTTTTTTATAATGATGTGGGCTTTTCATATCTGCTTTGTTTACAGCCAATAGTAATATTTTGGATTCTGATCTGTGTTGTTCATATCACTTCTATTTTTTCTTTAACAGCCGCAAGTGAGGTTACTTAAACTATGTAAACTAAGCTTAAGAAACACAAACTCTTCTCGTCTCTCTTTTGTAGCTGCATGTTACTGAGACATGTTTGAAGTCTTTTACACAACCGTGGACCACCATGAAATTGTTTATTGTGCTCGTAAGCATGCAGCTATGAAATCCTCTGTACTTGCAGTGCTTGGATGTACGAGCTGGGTGGAACAGTGTTGTTACATTTTGTACAGTCTTTGAGAGTTATGTGGCTCATATTGTTAAAAATCTACCTATCAAATGGTAAATTCCTCAGAGACTGAAGACTGGTTATCAGTGTTACAGATCATTTAAGTCTAATTCCCTCTTGCCCAGCTTCATTTACAACAGTAATCATATTTTTAATGTTTGATAAAGTAGTATAATAACTAAACGTTAGATTTAGATCAGCACAGTATGGGTAGCATGAAGCCCCTAGACACCATATACTAACTACTTGTGTCTTGGGCTGCAGTGCCCTTTCACTTTTAATCTAAGTTTCATGCAACCAAGCTACTTAGATTTGTATCTTTTCATGCTGCGTGTGTGTGTTCAGCAAGAGGAATTCAGTTCAGATCACCATGTTTGTTTTCCCACCCTACCTGCTGAGCTAGCACAGAACACCCAGTTTCTAGGGGGGGAAGCATGACTTATTAGTCTAGTCAGGTTCATGGAGTATTCATGGTAGACAAGACCGGTTAAGTTATGTATGTAAAGCATGTATGACTTACTGGCAGTTTTTATTTATTGCCATAGGACTCTGCATCATTCAGAGATGCTACATGATCCAGACAGTCTGGGAATTTAAGAACAGGGTGGTCAGTGGGTCACTGTACTGCTGTTTTCATTTTGAGGCTACAGCAAATCCATCCCCATACCTGAAACCGAGTTGGCAGCTGTGCTGCTGAAGCTAGGCCTGTCTACTGACCTCCTCCCTAAATTTCTGAATGCACATTCCTCGTTGTACAGATTATTAGCTTTATTCATGTGTTTCCTTCTCCTCCCCATTGCCTTGCTTGCTTACCTACGAAATCACAATGCAGCCACTCAACAACAGGTCAGAACTGTGCTAGCTAATATGACTGAGTCCAGGTTTAGATTTGTTTTGATCTCTGAACCTTAAAGATGGGTATTGTGATCTCTAATACACAAAACATGCTAATTTATCTTCTTACAATCTGTGAGAACAAATCTGACATGTAGCTGAAAAGAAGTATCCTTGCTTGTCCTAGGAAAACACCCCCTTGCAGGTGAGTGTTGGTGAAAATGGGGGATACAAGAGACATCTGTCCTCACCTGGATTCCATAGGAGAGGTGACCAGGGATGATCTGCTGCTCAAATCCAAGGTACAGGGTCTTCTGGTTGTCAGTCCTTTCCTTTCCCTTTTAGCTATTGTGCATGGGTTTGCATGTTTGCTTTTTGAAGAAAATGTTGCCTGTCTCCATAGATGAGAGGCAGAAACTCTTCTTCCAATGCTGATGTACCCTGCACATGTCCCATAAAGTAAGCCTTTGTCGACCCTATCTGATCTATTTCTTACTGTCATTTTATCCTGCTCAAATGTATCACTTAGCTAAAACAGTGCAAAGCGTATATTTAATTGGAAGTGTGGTATTAAGAAATGAAATACTGTGAGCTGCAGGTTGGCAAGGCCTGTCTTACAGAGAAGTTTCCCACTTTTGAAGGACTAGGTTGCTTAAAAACCAAACAAGCAAACAAACCTTCTTTTATCATGAATATGCAGGGAACTTGCCAGTCTTGTGGAGCTGTGGGACCAAATCTCTGGGCTTGTCTTCAGGTAAAAATGGCTTGCTATTTGTGTGCATGATATAGTGGGACTTTGCTTTAATATAATTTTTTTTAAAAAAAGTATTGTACTGAAAAGAAAAAAAAGCAGGAAGCAAAGAGGGCATTCACAGTAGAACTATCCACCATTTTTTGATGGTTTCCAAGGAAAAGACTCCCTAGATTAAAGGCTAATGCTGTCAGAATATGCCAAGATGTAACAGTTTACTCCTCATAGGTGATTGCCCCCTGGTAGTCCCAATAGGAATGAATAAAATGCCCAGCATTGACTGTCAGCTGGGTCCTGCCTCTGCTGGCAACTGTGAAGGGAGGCTGCAAGTGTGAGACCTCAAAAGACGTTGCTCAGGGTAGCGAGGTGGAAAGGAATGACAAGGGGCATGCGGGCGGGCAGGGCCAGTTTATTTTTACACTGGAATGCCCAGACATTTTGAGACTGCTCTGATGATCTGCCCATTGGAGCAGTTGCCTTGGAATGGAGCCTTTATGTGGGTGCAAACCTGGTTCCAGGTTTTCTTTCTTAAACAATTCCAATTTTCTGTCTTATTCTGGGCCCTGAATAAAAAGCAGGTTAGAAAACTGGCAAGATCAATTTTGAATTTGCAGATGCTGGTGGGACTGGAGTTGCAGACTGTTTTATGAAAAGTCTTAATTTGTTGTGCCCATTGTACTTTTGCTCTTTTTTCTCACTAGATTGGTTGTCCTTATGTTGGTTGTGGGGAGTCCTTTGCTGACCATAGCACACTTCATGCACAGGTGAGCTTTTCTCTGTTGTCCATCTTAAGACAGATAGAGTTGGATTTTTCCCATTACCTAATCCTCCTCTACCCTGTTCTAGTGGTCCAGTGCTTCAACTTGAGCCAGCTGTCAAATGAGATTCATTACTTCACCTTTTATTTTTAGGCCAAAAAGCACAACCTGACGGTGAATCTGACCACTTTCCGTGTCTGGTGTTATGCTTGTGAAAAGGAAGTGTTCTTGGACCAGCGGCTGGCAACGCACACACAGTCACCACCAGTGAAGTTCACTGAACCGGTGGGTCTGTGTCACAACGTGGCAGGGTTGAACGCTTGGCAGGGTTTTTGTTTACCTGTTGCAAAATTAGCCAAGAGTTTTCCACTATTGTCCCAGTTTTTGCTGTGAACATTTTGCACATTCTTTCACTGAATGTGGCTACCTGTAGCCAGAGGACCAATAACCTTGCCTTACAGGATCTCCCACCAAGAAGATTTCTGGATGACTTCACTATCCATTCTGACTTTATTTTTAACCTTTCCTGGCCTCTTCTGTGGGGCATCTGTTTCTGGGAGGAACCACAACAGCTGTCACATCTTCATTTTCAATGCATGGCCCATGGAAATTTTAGCTGTCAGACCAGAAACACACGTACTTGTGACACTGCTGCATATTCCTGATGCCTCTCTTATCATGTGTACTGGAAGCAGTAATGGTACTATTTCCACTCCCTCCTTGCATTAGTGAGAAGGGTAGGCAGTGCAACTGGTTCTTCTCTCTCCAGTGTGCTTCGTTTTTAAAGGCTGGCTTGATTTATGTGTAAGATAGTATCTCTCACAACTTGTCTTTTAGAGGAGGCCTCTCACTGATGCTTATTTTTCTGTCTTTAATCTAGGATTCTCCATTGCCTGCTCACCCTTTGAAAGCTGTTCCAATTGCAGTGGCTGATGAAGGCGAATCTGAATCAGAGGATGACGATTTGAAACCAAGAGGTAACTCTGCATTGAGCTGATGAAAGTGCTGTGAGGGTAACTCTGCAATCTGTAGGACCTGCACTGAGAGGTTCCTAGGAGCAGAGTGTGGAGACTGCCTAGAGAGGGCTGAATTCCCTCTCCTTTGGGGAGAAATGTAGAAAGCAGCACATCTGGAAAGTGTTTCATGCCTCTCTTGTTTGTGCTTTAGGCCTTACTGGAATGAAAAATCTTGGGAACTCCTGCTACATGAATGCAGCACTTCAGGCTCTCTCTAACTGGTAGGCATTAGGGCCTTTCAGTAGAGTCTTTACTAGACTTCACTAAATAACGAATGTGGTGCTTCTGCTCTGAGACCTTCATGAGCCTTGCAAAAAGAAATCAGCCAGGCTAGGTGCAGAAAAATTTAAGTGTTTGTTTAGGGCAACAGAAATTTTACAGCAGTAAACTGAGTGAATAGCCAACTTGTGGCTACATACAAGACTCATGTTTAGATGAGTGCTTGAAGTAAAACGTCATCATTTCTGTTGTGACAGAAATACATTTATCGCATGGGAAGGCATGTCACATCTCTATTCTCCCCAGTGATATAATTCTAAGAACCCATATCCTAAAATATTTTCTAGCCATCATGCTGAGAACTAATTCCAGGATTTCTTCTATGTACTGGGAACAGATTCAGATCAGCCTTTTTCATTTGTTTGAAGTTAGGAGTCAAGTCTGCATCTGGAATCACTTCTTCCCTTGATTTAAAACCAGTATCTTAAGCATGCTTTTGAAAGGGCATGCATTTAAGTTTTGATAAACCCTTAAGCAGAAGCAGAGGAGAAATTTCTGTGCACTGAATTTTTCTCTTTTTTTCTTGTAGCCCACCTCTCACACAGTTTTTTCTTGAGTGTGGTGGACTGGTCCGTACAGATAAGAAACCAGCACTGTGCAAAAGTTACCAGAAGTTGGTGTCTGAGGTTTGGCATAAGAAACGGTGAGTGGTCACTCCCTAATCTAATTTGGGTCACTTCCTAATCTAATCTGGACAGGTTTCATAGTTACGTTAGTTCTTAAGTCTGGCATCAGCGAAGAGGAAATTAGATCTTCAAAGATAAGTGCATTGTCTAAGGCAGGCAGTTCAAACGTTACATAGATGGGTATGCGAGGATTCCCCCATATCTAGGAGATCCTGTATCCTGCTACTAGTGATAAAATGGGCATGTTGATGTCAGTGAAAAGAATACATTCTTAATGTTATAACTTTAAAAAGGAAGAGATTTTTTTTTTAATATAGCTTCCCTGTTGGCAATGAAGAAAAAATGATGGAGTAAGGGAATATTCTTGGCCATTTCTGAGTATTTTGCATGGACTGACCAGCGCTTAATTGCACTGCTGTTGATTAGCAGAGGGATTGATGATTTGGATGGAAAAAACAATACAGAGATTTTTACTGAAGACAGTCGAAAATGCAGGTGACATTTTGGGAAATGTTTGCTATTCGTTCAAATTCTAGACCAGTTCAAAGGACAGTGTAAAATAATGCAGCTCTGTTTAAATCTGAAGATGGCTGCTCTGTGCAATTAATTGAAAAAAATCAAACTAGGAATTTAAATGGCATTGCATGTTTGTTTCATATTAGTTGTTAACAAGGGATATGTAAGATACAGAGCAAAAGTGACCCATGTCTTTCTGGAAGAGAAGGCTGTAGACTTTGAAACAATATAATATTATCTTAATATTGGTTTCGATTTACCTTATTTACTGGGTGGTCAGCCCACCCAGATTTTGAGACAGACATGGTGCTGGAAAATCAAACCAAGTAACTAATTGCAAAACCCTGCTCTGGAAAGAATCACTTGAGACAATTCAAACTGTGGACAGAGCTTTAAGTTAAATATGCTCTAGGGAAGGGTCTCTCTGGAAGGATAGACTGAAATGATTGCGAGATGTTTGCTGTCTCTTAATTTGTATGTCATCCAGCAAATAGAGAAATATATGCCCAGGCTTTGCAGGTGCATGATTACCTTCTGTCCTCGTTAACTAGTTACCACACCCTGTTCTATGGCTTATTAGACAAACTGGCTCCAGGCCTGATAAGCAAACTAACTTCTTTTTTTTTTTTTTTTTTTTTTTTTTTCTTCATATCTAAACAGCCCGAGTTATGTTGTTCCAAGCAGTCTATCCCATGGAATTAAACTCGTCAACCCCATGTTCCGAGGCTATGCACAGCAGGTGGGGGGGCCTCAACAAAAACATGCCATTATTCCAAAGATGGTGGGATTTTTCTTCCTGCAGTGGTGGTGTTCAGAAGGAAGAGCTTGAGCTCAGGGGTCATGCCCATTTTGTGTCAGTATTAGTGGTCTGATAGAGCACTTGGGTGGGATTTAGGAGACCTGGGTTCTCTTCCAGGCTCTGCATCTGGCTTGCTGATACCAAATCAGTGCATTTTCATGTGTCAGCTTTCTCACCTCTGAAATTATGATGGTCACCTCCTTTATAAAGGGCTTTTAGATCTATTGATACATGTTATATGAGAGTCAGGTGTTATTTAGTCATGTCAGAGCTGAGAAACCTGGATAAATCTGTACTAAAAAGTTAAAGATATGAATGTTCTATGTTCTTTTTCTGGGCAATTACAGCAAACAATCTTCTTTAAAGCTAGTAACCTTTTGTTTTTTCTTTGAAGTTTTTATCAACATATCTCTTGTGTTTGTTCTTTAGAAAAAATGTAAACATCAAACTATGATTAGAAAATTTACAAGAGAAGTGACAGTACATCGAAACTATGATACTGACAGGAAATCAAAACAGAGGATAAAAATAATGATTAATGAAATAACTTCTATATTTATCTTTGATGTGAAGTATGTTGGATTGGAAAACTCTCAGCTGTAAAGAGATAAAAGTTGAAAGGAAGACAGAGCAGGCTAAAAGCCAAACTTCCATAAAATAACAGAAACATCATAATTAACTTTCTGGAGTTGTCAAAATACCAAGATGTTTTTCAGCAGGTCCTTTGAAGCCAATGTATCAGCTCTTTTACGATGTATTATGAATGTAGGAGCTTGCACCTAGAGTGAATTAGTCTTTGGCTTCTGGTTCCATTCCCTACTTATTAAAGATTTTAATCTGCCCTCTCTAAGAGAGGGATTGCCATGAGCAGAAGTGAGTGTTCATGAAATTTGTTTGTGGATAGGAGTCTATTCTCTATGGCCTGCTCTCTTCATTACATTTCTCCTTGTCTCTCACCTCTTATCAGTGGTAAACCTGTGATAAATAAGCTCATGGTTTGCATGCTGCAGCTGCTGTCTGGCTTTTCAGTGTCTTTCAGCTGAAGATGTTCAGATAAAAATCGGGCCTTTTATCATTTAGGAGTTAAAACATTTATGTAGCAGACAGGCTTCTTGGTACATTGCCAGAGTACTCTCTCTGCTTTAGTAGGGTCTGTTTGTGTTGCAGAGGTGGCTAACCTTTGTGGGCAGCATTAAAAGAGGCTGAGAATGGAGCCATCTCCTCTTTTGCTCCTCTCATTTCCCCGTTTCTGGATGGATACTAACATGGAATTACTCCTGGTTTTCAGGACACTCAGGAGTTCCTGCGGTGTCTGATGGATCAGCTTCATGAAGAACTGAAGGAACCAATTGTTGCAGAGACAAGGGATTTGGATACCAGTGACCAGGACGACAAGCGAGACGGTGACCGAAGTCCTTCGGAGGATGAGTTCCTCTCCTGTGACTCAAGCAGTGACAGGGGTGAAGGAGATGGTCAAAGTCGGACCACAGGGGGTATGGGCAGCAGCTCCCTCGCAGAGACGGAGTTGTTGATCCAGGATGAAGCAGGGAGAGGGATCTCCGAGAAAGAGAGGATGAAGGACAGAAAGTTCTCCTGTGGCCATCGGCGCAGCAACTCGGAGCAGGTGGATGAGGATGCAGATGTTGATACTACCATGATGCCAGTTGATGGTAGAGCCTCACCTGAGATGCTGCCAGCTCCCCGTCCTGCCAGCCCATGTAGGACACCAGGTATCCACCTATTCCAGTAGTGTTATTTGTGAGAAGACACGTTGTCATCCTACACAGGGACAGTGTTGCATTGCAGTGGCAAAAAACACACAGTGTGAGTGTTCCTTCTATGGGTTTCAAGAGATCTTGCCTTCAAGCTTTTCCTCAGTGTCCCTGGCAGTAGTTCTGCCTTTGTGCACAATTGCTTCTGTAAGAAAATGTAATACATGAGCCAGAGAGGTGCTTAGCCAGGCTAATGTGCTATGGAGCCGAGTAAAGACTACGTCCTGAAGGCAGTGATAGCTGCCTCTGCCAAACCTGCAAACGCTGTATTTGTACCTTTTCCTAATTTAAGAAAAAGGGTTTTTATGTGTACGTTGCTTTATCTGATAGCCTGGCCTGGGGAAATACTAGCTGTGGAAAAGGCATGGAAGAAGGTATTTGTTAATGTTGGACTGTGGGCTTTGTGGAGACAAAAGCGAGAGGCACAGTTTGTGTATTTCTATGTCTTAGGGAAAAGAAAAGAGCAGCAGTTAAGACGTAGGTGTGGAGTCACCTCAAACTGAACATATACAATCTTTCAACACTTCTTTATGTAAGAGTCTTACTCTGCCAACTGGCACTGAAGACAGCAATGCTGTTTATGTGGATTAGGTATACAGGAGCAATCTGTAAAACTTAATTAGTCATAAGCGTGAAAAGTGGTGGGTTGTTTTTTTTTATATGTAATTATTAGCTGTTCAGTATAGCTCTGTGTGCACTCCTATCCATGCACTGAGGGAGCTGTATCTGCCAACCTGTGCAAGCAGGACAGTTAATAGACACTGAACTGTGTGTATTGGGAAAGATGCTCTGCTGTAATAACAGAGCTGGGCTGACACTGACTGCAACAGGATTGCCTTTCATAACTGGCGTTTTCACCAGTGCTCTTCTCCCTCTCCATTTTCCCAAACAGAACCTGACAATGATGCCTACGTGCGCTGCTCCTCACGCCCCTGCAGTCCAGTCCATCATGAAGTGCACTCCAAACTCTCTAGCAGTCCTCCTCGCTCTAGTCCTGCCAGGCTTGGACCTTCCTACGTACTCAAGAAAGGTAGTGCAAAGAGCATATGATGGGAGGCAGAGGGGAGCATGTAGAGGAGGAGGGGTTCGTTTACAGAAGAGAGAAGGGATCCATCATGATTCTTGATTAACAGTTGTAACAAGTGCTAATTTCCCTGGACATCAGTGCCTTCTTAAAATAGCACTAGGCAAAGACTACAGTAAACTTGCAGGTAAAGTCAAGCTCTGGGCACAAGAGATGTTCTAGTATGCTTTTGTATTGGAGCCTGAAATGATATCCATGTCTGCATCTGCATGCTGTGTTTGTTATTAATAAAATGGCTATGAAGTCCCAGGCACAAGCTCTGTCCCTTTAGGGGAGCATGGAGATGTGTAAACATTTGTCTGCCAGACTTGACTTTCATAGCATGTGGGCCAAAGAACTATAAGATGATGTTACCAAGAGAGAGCTTCCTGCCTCTTAGACATCTTGGGCTCACAATAATAGAATTAAGGCTGCAGATGTCAATCCAGTGCTGGGAGCATTGTTAGGCTTCAGAGTAGAGCCTGGCTTCTGTTATCAAACTGGTGTCTTCATCCCAAGCAAGCAGCAAATTGAAATCCCTCAGCATTGCATAGTCTTCAAACGCAATGGCATGTGCTCATACCACTGTCCCTACAGCTGTTCAATAATGGCATCCTTTCCTCAACTGTGTTCCAGCCCCTTGGCTGAGGTCAGCACAGCCACAGATGTTCTGGCTGGATAAAAAGCACTCTGTCTCCATGCACGTGTGCGTGGGGAAGAGGGTTCGTTATTAAACAAAACTGTGTGTTTGGCCAGTTCCTGCTGTGGAGAGTCCTCTCCAGTGCAAGAGACCTGGGGAATGCATGGTAAATGTCAGAGGGAGAAAACAAAATAAGGACAAAGTACACAGGCAGGTCACGGGGGAGAGGGAGTAAAGTGTAAAGCTTAGAGCAAAATGTTGCAAGACCTCAGAAAAGCAGGGACTGTCTGTGGCAGGGCCAGGCTTCTAAACATGTAGTAAGAGGATGGAAACAGGATTTCCAGTAAGACAATTTCTGCCTGCTGAGAGCTGGCACGTTTGTGTTGGTTCAGTTGGCTACCTCCCCCTTTCTAGTACCATGTGAAGCAGCAGTGTTCTTATGTCAGTTTACAATGGGCTCCACTGTCTCACTGGCACGCAAGTGGCGTCTGAACATGCAGGGCAGCACTTGTCCTATGTTCTTGTGCGGCTGCATGACTCTACTGAGACAGGAGACTGGGAAGGAGTTGCTACATGATGGGGCTTCCTTGTCTGTCTTTCAGCCCAGATGCAGGCTTCTGGGAAAAAGAAGAAAGAACTTCGTTATCGCAGTGTGATTTCTGACATCTTCGATGGCTCCATTCTCAGCCTGGTGCAGTGCCTCACCTGCGACAGAGTGAGTCTCCTGGTGGCTGTCAGTCAAAGAGCGCACAGTCTTCTAGCTTGTAGATCTCTTCTTAGGAAATGGCACTCGTATTTCCAAACACTGTGGGATGCAGGAGGCCTGCTAAAGTGACAGCAGTGGATGGTGGGGGAGGTGTGAGAAACCTGCCATGTCAAGAAGTTGTATTTCTCTGTAGCGTTCTGTTTGCTTATCTGTGTACTGAGTTAGCCTAGCAATATGACATTCATATCAGAAAACTGATTCCAGTGCTACGAAAACCATGACAAAAGTTATCCTGCTGACAGCAGTGAAGAATAATTAGCCAGAGCAAGTTGCTCTTACTTGCCAGCTCAGGTTTCTAGCCTAGACAAAATCGAAACAGTGATAAAAGGTGATGAAGGTCAGGTCTCAGCTCCATTACATGCACAGGAAACCCAGACCTCTTCCTCTTGGATATTTCCAGGTTTCTACGACAGTGGAGACGTTCCAGGACCTGTCACTCCCAATCCCAGGGAAGGAGGACTTGGCCAAGCTGCACTCTGCCATCTACCAAAATGTGCCAGCTAAGACAGGGGCATGTGGGGACAACTATGCCTCACAAGGCTGGATTGCTTTCATCATGGAGTATATCCGGAGGTGTGTTCCCTAGCAGGGCCTCTTATTTCTGGGGTTTGCCCTGCAGTGCTGAAAGGCAGCTATCCCTTAACAAGTGGTGTTTACAGCAGAAGGTCAGTTGTAACCATTCCTTGGACAACAGCATGTGGTACCTCACAGGTCTTTGAGCCTTTTCATGTAAACCAGTTGCTACTGTTCCTCTAGTTCTGTTATACACCTTGAGATCTCTTGTGCAGCTGATAATCCCTCACTGCTGCCTTTAGCTCAGTCTTGCACTCCAGAGCAAATTAATTCCTGGTGTAATTTTCCAAATCATTTCCAGTTTGAGCAACCACAGCAGGAACATCAGCTGAGAGAAATCATGCTTTCCCTGCTCCTCTGGGATGTGTGATGAGCTTAGGACCTACAACTGGAAGGAAACCCATCATCCATTTGGGGTTTTGTATGCCAAAGCATCCAGCTATTTTATGTATAATTCTTTCTCTTAATCCCCTCTCTTCTGCAGATTTGTGGTGTCCTGTATCCCTAGCTGGTTTTGGGGTCCTGTTGTGACGCTGGAGGATTGTCTTGCTGCCTTTTTTGCAGCAGATGAGTTGAAGGGTGAGTTTTCTTTAGTGGGGTCTGACAGCACGAAACAAGGAAAACCGCATGGAGGAGTATTTCTTACGCGTTTTGGAGGTGGATTAAATCCCCTGGAAAGCCTGCCTTAGTGTTTCACTTACAGACCGGCAGTACCAAAACTTGGCAGTTCAGCATCTCTGAGCAGAAGTGAGTTTTCCCACCTGCTCAGGGGTGGGAAATCTGGGTGAGAGTGTCCTCAGTGAGGAGCAGATGTAGCTGTTGGTTGGTTATGAATGCTATGGCTCCTTAGCCGCCTTAGTTTCTTTGATTTCTCCATCAACTCCTTAAGCTCTAGAGGACTCGAACAATTTGCTGTATTCACTTGTGTTGGTGAGCAATTGCATACTTTTCTACCAGTTGATTGCATTCTCTTCTTGCCTAAGCTTATTGTGAGAAGTGTTTTGATCTCTTCTCACCCTGGCTTCCCCAAGAGGTTGCTTAACTTTGTTTCTCTGCACTGGATGGAAATGTAGCCATGTTGGTGTTGTGTGCTCTGAGTAACTGCGTAATGGCTTTCTTCTCTTTGTCTGCAGGGGACAACATGTACAGTTGTGAACGGTGTAAAAAGTAAGTTTGCATTATCTGTATTCTGTTGTATTTCTGGAACTTTATTTCTCTGTACTGCTATCAAACATTTTGCTATGCTTTCTGCCTGGACATTTCTTCTGCTGAGTGCCATGTAAAATCTGCCTTGCCTTATATTAGAGTTCTGGTCTTGAGAGGTCACTGGTCGCAGATAGGAAAAGTGCTGGCTATGGGGGGGAAAGAAAGGGAGAAGGATATGAACAGCGGGGTGGCTTGGCAGTAATGGAGCTATTGTATTAGAAAGAAGAGGCGTGACAAACTGCTTATGCCATGCTTCATTTGGGAAGGATGCTGTGAAGAGCCTGAATTTGTTGCTGCTGGAATTCGGGATTTGTCTTGGATTTCAAAGCGAGCAAGACCCAGCCTTGCCTTTTGGCATCCCTTTGCTTTAGAGATTTCTCACAGCTAGTTTCTTTTTCTCCCTCAGATTGCGGAATGGAGTAAAGTACTGCAAAGTCCTCCGGCTACCAGAGGTGAGTAGAAGCACCTTGTTTCCTCATTTTCTTTTAGCAGCCACTGAGGAGGTAAGGAGGTTAGAGGTAGAAAAGAAATACCAGTTTGTTTTGGTGGCAAAGTCCGGTATCTAGACCAGAAGAGACTTCCCCATTCTAAGCTGATGAGCCAGCAGCATTCATGACTAACAGGCGAAGAACTCTTGCAAAGATTGGACGCACAGAGATGTGCTATTTTATCAGAATACCCACGACAAAAGCGTGCTTTGGTGTTCTGTCTTTGGTCTTTTAGATTCTTTGCATCCACTTGAAACGGTTCCGGCATGAGGTGATGTATTCCTTTAAGATCAACAGTCATGTCTCCTTCCCCTTGGAAGGGCTGGATCTGCGACCTTTTCTAGCCAAGGAGTGTGTCTCCCAGATCACCACCTATGATCTCCTGTCAGTCATCTGTCACCATGGCACAGCAGGCAGTAAGTCCTTCTTCCGTGAGTACAGGCAGAGGTGAACAGGAATGAGATGAGCATGAGCAAAGCAGAAGTGTGTTTCGGGACTAGCCTATACTTCTTCTGGGATGAAGTGCAGTGTAAGGCCTGCCCCCTCCATTCCCAGGCTTCCTCAGCCTCTGCCCTTTGAAAAGTGAACCGAGCAGCTTCTGACAGATCCCCTGCAGCTATTTCAGCCTGACCACTGGGTTGGCTCAACCCTTTCCCAATGTTCAGTCTCTCTGGAGGCCCTTTCCAAGAAAGCCAAATCAGCGTGACAGTGTTAGGCTCCCCTGCTCCTGCAAAGCTTGCCTGAACAGGAATTAAGCCTTTTTTTTTTTTTTTTTTTTTTTTTTTTTTTTTGTCTCTCTCTCCATTCTCTGCCAGCAGCTAATCCTGTTTGTGCTGCTGACATTATCCCAGGCCTGACTTTTGTCTGCACTCCAAATCCCAGCAGTGTCATGTTTTCTTTGTTACAGGTGGCCATTATATAGCCTACTGCCAGAATGTGATCAATGGCCAGTGGTATGAGTTTGATGACCAGTATGTCACTGAAGTCCATGAGACCGTGGTACAGAATGCAGAAGCCTACGTCTTGTTCTACAGGTGAGCTGTGCCCTGCATGCAGCAGTCCCTTGCTGGTTGGAGAATACCTAGAAATGCATTTAGCAAACCAAGTTTTCAGGAATAGATTAATTTTCTTCTTTCCCTACTTAAGGAAGAGCAGTGAAGAAGCTGTGCGAGAGCGTCAGAAAGTTGTGTCCCTTGCCAGCATGAAGGAGCACAGTTTACTGCAGTTCTACATCTCTCGAGAGTGGCTCAATAAATTCAACACCTTTGCTGAGCCTGGTCCCATCACCAATCACACCTTTCTCTGCTCTCATGGAGGTAAGGCAGTGCTGCTGGACCTTGGAATAGCAACTCTCAGCTGTACCTTTATGCTTCCTGGTGCATTAACAAATGCAGTAAAAAAGCTCTAGCAGTCATCCTGATACAGTGTATACTGCAGCATGATCTGCTTCTCTGGCAGAAACTCCGGCCTGCTCAGGGAGAGACGAGACAATTACCCCATTGTCCTGCTGGTCAGAGGCCCAGAGGGATATGTAGTGCTACGAAACAACAGTTTTCCATTATCTCTTTGTTTTGAAAAACAAACCTGTAGAAAGCAGATAAGACAGGATTTATCCATGTTACCCTATCAGCAAGGTTGGCCTTCAGTGTTTGTTTGGAGAATGGAGCACGCGCTACTTAAGAGAGCTGATACCATGTTTTACTATTCTGCTTCTTCATCTGTCATGCTGGGGAGCCCTCATGTTTATGAATCTCCAATTGGAAATGAAGCACTTTCTAATCAAGTGAGGCCATGAATTGAGAAACCACAATTAATGAACTCTTGCCTGTCTTCCATTAGCAGAGGAAGCAGATTCTGGAATTGGGGAGTTTTCAGCAAGGGAGATTGGGCTTTTTTTGTGTCTTTACCCAGCAATAATGAGTTCCCTGGTTAACTGTCCCTCTTTGCCTTTCCTCCACAGGGATCCCTCCTAATAAATATCACTACATTGATGACCTGGTTGTGATTCTGCCCCAGAACGTGTGGGAGTATCTCTACAACAGGTGAATGTGGCCATTTAATTCTTCTTTCCAAGGAGTTTTGGTTTTGTTTCACGCCTTGGCCTGTGCCCAAGACATAATCCTTTGGCAGGGCACCTTAGAGGTATGCAGTCTTGGTGCAGACTGGAAAAGACTTGTATTTGCAGAGCCTCCTAATTTAAACCAAAATGAGCTATATCAATGCATTGTCCAGAGCAATATTGTGACCCTCACTGTGTTGAGTAAAGGCAGTACTCTCCATTCAGAAAACGGCTACAGATGCCTCTCCTTCACCAGCATCTGTAGTAGTATAAAAATCCATCTCTGTAGGATGCAGGGCTGGGACGCATTTCCATTCTCCCGCAGTTCTTTATTCCCCTCCCTCTCTTCCTGTGCTCAGGTTTGGGGGCGGCCCTGCTGTGAACCATCTGTATGTGTGCTCGATTTGCCAAGTGGAGATTGAAGCACTTGCCAAACGCAGGAGAATTGAAATTGACACCTTCATCAAGGTTCGTATGGGAAGCACCTGGAAGCAACAGCAAAGGGCAGAGGTGGGAAATGGAGACCTGTCACAGACAGTTAGTGGGAAACTCTTGCCCCTGTTTTCCAGAACATGATTGGCCGGGAGATTGATCTTGGGGTTCCCCAGTGCTAGTAGCATGGGGAGGAGCAGCTTGAACACGATAATGCTGTGCGTGGCTGCATGCAGGCACAAAGTTTGAAACCATCCTAGTCTGTTGCCTGCTCTAATGAGGAAGGTGGTGGAATTACATGGGGATCTTCTGAAGAATGGCAAAGCTGCCTTACAGTTAACGAAAGGGGCTCCCCCAGATCTCAGGAGTGACTAAATCCTTCCTGCATGTCTCTGTTCTCTTCTGCTTTCCCAGCTGAACAAGGCTTTCCAGGCAGAGGAGTCTCCAAGCGTGATCTACTGTATCAGCATGCAGTGGTTCCGTGAGTGGGAAGCCTTTGTCAAGGGGAAGGATAATGGTAAGAAGCCAGAGACCTCTGGAGCCTGTTGGGGGGGAGAGGTGGATGGAAACAAGTCTGTCTATCTGCTAGGTCCTCAGCGAGCACTGCATCTGACTGGTATGACTTGAGGCTGAACAGAGTTCAGACACCAGCCACTCATACTGTCTGCAGGTCCCCAAGGGCAGAGCAGAAATAACGAGAGAACTAGCTTGGGAGATAAGCTGAATCTGGTGGCAATGTGGAAAATGGAATAGTTCTTGACATGACTGTTCTCCTCTTACAGAGCCTCCTGGACCAATTGACAACAGCAAGATTGCACTCACAAAAGCAGGTGGCCATGTGCAAGTTAAGCAGGGTAAGACTTGTGCTTGCTGTCTTGTAGTGTTCCTAAAAGGAGAATGTTCCGCTGGATCTAGCTGTCCATAGTGAAGTGGTCACAGAGCGAGATGGTGTTGCAGAGGACATTCTGCTGATGTGACTGGTTATAGTGAAGCCTGCAGCCCCCATCTCCTGCTGTTTCTGTTCCCCACGCCCCTTCCACCGTTCCCCTTTGCCACCCTTTGCGTTGTAGCTTTGATCTTGTGTTGCTCTTGACCTGGTCTTTCCTCAGCATCTGCTGTGGTCCAGCTTGTGAAATAACATTCCTTGTGCTGTCCTCGCTGGGCTCTCCTGCCAAGCAGATAAAGATTGCGTTTGCATCTCAGTTACCTCTCAAAGCAACCCTTTATGCTTTTCTCCTCCTCTGTAACCTTTATGGCAAAAAGTTCTTTGCTTTCCCTGCTTTGACTGCCTTGAGTTGCCCCTCCCAGGACAGCGTGGAGGGGTTTTTTTAGTCTCTCCCAGGCAGTGCAACCCCAACTGCCTGGGACTGCTGCGTGGAGGCCCCTGGGTCTCAGAGCTCATCGCTGCTGTGTATGAGAGGGGGTCAGGTAGGCCCTGGTATTATGGGCTGTTGCTGCTCAGTTCCTCTCGGGGAAGGGAAAAAGTGACTGCAGTAGGACCCCACAGCCGTCGGCGACACGGCCATGGAGCCCTGGTGGCTTCCAGCAGCAGGCGGCACTGCGGAGGGCTGGTGGCCACCGCTGCGCAGAGCAGAGCTGCCAGCGGGGTGGGAGCTCCGGTGGGTCTGGACCCTGCAGCTGCAGGAACCACTCATGCCTTGCTGTTCCTGCGGTGAGCCTGTGCAGGGGGAGGCGGTTGGAGAGGACGGCCTCGTGTTGTGGTGCACCAGCCCTTTCCCTCCAAGAGCTATACTGAACCCGGGCCTACCGGCTGCACGTCTGATCCCTGCTGTTGTCCCTTTCAGGTGCTGACTATGGGCAGATTTCTGAGGAGACGTGGATTTATTTAAGCACGCTGTACGGAGGGGGCCCTGAGATTGCCATCAGGCAGAATGTGGCCCAGGTCCAAGAATTGGAAAACCTACACGGGGAGCAGAAGATTGAAGCAGAGACGCGGGCTGTGTGATCTGTGCAGGATGGGGCAGGGAAGGTATGGCACAGATACATCCGTGTGGGGATGGAAGGCTGGGGAATGCTGAGGAGTCAAACCTTCCATTGTCTGGTACTTGAAGGTGCGTGCAGCTCCCACCACCACTTCTGGGGAAGGCAGGTTTTCTCTGCCGTCCTTTCATGTGGCTTTGAATATAGGGGTGGTGCTGAGCAAGACTGGGAGAAAATCAGCTTCTGTGTAATTCATCTCTGGATAATGCCATGGTAGGAGACTGCAGCCAAACTTCACTAGGACATGTTTTGACCCAGACCCTCTCCCTTTTGTTTGCTTACAAGAAACCAGCACTCCCAGCTTGCCCCCAGTGAACTGAGTTTCTCTGCTTCTTTGCAGGTTTTGCTTTTGGCACTTCTTTTTAACTCAAATGTATAAAGATAATGAAACATTATTTATGTTTCCAGCGGGCAGTATTGCAACTAGAGAAACCTGTTATCTGAAGCTGACTAAAGCCACAAGGTCTCCCAGTAGTTTTGTGCTGGTGATGCACAGCTGTCACAACTTCCTAGTTTTGCTTTTTATCCAATTCTTGCAAATCAGTTGCAGTCAATTAAGAAATTTTGAAAGAGGCCATTTCTTTCTCCCCTAGCCCCTAAAGCCACACCTTTACGGTCCTGCAGAATTTTTTTCTCCTTGTATCTGATTTCATGCATTCGGCACGTTTTCAGAGAACAAAGCTGGAAGATGAGTCCTCCTTCCCAATGGCTTCCCACTGTACTCTTTCCTCGGAAGCTCCCGGTAACTTTGTAGCTGTGGGATGCAGCCTTCCAGGTGGTTAACTCACAGGGGTGGTACACAAACAGCTTAAACTTAGAGCTGTTCACGGGCAGGTTTCGTTGGAGTGCGACACAGGACAACTCTGACACAAGCTTTAGGACTTGGTTCATAACCCCATTCTCAGACTGACCCTGCTGTAAGCCTGGATCTGTCCCCACGTCTGGCACGAGAAGCAAAGGGAGTGTGAAGGATGAGAAGGAGGAGCCCGTTTGTTCGCCCAGAGCCTATTCAGATGGGTCACCCTCAGACAGGGCAGTAATTCAGTGCTGGGGAAGGGGCCTGGCTGAGCTGGCCCCTGGCTGTTGAAGCAGTTTTTTAGGAATGAGCTGCTTTCTGCAAACAAGCCCCTACCTGTGTACTGAGGTCATTCCAGCTTCTCAACACAGATGTCGTTTGTGTATACAGTGGCTCATTTAATGAACAGAAATAACTTGCTCCCCAATCTACTGCCACTAATGCAGCCAAGGAACATCCACTAGCAGGCAGTGGAGAGAGGAACAAAGACAAAAAAGGCTAAACACTACTTTTCTTAGCAGGGCTATTCTTAAAAGTTCTTCATTCATCCCGTAAGCCAGAAAGGCAATAGTAAAATCGTTTTAAGTGTTTGAGTGCAATTTAATGGAAGCAGCGCAAGGCAGGGGTGGCTTCTCATGGGCTGAGGAACCAAACTGTGTGACTGTGTGTTCATGGTGCTGGAACCTGAATGATTCCACAGCATTGAGTCTAGCGTTGGTGGTACCAGGCTCAGCATGGGGCTGGGACCTCTTGAGCACCTCGCGGGGGGGGTGGGGGGCTGCTCTTTAACTTACTTAGCATTAGAAAGTGGGAAAGGGTGTAGGACAGAAGAATTTCAAAAGAAAAATGTGGCCTTCAGATTTTTTTTTTAGACCAAATGTTTGCTGCAAACAGCAACTTCTTATTTTAAAAAGTGTCTATGAATTGTTCAGCATGTTAATTTTACTATCCTGTTTATTGGACGCTTGTATATACCCAGCCAGGCCCAAGGGGAGGTCAGAGAATGAGCCACTGTTGGGATTTCTCATTGTTCTAAGCTGTCGTTGTTAGCCACTGCAGCTGCCTTCCAATCTGCTGCAGAGCCTGTAGGGCTGCATGTCTGTGTTGTCCGTGCCGTTCAGAGGATGCTGTACAGATTGTAATACACTCCTGTGCTTAAGTGTTATACTTTGTGCTGAAAATGTGTTACAATAAATACACGTGCATTCAACACGTTGCTGACTGCTGCCTGCCTTGTGTGGCGAGAGGGTCTGACAGCTCACAGGGAGCTTAGACTGTTAATGAAGAAAAAAAATTTTAAAAAATTTAAAAATCCAAACTTCCTGCTGCCAAGAAGCCTTGCAGTAACAGACCCTTCTAAGCAGCAGCAAGCTTTGGTAGCCCAAGTCCACTAAATCATACTGCGCTCGTTCAGAGGAGGGCGCCTGCTCCTTTCAGTCTCTGCTTACAAAGACTTCATGTTTCATTTACCCCATTTCAGCTGAGTTTGTGTCAGAAATCCCATGTTGTCTGGAAGCGTGTGCTATTCATCACCATCATTGGTATGAAAGTAACTTGCAAGGGAAGTTGCTGAAGTTTCATTGAGCTGTTCTAGATTTCTAGAGGAAAGTTTTCTGTTGCTCTGTGGCATGGCTAAAATGTCCTTACTGATATAATCCACTTCTCCGCTAACACTTACGTGAAAGCAGCTTTGCTACCGAGGCCCTAGGAAACACTGTGCTCCTGCCAGCCTGTTACCATGTTCTGCCACTGTGAATTAATAAGAGTTGCTGAACACGGCAGGCGATGAGTGCTGCCTGAGGCTGAGGGGCTGGAGGATGAGCACAGTTCTCTGCCAGAGCAGTGAATGACACGGTGTTAGCTGAAGCCTGAAATATGTGAATAAATAGAGCTTGGGTTGGGTTAGTAAGAACATGCAGCTTGCTCTTTAGCAACTTGAAATCAACCGTCAAAACTTGCATCTCACAAACAAACCCGTCACCTCAGCAACTGCAGAACAGCTCAAAACATTCCAGGAGACATTAACGAACCCCCTCCCCTAGGGAGGGGATTATTCAGTGTCTAGACAAACAGCTCTAGTGCTGCTCTGGCAAAACCATAATTGTACTTTTTGTTACTCTCTGTCCATTAAAAAACTCAAAGCTTAGTTCTCCATCTATATTCCATTTGAAATCTGAGTGCAGCACTGCTTTTCTCTGACTCCTGCAGTAGGCAGCTACGGTATTTCTGAGCACACGTCTCGGACGCAGCTAGCTTTGGGACCCCTGGCCAATAAAAACTACATTTCATGGCTGAACTCTTTTATCAATTCTTTTTGCAAATCACTTCATTTTCCCCTTATTTTATCAGGTCCCTTGCTGATTGCAAGGAAGGGCAGATGAAAGGACTGTTCATGCATTGGACTGATGGAGCCGACCTCAGTATTTAGATTATCTGCTCCCTCCCTCCAGTCTTCTGGGAGTACTGGGGAGTGCCGTTTACATGCACTGCTCCTCTTCCACTGACTTCTCTCATGCCCAGACTACGGCCTCATGAACAGACAGATCATTTGGATGCAGCTGAGCTGTGATGCACAGATGACAAATACTCTGCCGTATCTGCCCCACGCTCTCACCTTGTGATGCGTGCGTCACCTCCCAGCCCACGGAAAGGGGAATTAGCTCTTCCTGCGGTGATGCAGGGCCCGCGTACTGCACCCGTTCCCCACAGCTTCACCTTCACTGGCGCGCATGGCCGCAGCCTTTGATGGTGCCAGTGGCACATCTCCAACGCTCCTGGATGGCCAAAGTACGCAACAGCATCTGTACACTCTGACACAGTCAGTGACGCAGCCAGCACGTGTAAAGCTCATTTTATTTTCTTCCCAGTTACTGCTTAGCTCAGTTTTCAGCCTTCATTCACTCATTTGGTTGTGCTGTTTCTATTTAAAGTTAGCAATGCTAATACTGCGTAAGATAAATCAAAGTTACAGGCAGACCAACACCCCTTCCTATTCATTATTTCCCAAAAATGCAAAGATTAGCAGACTGTTTCATAAACAGTACTGATTTGTCCTGAATTGACAGGGATGTTAATTAGTGCTGGCAAAGAACAACTGAAACAGTTAAAAAAATCTGACCTTAGAAAAAAAATAAATCTCTCTATAGCTGCTTCAAATGAAATTATCAGCCAGATGTCACCTGCTATGAGCTGTACAACTGCAAATCATCATGGCTCCGCGATGAGGCTATTTCCAATGAACTGGACTAACGGGTATCGGAGAAGCTGTCCAGAAGCTAGTCGGGGTTTTTCTCGCAGCTGGAGACACACACACACATACACTATTCACCAACACTGCATATTAAAATGGAACTGTAAATATCCTCACCCAGACTTACAGAAATGCATCTGGTTTTCAGATTATTCAATGAGGGGAAACATGACTGTATTCCACACAGCTGCATGTTCACACACGCATGCGCAAATGCATGATTTGCTAGGCTTGCAACAGCTTTAGTTTTAATATAATAAACAATCAGTATCAAAAACATTTGCCAAGACTTCCAGACAAACCAAAGCGTGCACTATGGGCATTACAAGGTACAGCTCTGTTAAGAGGAAATATTTTCCCCAAGCTTCCAGTTCTTGTGGCCTCATACTGAAGTAAAAAAAAAAAAAAAAATAAAAAAAAAAAAATCAAGATCCACCTGTCTTTCCCAAGTACACCAACAACTCCAACCAGCACAGTGCATTTTTCTTCCTCCTCAGATGACCAAATGAAAACAAAACAAAACAAAAAAAACCCCAACCACCTCAGTTTCTCTTCAGTGCCAGCTGGAAAGGTAAAATTTTGATAAAATTGTGCCTCAAAGTGACCTGATAGGAATTAACTATGTGGGACAGTCACTTGAAGGTACAGGCAGAGCCAAATTAATACGTCAAATACCTGAAAATTCCAGTATGAAATAATATGAAATAAAAAAAACCAAAGAAAAAAGCAAGTACCATGAATAAGAGTATGTCAGCAGCAGCTAGACACAAGCACCCCACTGGAACAGGCTGTTTCTGCTTATTTGTTGTAAATTTTATAGCTGGAAGTGAAACCAAAATCCATTCCATAGTCAAGGAGAATAATGAGAAATAAGAGGGCAGCTTAGGGGAGTTTCAGGCTATAATATTTTATCTGGCTGAAACAGTAAGTCACAGCTAAATTCCTGTTCTCAACTTGAAATGTTTGTGGTAAGGCAGAAAGCTCACTGGAGAGCAATGGCTAGAATACCTCAGCAAATCAGAGACGCCCCAGCAAAGAGGCATAGCCTTTTTTATTGGGAAAGAGAAGCGACAAAACCATTTTTCTTCTTCTCTGGATGATCAAAAGGGTCCAGTGAAACTGTATTTCTGGAAGTAAATGTTTATTTAAATATGTGGATGACTTTCTTTTCATTGTTACAAGGTCAATATTCGCTTTCAAATGGAAGCACTTTATTTGGTTGAATTCTGTCTCCAGAAATGAATGGGCAACACCAGAACCTTTTACATTGGCAATGAAATCACAACACTGAGATGTCACCAAAATCTAGAGATCAGTGCTCAAACACACATACACACACATATACAAATAAAAAAGTGCTCAACATCATCATGTTAAAATAGAATTTGGCTTCTTTTAGGTCTTTTGACACTTCAGGCAGGAAAACAAAAAACGAAGAACAATATGCATCAAACTAAATGAACTTCTGAAAAATACTCAGCATTAAACACAACTTTCAGTATCAGTAAATATGTTTCTTCTCTATTTACAGGTGTTAAAGAAAGGGCATTAGAGACTTTTGCTGGGGATAATGAGATTTCATAGGATGTACAGTCCACACTTCTGGGCAAGATTAGTCAATTCAAGCAGAGTTTTTATAAACCAGTCACATATTTAGTCCTTCAGATTTTGCAAAAGGTAAATTCTACAAAAGTTACTCATTCGTTACCCTGAATAAAGGCAGCAGAATAAACGTGTAGGCTACAATACATGACTATCGCTATTTTTTTTCTTGCAGTAAGTTTTAAGATCTGGGCTTTTGGGAATTAGTTGCCAAGTTTATAAAAACTCCATACATGGTCTTTTAATAAAACTTCTGAAGAAATCAGTCAGCTAAAGCTAATGCTCCTTCTAAAGCGCTATTTAGCAACACAGACATTGCAATTGTTCAAATGTTCCACAGAGGCTGACAATAATATACTGTCCACCTAGATTAAATATATAAAAGCAAACTTTTATCTAATTTTTACATAGATGGCACAACAATAGGTGAAAATGAATTATTCTAGCTGCTGATTCAACAGTGCATTGGACACGAGAATAAAAATACTGCAGCTAAAAATATTTTAAAGATATTTTTGCACACCTGTTAACTGCTTAACTGTTTAGATCCCCTGACAGATGGATGCAACAAAGCCTTTGCACAAATCTTTGTACAAAGCCACAGGTGCCAACCCTGTGGATCACATTCTGCTATCGGAGGCTCATGGATCTAAACAGTTAAGTGACCACAGTAGCAGCAACGACAAGCATGGTAATTTAATTGATTATGACCCTTCTGACGCCGCTAACACTGTAGCTGAACGGCTTCAGCGTTGGTATCGCCTGCTTCTCAATACAGGCTCCTGAGCCACTTGCATTAGATTAAAAACCATAACCTTTTGCTGGTTGATGCTTGCAGATATTAAGCACCATTATACAACAGCTACAGTACTAACTGTAGGACCGAGGGACTTTGTGCTATTAAAAATAAAAGTTGGTAACTTGAACGGAGAGAAAGGGACAGAGTTATGAACACAACATGTAACCCAACTCAAAAATTACTTCATCCTGAGTGGGGATGACCTTGGCAATCCCCAACATGGAGAGTACATGGCTCTTGGGCACATTTCTATATGCTGACCCTGCACAAAAGCACAGCAGACAGCAAAACAAGACAGACGTTTGTCTGCAAACTAAACCTGAGAGGTTTCACTTTAGGGTCACTGCCCATAGTGGCTTCCATATCAATTTTCTCAAATTCTGGGGATTTTACAAAATATGCTGAAGTTCGCCAAGAGCAAGTAGATTCCCCCAAACAATGTGTTGATCTCTGAATAAATTAGGCCCTCAGGAGCTATTAAGTAGCAACTGACTCTTAGGGGGCTCAAACATGTACAAGATGACTGTAAAATCCTAGGCATGGTAAAGATTCAGGGGAAACCAACAGTTGTAATACAGAAGTTTAGAAAGCAACTGACACTTTCTTAGGCAGTTGAGGTCCAGATCACGTGATATTTGGAGATATTATAGCTCTCTCTCCACTGCATGACATGATAAAGTGCAGCATCACTTATCATGCTACTTCTGCTTCAAATAAAACCATGTGAGAACAGGATGGTCACGATTCCTGTCTGGCTTCTGGGTCGAGGTCCAGTCCATGACAAGGTGGGAGAACGAAATAGAGTGCAGTTTCTTTTTTTCTTTTCTCTTATTTTTCTAAAAAAATTCTGTTATTCAAACATTAACTGATGAGAACGCACAAGAGGTCATGCAAAAGGAGAAGGCAGGTCTGAAACGCTGAAAAACAAACCAACAAAAGAAAACTGCAAAGAGATTAACAACGAGCCACAAAATAACGTGACCCTCAGGAAGGTGGGCGCAGGCAAGGCAACAGGGCGAGCATGCAGACTGAAACGAGAGCAAAACGGAGGCCCTTGTAACGAGCAAAATGGGGCTTCAAACCAAAATGCCAGTGTCTCTGTGTGTGTCTGTGTGTGTGTGAGAGAGAGAGAGAGAGAAAGAGGAAGGAGAGAGGAGGGGGGAATAAAGAGGAGGTGGAAGAGAGAACAAGCAGGAAAACAAGCGTACATACGTGAGCTTGAAGGCTTTCAGGAAACAGCAAGGTCATAGGGATTTAATACTTGGAATGAGCATCAGCCTAGATTTAAAGAAAAAAAAAAGGCTGACAAGTATTAGTGACCTTTTGAGGAAAGCAGAATACTGAAAAATGCATGTGGATCAAATTTAATATCTGCAAATTCAGAGCCCAGTCCAGCTGCTGTACCACTGTTCCCAGGGGAGGCTTTCCACATGTATGCACCTCCCTTCCAAGCTATTTGATGAGACTACCTGCAGGATTAGCACTAAAGGCACCGTGTGAAATGCTGATGGACCAGTGCATACATTCAGATGGACTGAGGGACAAGGGAGGACAGAAGATAGACCAGTACATGCTTGGGACTCTCTGGTTACCCCCTGCATCAAAGGGCAACCAGCAGTTCTTTGACCAGTGGTGGGAGGAACTGGGGGGGTGGGGGGGGGTGGGGGTAGGGCAGGGAAGTGTTGGTTATGTTTTACAGAGGGGCTGTGCCAAGCTGGCAGAAGAGTGGGAAAGGCTGTTAAGTTAATCTGAGCCACAAGTAGCATGCCATGAAAAAGAGCAAGCATCTGAATGATACTGGGATGGAATTTAGGTCTGAATTTTTCAAGTGGGAACTCCAGACAAGACTGGGAGTCTGGCTTTCCATGGGTGTGTTTTAACTGCCTGCAGGGTAAACAGACCATTTTGTTTCTCCTTCTGTGACAAGCTCGCCCCGAGGTTCTTGCACCAGCACAAACACCTTTAGGAATCTAAAACATAAGAAAGACAAAAAGAAAGAGACTGGATTAGAAAGAGGCTGAGGAAAATGGGATCCCTTAAGAGTAGCACTGCCCACAGGAGGTTAAAGGAAGTACAGCATCCAAGCATCTATCAGGTTACAAGGGGTTAAAGAAGGCTCCTGAATTCGGGCACACACTGCCAGCACTCAAACAGTAATCATTCACCCTCAGCCCTTCCCTCCAGCCTGGGGATAAGCATCACTGGGACACTGCTCTCCTCCGAGAGGAGGATCTAAAACTCAGGAGCAGGACCCTGCCAGTGCTTTCTTAGTGCAATAGAGAAAACAAACGGCTTTTTAATTTTCAGTCTGCAAAGAAGTACTGTTTCTGTTCAAGTGACAGCTCCAGAGACCATGAATGATACTGAAGAATACCAACAGGAAGCTAAACCACAAAGAATTTTGCAGACTAATCCAGACTAGCCATCCTTTCCACAACAGGCTGCAAAGAGCTTTCATTTTTAAGGGAATTCCAGAAATAAACAGGTAAGTGAAAGCAGTCTTAGCCTCTAAACCCATCCTTTGTCACATCCCTGTACTCACAGACTTCTTGCTGAGGGTAAGTTTTATCTGTGGCTAAGTGCAGCTACAATCCAGAAGCGTGACTTGGCCAAAGAGACCGCTGTATTCAAGGGAATACAGGATGAGTCTAAACCCCCTTGCATTTGAGAGAGGAGAGGAACCTTCTGATCTCCTTTGCACCCACTTCCATAAAAGAAAAAAAATTCCAAGTGACAGCACAAAAAAGTTTTCACAGAGCCACAACAAAGTATTTTTTCTGAAAAGGAATTGCGTTTGTACTTATTGTGGGAAGCAGGTGAAAAGCAGCTCTGGGCCATTTGCTTTGCCTTACTAAAGTTAAACTTAAATGAAATGCCATTAAAAAAAAACCTCACAGGAATGAGAAAATATAATGTTTATTAGAAGACACCGTGGTACATCAAGCTATAAAGAGATTCCTGACAGATGATGATTCTTTAAAAAACAAGAATAGAAACAAAACAACCACACTGGCCAGATTTAACAAACCTTAACACAAAACAAAAGTTTCTATGCAAGTCCAACCAGATGCAGGCAGCTGAGTAACCAAAAACGTTTTATCAACATAAGAGGGACTGAGTAGTTACCAAACAGCAGCTAGGTTAAGCAGAACAGCCTATAAACCCATTTATATTTATACATATATAAAAGGATAAAAACAATTCAAATTCAAGTAACTTTAGGTTTTAAGTTATGTTATATACAGGTGGGTTTTTTTTATACTGGGAGAACTAAGGGCAAGTATTTAACAAAAGGATTTTAAAAAGCCACAGTCCAGTTTATAATTACTGTTTCCTAAATAATTTGGCAAGCATTAAATAATCAGATATATCCTAGATAAAAAGTGCATCAGCATGGTTAACTTTTACCTATTTATTTATTTATATAAGTCAAGGCTCTGCATAACAGTTACAGCAAACAAACAGCAGAGCTGCAACACTGAGAATCACAGAGCTGTCCATAAAGATTTATTTATATAATTGGAGGTGAGAAGGAACAGACCCACAGCGGGAAAGGAGCTGAAATCCTAATCAGCCCCTGGCTCCAAAATTTTTTTATCAGGAAGTTTAACTTCACAAAACAGCCTCTATTACTTGCATGTCACCCAGACAGCCAGTCTTTCTGGTGGAAGTGAATGCAGCATTTTTGTTGGGTGCAATGGAGAGTTTATATAAAGCTGGTTATTTCATGCAAGTTCTTTTGTGTATCACACTATTTCACAACATCCCTCAGTGAAAGACATTTTGTTCCCAAGAAGAATATGACGTACCATATTCAATAAGAGACAGTATGGTCAGTCTTGAGAAAAAAGGCCCAACTAGTTCCTATATTCGACAGTTGTGAGCACCAGAAACCTGATAGGTGCAGAAAAGCCCTGCAAGAAGCTATACCCACGTGTGCACAGAGGAGTTTTCTTCCTCATTCACTAGCAGTGAGAGGTAGGTGTAAGCCCCAAAACATGAGTTTACATCCAACAGATCCAATTCTTAGTCTGCATGGTTTTTAGCATTTTTAATAGTTTCCTGCATGCATCACAAACAGAATGAACCATGGTGGCTCTCATTTCTATCAGAAAGGACAATAATGCTGTTTACAACTAAATTCATACAGTCGGGCCAGTACTTTCATTGGTAGTGATGCACATTTAAATTTCAATAGGTGAACTTATACATGCATCAGCTGAGTGAATGGTACCTAACGAGAGTCTTTCATTGCTGGAGATATGACATGTGCATTCATCTCTTCTAAAGAAAACCTTCTGAAATAGAGCTCTTAAAACAACCGTAGCAGCAAACCAGTAGAGTAAAAGGTGAACAGGCCTATGCAAACCTACTCAGAGATTTTCTGAAGTGATTTGTACACATCTGGAAAAAAAAAAAAAGGCAAAACAAGATAGACATTACTGTTCTTTTTTGTGACAGGGTTTGCTAACACCCTCTGACCACAGGTACCATTGTAAACTTTACAAACAGCCCTCACACAGGTGAGGAGTACGCATACCTAGCTTGGCTCCCATAAAAGCTACAATCAGGAGGGTGACTGCAACAGATCGACTTACCTGTCCTATTCATCTCAGGTTTGGCAGCAAAGCCCTGACAACACAGGCTTCAGCTGACTGAAAAAGATCACCAGCTGCCAAGCAGCTTTTCACAAAGCATTTTGCAGTTGCATTTCTCAGGCAGAGCTGCCTCTGGCTCACGGCACTGGCACAACCTGGTCAGGCAGGTACGCCCGAGCCAGAATTGGTTCTACTGGTTAGAAGAGTCACAGATGTACTTGGAACTGGTGTGAATGCTCCCACCCTTCACACAACTAACCTTTAGAGTGTGCTCTAACCAGCTGCTCAAGCTTCTTTCCAAAGAGAGGAAAGAACTACTGAAGCTTGTAAATGCTTTAGTATTTACAGTGCCATTTTCAGGAATGTCGTAGCTTCCATTTCAAGGATTGAATGAAGTCACTTATACTAATACATTAAAAATCAAATGAGAAATTTGGAGCTTGCAACAAAGTTTGTCTTTTAAACACAGTAGCACTTCCCCCAAATCTTTATACTGCTACTGTGACACTTTATGGCAAGTTCTCTTTTAGTTTTTCTTCTTAACCATAGAATTGAGAAGTAAAAGAGGTAAATATTATAGTTCCTTTACATTAGATATTCACAGATACATTTGATTTTGCTCCTGAATTCCAGCAAAATGAATGGAAAAATGTTCTGAAAAACCTCCACTGTTGCTATAGAAGTGGCTGCAACCGTATTTGCATTCACTCCCAGCACAGACTGCATATTTACAATCATTCAGCATCATCCTATAACTTACATAATACCATTAACATACTAATACAAGTTTCTGGCTAGTATTGCAATACTCCTGCAATGTTCTCTCCAGAAGGGTAAATTAAAAAAAAAAAAAAACAAACAACTTTTGCTAGTTCAGTTAGCAGGACTGTGTCAGGGTTTCTCACCCCACCCAGAGATACGCTTTGCTTCACTGCCCATCCAACCTGCTGCTCTGTTCGTAAATAGCTGATTTGCTGTAACATTTCACTGATGTGACCCACACTGCAATTCTGAGGGCAGGAGAGCCATGCTTGTTACTTAAGACAGATTTAGATGCCACACCAGCTTAGCTGTTTCAAGCAGCCTACACTGCTGAACAACAAATTTTCCAGCAGAATACTAATGTTGCTTTCAACTACTGCCACACACAAAGCAGCTGATCTCCATAGGAAAGAACACAGGGCTAAGATGTGATCTCCCATTCTGTGCTTTCTGCCTTGTTCTGAATATGAAGTAAAGAGAATGTACAATCCACGTTCCTCTTTCAAAGGTTAATAAAAACTGACAGAGGGGCTGAGCTTTTTGCACTCTCTTGCATCTCAACTGACCCTGTATTTGCCAACACAAACACAAAACTACTGTATTATGGCAAAATAAACAAGACCGCAGACTTTCATATGCAGCAGACAAGGCACTGCACTGTTCAATACTGAATCCAAGACAGTGAACTGATCAAGTTATAGTGTTTGTGTACCGAGACAGTCCTACTCCTCTCTTCCTGCTGTCAATAAATCCCAATGAGAATGGTTAATTTTCTTTTGAATTGGATGAGACAGCTTGTTTCACACCAAGAACTCTAAGGTCTAGGAAACACAACAATAATCTGAAGGATTAAGTGACTGAAAAACCACAAATTATTTAACAGTGGACTTCAAACACATCCTGTTTGAAATAGGACTAAAATCTTCTGATTTCTTGGAGTATTACATTACCAGGTGTTCATGGTGCTAGCATCTATTCCAGCCAGGATTCCCCTGTAGCACTGCTTACTTAGACAATACACCTCTTTGTGAGGAGTTAAATGCAACAAAGAAACAGAAGATTGCGAGTCTAAACTCTGAATGCCTCCACTGATCATGTGTGAGTAAAAGGTTAAACCATTAGTTATGGTCATCTGAAATAACTGTATTTCATCTGAAACAGCAAATACACCCAAAAGACCATTTTCTGAAATGTATCAAGGCGGGAAAGAATAGAGGATCTTTCTTAACGTTAATGTTTTACTGATTTTTCAGGGACCAAAGAGTGCTGTGCAGACAGGTTTTGGCAAGACTTCTCCTTCCCCTTCCAAACACACTAAGTGACAACCAGGTTTCAATCCAAAAGGTCCACAGAACACATTAGGCTCTGAAAAGCTACCACATGGAGACACAAAACAGCAGTCTAAATACTTCCCATAGAACATTCCACTGAACCAGTTTGGGACAAAGAGCTGACTTGTGAATGTGTCTGAGATGCCACCTGGATATCTGAGGAGAGTCCATATTTTTCCAAATGGCTTTGTGTTTCCTGCACTAAGTTGGGCGTGCAATGGCAGTGACAGTTGAACAAGCACTGTCTAGGGAAGGCTGCATTTCCCCTCTAGTTTTACAGTCTACCACACTATCCTTCTCTGAGCAGTAAAAAGCGCTTTTTTGCAGTACAGCAAGCCATATTAGTCCATGTACAAAATAATGCACTTTGTGGCATTGTACAGACTTTTAAAAAGCCTCTATCCGCAACACAGAGCAGCTCCAGGGTTGGAATCTCTGTGAAAGCAAATAAAGTAATAATAATAGTATTAAATATAAGTCATAGCACCTTTGGCATTTTTGTCCAAATAGACTTCAACATACGACGTAGGGACATAGCCCTCCTCATCTTCGTTCCTTCGGATTCGTGTCCACCCATCACCTTTGTCTTCTTCTATTACATAGAGCATTTCTCCTTCTGCTACAGAAATTGTTCCTTCATTCTGACCTGAAACACACAGTAACGTGGAGTTTAGGCTGTCCTGCACAATGGGAACCACAGATGCAGTGGGGGGTGCTCAGGGCACACCTGGACCACATGCTGACACAACCTTCGTTGCATCACTAGCAGCAAGAACAAGAGCACGTGATTCTGGAGACAACAGTGTGTACACAAAGAACCAGATTAATGTGATCCTGACATTAGAGTTTTGGGTCTTTTTCTTGCCATGTCCCTGCGTAACAGGAGACAAATCACTGTCTACAAAACAGAATCATGCCAGAGCCTCACTTGTCCTTTCTTTGTCTATTTAAGCAGTGCAGGGGTTAAATGAATGTTTCCCACTTGTCCTTGGCCTATGAACTAAACAAAACAGTAAGTGAAATGAGAGTAAAGTTTGAGTGATACCTTCAAATGTATAGAGTGCTTTACACGTTCCTATGGTGGGTAGTGGTTCTTCATCATCAAATTCATCATCAAAATCCGTTGCAGGTACTTTCATCTCAGTCTCCTGACTTTGCTCTTCTGTGTAACTGCCATCTGGGCTGCTCAAGAGAGGAAAATACACAGCAACTATAGCGACCAATCTCCGGAGCAAAGAGAATGACTTGGTTACCAGACACTTAAGGGAAGGTGAGCAACTGTAGCTGGAGCAGCTCAGCAATTCCAAAGCATGCTCAGAACTGGCTGTTACACTAGCAGCTGCCATGAAGCGATGGGTGAGACCAGTCATTTTTCCCATCAAAAGCTATAAAAAATGCACCTTACCTCACTCACCTTCACAGCAGTGAGTGTAGAGGCTATTACATATTTCATCATATTCAGAAAAGTGGCTCAAAGTTGGGATCTTCTATATGCTAAAATCAGGTACTTCACAGAGTGCCTGCCTTTAGTCTGGTTACAGAGGAAGTTCCTGAATGCTGCAGAGCTACAGTTTTCCTGATTAATAAGCTAAGGAAAGCCGGTCCAGTTATCAGTCTGAACAGGACAGCTCTGTACAGATACTGTACCTCTCGCGGTCCTGCGCACAGCTGTTTACTGCTGAAGTGTTCTGGGCTTCATACAGTCCGCTCTGCCGCCGCGCCTGTTCAGTCCGCATAGGTAACCTGCCCTCCACCTCAGCCAGCCAGCCCTGCAAGGGAAAAGAAGCGTCATGCATCTCTCATGCTTCAACTTGCCAGGGGATATATGTTGCTTTTACTTTGCTGTGTTATATTTGACATTCAGACTATTGAACTAAAATCAGATTGTAAACTCCTCTGAGTTGCAGTTGTCAGGGGGTATGGATTCCGTACTTTAAGCGTGTATTAAATCTATTCATCTTGCCAAAAAACACACAGAAAACTCAATTCTTTTTTGACACCAGGTGTGGAAAACATTGTGACCCAAGAGAAGCAGTTAACAACAGCTGTTGGGAGATGCTACTGCTCTAGTCACAATAAAGCAAAAAGATGTGTGGCAGCTTACAGAAGTCTCAGTAACACCATAAACACAGCAATCTCATTGCCTGCTGAATACAAGAGGACTAAAGCTGGGGAGAATGAAAGATCCAGTGATTTTCAAATGGCTAAGAAAGCAATGGATAGTAAAGCAACAACTGTAAGAAACATCTAAAATTAATGGGCTGTATCTGTTTATGTACATAGCGTAACTTACAGAGTCAAGTCTTTTCTCAGCCCTGTAATTCTTCTTGTGTAATAATAATGGTTTCATATATTTCAAATACTCCTTACGTTCTTGAGATTTTGTATCTCTAAGAAGCTTCCTGTTAATGGCAGGCTATTCCTTAAAAGATATTTAATCTCATGGCTTCTGTCTTGCTGCTAGACTATAAATGGTGCTTTACATTTATGTTCCTCTGATTTTCCCCAGACATCTGTAACATGATGCTTCAAATTATTTAATTAATCAAATAAGCATCTGAACCCCTCTGGGCAGTCCAGAGAGCACTACATTTTCTCTTATCTTCCACTTAGCACAATTTGTTTTCTGTGGCAAATTAAACAGCAGGACTGTTGACTGACAGTCACAAGAGATGGTGCATATTTGTGTTACACAAATAGGCTCAAAGATCTCAAATAATGCAAGTGCTTAAGTAGCACTTACCTATACATAGTAAGAAAATGCATCAATACATCTGGAACAGCAATGAAGCACCTGCTTAGAACTAAGCATATGCTGAGCTACTTTGTACCGAGATGTCTCTTCCCATACCTCAAACTTCTGAACCTCCAGTCGTAACTTTTCAATGTTCTGTCCAAGTTCTGCTAATCTGTGGTCCACACTCGCTGCGTCTCCCATCTGTGGGTTCTTGACATACACATCTTTCATTTTTGTTAAGGCATCTCTGAGAGACAGAAGAAAAATAAAACATGTTAGTGCGGCTGGGGGCAAATGCCCTTCTCTAAATGAGGGCAAATGAAAGGATAATAAACTGCCTCTTCTCTACTGTGTGGTTCAAGCCTTATCTGTTACCAAGGTAACTGAGAACATCCAGACAGGGGCTTTTGCCCTCTATAGAACCAGCCATTAAAAAATAACAGTAAAGTCACCTGCCAGAAGAGAATTTACACTGTCAGAGATAGAAAAAAAAGTGAGTGACACCTTTACCTACAACGTGACAAGACAGAGACATTGTACACAAGCCAAACTCTTCAGCCTCCTACATTAAAAGGAGCTCCTCACTCTACAGGCAGCTGAGGGTTCTTCATGTGAGCAAGGCTGGCAGGAGGAGCCTCACCAGTGGATTGTGAAGCTACACAGGAGGTGTTGTGTCAGTACAAGCACACAACACATTTAGACCAAATGATTCAGGCTCCACGTGCCCCGCTTGAAGAATCCTAGCGGAAAAACAACTGAATTCTTGGACAGTGGCCTTTTGCAAGCCAAAAGGAGGAATTTGGTATTGCCTTTTAGCCTGACACGTTCTTCTATTTAGTACTACAATATCTACTTGCTAACCCTGGGGGAAAAAAAATAATAAAAAATAAATAAATCTTACAACCATTGCAACAAGTGACAGCTTCAACTTTCTAGATGAGTATCACCCCAGTTTTTGGGGCACAGACGAACAGTTGCATCATTATTATCCATCAAGGGCTGAACTCCAGTTGAGAAACTAGGACAAAGAGCTGGATGTGGACATATTAATAATAAAAATGGAGTGCTAACCAGAAATTCTCACCCTGCCTGTTGCAGTTTGTCTTTTGCAACCAAAATCATTTGTAAGATATTTATTCACACTGCTTAAAACAAAGCTAAATCCATATGGTTTGCATTTGTCACAGCACAACGACAGATGGACCTTAGGCCACATAATGTGATCCTGCATCCTGTTAAGTTATACAGCGTTTTTACTAGACTCTTTCTGGGGGCTGTGTTTCCTATCAACCCAGATGCCAAATGCCTAGGGTTTCAGAGATGTTAATTTTAAGGCTTGCTATGATGAATGTGGTACTATAAGGCCAAGATTAACGTAGAACACGCCTTCGTGAGCTCCCTTAGGAAAGCCTGCAGAGCTCTCACTAACAGCAGTGTGCTGCCTTTGACCCGAGCCAAGTTGAGGCTGAACTTACAGAAAAAAGTTATCTGCATGATGATGAACATTTCAGAGCTTAGAGAAGGGTGGACTTACAAGCGGATTTCCTGTATTACTGGCACAGCTATTCAGCTTTTCTCTAGGCATTAGTTGGGGGAAGAAAGGTTAATTTGAGTCCCACGACTCAAGTTAACACGCTTTATATTTTAGAGTTTCCCACCAAACTCTTGACAATTGCAATCCTGTGCCTGCCTTTGCTTTTTGTGTATAGAAAATGGGAAAAAGTGTGGGTGGCAAGGAAGTGGGACTGCTCTGTGGTTGAAGCCCTAAGGGACAGTATTGCAAACATATGAGTCATGATTATTACTATTTTTTTAACTCTTATTTAACTGCTGGTGCTACTTCCTCAATCATATACCATCTTTATTTAAAATAACTTCATTCTGCTCTGATTTCATATCCAGTTTTAACAGTGGGTTACCTTAGGATCAATACAGAGCAGAAAGGAAAATCTGTACTGAGACAAATATAAGTTACCGCAGAGCAAAAAAACAAAGCAATGAGAACTCATATAACCACATGCAGTTTTCTTTTCTTATTTGTGATATAAAACATAAAGAAGAAAGCTTGGGTTACTAGACAAATAAACAGGTTCTTCAAAGCAAGCTAGCAGAAAACGTAGGCACTTCTGTACAAACACAAAGCGGCATTTAGGGATAGACTAGTACCAGAGAAGCTAGGTCTTGAAATCACTCAGGGAAGAAAAGTTCTGTCTCTTGCAAACATAACATGCTCAATCTCTCGTGCAACTGCAGAATGTGAACACAAACAAAGCAACGAATACAGGCTGCCAGAATCAATAAAAAGTATGTAACTAAAATGGCTTATTCTCAACCAAAATGATAAATGCAGCCTTGTAGAAAAAGCATTGACAAAAGCACAGGAATCATTATCTTTCTGCTTCTAGGAAATGTAAGCTACAGATCGAGAATCTTAAGATACACACCAATCAATCAGCACTTTTGATGATGTTATCATGCTAACAGCCTCTCTTGTTGGGATCTGCCCATGCCCATCATACAGTAACAGGCGCTCTGCTTAGTGCTGAGAGATCTATTATTGTACCTTTGACTGAGGCTGTATTTGCATCGTGTTCTTTCCTAAAACACACCCTCAGGAGCAGCTCACATCAAGAAACAAACTTCGTGTATCTAACAGTAACCTTTGGCTCACAATTAAACTGCTGCTCTCCTGTGAAAGCCCAAGAGAGCAGCTCCAGAAAGAAGGGAAAACTGTCTCCAATTGTTACACTCATATTGTTCCCATCCTTATACCAGGATCTTCTCTTCTCATGGTTCCAAAGGCAGGATATGCATTACACTGAGGTGGGAGAATGGAATAAACAGAGAGCCAGCTTTTGCCCCAGCTCTGACCCACAGCAGCCAAAATTAAATAACTGATTTCAGAATCTGCATTGTGGAGAGCCTTGCATCTCTCAAGTGTTTTAGCTGTATGTAAACTCTGTTGTTCTTTTCTTGGAACAGCACATTAAACAAACCTAGAACCTTGCTCTTATTTGCTCTTTCTTGTATTTTCATTGTTTCTGTTCTATATGAGACTACCTATTTCATTTTCATTGGAGAAGTTTGACATACCTTTGATCCATCTCCTTCTGAATGTCTTTGTTTAGTTCATCAACTTTTTGCTGAAGTTTCTTTCTTCTTTGCTCAGGTGGGAGATTGCTGAAGTCTTCCGGACCTGCTCCCTGCACAGAGTGGAATGAAGGGGGTAGGAAATAAATTTAAAAAAAAAAAAAAATAAAAAAAAATCAGAGCCTGAAAGAATCCTTCAGGATTGCAATGTGAAAACAGCTCACAAAAATCTGTGCAAAATCACAATGGTCTGAAGCATTGTTATCATTTGTACTGGGCGTTACCAGTCCCTGAATGGTTAGGAATCTGGATGCCTTAGAAATAATCCCAGGACCACATCCCACTTTCATACCAAATGGCTAATGGGAGACCACCAACTAAAGAATGCCAGAATTCAACAGCTAAGCTGAGAAACTATTTTTATCCACAGTTATCATCAGATTCTATTTAACAGAGTTCCATTCTCACGGAAAGCCAATCCTTCCTGCCTTCTTCTACTCTGCTACAGCCAGCATCCCCATAAAATCAGTTGCTAGCTTTTACTCCTGTGTCACAGTCACACTTCACATGTACACTACTAATTGCTAGCTTGCTTTGCATAGTCTGAGTGTTGGTCCAATAATTTAAAGTTAATTTATGTCAGGGCTCTCCTGAACACACCAAGGTAGTAGAAGTGCTTCCTCTGGGATTCTGCAATTTAAAAACATGCTGCATGCTTTCCAGGATCCACAGTCCATGTCAAAGTCTCTCAATTTTTCCTCTCTCACTTGTACTGGCATAAAAATCACAAGTTATATCAAAGCTACAGAATCAATCAATTTGAAATCGTAACCGGAGAAAACATCTAAAGACCACAGTGGTTACCTTTGTGTGATTCTGCTTGAAAGACCCTTTTCTGCCTTCAAACTGCTATGCCTCTCCTCGATTGCCTCAATTTGATACAGCAGATGGATGAACATAAAATACATCCATACTATTTTCTTCAAAGTACCACCTATTTTTGTCTTGCAAGAAGGCAAGGGGGACAGTCTGGGTGGGCTATACTGAACACACATCAATACTAATTAGTTGCACCATAAAGAATGAGGTTCTTGTACATAATCTTGAATTTGTACAGGTTTTTCTTGCTTTGGTTTCTACTCACTCCACATCCCATTTCTAATGGGAAATACTGGATTATGGGAGAAAGAAGGGTAAAAACACAAAGCTGAGTAACCAAATTCAATGGCCCACCGGCTTACTGAAAGCTTTTGAGCAGAGTTGCAACATTAGTCTTACTAAAATGCCAAATCTGCCTCTCAGAGGAGTGCGATTTAGTGGACACTCTGCCACAAAAGCTGGCCATTAGATCCTTTCAACTCTGCACTGAATGTGCTCGAAGACAGTGAACTCTTTCTTCTGCAGTTGCAGAACAAGATGTTTAGAAATAAAGTGTGGGGGTGTCAGAGGGATGGAGGACAACTACAAACAGGTCACCTTCTCCTCTGGTCCAGCCATTTCAAAATAATAGAACGGGCAAACCTAATGAAGTTGCTGCCATACAGATTTTCAGTAAAAGATAGCATATGCATCTAGTTAAGCCTTGATCACCTGTGTAATAATACACTTAAAATTCCATTTCATGAGACAATGAGAAAGCAAATTTAAGACAAAGGAAGCAAACAACTAAGTTATACCAATTCTGAAACTTTAACCACATGAAGTCCTAACAGTGCTTACATTACTTGTGGTGCATGGCACAGGAGCAATCTATTTTAATTCATTCTTTAATGATAACATTTTGCTTGACAGAAACTCCCACATCACATTGAACATGAGAGTGATTCAATATATTTTACAGATAAGCTACACACTAAAGCCATACTTATTTTTTTAAGGCCAAGCAATTTGAGATAGCTTTGTAAATAAAAAAGCAGTTAGAAGAAAGACTATATAACATATTCTTCTCAATTCTAAGCAGAAGAGACAGATATGCTTGAAAATATCCCCAGTTATACATTAGAAGAATGCAATAGTTGTAGTCAAACAAATTTAGAAAAGCATCTTCTTTTTGATTCTTCAACTTCATTTAAAAGCTCTAGGTTGGACT
Organism: Astur gentilis; assembly: GCF_929443795.1. Taxonomy (NCBI): domain Eukaryota; kingdom Metazoa; phylum Chordata; class Aves; order Accipitriformes; family Accipitridae; genus Astur; species Astur gentilis. The sequence goes on from NC_064908.1 coordinate 15,232,955, forward strand.
AAATTCAGTATCTTTGTTCACAATGCTTCAGACCAAAGCATTAGTGTTGCATAGAAATGCATGCCTGAGACTAGGAGGTGATCTCACTCAGACTTTATTCCATGCTCAATGATTTCCCATCAGTACAGTTCCTTCTCCAAAAGGAAGAGTCAGGGAGCAATTTTTGCACATGCTGCACACATTTCACGCTCTCAAGCAAAAACACACCTGGGCTATCTCTCAAGTAGTGAGCATTGCCTGCATTTTTAGAAATCCTTCAACAGTGAGGTAGGGGGGAAATCTGTGCTATTTTTGATGTTCTATCATAGGACCAGCAGAGCCAGTGCTCACTAGACTTCCTTGCATAAAGATACTGGGATTTAGGATGCAAATTGTCCCAAGATGAAGGACTGTGAAAAAAGAGGCCATGTTAGGACCAGTTTCTTGGCTGAAGCTTGGGGAGAGCACGAGGTTTATCAGCCCCAGTTTTGGCTCTTGTACAGCTAGGATCCAAGAGGAAACGACAAACAAGCTGACTTCCTCCGCCTGAGGTGCACATGGGTCTCAGCCCTCTCTGCACATCTTTCCGATTTGTGCAATTCTTGGGGAAAGGCAAGGTCAGCCATTTATTCTGGGAGGATTTATTCCTACATACAATGGCTTAGCTCAGCTACACAACATACTAGCACTGTGACCAGGAAAACAACAAATGGAAATCCCCAACATAAATGTGTTGGACTACCACACAGTGGCTTGGCAACAGCCAAAAGAACAAGGTTTGCAAGTAAGCTAGACACTTCCATCATTCCTCACACCTACCACAGGTCTTCAATGAGAAGCAATACTGCTAATGGAACCCAAGCAAGTCACTGTGTTGACAGAGCAGCAGCAGGACCTGAAACCTCCACAGCTACATCAGGTTCCTCTAAATAAGCTGCTATGAACAGAACAGGTCCACGATGACGTATCCAAACCCAATATGTGTGTAGGGGAAAGGGAGCACCTAAAGGCACTAACTGGTGAGGAATAAGAAAACTTTCAAGCTAATGCAGTTAAGGCACTACTGCAGATCCTCTGAAGCTCTCCAAAATTGCAATCAGTCATTTGCAGCTCTTGCATGCCGGCATGAAGTGGGTCAGCAAACCAGTCGCATTCTCCTTGTGACTGGACTCTTGAAGGACAAAGGAATGTAGACAAGCTGTCAAGAACATACCAAGGTGTGGAGTATCTCAAGCAATACAATACCTTATGTATGAAGTTCAGCACATAATTTGCTTTCCCAAATATGTTCACCCCTTCCCTTTCCAACTCAGTAACATATTGTCTTACCGTAGTTCAAGATGCATCCAAGATAGAATTTAGGATTCATATATATGTATGTATCTCCATTTGTGAATTCAGATCAGACTGAGTTAACCTTGTTGGTTAAGGTTTACAGAACTTTAATTAATATCATTATTAGTTATTCTGAAGGACTACATAGGGCTGTAAAATGTAGTGATAATGATGCAGATTTCCAGTAATACTGGACACGGAAAGCAAACTTTGCAGTTACACAAAAAGACATGCATTTCTTACTGGAAAATGTCCAGCAAGCAGAGACTTTTTTTTTCTTTACATGTTTTAATGTATACTTAGAGTAGCAGAATTACTCGATGCTGGTTTTCTACATTTTCATAGCCCTAGATTATAAAAGTGAAAACTAAACTACATATTGGGAGTTAATTTTTAGCAGCTTATTAGAAAGACTAAATTCTGATCACCTCTATTAGACTCCAGACCTGTGTATTCAGAGTTATCTGATAAATATCAAAAAAGCAAACACAAAGAAGAAACAAATTTAACAGTTAATTTCAGTGTCATGTCATATGTGGCACAGTGCACATTAAAACACACACAGAAAATTGTGATTAAAACACAGGACAGGCATGCTGTAAATGTGCTTACCAGCTTGAGAGAAAGCTTCATGTAAAAATTGGAGAGATACAGGGTGGGGGGGGAGAAAGAAAAAACAACAGTGCATCAGTAGAAGAGGAACTTTTTCAGACTGATGTTACAATAAAATGACACATAATCCCCTTGCTGTTGGAAGGCAAAATGGGTAACACTAACAAATCTGTGCAAAAGTTCACAAGATGGGCCAGCGTTATCAGTCAGCTGCCGTTTCCTCGCCAGAAACAGAAATGAAAAATGTTGTACCTCTACATGTGTGCTTTAGCACTGCACGTGAAAATCTGGATTGCCTATTTACAGCTTCTACAACAACAGTGATTTTTTTTCTCATTACAGTAACATCTCTGAAGTGGAAAAAAACCTCAGAACTTGCAAATGCATGCAAGTCACTTTAGATCAAAAATGTGCTGAAATGCAGTCACAAGCATCAGCCACTTTATGCAAGGGCCTAAGAGAAGGGGGGATAACACCTAGCCAAAACTCAGTGAAAAGGTAAGGACAGCACTTGGCCTCCAGTGGCAAAAAACACAATGGGATCTCTGGTGATTTCTTCAGGCCTATGTCCAAAGGACAACATCCCTGAAATAGCGCTGCTGTTTGCATACAGTGCTCTCTGAGCAGTCACGTAAAGTAATTTCATGTTCTTGAACAACTCAAAAATAAACTCGTCTCAAACATACTTTGGCCATACAGTCAGACAAGGTCAGGACCAAGGAAGGGAAAAAAACCAAACCCACCAAAAATCTCTTCTCTTTACGCTAAATTGATTCTATGACAGCATGGCAAGACATTATTCAAGCTCCTTAAATGATCTACATGATCTAATTCTTCAAAATTTACCACATTTCCTGGTACAGAGCCAAAACATTATCTTTTAGTTATTCTACCAAAATAAGACTAAAAAGAAGTGTATGCTTAAAGAGCCTACACGGCAGCATGGTTTGCCTCTGCCCTGCATCACTTGCACATACAGCTCTCAGCAGTGCTGGAGGGCCTCACAAACTGTCAGGTGAACAAATGTGCCCGGGCAGCCGACCACCAAAATTACCAAAGCTTCTTCCAGTGTTGCAAGACATTATGACAGCTGCAATTCAGAATATTTTCCAAGATATAGAGAGACTAACAGTGCTACAGCGCTTTTCTGTTCTGTGCCAAGGAGCACAAGTTAGCTGCTGTTCAACAGATAAAACCAGATTTTAAAGGAAGAATCAAACTTGCAGCCGGCCTCCTCCAGCAGCCTGCACTGTGCCTGTCCTACCAGCTCTTTGGGGACAGTTGTGAAATGCTCAAGCTATCCAATGAACTTAGAAGTGCATAAATGCACATTCTCGGTGTTCAAGACAGCTGAAACATGAAAGTTGGAAAATGCCTCGCAGTCCAGGCAATGATATGTACTGTGAACTTCGGAACCTCGTTCTATTAAAGAGTTCTCCGTTATTTTACTACCAACAGCTCCCACGTACGGTGCTCTCAGATGCTCCATTTTTAGCAAAAGCACAGTTCTTTAGGATTGGATTTAAAACAAAGGTGGCTCCACACCTGTGATCTTTTTGATAGCATGATTTAAGAAATACACATTTTTCAAAAATAACAATTACCATTAGTTACCAAAATTTGTACAGTAATACACGCCAACCATTCAAGGAAAATACATGGCCTTGAAATAAACAGTGAAATATTCCATTTGAACCGATGCATTCAGTGACCACATGGCAGTTAAACTTCCCTCTGAAGTTCAGTCCATTAGGAAGTAACGCATAATAACGACAGTGCAATGAAGAAATTCACTCTCTTACTAAGAGGCCATTAAAAAAAAGCAAACAAAACCAATCCAGTTGAGAGAATAATCATACAAGAAGGAGAAAGAATGAGCTAAAGTATGCTGCTGAAGAAATTCAGCGTAGGCAGCTTTTGTTTGCATAATTGCTTTAGCACTCCTGTGAACTTTAGCATAGACATGATCAGCACAAATTGAGATCCTTGTACATATATACAGACAAGACTCATGGTGCAGAATAAATATTTACCTATGAAGCACTCTATAAAAGGCACAAATGTATGCTACATGCGCTAGTTTCTAAACACTACTCACTCTAAAGGCACTACACTACTGCGAAGAATCATCTGCATCAAGACTATTCTTTTGCTGTAAATTCAGCAAATTTGAAAGGGATTATAGACACTGTATGCCGAATTCTTATGCTGTTAAGTATGACAAAAATAGAGAACTTATTAATAGCATTTCCAAATAGTACATCAGGGATTGTTATAACCAGTACAAATAACAAAGCAGATCATAGACTGGAAACAATGAAATGCTGAAATAAGTCATATTCACAGTTTTCCGTTTCTGAAATGTATTGATAATTTTACATGACAGCAATTCAGTTTCTATACACAAATATAAGCAGACTGAAAATAAATCTGCATTAAGCACTAAGTAACTACTTTTGTCGATTCTGTGGAGTTTTCACAGCTAGAAACTTGCTCACAGCTCCTGGAAGAACAGGGGCATTTTTTCCCCCCAAATGATCAATTAAATTACATTTTTTTCAAAACGAGCAAATCTGTTTCAAGCTGTCAATTTAAAACAAGTCTAGCTTAGTCTTGCAGGGAAAAAATGAAGAGCCTAAGAGCCACAAGCTTCAATAACACATGAGAGAGCATGAAAGCCAGCAAGTCCATGTGTTATTGGACAGTCACGGACACCAACCTCACTTACAGAAAACAGGGTTGAAATAAATCACTGGACTTCCATAGAACCAAGAGGTAATTTTCTTTCTTAGTGGTCCTGTAGCAATCTCCCCATACTCTTCTTTATCCAGGTATCAGATTTAGAGGTCATTTATCTTGATTCCATGAACTATCATCATTATAGAGAGTTCAGGGAAGCATCAGAAAGCTCTAGGGAGTGCTTCATAGCCAAGGCACAGAATGTGTCACTGCACTGCTGTAAATCAGGGGTTGGCTCATGATGCTCAAGAGTGCATTCATAAAATATTTTAGAACAAATGCATGGAACCTGTTTATAGTACTTACTCTGAGTTTTACAGGTCCAGCTACTTTAATTGTGCCAATTTCAGCATTTCCAGGACTAGCAGACATATCTTTCCTGCACATAACCCAGTAAGCTGCAACTTGCCTCCCACCAAATTTTCCCTTTATCTTTTACAAAGCGCATTTCCACAGCACACTCTAACAGCGTTGTAAGTGGGGTTAGCGACTGTGTAGCAACGGTATGGGCTGATCACACCATACACGGACTTACAACATATTCCCTAGCCTCAACGGCACACGTGGGTGTCCCTAAAGTCCTCTTCATGAGTTCTTTGTGAATATACAAAGACTGTGTCTGCTGGTGAGTCAGCAAGAGAAAACACATCCGTTACAGTGGAGACAAGCACGGCACCTCTGTGTTTACTGCTTCTACAGCAAAAGACAGCTTGGCATTTAACTAGCCTTTAAGTGCAAAGTGGAAGCTTCCTAGAAACTAGGTGAATATTAAAGAGTTTAGCATTCTCACAAAAATCAGAAAATATCATATTTTTAAATGCTAGCTTAAACACACAAGGTCAGAAAACATCTCTCTCTGTGCTAGAATAAACCATGGCTTTAATGACCCCACCCACCAAAAAATCCTGGTCTTGGCACAGCTTTATACACTTAAGTTAGAATAACAAGTATTCCCAGGGGCAAGGAACAGAGCAGGTATGAGAGGGGGTTGGTTGTTTTGTTTGCTGTTTCTGCATGCTCACAGAACAACGAAGTACTGATCACCCAGGCAGACCAACAGCTAAGTGTCAGGAGAAGACTACACAGTATGTCACAGAAGCAAGACGGGATGGTAAGGGAAAACATTAACCGGTGCAACGGAAATAAAATCACATTGTAATGAAGTCAACAACTTCCACTAAAAAGGAAACCACAAAAGTCCCTCCGTGTGCCTTATGGAACCATCTGGAAGGTGGAACTCGGGTAATGACAGTAATATCTGCGTCCCAGCAACCAGACCCATCCTCTCAGCTTAATCACAACCCAGCCTCCAAGGTAAGAGACAAAAGGCAAGTCCACATAATACCACACAAAGTAATTCAAAGGTGTAAGTTCTACCCCTGGATTTTGTTAGTTCAGAAGTATTGCTCTTTAAATAAAGATGCTGATGTTACTGCTGCTATAGCAATAAAACAAAAGAACACAAAATTAATATCAACTAGCAGAATACCAAGTTTTCTTTGTCCTCAAAATGGAATTAGAAGAAGCAGAGCAAGCATAAATGAAATTATGACTTATGTAAGTGGTTCCTCATTTTTTGTACTCTTCTGGCTTTAACTTCCCTAAAGAGACAGAGTTGATTTCAAGTGTTATACTACTTTATACTGCCTTTTAAAAGAGTTATTAGGAACAGCATTCAAAAACTGTGTAAAAGAGTCTTTTTTCCCCTCCTCTTCTAGTTCTGATCCATGACAAGTGCTGCAACAGTTTTAGGGTATTCTCTATAATAGACATTTCCTGCTGTTGGGGTTAGAAGAAAGAAACTCTGAGGAAAATACAAAAGCGCAATTAGAAAGCCATAGACACTAATGAGAGTTGGCACCAAATGTTCGGGTTTTTTTGGTGGTTTTTTTTTTTAACAGACTAGGAATTTATATTCACAGTGACCACTGGTACAGGTATTGGCACCTCTACAGTAGCCTTGCATCCATTGTAAATGTTCAGGCACCTGCTTCCTTCCATGAAAACAAGACTCACTGGATTTTTTTTATTTTGAAGCAAAATTAAAACCAGGTTGGGCATGGGACATATCATTACTAATTACATAATTCATTTTAACAGTCACCAGTGATTTTTCCGCTTTAGTTTTGTAATTTCTCTTTCCAAATGCAACATAAGTTGCTAATCTAAAACATTATAAGAAAACTACTAAAACATACTGCCTCTCCAGACATGTTCTGATATCAAAGATTTCATGGAGGGAGTGGATGGGAATCCATTCACTCACTTATGTTTCAGGATCAACTACAATGTGCAGTTCTGCTGGTAGTATTTATCCTGTTAAGGTCTTGGTATCTAGTGGACTTGTTCACATGGAGTAGTTCCTTTCCATGCACTTCTTCCTTAAGGCAGTGCAAAAAAGGAATATGATCCAGCTTCCTCTGAAATAAATAAAGTGCTACCCTGGCTTTTGTAGGAGTTAACAGCTCAGTTTATCAAGAAAGCCAGGAAGAACCTGCTTGACAATTTGGTTGAATACTCTAAAAGAGTACTCAAAATCCCTTGTGGTCACCTTTACCACAAGGTGTCTGGCTGGAGTGGAATTTTGCCTCTGAACAAAACCAGCAATGCGGAGAAAATATTCAGAGCAACTGAAATTATTCAGGGTCCAAAGCCAAACACCTGTTAGATTGTGCTGTCCTCACTCCCTGCATGACCTTTCTAAAAGCTGCTTCACTGATGTACTTCTGTACAGATAAAATGTTCTTCTGTGACAGAGTTTCCCCTCTACATCCTCCTCATTTCTTTCGTAGCATCACAATCCATTTGCTCCTGAGCAAAATTCAGATGCTTTTGGATTTGACAGGAGGATGGAAAAAACTTGAGAAAAGGAAATCTTACAAAACAATGTGGTAAAAGCAGAATTAACAGTATTATCTGGCTGTTAAAAGCGAATTGACAGATTTATCTGGCTGTACTGAATATAAAGGAGGTCACATCAACCATATCAGCTGAAACAAATGCCAACCACTCATTTTTCATCTGATAAATTAACAGGATTTGGGTGTGGTTCTTGATTTATTTTTTGCCTGGTTAGAATTATCTTATTTTTGAAGGTCACATGGTACTTTCATGATCTTTTAGTCTGACCATTTGTATAACACAAATCACCAAGGACCTACAAAGTGTGAGCTTGACAAGTTTTCAAATCAGACAGAGCAAGCTGCCAGAGCTTTGCAGCCTCTCCTACTCCATATTTCTAGATGAACCAAGTGGCCTGAATTTGCTCCTCCGGAAAAAAAAAAAGATGATCTGAACACTGGCCTCCAACTCTGCAGATGAATCAGGCAGGAAAAGTATTTACATACAAACATCCTGGTAGCTAACAGGGGAAGGAAATGAAATAGAAAGAAAACATAGGAAAAGGTTTAAATGAAGATTTAGCAATAGCCTTTCCTTGCACACTTTTAATGAACATGTCAGCAGAAATTTGAGGGATTCCAGAGAAGACTATAGGAAATTGTTCTCATCTCCCCTTTCACACAAACCACTTAAAACCAATATGGCACGCAGAATTCGTAGGACTCACTTGGACTTCTCAGATAGTTAATACATAAAATAATGGCCTTCAGGAAATATTAAAAGCAATCAGTCGTAATTGCTTATATGGCCAAATACTCACTCAAGAATTTGTACATTTGAAGTACAAACTTGTGAAGTGCCCAGGGAACTACAAACTAGTATTTTTAAATCAAGTTAGAAATATTCAGCACTATTTTCAATATTCTGTTCCGTGAATGGCACTATTAAAGCAGTAGATCGCAACACAAACCCTCACCTTCAGCAGTGCCTTACTCTCCCTAGTGCCTCAGTGCTACCCTGTATGAAGACAACTGCCAGATGCTCACCTGCCACAGCGGGTGCCACCAAGACAGCCACTAGCTAGCACATCCTCCAGGTCTGCTGCTGCAAAAGCAGAATTGAAAGACTGTCTCCTGCCATAAAAGCCACTGAGAAAGATGCTCCGAGCCAAACTGCAACTGAGGGAAGGAGGTACATTTACAAAACCTGCCTTTGGACAACTTGGAAACTCCCCACTTCCCTAGTGAAATGCACCAGAAATGTCATTTTTGGGGTTCTGAATGTCCCATTAAGTGGCAATTCCCTAGCAAAGAACTGAAAACCACTCTGTATAAAACAGCTTTTTTTTTTTTTTTTTTAAATGTACTGTCTGTAACCAGATGAGACAAAATACTGTTTACAGCACTGTTCTCAATTGCCTGTAACTAACCACTGAAGTTCCCCACCAAAATCATCTCTACTTTTATACAGCTCCAGCCCTCCGCCCTAAATGTCAGTGCAGTCCCTGGAGCAGAATATGGGCATTTTAAAGGAGTTACTTCCTTGCTCTTACAGTCAGCTCTAAAAAACGTTTTAAAATACTGAACATTTGTCTCTCCTTCCTGTAATTTTTATAAGAGGAAATAATGCAAGGACCTTAACCTAGGAGCCACAGCCATGCTATGCCAGCAATTTTTCAGCACAACTGTGCCATATGCGAGTTTCTGGGAAGATAAAGTCGTCTTTTTGTTTGAAAAATGAAAAATTTTAACTCAGGGACCTGACATTTTACTTACTGCTTATGAAGAACACCAATGAGAGCATTTAATTCAAAACAAAACACATCAACATCAGTTTAGCCACAGCTGCTGTCAGTAACAGGAACAGAGCAGCTGACCTGGGAAAACTCAGGCTGTGCTTCCTACTCTGTCACAGCAAAGGAGACAGGGACACTGAACTTAAAACAGTGGTGATATGTCACAAAATGTTGATCCAGTTTGATCTAGACACAGGTGAATCCCCAAGGTCAGCCACAGAGGCTTTCAGTGCAGTTTATGCACTGTACAATGCATAAACCAGCATCTAACACACTGCACTTCAGCTGCTGGCCGGGCAAAAACCCAAACCCTACTCCATCAGAACCTCTCATCTAAGTTTTGGAGCTTGCCTACTGGACTGATAAAGCTTTTGTACACAGAATATAATTTTGAACTGTGCGCATCATAGCACTGGGAAGTGAAAGTCAGTTCAGAAACCAAGAAAGTCTGTGGACTTAACGGGAAATGCCCAGAAAAAGACATTCTGGCATACAATTCTGCATGCTAATGTACGTAGGGAAGGCTCCAAGGACCAAGCATGGAACTTGAAATTTTTTTTCCTAGCTTCGCTATGGTTTATCACAAAGTTTAGCAAGCTCTCAGTTAATGTCTTTCCTCCATAGTTTTTGCAAGGATGGCAGCTATTACTGGCTATTACAAATAGTTTTTCAGCTTGGTATTTTTGCAAAGATATTTCATTGACATTTAAAACATCATGGATAAAAGCTGCAAAAAAACATTTGAAATTAATTAGGAAAAAAGTTAAAGAGCATGGCAGGATTTTAGTTTTTCTATGGACACTTTAAAAACTGTTTAACCCACATCATCTGCTCAAGGAGACCCAAAGGCAGACATGATAAGCTTGTTGGGAAGAAGGATTTCTTAGATTCTCTACAGGAAATCAAACCAAACCTTCCTATCTTATGAAACTTCATGCTACAGGATGCACTTAAGGTCCTTGAGAAGTGTCAGCCCTGACTATTTAGAGCCAGTTGTAATTGAGGTAGCTGCACGGAACATTAAATTCAGTCCCCCCTCCCAATCTCCACCCACACAGCAGCCCTGGTTTAAAGCACACATGTACCGTATAAACGACTATTACTACCTAGAATCACTTCATCTTTCACATCTCACCTGTTTTCTTATCTTAAGACTCAGATTTACTAAGCAAGCTAACATTGCAGCACTTGAAGCACGACCTGAGGCCGAGTCTCTGGAACAGAAGTTGCACACAGAAGCATACTTGGCCATAAAATACAGGCAAGTCATTTCCCTACTACTACAGCAAGAGGTGTCAGATCATCGCAGGGAAATGCCTGAACTTGCACCAACTAAAATCAGAAGAATTATCTTCTAGAACCCCTCCTAATTTGCTCTCCTCCTTCTGACACAGACATTTAGCTGAATCCACCCTGCAGAGAGGAAAACTTCTTACATTAAGGTAGACATCATGCAGCATCAGGATCAGAGTAAATGTCTGAGTGGCGCTCCTCCTCCAAAAACCTACTCTGCCACAGACATAGACAGGGCTACTAAATTAATGACTTTGACTTCTACATGAGTATTACTTAATGTTCAGCTCTTCCTTCCATACTTTGGACAATCCCTCCTCCCCCCGAAACCAGAATGGGTAATTTCCATCACCAATTGTACTTTTTGTGGTTTCATTGTGGGGTTTTTGACTACAAATGGCTTTATAGGTTGGGATTCCTTGGATTTGTCTGCATGTTATGATAAAACACAATGGATTCATTCACAAAACAAAACAAGTTTTTACATAACAGAACGTGCAATAAAAGCGCAAGAAAGAAAGAAAAGAGAAAGAAAGAGAGAGAGAGGTATCCAGAGGAGAACTTACCCCGCGCTTTAGGCTCCTGAAGCAGTGGATTTTGGGTTTGGAGGTCATGAACTCGTTGAAGCGATGGGAGAGGGGTTCCTTTTGCTGCTTGGGAGACTGGGGGCCGTTGGGAACAGCAGAGGGTGAGGCAGAGGCAGGGGGAGGAGGAGGGGGCTGATGGGGGGATGTTAAAAGGGACATAAGCTACGTATAAGAGATGGAGAAGTGACAGAATAAAAACCAAAATAAAAAGATAAAACACAAAACGAAAATAAGCATCAAAACCAATATTTGAAATCCAGAGGAAAAAAACCACACAATTAAATAATTAAATATTAAAGGCCATGGTTCAAAAGAGGGGGGGAAAGCAGTATTTAAGAGTTGTGTTAAATGAAGAATGTGATAAATGGAAGTTTTAGTAAGTGATGCAACAGAAGAGTAACACAAAAGTTTTTTGACAGGAAGCTCATGCAGACTCTTCCATGCAGTGCTATCCCCATAAATTGCCCTGTTCTCGCTCTGTGGACAGCTCGGAATAATGCATATGGATAGAGCTTTCAAATACCTGAATTTAAATGGATCAGATAAGGAAGGTACCTTAGTGCCCAGTAGCGTTTCTATTATCTGGAAAACAACAAACCACATTCCTTCCTGCTTTCAAATGATACCTCAGTAACGTGCATCACACTTCACTTTTACAAATTATTCTATGAATTTGCTTAGGAGTTAGTCCTGGGTTTTGTTTCTCGCTACATTGATGTAAGCACCAGAGAGCCGAGTTCTCTCTTACACCAGCACAACAGGAATGACCCATTTTGAACAGGTAGAGTTTTTGACTCTGTAGTTAGAAGTAGTGGTTCGGTAAGGGTCAGAGCAAGGGTGAGATCAAAATAATGAAGCTACTCTGGGCTTCCATCAGTGTTACTGAAAATTGGTTCAGTCCAGTCACCCTGACACATTCTGGTAACCCCAGATAAATGCTGCCATGCATTATGGTGTAAAATGTAACAGTGAAATGAAAAAGGTTTAATGGATACATAAGTTAATATGGTCTTTTAAAAAGTCAACTGCTCAGTTAGTTATGCTCCGTTAGTTGTGCTTAAGAAGAATGAATCGCAGCAATTCCTTGTTCCCAGCCACCCAACTGCTGAACCCAGTGCACAGACTGAAAAGATAACGCAAATGAAAAGCCAAGGAGAGTTTTAGAAGTGTCAAAACAGTAATGCCACATTAAAGCTTCCCAAAAGTAACAATGTTAGTTCGCACACATGGCACTAGGTAAGTGGTATACAACTCCTTCTTTGAGTTAGTAACAGAAATGGACCATGGCAGAGACATGACAACTAAAGTTAAATTAATATAAAAACTGCAACATAATTAAAGAAATTATATAAGAAAAAAATTAAAGATACAAAGAAACTTAAGTAACCAAAGACTACAACAACACACCATATTAAGACATCAGTTATTAACTTTCTGAATCTAAAGTTCTCTTTAAAAATTTGTAATTGCCAGGATTACTAGACAAGACAGAGGTTATTGGCTATACACATACTAGCACTAAGCTCAACTTTGCAAGTCAGTACCTTATTTTTCTTGATGAATGGCCATAACTTGCCCTTGGATTTGCCACCAAACTTCGGCTCAGATTTCCCATCCCCTCTGGAGTTGGAAAGGCTGGATTCTGAGACAGTCCGCTTCATCGGTTGTGTGAAATCCTCAAAGTCGATATCTCCCGGAGGCTCGAACCCTGATTTAAAGGCTTCTATTACCAGCTGCGAATCCTGGAATGGAACAGATTCAGTACAAGCGAAAACATCTCAGGCGAGGGCTGTCATCAAGTTGGTAGCATAGAAAAACAGTACAAGGACAAGAAAGTTGGTCTGTGCGGGAATCAACCCTTACAGTGACCAGTCTCATTCCTGGGAATGAACACCCTTCCAGAGCCTTCAATAAAAGCATCTCCACCTTCTGCTCCAAGATCAGGGCACTTTTCTTGGACTTATTTTTACTACTATGATGTGATTTAAAAAAAAGAAAAAACAAACAACAACACCTAGGCACAGCATAGTGTCCTACTAAAACAAGGCATCTAATGTGTAAAACTTAATACTCCGATACTAAAGTAATAAATGTAAGTTAAGACCACAACAACCACCCCCCACACATCAAAAGTTTCTCACCTGTGCCAGTGAGAATGTATTACAAATGGGAACATAAATGCCTACAATCTCAGTTCCATAATAGATGTCTAAATAAACAATCTATAGAAATAAAGCACATAAGCTTTAGTATCAAATAATCCATTATTCTCGTTACGAAACTCTAGGCCATTTTGTAAAGGTATCACTGAGATGAGTCATTACTCAAAATACCAACACATAAAAAGCAGAGGACTACGGTCTATTTACAAAAATTAAAAACACCTAACTACCATTAAAGCATAGGTCACTATAGTTAACTAGAGACGATGCTTAGGAAGAGTAAACTCAGTTCTCCTCACTCCAACCCTCCACTGAGCTGCACAATCCCCGAGTCTGACCAAACCCAGCAATGTTGTCATTCCCTTCGTTTTGTTTCCAACACAAAAATCGAAATTCTGATACAAACATCTTTTAAACACTTTTTCACGTCTACTGGTGAAAATTACTAAGACCCTATTATTATTAACTTTACTGACTAGAAAAGCAATCATACCTGAGTAACTGAACACACAACTTAAGTGACTCATAACAAGTATTTAAGGTATAGAATTGCTGGGCATGCAGCTGTAAGCAAACTAGTGGAAAATCCCAAAAAATACTTCTATATAAAGGAGTCCTTGACTGATCACACTGCCACAAGTTGGTCCTTGTGAAATGGCAGGAGTTTCTCTTAAGAGCTTTACTCAACAACTGAGCAGTCCAAGGTCATGCAGGTAGCCCAACACCTTGGTGCAGGCAGTGGCTGGGAACTCCACGTGCTGTCATTAAAGCCACGTACCCTTTTGGCACTAACTACTAGATGCAAGTGAGCCATACACTGGCTGCACACTGCATGCAATGGTGTTGCTCTTTTTTACGTGAAGGTGGGAATAAATCAAAGAACAACATACAGCATTTTTCCTGGTCAGGTCTACAAACACAATTAATTATACATAAACTCAAACTCAGACCTCAGCTTGCCAAATGCCTTTAAATCTAATGGACTTCAAAAAATCTTAACACATTTTTTCATCTTTTTCACTTCTTGGTAAGAGAGATTTTTATGTTATACTGTTCTAACAGTTTTCTTCTAAGATCATTAGAGAAACTGTGCCACAGCACACAAATATCTTACTATCCTCTAGAGAGGAGCACCACCATCCTGTTCAGATAAAAAAAAGATGAACTTGTTGCTTTGAAGGCATTTCACAGATTCTGCTTATGTCTGTAGGTAAAACACTATTAATGAGAAATCTAGTGGGATATAAACATATCCAGAGGCCAGGCTCAACTGAGCAAAACACAGCTATGGGAAAAGCTTTGCAAAAATCTTCATGGGATTGTGAAGAAAACGAAGGTTTAAGATCCTCAACCTATCAGGTGCACTGTGAAATTCCTACACAACTTTTAGGGAGGTAGAATACCACTTCTATTATCTCATCCTAGTTTGACATTAAAACTTTCTGATATCTAAACATATGAAAAGATTTTTAATAATAGTCATGAAAGCAAGATGAAGAAGGAAGAGAGATGAGACTATAAACATACACAAGGTTACATTAAATGCTCTATTGGTATTTTAACCTACGCATGGAGCTTTTCGTTTTTTTCTCTTAATTTTACAGTGTTCCTTCCATTTAGTCAAAACATCCTTCCACTACAATGAAGCTAAAAATAACCAGCATGCTTTATACATCACAGAGATAATGTCATAACAGGAACTCCAAAATCCATAATAAATTAATTTTATCTGCTGCTACAGCCTTCTGAAGCAAGTTCTGCATAGGTTCACCTAGCAGTCACTATAGCTTACCCTTGCAACACAACCTCTTGTGTTTACTGAGTTGTTAAAGAGGACATGAAAAAGAAGCATATTTACAATTGCACTAGAAACACAGGGCTAACCAGTATTCCCAGCTGGATCCACACAGTTTCTATTGCTGTTAGTGGGAATTGTATACACTTCAGTAAGGGTATAAAGCAATCATATTTACACAGTTGCAAATTTAGTAACTAAGTCTGAAAGACTAGCCATTTTGCAAGTGGGCATGAGGCAGAACTTTCTAATATTTAAGCTGCAGAGAATATAAAAAGTATTACATTTGTCCCATACGTAATTCTGGTTCTTAACACTATCCAATGAAATAGGGGCCCTGGAAGAAAAGTGATCTTCCAGAATCCTGCTAGCATCCACAGAGGGAGGGAATACAGAGCTGACTGTGGAAAGGAAGCCTGGTAGCAGTCTGCACTTCCACAGTTTCAGAGTCACTACAGAAATACATCCTTCCTTACTATTTCACTACGCAATTTTGATGCTAGAAATCATAGTGGTTCACAGACACCACAGGAACTCCACCTTCATAGACCAAGGTTTGCAATAAACCTACCCAAAGCTGAAAATTGATTATCAAAAAGCTCTGAGATACCTACATGAAGTGCAAGGTTCTGCTGCTTTTATTTTGTTTTTCCTTGTAAAAAAGTAATGCCTTACCATCAGCTGGTAATATTTTACTGACAGCAAAAAAAGCTGCAGAACTTGCAGGTTCTTCCATCCTTTCAGCTAGAGTTGTCACACAGTTTGGTACACAAGGTAAGTTACTAGAATTGGTGATTTCTTTTTTTTTTTTCCCTCCCCTTTCCGACCAATACATCTTCTACATTAGTTGTGGTTGTTCCATTTAAAGCCCTGGTTTTTGAACTAAAGTTACTACACAAAAGAGCAGAGCTTTCATTTAACCTCTCCCCTTCTTCAGTAACTCTGTATGTGATAGCTGGATAGAAAAAGTGAAAATAAACCCAAAGGGTACAAAGAGCTAAATAAGAACTCCAAATGTATCACTGCCTATTGTCAGTGTCATAGCATCTGACCTTATACGTTTCAAGTTTGGTGATACTGTACTTTTGTTTATGATCACCAGATCCTGGAGATCTCCTCCCAGCTGGGAAACACATGTCTCTGTGGGCCAAAGTTTCACACAATGCTTTTCCTGCTGAGAAGGCTCTTGGTTTTGCTCACCATTGTACTAGCTACATTATCACCAGCTGTCCTTGCATTCAACTTTGAAAATGAGGTACGCTTCCAGGAAAGTTGACTACCACACATCTAGTTGACCTTCCTAACCAAAGTTTTTCAAGCTTGAAAAAGACGAATGAAGGAGACATCCTCCATTGTGAATTTTTCAAGGAAAAGGAGAAACTCTCCTGATGGTAGCCGAAGAAAGCCCAAACTTGCTTCTTAGAATGTTAAGGGGTGAGATAGGAAAGGTCTGCTGTAACACTCTGCATTAGCAGCAAAAGCAGTACATTATCTAGAAATAAAGAAAATGCAGCTTTTAAATTGCTACTGTGTACACTTATGGCCGTCCTTATAAAGTGGCAGGACCTGCATGCTGCAGAAGAGCAGGAACAAGCATACCACTTATCAGAATCAAGAAAGTTAGAAACTGCTGTTCCAGAGCAAAAAAAAAACCTTCATGATATTTAAGGAAAAAGAACCCTTTATGGACATAACTGTTTTCCAGATAAAACATGCTAAACCCTTTCTAATTATTCATATATAACGAATTTGGTTAAATAAATTTTTGTTAGCATGGTTTTTACAAGAGATCCCTTAGTTATCAATGCTCAAAGCCACAATTTTCTAATGTCATAATTCATGAGCCATCAGACTTATCTGTGTGCAAGAAAGACTAAATTGAATATAAAATTCAGTGTTTCAAATGCCTAGCTTAAGCCCTGTGTTTTGCTAAGACCTGACTTGAAGATTCAAGCAGAGTGTAGGCTTGGATATGAATCTCCCCAACATGATTTCACCATGCAGCACCAAAAGCTGTACCTCAAGAAGGATATGTTGTTCTAACATGGGAATCTGTGCCCCAACCCCCCCTTCTCCCACCCTGAAAGAGTAATTTTCAGATTCCTTGGTTTCCTATGCTGCTCTCTGTGAGAGCAATTGCAGAGCAGAAAGTAGTGGATTCATTTCAAATTTTCAGCCTCGGGCTTGTGCTGCCAGTTAATGGCAGTCTCCAGGCTCTGGGCACTGAATAGCTCAGCAGAGATTCCAGTGAAAAAGACGTATGGGAAATTCAGACAGCCAGCAAGACACATGCTGTTTGTATTTGAAGCACTAATGCAATCCATGAGAAGGGCTGAAAGAGCAAGCAGAGACTTCATTTACGAAGGGAGCAGATCATTCAGAAAACAAAATAGGGAACACATTTGCCCTTGTGCGAACTGTACATCAGGAAGCTCAACTGAACTCTTTTATCAGCCTTTTTATCAGGACAGCTTCTTTTTACTCCTACAATGATGTTCGGAAGTCAAGATTTGCAAGACCTCATTTACCAATTGCTAGCAAACCTCAAATCTGCAAAGAAAGATTTTACAGTAAAGTAGAAGTTTTGCCAGAGTTGTTTGCAATAATTTATGTAGCCAATACTTCAAATACTTCATTATAAAACTAACTGGAATAAAGACATTTCTGCAATATTCAGTTTTCTGACTATTAGACATAGAACCCAACTGAATAGGAATTGGTGATTATTAGGTATCTGGAATTATGCCCACCATCTTCCTTATTCTGTGCAGAAGCCTATTTTTCAATTACAGTATTTCAAAAAGTAATCATCCTAGTGAAAGGAGAGAATATTCCTAAAATGGAAAAAAAAAAAAATTGAAAAAGTGTGGCAATAGAGGTATTTCTGCGCGTTAAGTAGATTTGGGAAATAATCTGAGCACATCCTGCCTCAGACAAAGTAGCCTGGGACAAGAAGCTATTCTTTGTTTTAATTCTATGATTATAAAGCTCTCTTGTGCTGCAGCCTGGACCCAGGATTTAAGTCTCCATATGCAAGTGATCAATACTAAAGATGACAATCAACAACCCAAACAATGTAACACTTACATTCTTGTGATCAATTGATTCTGCAGCCTTCGTTATTTCATCCAGACACTTTCCAATGATAGGGATCACTTGGCGGTCGACCTCTGCGAAAGTTTTCATAGATTCACCTATCCTCACAATTCTTCTTTCCTCCATCTCTTGTATTTTCTAAAACATTACATTTCATTCAGATCAAATATCAAGATTAACTTCACAGTTTCAACCAATTTTTCTCCCCAGCGTATGTCAGCTGCTCTACAATTTATGACTTAAATGTATTTTTAAGAACAAACTAGGACAGCTCTTCTCATGAAAGCTCCAAGTGATATTGTTCCCCCAAACATCAAAACGTCATTCTAGAAGTAATCTCTGTTACTATTACTGGGAATTTTTCAATTAACTTTTTATGTTAAAAAAGTGCTGATTTGTCAAAACCCCAGCTTTAGACTTTTGTAAGGATGGGTGCTAAGGCTTTTAAGAGAATTTCTGCAACAATAAATTCCTTCATTTTCTGTGCATGTTCTCAAAGATCTTATTTTCATTCCACTGCAGAATCCAAGCAAACAAAAATCTTGATGTCTCCCCTTCTCCTTTTCCCTAGAAGATAATTTTTGGTTTACAGGCAATTCTATACATCATGTATTGTTCACACCAGGGCTTCTCAACATATGCTCCCTGTTGCTCAATGGATTCAGTGCCACAGTCTCCAGCATCTATTCCATGGGCCTCTCGTTTACAACAGAGGGAAACTGGATGTGGCATAACGCCATTACGACAGATTATAACAGGATACAGAAGGGCATGAACAGGAATGGCCTGTTTCACACTAGACTGCAGGAATCTTACGGAGCATTGTCAGCTTAAAAATCTCCATTGCCTTGACTGATCCACAAGCAACAAATTCTTCACAAAAAACCTTATTTCAACATCTAAAAAGAAAGCACTAGAGCTTACTGGTGTACTGGTAGTGAAAAGGATACATGTGCAGTACTTTAAGCACGCTCACTCACCTACAAATCAGAGCACTTACCAGACCTAGCATTGTATACAAACATATTGCAAAGATTTTATATCTGATGCCAGGGATAATTTATCTCAAGACATTGGTTTGCAATACCATGAAGCAGAAGAGGAGGTGTACATTTAACTATGAAGTTCCAGCTATGCATTAAAAAAAAAAAGCCTATTTGCTACACAACTATCAGTTATTTCTCATCAGATGATAAGCATGTGGCATTTTCTCCCTTAAAGAGGTTGTATTTTCCACTTCTGATGCTTATGACCCATTACAATGGAACAGTCATTTAGAACTTCTGTTCTACTACATTAATCTCTCTTTGTTCAGTCAAGCACAAACTCAGATCTTCAGTCAGTACAAATCTGATGGCTTTTTTGTTCTTTCTCTACAGTCTTTCTCTAGGCATCCTAAGACATAATCAGCAAGCTTACTTAAACCCTTTGACATTCACTACTGCAGAATTATTGTGGTTTAAACACCTGTGAAGTCTCATTTGAAAATAGGTTATAAAGGGCTGTGAGCCTTTACAGATGTAGTGATGCCCAGCTGACTCCTGCCCCAACAATGCAAATAATGCTCTCATTCCCCAGCTGCATGGACACAAGAGTTTAACAGACCAAGACTGTGAGGATTCCAAAGACTATGGTAATCTGTCATGACAATTAAATGTCACCTTCCTCATATATTATTATTGATCACTTGTTATCTAGTCTAAGAGAAAGGGACAACTTATCCTACCAAGCTCTCCATCTCTTGGATTGACAGACTGCACATAAAATTTGCTCATAGCAACAAAAATCACCAAAAAGTAAAAGACAGGGTCATAGAATTGAGGTGATGTGCAATACGCCCCTCTGTTCTTATCACAAGATTATGAGCTACTCGAGGTTAGTGCCAGTGACCCTTACCTGGAAGATGTTTGGTATGTGTGTGTAGTAATGATCATGTTGCTCACTATTGAACTTCTGTAACGTGGAAGAATACTCTGCCTTGCTGTCTTCTGCCATTTGATGTCGCAGCTGGGCTTGCTGTCTTGCCTAAAGAAACGCCAAAAGAAATTTGTAATTTATATTACATGGAAAGAAATTGCATTGCATTACTCCTCATCTTACTATCCTTACCACTAAGCAGCACAGGAATATCAGCATATGGGTCTCTGAACACTTCATCTTTTGGTTTACTCCTATTTTGTGAAACAGTTCATCTATGTCAAGCGTAAGCCTGCAGTGTGCACACTGCTGCTGTTCTTTTCTTGTGTTACAACCTGCTACTTCCATGAACCATTTTGCATTCCATGAACAACCTCTGTATGTAAAACACCAAAACAAGTTTGCCCCTCTACTACCCCACTTAATGGGCATGCACATTTTCTGTATGCTTGTGGACACTCTTCTTGCTCCACCGCATGCCCTGTTGGATGGCACCAGCTTTTCTATAATGGACTACTTACCTGTTGGCTAGCAGTATTTTTGGGGGAAAGGTAAGCGACAAAAAAAACCCCAAAAAACCCAAGCGGTTTTGTCTCATTTCACATGCCTTAGCCAACATAATCATGACAAAACATCTTAATTCATGCTCCCACTCTGCTCTCTGCAAAGTCCTTTATCTACACCTCCTTAAATAGCATTGGCACGAAGTGCAGAAGGAAACGGGAGCCTGAGTAGCAGCTGAGACATGACTCCCTATTTTTACCCACACGGATGATTTGCTTTGCTACCTAGCATAACAGAACACTGGGCAATTAACCTCACTTCTTTACTTAGAACAATCTGTCCCTGAGTGACCCTTTTGTATTTTCTTATTCCTCCCGTTACAATTCTGCTTCCCAAGGCTTTCTGTTATCTGTTTCACTGCCCAATATTATTCCCTTACTGTCTATCCCATCTGTTTATTTTAGTTGCCTTTTCCTTTCTTGCTGTTGGCCTTCATACAGCAGCTCTTCCTTCTCTTCCCTTCCTACGCAGCTCCCTATAGCCGTACGCCTTCACTCGCTGTCCTGTGTCCACTTGTTGAAGCTCACCTCTCTCCCTCTTCACATCCACCTCACCGGAGCTCTGCTGCCCACCCTGGACCCACGCAGCCCCTCTCCACCTTGCCCACTCCCACCTGCCCCAGCAGAGTGTGCTCCACAGCTGTGGACCAAATGCTTGCTCAGGCAAGAGCTCTGTCATTGATTGGAGTGAGCTCAGGACTTGGCTTTGTAAATCTAAACTATCCTGAGTTTGCACGCATTTTTTCAGCGCTCATGGAGACTCCTCGCCCTCCTCAGCCAACCTAGCCTTCAACAGTGCTGCGAGAGTCCAGAAAGTGTTATGTTCCAATCATTCCCTCAGTGTCAGAATAACCCCTTTAAGAAAGGAGAGAGAAAGACTGTTTTAAAAATTATTTAAAGCATTTTGGAGTGTTTCAGGGAAAACAGCACAACAAATAATTTTAGCAAATTCCAAGTGGGCTCCCACTAAAAACAGTTCAGAATGGGGTTATTCTTTCAACTGTTCCAAGCAGACAATAGTTTCCTGACAATAAATCCATGAAATACCAAATCATGGAACGTTTTAGTAATCATAACTGGAAGGTAACAAATTCTGCCAGAAGGTTTCAAATCTCAATTTGCAAAGAAGTGGGCTTCCCTCCCGTTTGTACAGCTCGCACATCTCACCTAATAATTTATTTCACCTCAATTCAGCTATTTCTTTCGCAAGCACAGTCAACTGTAGGAATTTCCTAGATCCCCCTTCACATTCTTTGTACAAAAATAATTCAAGCACAATGAGAAAATGCTGGGCACCGAGTGCATAATAGGAGATGAAACAGTAGCATCAAATGGAAAAGACTGCCACTATAATCAAATAAATAAATCCAATAAAAGAAAAGAGAGACTTTCAACTTTGCTTGTTCCCCAGGAGTTTTAACTGTCCACTAAGTCCTGTAAAGGATGCATATATAACTTCAGAAAATTTACCTGCTGCAATGAAATTCCAAGAAGTCATATCAATCATTTTTCTGCCCAAGTCCTACATAGCTTATTAAACTTTATCATCCACACACTCATATATAGCTACATTAAATATGAGTGGAAAACAATATAGCCTTGTACTACAAACACAAATTTACCAGCAAACAAAGTCATCCATGGAAAGGCAGACAGCTGTAACAGTAATGTATGCTTGTCTCCCAACCCCTTCCTCAAGTCCCAGCTGCTACAGATCAATATCCATTTGTGAGGCCCATTCTCTTCACCTACCTAAGAGCAACCCATTGTTTGAGCTGACTTCTACAACAGCCCCAGTCCCACTCATACAGCTGTCCTTTTTTTTTTTTTTTTTTTTTTAATTGTGCAACTCAGGAATTTGTCCCTTGACTCTATTGTTGAAGCAGAAAAACAAGAAATCCATTATTACACATTTCCAAGCAGATCCAGCAAACATTAAGCCATCAGAGTTCATTTTCATGAGCAAGCTCATTGGCTGGATATGAGCAAAGTAACTCTGAGCTAAATGTATACAGTAGATGCTCAGTTTCCAAAACGAACTTAACTGGCCCCAAATAAGAGGAGGCAGCAGATGAGTAAGTAAAATTGGGTACATTCCAAAACCAAGAATTTTTGTATGAGAGCCCCAGTGATGTTTTGTTTCTCCTGGCCATTTAATGCATTTGGCAAGCTTCAAACAGTTTAAATATTTTTCCAATGAGGTATTTGGATCTTAAAATAAAAAAAAAAGTCTAGAATTTTTTTATTACTTCATTTGAGTATGTCACTCACTCTAATATCATCGCTTCTAGTATTAACAGAATTGTATTTTATAGCTAGGTTCCTGCAATCTGCTGAAGCACAGAATGATAAAAATGAGTTGATAACATTAAGCTTCACATTCAGAGTAATGGATGCAGTGGCCTGGAGATGCACAGAATCACAGGAGCTATTTCAGGAGTAATTTATAGTTGAGCTTTACAGAAAATAAATTTTTGCCTTCTTTACTGCTCACTTGTGTACGCAAACAGCTTCAGAGAAGGTATTTTTTTAGCTTCTTAGAGTTAACGTTAAAATATTTGCTCTGAACAGTATTTTCAGGAGGAAAGGCTTTGGAATAACTGGCCTCTGGAAAGCCAGACCATGACTTCAGATATAAGAGGATGATACTGCGATACAGCTTTCAGGCAACGTACCCTCTCCTTCAACTGGGCAGGGATGACTGAGCAAGAGCCCATGTTTCCAGCACCACATGTGAAACTACAATCCAGATCATCTACAAATTGCCAGATTACTCAGTTGTAAGAGATGTCAAGGGTAGGTACTTGTAATGCAACAAAAAATCCCCTCCCCTCTTGAAAGGAAGAAAGAATGAGGTCACCTTTCGGCATCATGAAAAAGCAGAAGAGAGTACATAACACTTGAGGTATTTACGGGGAGAAGAAGAAAAGCAGTTTGCTTTCAAATGCATCCTTCTGCACACATTTGCAAAAGATACACAGATTTCACACGCTCCCCTCCCCGAACACACCTTTGTAACATCTTTTTGTCCCCAAATATACGTGCACAGTGTATATACATATTGCCTCCTCTCCAAAGTCTGTTTTTGTTAAGGCAGTTCTTCTCTGAACTCATACAGTAGGCAACAAAACCAAAAGGTCACATATGCCAATGCATGTCTCATCAAAAAGCACTCCCAAGAACGAATGACAGCCCAGTATCTGCAGCACCATTAACCTTGCAACAAGCATATAGGTAAACTTCAGCTTTCCACTGCCAGGCAATCAGATTTAAAACACAATCACACCAGAGGAGTGTTTTCTATAACTAACTGTGTTAGTAATAACTTTCAAAGCATTGATTTTTAAAAATCAGTAGAACTGTAGCTTTCTTCAGGGCTTAAAAAAAAATAATATAAAAAAATCAGGCCTCAACAGCACTTATCTTAACACTAAACTCAACAGCCATATGAACTGGCTTCTATCTCTTCTACAAGGTAGCAGGAAAAAAACCAAACATCATTCTCTCAAGATTATTTTAACCACATTTACTGCAGATTTTCTACCTCACCACTGAGTTGCAAAACCCTGACTTTCAAACAGCATCAAAAGTTAGTTCCAGATGTTTAGATGACTCTACCAGGAGTCTGGAGATGGCAGGTTCAAGCTAAGTGACAGATGCCAGGGTAGGAAATTGATGCTCTAACATCTTTCATAACTGAAGTATTTACACAAGGATTTCTTTCCCCTTTAAAATAAGAAATTAGAAGATCGTTAACCCTGCAATGCTTTTACTCCAAAATAACCCATGTTAGGGAGATACATTTAGTCTGAACCCACTCATTACCTGCTTGAAAAATCCTGCAGTTTAGCAATATGATGCAATTTAAGTAATCACTGCGTATCAGAATGAGACAAAAGAAATGCAGACAAAGGGAAGTTCTCCATAGTCCTTGCAAACATGCAGTACTAGTAAAGCTTTATATACTGGTCTGAAATCAGTCCTAGTACTTTACGCCTTCAACCAGCAGTTGGCAAAGCAAAATTTAACAGAGAAAAGGGGATACAGACATCTTTGTGATGGGCACTGTGGATCCTGAAGGTGTGAGAAAACTATAGCAAGCTGCCACGCATTGCACGCTGCTTTCAGAGAATTCAAAAAATAAATCCTTGTATAGTGTTACTTGCATACACCTTCTCCCCACACACAAAATCCAGTTCGATATGAAAGGCAACTGGTGATTAACTGTAGAAGTTTTTTTAAAAACAAGTACACTTTCTGCCATTTCGGTCTCCATTACAGAAAAGAATGAAGGATATTTTGCTGAGGACAATTTTCTAAGACACATTCCAGAAACAGCAAGAGGGTCAATAGACACACTGTCTTCTGGGTTTACACAGACAAAAAAATGCAGCTCCTCAAGGCTGTTATGGTGGGAGTGATATGAATAACTGAAAAGGGCAGAAAAAAAACCTTTGGCTGCTATTCAGCTGATCCACACTAAGTGGAACAGTTCAACTTCTTAGCAGTCGCTCTTGTCCAGAATGGCAGAATTTCCAGTCAAAACTTTGGTGTAGTTTTCTTTCTTCTTTCTTTTCTCCCATTCCCCACCCCTCCCCCCCCCCCTTTTTTTTTTTAAACCCAGACAGCATGTGAGATGCATCACTGCCAGGCCACTGCCTGCCAAAATAGATCCGTCTTTGGTAAATCCAAGATCAGACTAAAATGCAAACAGAAAAAAAATCACCCTTGCCCCCCCTCAACTACCCAATCCCTTCAAAATAGCTTAATGATAAAGACAGACTCAGAAACACTTCACCAATTTCAGGAATGCTTTCAATTGCTCACAGATTTTTCAGCTGCAGGCTCTGGTCCTCCCTCCACAGACAACCTCACATAGCCGCTCTCTGTTACGAGCGGGCACCATCACGAACAGCAGCAGGGCGCCTCTTGGTAGCAGCAACACTGGCAGCGTTTGCAGAATCATTAATAACAGTGGGAATTCTGCCATGGACTTCAAAACAGAGCCAGGATTTCAGGCTTTGATTTACATAGCCTCAAATCAAGCTCCATTGTTTACTATTTTACAACAACCCATTTGGTCTCTCTGAACTGGCAAGCAGAAAAAGGTTTTGAAGTTTGCTTTCCTGAAAGCAAGAAGGTAGAATGGGGGGTGCAAAATAACAGGCAGGAAAAAAAACAAGAAAAAAATCCTTACTTTTAACATTAGAAGAGGTGGGGGGAGGGGAAAAAAAATTAAAAATTCTAAGAATCTGTGGATCTCCAAAATCCTTTGTCTGAATATAATATACAAATGAGCAAACCAGTGACGTGAGGATGGAAAAAACTTCATTACCAGATCTCAGGAACTGTGATCTAGTGCAGTCACATTGTGCATAATTCTGCCAGACTATAGAAGTGCACACTGACAAAAGATATACCAAAGCAACCAAACACCACTGAAGCTCTGACAAGAAAGATGGACCAAATTAATGGAGCTGGGACAGTAACACAGTAAGCATGCTGCACAAGGCTCTACCACAGCTCTTTAATTGCTCTGGTCACATCTACACTATTTAAAAAAAAAATAAATAATCATATTGCAAAAAGGACTCAGCTAACTGTGTCAGTCCTATTCTCATATGACCAGTCCTGCAGCATGACTGAAGGCACAGTTGGTTGTAACAGAGTCTGACAGCTAGAAGTTACTTGACATTTTACTTAAGTGAACCAGCCCAAGACTTCAGTTGCCTGGCTTTAGACTTCAGCTCTGCTGCAGACTCCCTTGCACAAATTTGAGTGCTGCATTTTCCACATATAAAACAAGTGCATAGCTATTCCTATCATGTCCAATCAATTGCCTCAACTTAGTCTGTAAAGTATCCAAAGCAATCTAAACATTGTGTAAGGGAAGGACCATTACGTAAGAATTAAGAACAGCAGCACGTGACACATGCCAGAGAAGCACCTCTCAACACACTGCTCCAAGGCCCTAGTGAAATAACTGCCTTGAATCCGAAAGTTGGCCTCCTTGCACTGCCATTCTCACATCACGAATACTAAATATCCAAACTCTCTCAGAGCCCAAACTGCAAATCCCTGCTAACATCCAGTACCTTGCCACACAGCTCAGAGAAATGCAGTTCCATGAGGATACGTAACAAAAGTCTAGTTTATTACAAAAGAAGGTGTTCACAGTGGGCGAAAGGCCATGTGGACTTGAGGGAAGAGGTAACAAGAAAAGATGTATTCAGAGCAGTGGTCAACAATGTTTAAATGATTTCTGGAGATCTGTTTAGTTGTACTACGTAAGCAATTAAATACTGTGGCATATAAATGTAAGTATTGAATATAACTAATGGAAATTATTTCTTGAATATAAATAATGGAAATTATTTCAGGACTGTGTAATAGATTGCTTAGCTCATACTTTGAATACTGGGCACAGTTCTAGTCATCTCTCTCCAAGAAAGAATTTACAAACACGGCCAATGCAGAATGGATAGTCAGGGTTGAAGAAAGTTACCAGTATGAACTTGCTAGCCTTAAAAGCCAACTTTATGGCCAAAATACATTCACTTAAACTGAACAACTTACAAACAATAAGCTAAATTCTGAGGTCTCTGCTTTATTTTCCCTTAGTTCTTAAACAGGTAAAGATATCTGTTCTAATATTTTGACCAAGAAAGAATGACTGTAAACAAGCTTTCCAACTGTATAGCATAAACCGATTGCTTTGCATTAGCTAAGAATGCTGGTTATATTACATTTCTGATTGAAACTGCAGTTGATCCTTAATTCAGAAGTTGCTCTTAAGCCTCCCCTTCACACCCCCTTTCCCTCCCTGACTTGTTTGCTCCATTAGCAATCTACCTCCCAACAGAGTTCTATTGTTACAAAACTCAGTCAAATTGGTATGTAAAGCGTTACTGCAGAGGTGTGCTGCTAAGAGGAAATGTAAGTTCAGAAGGATTTCCTTATCTTACACTAAAACCGACTGGTGCTTCTGTTCATTGATCTCTTAATATCAAACACAGTGTACGCATGGGATACATACAGTTATTTATTAAGTTTTCCAGCCACTCCTGCTGCAGTCATTAAGTCTTTATTGACTAGAAATCAAACCTCCTGAATTCATCATGATTCCAAAAGGGAAACAGCTGCTATATACAGTGTCACAGACAGCAGGTTGTAAACAAGGCTTACTCTTGCAGAAATGCAAATGACTGTCCTGAGGGACTCCCTGTGTTTGCACATTATATCATCTATTAGGAAAGAAGCAGTTCAGGAAGGAGATAGGGGTCTGCACAACCCAGAGAAATAATGTTACCATGAATCTAATGGCCTTAAGTCACGTTACAAAGACTGCATTTGAATTGACGGGAAGTTTGACCCACATCACAAGCAAAGACACAGAAGGGTTTAGCCAGCTCCATCTGTGGAGCAAAAGAAAAGCAGCTGCCTAATCAAAGTACATAGAGCTCGCCACCACATAGAGAACATGGGAAAATCTTATGCAACTTCTAACTCTCAAATAACAAACCACAGGCCAGGCTCTCTTGCACTATACGTTCAGGACTGAGCCTTATGCACCTTGCCTGCGTATTTCACTGAGACACTACTGCTGCAGCGCTTTTATAAATTCACAGCAGAGTATAGCAAAAGCAAAGCCCCTGGAACTATTCACTGCAATAAGTATTTGCCATATTAATGACACAAACACTGTACAGCTTGTCCACCTTCTAACATTACCTTTGCATGGCACTACATATTTCAAAATGCTGAGAAGTTCATTACATCAGTAGGTGCCTCAAGGTGGGCAGGAGGCGGGGATACAACAAGCCCCACTGTCACAAGGCAGGTAACTCGGCATCTGCTGAAAAATTAGGCCCATTAAGTAGTTATGGTCTGCAGAAGGCAGGCACCCACAATCTGAGGTTATGCTGCAGAGTTTACTGCTGACAGTCTTAACTGACTAAAACCTCAGTGACGCACGATGCAACAACACAGCACTGAGCTAGGGATGTTCCTCTATGGTTTGTCTGTGGGGTTTCAGTGATGCACGCTGCATTCAGCTCCGTTGTGACTTGACTGCTGTTATGACAAAGCATGCTGTAAACCGTATGCAGCATAGTGCTGCAACACAGATCAGAGGTTTCTCCAGAGCCCAAGTAAAAATAGCTTAGTGCACCCTTCATTGTAAGGATGAGTAAATTCTTAATGAAGAGATTTGCATCCCGCAGCGCAGCAGCCTACAGGCTGGAAAAGCAGTTTACCACTTGACAGCATAACTGCGTTTGCACAGGCAGGAAGATGAGCTTATTCCAATTTCTAAGTAGCAGTATTTCTACATCTATGTTCAGTAAGACTTTACCAGCGATTCAGCTCATGACTACCCAAGGCAATGTAAGTGGTCGCATCTTCTGTCGGTAAGGAGGGAGATAAAGACTCTCTACATTGCATTGGAATTGATGGTGAGCACCCAGGGAACATGGCATAAGAAAAGAGAAAAAGAAACTTCAAGCGTGAAACACCAGTATCTCTCCGTAGTTATATTTACAGATGAGGAATTAATGTCATGTTGATATCATGTTATAAGATTTTATTTCTTTAGGCAAATCTTAAGCTATGCAGGGACTCCAAAAAAATTCTTTGATACAGCAGACATAACCTGATCTGAAGGTCACAGAGCAAAGGGGAAAGCTCCTAGAAATTTCAGTAAGCTTGAGAATACTTCTATTTCCCTCAGTTTCTCCACTCAAAACCAAAACAAAACCAGTACAAAAAAAGCCAGTACATCTAAAACTCCTAAGTATCTCAGAGTTAGTGCAGGAATAGAACTATCAACTTTTTAACTTCTTTTGTTTTTAGATATAGGATTAGGCAGAGAAGAGAGGAGGGAATGGAATGATAATTCTGTAACAATAATTTTGGATAATTTTGGAGTAAGTGTGATTTCAAACTGACAGATGGCTGACTTGCAACAAGCTCAAGCAACTGTAAGCACCTAAGAAATCAAATTCAGTAGGAAATCCCTTCTGCCCCAGAAAAGATGTCTGAATATCACAGGATACAAATAAAATCTTAATACAAGCTTGTTGGGTACAGGTTGAAGACTTACTAAAGATGAGTCAGTCAAAAACCCACAGGAAAACAAAATACCTACCCCATGGTTTTAGCAGTGTCGGAAGCTTCTTGACTTAAGAGAGTTAAGGTCAAATTTGTGCTTTATGTCTTTCTAAATCCACCACTATTAAACTACTTTCTAATCCACAACACATTTACATTAATCTCAAAACAACTCAGGATGGAACCTTCCTAACATAACAAGAACAAAAGTCAGAACAAGGTGATGAGCCCCGACTTCAGAACAGCAGTTCTGCGAACTCAAGTACAGCTCATTTTTTACTGCCCAAAGCTGAAGTTGTTTTCTGGCAAAATTATTACCTAGGATGCCAACATACGACCGTGCTACTCCTCAGCAAAGAGAAAGATCCTCCCTGAGACCGAGTACCTCAAACTGCTGTCCACCCCCTCAAACTACTGTGCAAATCAAGAGGCAAAGCACTCAACCCTTCCCATGGTTGGCCTCAGCCACTTCCTCTTTAAAAACAGATTCTGAAAAGTCTACTTTGAAAATAAACCTTTAGAAAACCAGCTGATTTTTTTTTTTTTTTTTTTTTAATTGCAAGAAGTCTGCAAAGGCACCACTGGGTACCGCATTATCCCATAAAGATGTCAGCTTTTTAGTGATTGCAGCTCTAAAGAGAAGGAACAAACAATAGAGCACTTCCTTATATGTACACCAGCTCTGCGCTGGTGACAGAGACCATTTCCCCAAATGGGCAAAAAATTGAAGCAGCTCCACTGTGGTTTTTGAAAGAGAACTGCTTTAGAGCACACATCCCACTGTGATCCAAACGAAGCTAAAGCTTACAGTGATACCTACAAGGCTTCCCAGTATTGGCATCAGCATGTTGCACCATTTACTTAGTTTATAAGGATATTTTCGCAGTACAGCTTTCTGCAACACAGTAAGCTTCCTACCCTGACTCTGTTAAACAAAACTGACAAAGCCTTTGTGCCAAACTGCACTTTGTGTTGACACTTAAACATCTCTCTGTGATTGTCGGCTGCTGGTAATTTAGAGGCTCAGTATGAACACAAGAAGGGAGCTCAGGGGCCCTCGTCCACTCTCCTTTGACTCCTGCATAGACTGTGACCACTGCAGAGATTGAACACAGCCTTTTGCTCCATGTTCCTACACCAAAAAAGGAGAAGGGAGGAAACAAAGCTAAACACCCTGCTCTCTCCAAGAGCAACTACCAGACCGGCTGGCTGCAAAGATGATCAAGCCCATACTGGCCGCAAAAGAGGCACAGAAGGCACGTGCCTTCCGCGTATCGAACCTGAGCTGGTCCTACAGGAGGAGTCTGAACCTAGGTGCAAGATACCCATACTGCACATCCAGCCCTGCCCCTAAGCACACACTCGAGGCCCTTTGCAAAACAGTCCTGGAGAAATAAGGAGGAAAGTAACTCTTAATCTGCTTCTCTGCCACTATTCTGGTTACTTAACCCTAGCAAATTGTAGGACCAAGAGTTATCCCTTAGGCAAGTCCATGTTAAGTGCTTGTTGCTGGCAGCTCTGTCACAGAATTTCCTGCTGCAGTTGTCAAAGGCTACAATGACTGAAAGCTTGAGAGATGAGAGCATTTCAGAGCCCCATACAGCTTTGCATTAGGTGCATTAGGGAATTGCATCTATATATTCTTTTGATTGCATGCGTCATTGTGATCACTGCAAAATTGTAACTCCATTACTCTATAATGCATGACGCAAAAAATAGCTCTAGTGTGTGCTTATAATTGCAGATACAAGCTAAAGTAGCCAAGTTGACAACCTCAAGCCAAAGAAATGAGGGGAACTGATCCCATTGCTTGAAGAGCACCTTGTTCCGTCAAAGTGAATAGCACTGGCTCTGAGCACAGCCAAATTGTCTGCTTTCCGGGCCAGACAGATTTTTGGGTACTTTTGGGAGTAGGAATGCAGCAGCCAAGCCATAAGGGGCAAGAGAAATCAGAACTGCTGCAATAGGAGAAGGTAAAGCCATCATATTGCTTCATTTGAAGCTGAGCAGTTTCTGCATCTCCCTGGAGCGAGTCTCCAACAGCAGCGCTTGGTTAAACAATATCCTATTTTGCACTTGGGAGTTATGTAAGAGCGGTCCCAGTCACACGGGCAGAGGGAAGCAAAGAAAGAGCATTATTCACAGCCTGACATGGATGAACCCAGTTTAACACATGCACTTGGAAAACACTGTTCTCTCTGTTCAGTAATATTAGTTCACATTCCACTCGTTTTGATAACCTTTTCCTTCTCCATCTATGCCACTGACTGACTGGAAAGTCGACTAATGCCTTCTTCCAAGATTAGCCAACACACATAACTGCAACACACTTTTTTTTTTTTTTTTTTCCTTTCAAGATACCACTGAGCCTCATTTGGTAATAAATAATTTACAAATACATACAATAATAAGCTAGAGAAACTTTGAAGAGAAGCCCCTCTGCTTCATTTTACAGGGAAAGAGCACCAGAGTAGGAATTGCTTCCCAGAATTTACTTAACACTATCAGATTGATACACCACTAATATATAGCCTTTCACTCTGACCTGAAAAGACCACCCTTTGAAAGGGATGTGGAAGGAAGAAGCTTCAGTCCTCTATTTCAAATAGTAAGTCACATCTCTGTATCCCTTTGACATGGCCTCAGCTTTGAAAAATATCTAGGGCAAGTCCTAATTTTATCTATGAAAAAAATGTATTCTAAAATCACTTTATACAGATAAAGCAGAGATGATTCTCCTCTGTCAGAAAAGCCCACATGTGGTGTTAATCTTCAACAATCCTGTACATGCATTCATCTGTAAAGTGCCCTGGCAAATCCAGAAGACAACAAAGGATCAAATCTGCATGGTGAATTTACAACTAATAACCAAGCAAATTACAAGACCAAAGAGATATTTTTCTCTTTGATATGCAATAGCACTTCAGGGAAATTTTCTGAGCTTCTTTTTCATTTACTGTCCTCATTTCTAATAGCATCCTTGATGCTATCTGCTATGCAACCTCCATGATGCTCAGCATACTAGAAACATCTTAAGATCCCACAGTTGTAAAGAAAAATTTGTCTATGAGAGCTTCCCAGGATTGAATTAACTGAGAACAGAATGAAGCAGACCTCTTGAGGAGCAAAAGCTACATTTTACAAGGGGTATCTTGGACTAGAAAGGATTCCTCACCTATAATTCAGTTTCCTTTCCTGTCCCTGTAACAAAATGTTTGGTATATTTTCAGTCTCCCACCCCTTCCTTTTTTTGGTTGCCCCCTTTTTTTTAATAAAAAACCCCGAAGCAAACCTTTTCAAATGTTCTGGCTACTTTCTACCCACATGAATCAAACTCACGGAAGACAAAAAACTGCCCTTATGCATTGTAATATGGCATTTTTGATCTCCATTTCTGCATCCTCTAAGCAGATGTGCAACACCAAAAAGAGAAGCAATTTAAACATGCTTTCTCCCTCTCCATTGCTTCCTTAAGTTACAGGTACATCACTGGACTTGGACATTTAAACTATAAGCATCCTTCTGTACATCCAATTTTGAATCAAACTGAAGAAAGAAAATATTTCAAGTTGGATATGCCGAAAAAGAAATGTGTGTTTAAAATTAAGCATCAGTTCAAAAGCTTCACTGAATGGGGTTCAACATATAAAAGCCACAAATGACTCTGCAACCAGACAGCAACTGAGATATGAAAATAAAAGCTACGTGCCATCTGTGACAAGCATGGTTTCCAGGATTCTGCATAACATAAAAAGCTGTAAACCTAGGACCACGAACAACAATCCTGGTAATACTTCATTGCAACCAATGACATCAGGACATCTTGAAAGTGTTGCTCAGAAGGCAGAAAGTTTAGCTCTACCTGAATCACAGAGCGACCAACAACATGTGGTAACTGCAAGCACCCCTCAGGGAGCCCTCACAAGCTTGACTATCACAGAATCTGGGGTGTTAGTTAAAACTGATTTTGTATAAGCTCATTTGGGGCCATGTCAGCTACATTAAACTCAGATATCACCTTCCTGAAGAAAACTGACTGTATCTGTTTAGAATTTTTATGCAAATATAGGTCTCTGCAGAGATCTCCCTATTTTTAATTAACCTACAGACTGACTTAAGTGAGGCACTAAGCCTCAGAAGGTTTATCCTACCAATGGGATTGAGGAACTAAACCTATCACATCCATGTTTACAAACAGTCTCTCCACCCTCTGGCTCACCTTTTCAACATCTGCTTTTGTAACATTGATGTCAGCATCCATTTTCTCAAAATACTGCTGCGCTCGATCAGCTTCTTTGCAATCACGTTCAAACCGCCTTTTGCTCTGAAAAGGAAAAATGGAAGCCTTCATTACGGGAAACAAACATGATACCAAAATCAACCTAAAACAACACCTGCCCCTAAACTGATCTGCTCTAACAACTGTCAGATTTTAGAACTCACTTGTTTACATTGGAATACATCTCCATACTAAAGAAGTTCAAAAACCAATGTTACCAGAAACACATTTTTTGTTCCATTCTTCGGGCTGCTTGATTCTACCAACATCACTAGTATTTCAGTATTTTTCCCTGTTGGCATCTCTTCTGCTCTTGTAGACCAAATCACTCCCTTCCAACACTTAACTCCCTCATTTTTGTAATGCACAAGGGAGTTACTAAGATGCATACATTTGCGAGTAGGACTTTTGGTTACTGATGCCCCCTTTCTTTATCGTTTCCTCTACTTACAGTCTCACTTCTCATTCATCACATGAATGACAATTCCAATGTATTTACTTTTGAGAAACAGCACCTTACTCGAGATGTTCCCATTCAATTTATTCATGCAATATGAAGCTATTCAGCTTACAGTGGAGTATCTGAATAGGACCCTCAGGGACTCTATTTCCAGCAATGGTTAGCACACTTTTCAAGTCATATCAAATAAAATGCTACTCGTGATCAACACAGATCCCACAGAAAGCCAAGTGTACTATTAAACCAGACTTTTTTGTGTCTACCAGCGTATTTAAGACAGCACAGTTTTAAAAATCCCACTTCTACGGCTTTTATCCATACACCCTGCTTCTTCCAAAAATAATGTTTGGAACCGTGTCTGTGAAAACAGTATAAAAATGACTTAAATGTCACATCTGAGGAAGTTTCCACTTACTGCTTCAAGTTGTTTCCAGCAAGTTTCAATATGTTGTTGTGCCTTTCTACCATCATGGAAGTGCTGTGTAGAAAAAGAAAAGAGAAAAAGAAAACATTTTGAACAACAAAACAAACAGTCAATTATGCTCAAGGAGTTCCAGAAAAAAAAAATAAAAAAAAAAAGAAAAAACCAAAACCTAAACATAAATGATTCTGACAGCTGTGTTCTGCAACGCTGGTAAATTGAGCAGGTGTGTGATGACTATCTAATGTCTCAGCAGGCTGCAGATGTATATTTGCATCAATTATAATGGTTAGTTAGACTAAGGCTAATTAATCCCTTTAGCAACTCTACCTTGTATTGTTCACTGTATCTCATAATTATTGGTTTCCCATACCAAGAAATCTGAAGCACTTTTATCTGAAGAGTATTTCTTTGGTTACTGACTGAACACTAGCTCCAAATTAAAATTTCTCTCTACATGGAATTTACCAAGATGCCCTTGATTGGCACATTCTAACAACTGGTATTTGTCCTGATTTTCATTCAGACTCAACATAAAACCCTTTTCTTCCTAGTTACTGGCTGCGTGTGCGAGGCCAGCTGTTCATTCTCTTGAGAGGTATTCAATTTTTTGGGTCCCTCCAGAAACCCTCCTCTCCCACACACTGGGGGTGTGTGTGCGTGCATGCACACAAAAAGGTGTTACAGAAGTTTTAAATAAGAGATATCAGCTACGTAGTAAATGACAAGGAACTTCTCCTGACATGCCTTTTGGAGCAAGACTCTTAATTCCAGTTGGTTTAAATAACTGTTCTTAGCCTTTACACAATGCTCGTCACCAGAGAATCTAATATGCTTTAGATATTACACACTCTATCTTCCATACACCTCACTTTTCCTCACTATAAGCAATTCGTTCGAGATCACTGCGTAAGTCAATGACCCAGCTCCAAAAAGGGAAGGCAGCCTCCAACTGACTGCTAGAACAGATTGCTTACCTTACAAACCACCTTGTAAAATAAATAATACAGCAAGCTACAAATAGGAAGAGAGATGCCTTTCTGCTGTATTATTTACTGGTAATTAGGATGTTTTACCCAAATACAGGTATGGTTTCATGCAGTAAACTTGAAAAATAAAGGTCTGATATTGCCAGATAATCCCACTGCAACTCACTAGAATTCATGTATTCTCAGGCCCATGCATAATCAGACATTAGATATATCTTAAGCAACATTATATCAACAGTCTGTCAGGGTACAAAAGCTCCGGCTTCAGAACAGGAGCCTGCCACAAACTGCCAAAGTTAGAAAAATGTGCCTGCAAGCACTTTGTAATTGGCAGCTACTTGGTTTCCTACATCTTCCACTAAAGCAACTGGTATTTTCCTCTGTCAGAGGCAGGTTTCTGGAGCAAACGTGCTAGTGACACTTCCTAGCTGCCTTTCCGGCTCCACCAGACGTGCCAGTAAAAAAACCCAAAACTGCAATTCTCTGTCACACCATGTCCAACAGACTTGTATTGCCTTAAAAATCACAACAACCTTCAACTTGCCTGCAAGAACAGAACACCACCACACTATCCTGAATGCTCTGGATACCATTACCTGTAGTCCCAAACACTGGCTGTTCAAGAGGGATGCTCACCTATAGTTGAACATAGGGATACTCTATAGCTTTAACTTTCTGGACAGTGTTTATCTCTGCACAAAAATTCTCAAAGGAGAGAAGAGAGGCACAATGTCAGTAATGCTTTTAATCCTGGGCATGTGCCATCCTCAGCTCTGGCTCTACTCCTGCCTACCGAGGTGCGAGAGAGTGCAGCAGCCGGGCCATCGAAGGGAGCGCAGCTGACAGCCTGACACTGCCGCACCTGGGGTGAGACACCTTTGCCATGAACCCTGATGGTGCTTGTGCAGTTCAGACCCCTGCCTACCATGCTAGGCTTCTCCAAAAACTCAGTCACCACATTATGACATTAAAAAACCCCCCACATAACTGTAAAACTGCTGGGGTGGTTGGGAAAAGCTCCCAAGTAGATCTCAGTTCCTTTTGTAGATCCCCATTTCCTTTCAACTCTGCATGTGACAGATACCACATCTTCCTTGCCAGGGGGCTTTGAAACACTCCTCACTTCAGGCTTGCTTTTGTAATTAGAGTTTAGGAAAACAGTCCCAAGGAACAACTGTAATTCAACACCACATTTTTCAACATTTTGCTAGTGAGCATAGAATTTGTGAAAGTCTCTTAATAGTGAAGCCGCAAGTAAAATGACTTGTCTGCCTTCATACTGCGTTCCCTGCCTCCATCAGCCTTCGCTTGCGTGCTCCCCCTCTTCACTGGCTCAGATTTTGCTGGAGCGTAGGAAGGGACTTGATTTGGGAACAGCTGGCCTGCATGAAACCTAATACTGTCAATGACCCATAAACCTTAGGAAAACAACATGCCAGGTTAATTTAACAGAACACAATTGTATATAGGGGCTGAAGGATGAACTTGGAATCAAAAGCATATCAGATAACAGGACTACCCTGAGCTCACATTTTTAAGCCAGTTTGCAGTTAATCAGTAATGTAACTTTAATTTTGCACAAGCCATACCTGTTATTTCCAAATTTACCTTCTCTATAAAATAAACTCTACAGGGTCCTACAAGTACAAGTACACATGAGAAGCAGTAAGCGTGAGCGGTATGGTATGGCTGCATCTTGTTCAGATTTTTCTTTATTTTGCCTTTTTTTTTTTTTTTTTTTTTTTTTGAGCAGCTCTTTTACAGAAATGGAGCACCAAGATGTAAAATGGGCATTACTGAAGATTATTAAATAGTGAAACCAAGGAACCGATGTCGAGTAACAATCTGATAAATACAGGTGCACCACATTTTGGAGATTTCAGTGCAATAATGCCTTTTTTGGTTCGAACATTTTCTAAATATATTTATAACCCCCAATTCTTGTTGTGTTATCCCGTATATATCCTTGTTATGGGAGATAAAGCTACACATGATAACAGATGCAATATGTATTGAGAGCACTTCTGCTTTTGTAAATCTTTTGCCCTCAAAGGATGATTTCTGCCTTCTGAAAATTCGTTTTTTTATAAAGCAACTTAAGTGTGACCTTCAAACTAGTTGTGTATTTCTTCACTGCCTCCATTTTATGGGTAAGAAAAACCGAAACCATATGGTTAAGTGATCTGCTCGAAGTCATACAAGAAGCCTCCAGTTTCCTCAAACCCCGTACTACCTTCAACTTCTGCAAACTCATTTCCTTTACTTTACAATCTTCTTTAACAGCAAATGTCTTGTAGCTTCTTTTTCCCCCCAAAAGATTCAGCAAAAATAACTTTAAGATCAACTCTTCCCTGGTAAGATTTCAAGATAGAAGTTCCAATTTAAATCAAATAATTGGTTATTCTACACCTGATGGTTCAGCAAATAGGAACATGACAAATGATTTAGCAAATCATATGGAAAACCACCATTCTTAGTCACACACATTTCAGCAGCACACAGTGATGAATTTAGAGTAGTTGATACAATATAGAATACTACTTTTTTTTCCTCCCCAAGCTGAATGTCCATACTAATGCACCTTAATCAGGCTTTCTATTTAAAAAACTCAGATTACGAGCAAGATACCAAATTAATGAATCACACTTCAAGCATGCCATTAAGACATTTGCAGCCAGCAGCAGTGTTGGTTGTTCGCATGCCATGATTTCCTCCAGACTTTTCTGCCACATCCACAGCATTTGAAGTACCCATTAAAACATGGTAAAGTGACAGTTTTGTTTTTATTAGTGTTCATTACTTGACCTCCCTAAATCACCTTTTAATTTATACTTATGAGTCTTAGGCTAGCAGTCACCATGCTAACTTTAACATTTCCCTGAGAAATATTTTGTCCAACCATTAGACCTAGTCAATAGCTTAAAACATAGCAGCATTACCCAAACTCAAACCATACTGGCTACATGATCACAACTGTCCATTTTTCCCGTGTGTTATAGCACAATGCAGTTAGGATGTCGCAGGGTGCTCTGAACAATCCATAGTTGGCTGTGTTTTGACTGGATGCCTCCATCCATTCTACACTCACAGGGTAAGACCCAATAATCTAGGTTTTAGGTGATCTCACAAGAGTTGTTAAGACTTGAGAGCTTTTCAGCACAGCATTAAGTTGTTTCTGTGAAGACTGTGGATCAGATCAACTTTTTTAAAAACAGCATTCATTATATTCTAAAACCTCCCAGCTCAAGGAATACTCAGCTACAGTAAAGAAACAAGAGTTTTAGGAAGAACAAGAAATCCACATACAGACACACTCTACATGTGAGTTTTTTGCTTTTTAAATCAAGTCATACCAATCGGTGTGCCCTCCTCATTACCATGCTGACTGTGTTCGTAACAGCTGGGGAGAAATTCTGGCTGCTGCACAATCAAAGACAAAACCCTCATTGACTTTTGTTAGGCTCAGATTTCAGCCATGTTGATCAAAACACTGGGCGCAACGACCGAGCTACCTACAATACAGCGCCTGTTACTGCCAACACCATTACAATAAGTAGCAGTGGGATATTTTTGCAAAACTTTCTTGGTATGCAAGAGGGTTTACATAGCCACACAGCTCTCAGAGCAGACAACAAAAGCGTGTTAGAAGATGCCTCTTATCTTCTTCCTGACTTTTTGAAAAGAGTAGTAGTAAAGCAAGATGTAGTTAAAAGCACCTTATGAAGGACAATGCAGTCCAATAATTTTGCTGAAGAATTCCTGTGCAGTTTTAAATTAACAAATTGCCTGACTACCAGCGTAACAGGGCTGCTTATGCTGTATCAAAACCCGACCATGTGAAATACTTTAAGAAAGGCTGTAACAAGACAGCCTTGTTTTTCTTAAGGAAGTAAACAGCAATTGATTACATGGTTAAACTTAAGATTTGCACATCTACAGTCTGTTTATATTAGAAATAGTCAGAAAAATAATTTTATTTAATTTATATGCATAGCATATGGTTCATTTGACAACATCCTACTTAAGAATTTTCAAAAGAAAGATATATGACAAGGCTGCTTCATTCTCTTTTCTGTTTTCAAACTAGATAATATAACACACTGAAAAAACTGTTACCTTTGACTTCTGTAGCTCTCAGCTCATATTGATAGTCAATATAAATACAGCCCTAGCAATGTAGTACTTCCTCCTCCAATTCAAACTCTATCTCCATTTTTGTTACAAGGGATTCCTAAAATAATGGCCAGTGTTTAAAGCATTCCAGAGACGGAAATTAGAGAACATTATTTTTTCCTTAATTTTCTCAGCTCAATTTGCTAAAAGCATTGTCAAATGTTTTGCTTTTCCTGGCTGCAAAGACAGGAAACAATCTCCTCAGAAATCCTTGTTTCCAAGAATAGCAACATGCTCTAGAGGTCTTATCGCTCTCGTTTGTAACAACAGTAGCGTAATACAGTCCTATGAATGTTGACGTGAAACACATGACTATCTTCACATACGTTCATCAGCGCTACTTCTTAATATTGTGTGGCATAACCCTGTTCTCCTTTGCAACCTCCCATATGAATGTTATTCCTAACATGTGCCTATCATCTAGGTCAAACCTGAAACAGGTTATATGAGTAACTGCTCAAGCTTGATGTTAATTTGACTGGAATTGCCTCCTCCTGAAGTGGTGCATTCCATAGGAACTCCAGTTACAGACCACTAAGACCAAAATTTCTCAGGCTTCAGACAAAGACCAGATCAGCCGCACAAGACAACCAGAACTAGCTGCTCAAGCCTGCTGGAAGACATGACAACAGAATGACGGTCGGTGATCAGCATAAACCTAAAAGATGCTGTGGCAGTAATTTTTATGGTAACTTGCCGTTTCATGCTACATATGACAGATTAAGCCCTTATAGTGGGAATTGTAACTCAGAACCAAGTAACTTCTCAGACACAGAGACAACCATGCATTGTGCTCCTCTCAGCAGAGCAGCACTGCACTCCTACAGCTTAGCAGGACAACTCCATAGGAGCAAAGCTACAGGGGTCCTCGAGAGCACTCTGCTACACTGGCCAACTCTTCGAGCGGTCCTGCTGAACCATCTGGCTTCACGGCAGCAGGCCAGAAGGCCCTGGATTCAGTGAGCACAAACACAGGTATGACAGGTTGTTTGGAGATCATGTACCCCACTCTCAAATCCATCCATGGGAGCTAATCATGTCCATAAAAGCCCAGCTGTGCCAAAGTGCTCTATGAGAGAAAGCCTATGTGCTTTTCAAACAGAGATCCAACATTACTACTAAAAACTAAGGTATAAAGAAAAGATGTTTGTGGTTTTAAATCCTTCAGTGACAATAAAGGAGCATGCTACTCTAGCTTCCACCTTTTCTAGTTCCCGGTCTTGTTACAACGCTTCTCTGCCACTGATCCACAACCAAGAGATGCCATCTCACTCAACAGAATGTCTCCTTCCTCCATAGAAATGGTCTGTGACAGTCCCATACAACTCCTGCAGTGGTGAGAAAACTAGAAGAGGTACAAGTTAATGCCTCAACAGGCAAAGAAATACTTATTCCTTTAAATAGCTGCAACCTTTTAGCTGTTTCCATATAGCCTTCATTTATGCGTATACCCACACAAAACTATCAAGACCTGCATCAGATATATAAAATGTTGAATGTTAATTAAAATGCCAGCTAAACATGCCCACGTGTCATGTACCTCAGGCCTTGGATGAACAGCATTTGCACACAGTTAAGATATGCTCTACTAGTATGGCTTTATTGTTGCTCTTTCATTTTAGGCTGATCTCTGTGGCTGTCTGGATAGAGCAAAGAGAAAAACACATACATGGCCGATACTCAACCTCGCTCACCCTCAGGAGTTTCACAGTTTTTGCACTGAGTAGGAAATGTTACTGTTGATAGAAGACATCTCTCACCTCGTCCCTCTAACAGGCTGTTGCTCTGCACTGCAATATTCAGGCTAATTCACAGAAAATATAACTACACTTGTTTGTAACCATATTTTGTTTCCCAATCAGAATCCTTCTTGTAGTAAACAAAAGGCAATTTATTTATTTGAACTATTATTTCATAGTTCAATGTGCCCATTCAAAACTGGGAAGAGTGGGACATTAAGTCCACAGTGGTCTCAACTTTAACCCTGCTAAATCCAAAGTTCATCTTATACCTTTCAACTGGATGGGATGTTATTATTAGTTTCCCACAAAAAATATTTTTGGATACTTTTGTAACAAGCACTTGTTTTTTCCATCCCAGAAC
Source organism: Astur gentilis (assembly GCF_929443795.1). NCBI lineage: Eukaryota > Metazoa > Chordata > Aves > Accipitriformes > Accipitridae > Astur > Astur gentilis. Next base: position 15,275,202 of record NC_064908.1, read on the forward strand.
AGTCCTTCATAGCACAATTAGATGATATGTACAAATACTTAACACATTTTCATTACATTTGTGCTATAGTTTGGGGAAAACCAACAAAAACTCAGTATGAGTACAGGGAATTTATTAGGATCTTTCCTAAACAGTTTTCTGCATTCTTTCATTTCCTATAGCTACTACTTAACACTCTACTGGTACAACTTAACTTAATGAAATACAGCTGAAATACCTTGTAAGAAAGAGAGGATGAATATGTGGAGTTGGATCATTGTGCAGTGTATTTGTCAAGCACAACAAAATCTGTAAATGCCCAGAGTTTTCTTTGTCTTTATAAGTAGCTCCTGCAAAGCTTCTACCTGGCAAAATAACTATTTATTAATGTTTAATTTTTACACCCTTTGATTAAAACGAAATAATTCTAACTCTATTCATGGGGCAGTAAGCTGGAAGTGAGTTAGTCACAGAACAGCAGCTGGGGAAAGCTCAGTTTGAATCTCATCAACCTCAGGTTTGAAGTTTGGCAAATCACTTCCTTTCACTGTCTCTCTTTTCCTCTTCCTACTACCCGCTTTGCCATTAGTTTGTCATTTCTGGAAGGCAGCAATGTCTCTTTGTACCTCTGCAGCACAAAGCACAGCTGTGCTCCAAACACAGAGACCTTGAGGCACATCCAAAATGCAACACGGAAAAATCCATTGTGAGCTTGACAGGGTTGTATTCTGCCATCCTGTCTCACGCTTGCATGGTGCATTACGCCGTAAGAAATCCTGTTGAAAACCACAGGACTATTTGCAGAACAGGGCACTATTCAGAATGAATGAACGTGGCAGAATTCCTCCAATTATTTACTTTGTCAACACCTGAGAGCCTACAAGAAACAGAAAGTTCTCTGACATGTACACCCCCTGTATGAATACACACAGGGAGGGTGCACACACTCCACCATAAAGAACCAGACCATTTTTGCCCTCACAGTACCCATAAGGATGCATTCATTCCCCATTCCGCTTCTATCCCGACACAAAATGGAACGTATTGACATCAAGTAAATTCTCTACCAACCACAGAATCCCAGTGCTGCACCAGTTCAGTCTGCAGCAAAGCTCTTGGCTTGTATTTGACTTTCATGCTTGATTGTATGGAGCCAGCCTAGCCCCAAGGGGAGGTGGAGGTAGAGGTGAAAGCAACAGCAGTAATAAGAGGGATAGTTCATGACTCCCAAATACATTTTTAGCAAAGCTGACATGAGCAAGGGCTACACAGAGCAGCTGCTGCCAGAGGAGACCATGCGTCAGACCTAGTCTGTAACCACAGATTGAAATCAGAATTGTCCCAGGAATTAATTCTTGAATTTCTATCCAGACAAACTACAGTATTGAGGGTTAATCCTCAGCAATAGCTGAGAGAATACCTAAACCAAGCTATCTCCTTTAAGAAAAAAAGGAATTTCTCAGTGCTTGGTCTGCACTAGCTACCTGTTTGCTCAGAAGTCCTCTTAGGTGTCACCCAAAAAGAGGGTAGCAAAAAAACCCCCAGTATCTAGATTTTATTTTTTAAAAAAAATAGAACAAAGCATGCTGAGTAACTGGGCAGGCGCAGCAATGTGGAGAAGCAGATCCCCTCACCTAAGCAATCAAAATGCTGGTCATCTTTCTCTCATATGGAGAGTAACTGGTCTGCTTAGGAGCTCCTGTCACAACCAGCAACAGTTGCAATGGGTGGGAGTAGAAGAACTCCAGTACATTTTCAACATGGAAATGTATTAACTGTTAACACTCGTGAAGTAAAATCCAAACTCCCCTCTTGGAATCATCTGGGATCATCTCCTTTTCTTTTGTCACAGACAAGCAAGATTAAGACCCATAATGTAATACCACAGGGCCCTCAGCTCAAACTTGACACCTTCCACAGCTGCCCCAAAGTAAGGTTTTTATGAAATTGGGGTGGCACGAAGAATGACTCCAGAATCAAGTTCTTTCCCTGAACCACTCTGAGACATGATCCCCAACTCATTTGTGTGGCTTGGTGATAGAGGTCTTCATATAGTGAAGGGGAATTCAGTCGCATGCATCTGGCCTCAATAACCTCAAAATGAAGGTGGATGGGGCATGACCTTCACATGTAGCGTAGAACTGACATTTCAGAGTTGAAGCAGCTAGCAAGATCCTAGCTGAAGATGAGAATTACTCACATGAGAGCACGGACACACTAAGATCAAGAGAATACAAGAAGAAGTTGAAGTGAGGAACTGTACTATAAGGAGTTTCACTTCACTAGACAGCTGGGAAGAACTGAAACAGCACGAGGAGCTCTCCCTCTTACATACATACACGCACCGTGTGTGAAAACCAGGCAGGTTGTACACCTAACTTCAGTGACTGTGAGAGCAAAACAAGTCATCTGGTATGGTGGTAACAACAACGAGGACTATCCTATGGAAGGCAAACATGTAATACCATAAAGCTTAACACACTGATTGACCTTTGTTCCTAAAAATAGTCAAGTTTCACAAAAAGAGCCTTTGCCTGATTTTTCTTAATGCTTTCTGATGATCAAAACCCATCATGCAACAAAGCGTGTTAAAGGTAACCCAGAACCCTCCTAAGCCCCAAACCAGGCCAAAGGAAAGAGGAGGTATCTGTCTTTTGAACAACAGCACCAAACTACTGTGAATCTGCAAATCATCCCACTTGTCCAGACTGTCCTGCCTGTTTTTGATTAGCTGCTTCTTCCCTTATTTTCACCATTAGTAACCAGCTTATACAGAAAAAAATGACACAGGCAGCTATCAAGTACACCTTTCACAGTTGTCAAGCAAATCCAACATACGTAAAAATTGCATGCCAAATGAATTTTATCCAGCATGAAAACAATGTAAGGCTTCATATACTATTAGATTCTGTGCTGTTTACAGACTATGGGCTTGTACTTGTCAAGGAAAAACAAAGAAGTGTGATTTATTTTTGTGCGACCCCAATCATCTGCTGGTGCAATTCCACTTTCGTCAATAGAGCTAAATGAGCATGAAAACAGAATAATGCAGGCATGCATCAGACCCCACATGTTTAAAGATCACCACCCTCATCCCGCCACGACTCTATTAAATGCACAATTCCTATTGCCTATCATAGGAGCTTCCTTTGGAAAGGGAGCCTCTTAAGTCCGATATATTTGCCTGACCACTTTCTGCTATACTCGAGTTCATCTTTCACAGAGTTCTACTCAGGACACCTCTGTGTATCATTTCTATCTTCGGGCTGGGAAATTACAACAAAAAGAGCAAGGGTGCTTATTTATCTCAGTCATACTGAAATCACTGGAAATTTGTACCATTTTACAGGTAACTGGACACCTGAACGACTTAACTCAAATCATACAAGACTCTGTGGACAAGAATGTGGGTCTCCCAATTCCTACGTGTAGCCCTAGCCCCAGAAGTGATCATCTTTTCTTACAGCTTATAGCAACTTGGTGGACTTGGTAGTGTTAGGTTAATGGTTGGACTCAATGATCTTAAGGGTCTTTTCCTTAAATGATTCTATGAACTTGTAGCATAACAGCTGACGACATATCAAGCAGTGAGCATGAGAACTCTGCCAGCAAAATTTCAGGAAATACCAAGCCATTCATCAATTTGTATCATAAAAGGTTTTCCCAAAGCATCAGCTCTCTGTGATATTTACACAACCACCACCTTCCCCTCCTGCAGATCCCAGCATGATTGATGCATTTGTGTTTTATGGTATGAAGTGAGAGGCTATGTATGAAAAATGCCTGAAGGCGGAAGCAGTTTCCTTTTCAACACCATTTGCTCATAAATGAGAAGTCTACAGGAATCAGACAAGGATTCGTAACTCATACAGCTTATATTCATGTTACAAGAACAAAACAACCAACCATGACTGACAGTGTTTTCTGTTAAAGGCTAAGAACTATCAGCAACAGCAGGTAAATAATACCGTCAGTTGGGTTTTTTGCTGTTATCGCTTGACCAATACTAAAATAATTTTCCTGTCATTCACCCATTACTTATCTAAGCCATACTTACTACAAAAGCCTACAGACAAAACAAAAAAAGGTAAATACAGTTACTGCTCACATTCTTTACAAGAAAGATAGCAAGTCCTCTTTAATTGTACTTAAAATGTCTAATAGATATTCCAGTCACCTTATACACCCATATAATTGAAAAGTTAGGTAAAAACATTGGAAGTGACAGAAAAATGCCATACTAGAATGCTTTTTTTTTGTTTTGCTTATTGTACAGTCGATGCTGAATAAAAGGTCATAGAAGTGGCTGAGAAACCATTCTCATCACAGCTATATGTAAAACATCCTTCCATGTTGCTGCCAAACTATTATGTCCCTGAAAGATTATACACCATTCTGCAAATTAAAAGTATGTCTATATATTCTACTCCTCTGTTGACAGACTTACCATCCTAACACCATACTTAGGAAAAGATGGTAATTTCCAGGACTCTGGTCCTGCACAGCACTTCAACAGATACTTAACATTTAGTGGGACTGTTTATAAATGCGGAAGTTTTGCTGGACTGAGCAAAAGTATTTTTGCACTTTCCATAATGGACCAACAGTTTGAAAATGAAATAGAATGCCCTGATGCTCCCTTGCCTTCTTGCACTTTGTTTAGTCATTTTATACCTGTGTTATGAGTGTTTGTAACAATAATGCTTAGAATTGCTACTTTATGCCCACTTGTTGCAGGGATAAAAGGGTTCAAGATAAGGAAGAAAAATCACATCTCAACTATATGCCTTTCAAAGCTGATGACATGCAAATTAACCAGCTTTGAACATTTACTGTAGCAGGCACATAGGTTCCTAAACTACTAGCTAAAATACAGTACTAACATAAAACTCCTAATTCTACCAGTCTTGAAGTATAACAGGTTAAAAACCAGATTCCCCACCAACACAAAACAAGACAGACCCCGTATTTCTCATTAGAATAATTTTTTAGAAAGTTCTGTTGACTAGATCTGGCTGAGAAAAAGGAAAATGTGAACCGAGATCCTAGTAATTCTTTCAGTCTCAGTAATACAGTTTCTCTGTTTATTTCAGGCTTTACACAGTGCTCCTGGACTGTTCCTTAAGCAAGCTTTTGGCTAACAGAGCCTTAAGCACAGATGGGTCTCTGACCTTATTTAGCAGGGATTCTCCTGAAGGCATTGCTGTCTGATCTTAGAACATTTGATTCAAATGGTTCAGTGACTTGGCCAGGGCACGCAACCCACTTTTTTAATGCTTGGTTCTCAATGAAGCTCATGTTGATTAACTACAAATAAATTTTGCTTAACATTGAACTCCCCTACCACTAATTATCTGTCTTAAATAGCAATTAATTGTGAATAATAAAAAATGTTCAATTACCGATTTCCTCTCTTGTTTCAGCTCCTGCACATAGCGTGTTAACTCTCCAGTGATAAGAGAGGTCATGTTCTCTGAAATGACCTCATGCTGTCCGGCATAGTCATTCATTTCATTTAAAGTGGCTAGGAAGGCTCTAGTTGATGTGTACCTGCAGAGGACAAAAATGCATTTTGCTTTTAGTCCCTTTCTTTTCAGAGAGACACACTGCAAAGGGAGGTTGTATCCTTCTTAAGCATTTAGTACTGCTGCGTGAGACTGAATATGGATTAGCACAGATTCACGTGAAGGAACTTCTCAAAAGGAAGCCTACCCCCCACACTGACAGTTGTCTGGTAAATTTATCTCGATTTAGACAGTTTGACATTGGCTCTTAAAACATCACAGTTTTAGCGTGCCACATTTTTTATCAGCACAGCTCTGGGACTTCACTATTCACCAAACATTTCTAGTTACACTCTTTCAAGTCCTACAATTCAGTGCACAGAGTCATCAGTACACTCTACTGGCAAAATCCTAAGCAACCAATTTTTGGCTAGCATAGTACAGAAAAGAAAACTTTTCATAGTGTAAATTGGATTTAAATCAGCTATAGTTTATAAAGTTTTCAAAAAGGTAATGAGTTTACTAACCAGGTGTTCATTGTCAACTCATATTTTTTAGGACCTTCCACTGCAAACTTAATTTTTTGTATAAAATAATCTCTTAAACGACATTCCATGTCATATTAAAAGGAAGAAACGAACATCTGTGCACACAATTTCAAAACAGCAGATTATGTCACTAGCATATTCAGCAGAGAGCCAACAGAGCTGCATTTAAATACCCCAGCTGGCTGTGCTGGTCAGCTGGAAAACAGCAGCTTTAAAGCACTGCACTTGTACATACTAGAAAAATGATTAATATTAAATGGTAGCAGTCTGATATTATCACCTAAAGGTGAAAAAGCAAAGCAAAGAGGGAGAGATTTAGAGGAAATAGAAGGAAGTGTCATAAGTAGGGATGAAAAAGGCATCACAGAAAAGAAACAGAAAAAAAGAAACTGAAAAAAGAGACTAAAAATATAGTCCAGTACAAGCAGCCACATTCACAGTCAAGCTGTGGTGCCTCAAGAAAAATCTCAGTTGCAAAAGACAGGGGATCAAAGCAACAGAACTACAGACTGACAATAAGCTTGAAAACAGATCATTTTTAGACAGGCTGTCTCAAAGCAGTGTCCGAGGCACTGAAAGGTCGCATGACAAATCCCCAGGCGTTGTTCAGAGACATGAGGAAACTATACTGAGGTGAACACTGTATTTAAAAGGGCAAAGGATGCACAGGATCTTCTGTGCCACATCACATGAATCATTTCACTCCAATATCCTTTTCCAGCAATGAACGATGCATCAAAAAAGGTTGTAGTAAACTCAAAATACCCATTTATGGTATAGCTACCCAAAGGCAGATTTATTCCTAATCCCGGGTACAAACCAAAACAGCTGATGTGCTGGTAGCGTAAGCTTCCTTGTGTAAACATCAATATCTCAGAAAACAATGGCATAAATAACCGATTCCCAAACAATGTTACTAAAAAGAAATTTAAAAGAAAATGAAAAGGCTGTTATCTCTGTTAATACAAGCCACTAGAGTAACTGTATACAGCAGCTTGGGGGGCTGACCCAAAAATCTAAATTAATGTAATCATACCGTTGGACCCGTATCCAAACTCGTTTCAAACGTTTCAAATTTCAAGGTCAAGGGTTTGAGTCTGCTGCTGGGCTCTCCAGAGGCAGAGCAGCCTCCTGCAATACAAGGCTGCAGGGTCAGACTCTGCAATGCCTTTGTTCAACGCTGATGCATTACAAAACACTGACGTTGAGAAACTTCAGAGTCAGAGCGTTCTAAAGAAAAAGGTTTTGCTCTGGCTTATATCCTGTCTGTTGGAAAAGCTCCTCCTCTAGAAAGTTCTCTTTAAAGAGTATCTTTAATTTCATCAAGGGCAGGAATGTTCTTAACAACATGCGGTCTATCATCACCTATATCCATGTCTGCAGTGTCACCCAGTGAAGGAGCTGTGCTTTGACTCTGCCATCGCTATCTGTGAGCACTACGTTAGTCCCATGCCATCAGGGACATATAGTCCAAATACATGAATCAACAGCAGTCAGCTGAGGCCATGCAACATCCTTCAACAGCAGCAAGCCATGTGTCCATCCCTCCCAGGATACTGGAAGTACAAACTACACCCTTCACCCTGCTCTTCAAGAACCACTGGTTTCTCTGTGGTGTTGTAACATTACCCCTTTAATAGGTTACTAATCTGTGTTGTCAGTCCATTTGAGTAATTTAATACTTAGGCAGACTGCTTAAGTTTCATGATAAAATTAGCAACTGTTACTGTTCCTGAAGAGTTTGGTCATTCACTTCAAAGGGCCAGGATCATACAGTCTGGCATAAAGTTTTTAAGGTATGTGAAAAAAAACAAAACAAAAACCCCCAAACCAGGCATCCAGAAACCATAACATAAAGGGAATTGAATAGTTACAGACCAAATCCAAACTTTGAAAATCCACTCCTTACTATGTACCATATAAGCCTATTTCTGCATCTATAATTTCTATACTCTTAACTTGACTTTAAAATCTTCGGTTTACAAGCCAAATCCTAGCTGGTAACCCAAACTTTTCCCCTTCCTCCATTAATGCATGCTCACCCAGCAGTGGATCATGAACATACCTGTATTCTTCCTCCTCTTTGGAGTTCTTTTTGGGTTGGTATTTCTTTGAAAGATTCCTAAAATTAAAAATACATGTATATAAAATTAAACTTAAAATCTCTTTTAAATTAACTGGATAATCTTTGCATGCACACACATTCTGTGGGACTCCAGTTTTTATTTGCAGCGATTAGACACCTCTTCAGAAGTATGATTGTAATTAGGCTTTTTGATTGCATTGCAGTAGCACTCAAAGAATGGGCCGCACAGTGCTTCAGTCTCTTATACTGCAATAAAGTAGCAGATTCTGAACCCAAGAAGTTCATAAATTAAGGTCATGAAGTCAATACAACCCAGTTCTGATTCTGCTGATGCACAAGTCTCCTTCACCTGATCTAAAGGAGAGACCCTTTCACAGTAAAAACACTGGTCCTTAGATACACAGGCATGCTTTAAAAACTCCACCCAGTAGAAGGTGCTACTCCATATCCAAAGGTCAGCCAGCCTATTAAAGTATGAGTTGCTGCAGCAGATGACACTCATGGCTAGGCAAATTTGCCTGCCTTCAGCAGGATGCTTTCAAGGAAGAGAAAAATCTTCATAAAGCTGTAGGAGCTGCACTGAGATGACAAAAGGGGGATCATTTTATGATTATCAACTGATGCTGGGAGAAACGTGAAATTTGATTATCCCAATTAGCGCAGATGATTGCATCTCTCATTACCCCACATCCAACTAATGATTTTCATTTTAAAATATTGATATGTTCTTCAAGTGATCGTATCCTGAATAAGAAATCTGAACATAACTGTTAACACATTTGACAGTTAGTATATAGCTTTCATTGTCCTGAAAGCACTGACTGCAAGCCCCTTGCCTGCAGCAAATCAAGGGTTTAATGAATGTGTGCTGTCCACCTGACACTCCATACCCCTTGCTGATACTTAAAAGCTCAGCATTGCCATGCATATTGCACTGCAGCATAATACAACACCATGCATCCTTTCAACAATGCAAATTTTAAGATCTTTTCAGTGCTGCAGTACTGGGATCTCGTCTGTTCTAAACTCAGCCCTATTACTATAATATGCTTTCCTGCAGCCTCTGCAGAAATGGAAGCCATTTGTTGAAGCTTTACAAGGTTGTTTCAGCGATTAAGAATATAACATACAAGTGGTATTGATAGAATCGTTGTCTGAAGGACTACCAAGTTGCATTGACCTATCTGTGCCAAACTCTTTGGAGGACTCCCAGAACACATCCAGTTGAAAAGAAACAGCTTTTTCAGAGGTGTAACCCACTCCCTGTTGCACGCTGGTTTTACTACTAACCAGGAGACAGCAGGGCCTCTTGTTTCACATTTCTTATTCCTTTTGTTCTCCTTAAGGAATTAAGAAGCATCTACCCAGAGTAGTAGCCAGAACCCTGGCAGATTTGCACAGACAAACGTGTTTCTCAAAATTTAAGTATCCCTACTGGAAGGGATCCAAATGAGCATCTCCTTTCCAGTCTTTGCCTTCTCTGAAAAGAGCAAGCTTTGAAACAATGAACTTTTCTCTAGTTCTGCATACAGCAGTTTCAACCAAAGAATACCGGCACAGGAAGAATTCTGCAAAATGTTCTGCATGAGTACAGTAAGTCTTATAAGCACTCTTTGTATGCCATGGGAATGCCTCCCTCCACACACCTGCTTAAAGAAGGGAAAAAAACACAAGAAAACATGCACAGAAGACTACACTAATAAGGCATTTTCACACACACTCAAAATGCACTTCTCCCTGCACTGTCATGCTGCCCCATTAATTCTGATATACACAGCTACTGTCTTGTTAATCTTTAAAGGTGTAGAAAAATGCTATGGAGCTGGCACAAGAAAACCTAGACAGTATGCTTTCACACAAAAAAATATTCTGAAAGCATGTAACAAGGATTAGCATCTGGGTTAAACATTTTGTTATTTTCTATGTACTTTATAAAAGACCAAATATTTGAGTTGAGCCTATATATTTGAGTTCTTCTATTTCACCCCCCTCCCCTTTTTTTAAAATCAAAAACATACATAGGGTTTTAAGCAGGATACACACAAAGAACCCAGAAGTGACACTGAATCCAGAAGTATTGCTGAAGTTCAGCGTGTAATCATACAGCGTCATGACGAGAACACCAGCACTTCCCAGGTTCAAGCTCACGAAGCAATGACACCTTCAGAGCTAACTGATTAAAGAGGGAACTAATACATAAGATCAAGGACCAGCAGTAAAATAGCAATTCTGGAAAGATACTGGGCTAGCCTGTGCACCTGTCTTTGATTCATGTTTCTATTTGCGTTTTACCCTGCATCATTTTTTTTGCCTTTCCAGCTTGTTTCTCTGCTCCCTTATTTCCACTTCTTTGACATCTTGCTCTTTCTCTCACATTTATCATTCATCAGAGGTTCCCAATTCCTGAGATCTTAAGGATTTTTTTCCAATAGGTCCTCCTCAAGGTTATCTGTCCATCATCACATTAGGCAAGGCTTTTGACACACTCTGTGATGCTCAGGAGCGTGCGCGCTTTAAGATAAGTAGTGACTAGGGAAGGACAACGAAACACCACTTCAGCACTCAGGGCACAGTGTCCAGCATGTCACATCCAACAGAAGCTCAAAACAAAACACAGGAACAAGTCAACACTTTACCACACTTTTAGCATCCCTTCCTTCCCAGCCTAGTATAATGACTCAATAATTATAATGTAAAAGAATTAAGTCAAATCTGAACTGGACTCTCAATCCAGTACTGATTGTAAATGGTACAAGCAGGGCTAAAATAGTGCAGGCACAATGTGCAAGATGTGGGACACTAGAGAGTTTCCTCCACTGGTGTAAGCAGATAAATTTGAAGCATCCTGCAAGTACCTAGACCTAACTTAGCACTTCTAAAAACCAAAATATTACATATGTATCTGCAGAATTATAAAGAGGAAGGAAAGAAACATTTTTAAATAGAAGCAAATTAATCTTCAACAGATGACCAGGCCGAGATGTAGATAGTAAGACAGGAAGAATAGCTAGCTAGGGAGCCCAGAGACCAAGCAGAAAACCCAGATTTTACAAAAATAAAGTTCAGCAGCTTTACTTACACTACAAATAAAACTTTGAGTTAAATCCACAGGGGTATCTTGTGTTAACTTGTCCCTTTTTAATAGTATGTCTGCATGTTACAACATGCAGTGATATGCCACAGCTCTTTTACACCAAATGGATATGATATAAGAAAGGTTTGCACCAGGCTTAGGAAGACTTATTAAAAGCAGATGCATGAATTTTTTTTTATTATTATGTCCAGCACTGTTTTATCTCAACATTTGACAAGTCTACATTTTTTGTTTTCCTTTTATATCTCTAATTTCTTAGATGACTCCAAACAGCATTGTGTTTAAGAGCTCCTCAGGGATGAATGCATTTGTCCTTGGATCATAGCAGGGTGGGGGACAATACACAGAGGGACAGAGGGAGACACAGGGACGGAAAGATGACAAATGCAGTTACACATGGGGAATTAAAATAAGGAGAGAAGAAACAAATTGACCAAGTTTGTTTTGGAAATCCAGGACAGAGTAAGAAATAAAACTCAGGAGTTCAGAGTTTCTAGATAGTCACAGGTAAAACTATCTCCCACTTTCCCTAAACATTTTGTTTGTGTGCTTATTTTCATAATTATGCTCTTTACACCCAATAGTTGTCATCCTAAGAAATTCAGTGAGTCTAGTGATTCTTCACAAGACAGGCCTGCTCAAACAGATACTTTGCTGGGGTTTCCCAGTCCACTCACACTCTCTTTCTTCCAGCTTATTTTGCCTCTGTAATTCAATCTCTTCTCATCTCCATAGGATGTGAGCAATTTGTTCCTGCACAAGTCATTTTCTATTTCCTGCTTGTCTATAGCAGAAGCCCTGGGGAATCCCTGTGGCATTCCCCTGAGAAAGCACGTAACCATAAAGGCACAGTTTTATCAACTACCAGCTCCTTGTAAAGAACAGGCCATTGTGCATCTCAAATCCATTCTAACACAAGCATCAAAAATTCTGGGTGATTTTTTTTGTTTTGCTTTGTTAATAGACATTGTGCTTTAGATATATACAGCTCAACTAAAACCTCAGATCTCAACCTCTATAAGTACGAAGAAGATGGAAGGAGTTCCAATATGTATTACTGTCATAAAAAACAAACAAACAAAAGGTATGGATTTACTGGAAGGGTTAGGAAGGATTAGTCCTGTGTTCCCCTTCCCAGTTAGCTCCACCACCTCCAGTTTACCACCCTGGACACTAGTGCCTGCCAACAATATTGCACCACAGCCTCTCTCGGCGGCAGCAGCAGGACTGTCTGTGTGTTGTACTCCCCTCTAACCCCTGTTCACCTCTCATTTTTTCTACCCTACTGGAAAAAGCAGGGTAAGAGCTACTCATTGTGGGAGGGTTCATGGCACCCCTTCCCTTCCCCCTTCCCCATTTACACTGAATCTGACATCAAGGAGTAAGTTTTCTGCGTCTGGTTCACATATGCTCATCTCTACCTACAACCCGATGGTCGAACCAGATATGTAGAACATACACAGCAGGAATTTTCAGTAATTTAGCTACTTGAGATAAACTCACAGGATCTCTGCTCTGGTCAGGAGACAGACCACAAGAACAGTGGCAAGATTATAAAACTGTCAAAATTCAAATCTCAGGCTGCAACCTGGTGAACTATATAGACAGAATTTCCAAGGGCTGAGACTTTCTGACCTGCAGTTTCTCCAACAAGTATCCATGAAGAGCTTGTCTTATGGAAAGAAACCCTAAACTTTGCCTTACAACAAATTATCATTATTGTGCTGAATTCTTAAACCCTTCAGCATTTACGCGCAGCAGTCCTAATTTCATGGAAAACATTACAATGCTATCCTCAAAGCCTGAGCTATTAATCATGCATAAATCGTGAGTAAGCCCTAGTATGCTACTCAGTCACCTAAATAACCTTTATTTTTGTAAAGCATATGGTTTTTAGCAGAGATAATAAAACAGTACCTTAAATTAACTTTAGTTTTCCATTCTCTAAATTAAAGCTATTCTCTAAAAGCCATTATTATAAACCAAACACATTACCACCACTGAAACAGTAAACTTGCAGATGATTACAGGCTCTGAACAGATGCAACTCAAAGTCCAGAACTTTACGTATCAACTTACCTAAGCTGCTTTGCATAGCTGAGTTCAATCTCTGTTCTTTCTTTTACAAACTTGATGTACTTTTCCAGAACATCAATACCCCATTGCGTATGTTTTTCTAAGTTGTCAAACTGGTCCTGCAATGAATAAAAAAAATAGTTTAGTCTCACTGAACTTAGAGATAACTAAAAATAATTTCCAAAGTGCGTATCACCATAAAGAAAGCGTTATTAATATTTTCCATTACCACAGTTAGACATTTTTGTAGTGACACAGGTTTTTACATCGACAGAAATCTGTCTTTTAACATGAGGCCAATTCAGTAGCATTCTTCATTCCTCATTTCTGAATCAGTTTTGTTTCAGAAATCCTGGCAATTCTACTGACTACGACCCTCTAATATAAAGATGTACTTAGACAAAGGATTAGAAATAGATATTCTTGCCAGTTTTTTATTTTACTCTGAAGAGTTAATAGAAATTCCATGAATTTGGTGCCTACTCCTTATTAATAATTCTGATTTTTGTCTCAAAAACACAGATTTAGACTCCAGCTTTGTCAGTGTTAGGAATTTAAAACATTGTTTAGAACAGCTAACAACCTTTTCATAGAACAGAATTTACTTCCCCTATAGCCTGTTTTGTTCTAAAACAGAAGGCGTGCTAACAAATGATACCATTAAAAAAAAAAAAAAAAAATCACATTAGCTATGTTTTCTTGTCTCCCGCCATTTATATACAGATGCTACTTTGTTCTTCAAATATTGTTGCCCTCAAAAAAACAGTCACACATGTTTTCAATAAAATCTTTTTCAATCAAGAACATTCCACAAGTCAGTTTGGGATTTGAAAATGCCAAGAGAAATTAAGCAACTCTAAATCCAAATTAATTATCCAAGCCAGATTATTACTATCTGAAGATTTAACCTAAAATTACCTTGTTTTTTAAAGTTTAGTTACTTTAACAACACTCAATAATCATCTATCCCACACAGCATTTCAGAAGTTAATGTTTCTACAAGACTTGAAAAATATTTTTCAAACTGTGATACACAAAATACTTATCCTGACAGAAACACAGTGTAATCAAGGTCTTTAATATCAGCCTGACTTATCTGGTACCAGGTTCCATTATGGTTTACATGGAAAATAGAGAGTAAGTTTGTACATCTGCAGTACAACGGTTAGATTTACAACATTTTCCAAAAAATTGTACACAGCAATAGATTTGGGTCAGATGCTTAGCTGCCACAATTAAAGCTTCTCACAGAAGCAATGCTTCTTTCTACCTGCCAAAGATTTGGTCTTGTGACTTTCCGTTTGTAGGGCTATCATCAAATGTTATCAAAGCAATACAAACCCGCTTCCTTAGATGCACAGAGTAGAAAAATCACAGAAAACTCCTACAAAGCCTAGTTTATTAATATGTTGCTTTTAAGCAAATACCACTTTCTGCTTTGTAGCATATCTGGCTCTGACAGTAAATTAGGTCGGTATCAGTAAAGATTCTTCCAGCATTGAACAAAACAGTCACATACACAAAAGCTGCTACTTGCTAACAGAACTGCTTTAGCTATATTTTGAAGGGAAGAAATAGGAACCATGTTACATGTGGAAAATTTGCAAAACTCTAGCAAGAAGCTAGTTAAGACAGCAGGTAATATGCATGGAATAGGACACACAGGGTTTGTGCATCCGGATATTTGCTGTGGTTTAGCATAAGGTACTATTTTAAGACAGTTCAGCCAAACTAGACTAGGCTTCAGTTGAAATTATGTCACTATTAGTCAATTCAAGAGGCACTGGGGGGAGAACAGCAAAAGGGCAATAGTATAAAGTTACAAGAACAGTAAAGAACTTCTAAGCCTTGTGCTCCAGGAACTAAGAAAAAGTGGCTAAGGGCAACTGGGAGGGAGGGGGGAAAAAGTTTTTTAAAAAATATTCAAACTACACAGAATAAAAGCCTGACTTCCAGCAATATAAACCAATGTAACATCATTCACTCAAAAAGAGGATGTATGTATTCTGCAAAAAGGGAAGACGTGGACTAAGCCAGAACATATTTGCATATAGACAAATCCTTATTTCAGACTATTTCACAGCTGGGGAGAATACAAAGACAACGTGGGTAACATCACGGACCTCTCCTCCTCCCAGAGGGCTCAGATCAGGAAGGAACATGGTGTGCTGTCTGGAGTGTGATGCCAGCATAACAAGGCACCTTCTGCTCTGCTTCAAACATACAACCTCTGATCTCTCAGATTATGCTGGTGTCGATAAAGTAGTGCAAACATGGCCTTTCTAAGGTTTCTGATAAAGAGGTCTTATAGCTATCCCACACCCTACTCTTCCACAATTTACATTATTTAACATAAACACACGCATATAAAATAAATACCCCACGAGGCAGTCCATTACTCACAAGTTTACATGCATTCACATACACTCCCAACTTTGAGAAGGGAAATCTCAGGGAGGGAAATCCACTCCCTAATCCCTCTAAGCAAATTAAACCACCCTTATCAGATATAACATATTAGTAGCAAAAAACTAACTTAGCATCCTACTGTAACCCCATACAAAGACGAAAGGTCATGGTTTCCCATAGGAAAGAATGCCTTTCAAAGAGATCCTGCCCTTCAAGATAATTCAGACTGCTGACTGCAAAGAAAGATAGAGCAGGTTCACCCTGGAAAAGCAATCTTGGTGGTGGCTTGACGAAACCTCTTCCACCACCATCACCACCACCCTAACTCAATTCTCAGAACATCATTTAGATTAGAGCATGAACAAAAACCTGAAAATGGCTCCAGATGGCTGCCTCAGTTTGGTCTGTTATCCCACAGGTGGATCTGCCGGACTGTTTCAGTGGCCTCACTATGTCAAGTTTGGTGAAAGAAAACTCCATTATGTACACTGCAAAGGCAAATACACGGCAGCACAGCTGTCAGACAGACCGACTGTGTGAAGATGCTAACTTTCTGTTTATAAAGTGAGCAGAGACACTCTTCCTGGGCTGAGCTGTAACCAGAAGAACCTCAACCAGATAAACTACAAGCACTGACCTCCGCTATCAAGAAGTGAGGCAAGATGAATTTTAGCTTTCTGCAGACTTTGCTGAAGAAAAGAGTTTGTCCTTTTCCAGGCATGGAACAGTTTTGGCCCAAGTGCCATTTCACTAAGCAGCCAACGCCCCACAACAGTGTTACACTGGGGTCATGTATTCCATTATCCGTTCTCTTTCCTGTGTTCCTTAAGGATGAAAAAAGTCAGTAAAATTGGCAACACCACCACTTTCTGAGCATGAGATTCCGAAGGAAATACAGTGCATCCAGAGGGACCCAACACAGATAGTCCTCTTTGTTTCATGAATCTGCTCAAAAAGCTGAAGGTAGGCAAAGGCTCTGTGTTAAAGCTAATGAATCACAGGGATGACAGAGTACCCAGAATGCTTTGATCGTAAAGTATAACCTTTAATTCATGGAATCCCAAAGTCCAGAGATACATGCAATCAAAGAAAATCCAGAACTTCTACAAAGGAGATTTTTGAGAGTAGTTAACAACATCATGCCTTCAAACAATCAATACTGAAAAGATTTTTTAAAAAAATTAATTTAGAATTTCCGAAATTCATTACAAAAATGCATTATCACATGGAATCTGAAGGGTAAAAAAACCCTCAACTGTTCTGTAGCAAATTTAATCTAGTTTTAGTATCCTTAACAAAGAGATTTTCACCCTTCTCCATGATAGACTGCCTCCCACAAAGGATTTCCCAGAAGCAGACTGCTAGTAAAAGTTCTTCAAAAGATTCCCAAACTCCAGTACTGTTTCACTTCAGTTTTCACTGAACTCCAGAATCATTTCATAGCTTAAAAAAAAAAGCTTTTCATAGTAACTGATCCCATAAAAAAAAAAAATCTCTCATGAAGTGGGCAATGTTATCAGTAAATTACCTAGTACTTTGATTAACTTAAGCATTTGTAGCACTGGGCATAAGCAGCTTCTTGTACTCAAACAGTAAAACTCAATGAGGATTTTCAAACACGGAGATCAGGAAAGGTATCACTGTCCCCCTGAAGCCAGGAAGAAGCTGGTGCGTGGCTGGAGAAGCATCTACCTTACAAAAAGCAGCAAGAGTGTAGCTTGTGAAGATTTATCTGTCTCGGCTCTCAAGGAACTTGGCTCTGCAATCATGAGCAGTCTAATGAGAGCACCACATTGTTTCAGCACAAAGCACACCATCCCTACCAGCGATGGATACAGGTTTAGCAGGTGAAGTGTGCCACTACAGCTGTGCGGGTTTGGACATCAGCTGGAAGATGGCTCATGATCTGCTGTTTCAGCTTTAAATTTCAATACACATATACTCCTTTGTTCGTTTTTGCAGCCTCCTCACCTTTCCAGTTAAGGATAACATTAAAACCAATAAATTCCACAAGGCTTTAACATTCTTCAAGAAAAGCATGAAAACAAGACTTCAAGAAGCATGACAGTGTTCAGTGAGAATGCTCCCACCACAGTGAGGGGGGAAACAAAAGGTCACTTTTGCACCTGTTTTCTCTGAAAAAGAAACACCAGAACATTTTCTAGAAGCGTTCACTACTTTCCTCTTACTCAGAGACTGCCTTACATCTAAGAACACTCTTGAGCAAAATACTGCACTGACAATAAGTCATGTATCACAGCAGGCTCCTACCACCACTTTCATGTTACTGTCTATGTCCTTTGGCCTTCCAACCTGCCAAACCTCATGTTCTCCCATTTTCAAGTCCCTATACTTACTGTGATATCAACAGCTTATTAAAGAGAATAGACTTTTGATTGGCAATCAAGATGTGCACATAATTAACCTACTCATACAGCTGTAACTTACTCCTCTTCATCAGATTCTGCCAGCTTCCCAATGACAGCAACACATGCCAGAACAAACACTTCATGCCTTCCCCAAGTGATGGAGGAGTTTGAACATACAAGTTGACCCACCTGACTTCACATGGGTGGGAAAGCAGAGCCTCTGCTGCAAGCTGCTTGGAACAAACAGCATCATCGTGTTTGTTCAGAGCCTAATACATTCTTGAGCAGGCTCACAAAAATTAAGCTCAAAAGAGGAAAGAACAACTTTAGTCATTAACTTGAATGGGAATTGGACATCCAAGGAGCCAGAATGCTTTGAAAGTTTTATCCCTAAGGCAAAGTGTGTTTCTAACTTCATTTCTGTTTCCATTAATTCTCTCCCGGTATTTTTACTGCTGCCCAAATAACCTCACATTCATGCATTCTTTCTGAAACTCGGCTGTGTGCTTGTTACCCTGACAATGCTTAAAATGGAAATAGTGCTGCCTATTTGCTTTTCCTCATTTTAATGGCTACTTCAAGCTGTCAAATCCCCTCACTTCTCAACTGTTCTCCTGAAGTCACATTCCCCAGCTATGCAAAGTATTTTGGGAAGAAATAAGTTAGCCATTAAAAAAACCAAAAGCAAGAAAAGCTTTCTTCCTATTTCTAAGCCACATAACATGGAGTACAAGCAATTATTGAGCAATAAAGAAGTGTTATTCATGTGGTCTTTGAAGATCAGCTCAGTAAGATACCCCTTCCTCTTTCAAGAGTTCTTCCATCTATTGCAAAATAGTTCAACACAAGGCTCGTTCAGATCCAATGATGGATGGGGCTTTAAATTTACCACCAAAGGGCTTGAGCATTAACATCTACTGAAATAAAGGGGGTATCCTCACTCTACTCTTGAGTTACAGTCTCAGTGTCTCTGCAGCCAGACAATACTCACTCAGGTCGCTGTACTCCCCATGTCTGCTAAGTACTTTTCACAAACAGAAAGGCCAATGACATGGAGTCCAACTCCACCATACAGCTAGGCCAGAAGTCCTGGGATTTCTATTTGGTTTCAAATGTGAACAAAACATTAGATTCTGGGAGACTTTACCAATTAATGCTGCAATTTTAATCATCGTGTCAAACCTGCTCAGATTAGCTTTAGGTGGCAGCATTTACCATACCAGTAACCAGGCTGAACCGTCACTCTTTCTACTATTTTCACAGGTAGTGGTGCAGAAGTGCGAAATTAAGAAGAATGCTAATACAGAGACAAGTAGTGAAGAAAGAGTATGCTAAAAATTCAGATGCTAGTAACAGAAAAACAAAGCCCTTATATTTAGCATATTCCTCCTATAAAGTCTAATCCAGCAATGTAATGTAAGACCCACGATTCTTAAATGTTAAAGAGTATTTGAAGACTTTCTACTGCCTCATTGTCCAGGGAGTTTGATTCCATTTCCTCCCCAAAATACTTGTTCATCCACTGTCCTAAAACATAAGTAGGAATAGGGGAATTAAATGCTAATTTTCACCTCTGGTTCATACCTTCTCCTCCCACATCCCTCTTTTTTAAACTCTCACCCAGTTCCATGGGCAAAGAGGACCTAAAGATCAAGAATACATTACAGTGTTCAAATTCTAAATTACTTTTTTTAGATTCCATGGTTTAACAACTTCAAATTATAGAAGTAATTAACAGGATGATGAGACCTTCATAGCCTTGGTCAAGTCCCATATGGCACTATAGTGCTAGCAGAATACAACAGAATTCAGATCACAGATCCTCAGAGACCTACAATAAAACTGTATGCAAATGTTAACAGTCTTCAGGCAAATTAATAATGAAATAAAATGCATAAAGTACAGGCTACCACTGCAAGAGCCTCGTAGAAAACAGAGATGAGGAGAAAACACAAAAGCACTTCAGCATCTGTTGACTCAGCCACTACTGACGAGAGACAACTTCCCACATAAAACTTGTCAGCTGTAGTCAGTGAAATTCTCAGTTAATCACAGCTAAACAAACATCCGTGTTTATACATGCTAAGTATGAAATAGAGTACAGGACACTAACCTTTTGCTTCACGCAGCACAGACAAGGAGGACTAATGGCACCATGGAAGGCATACCGATGGGACAGGGAGACCATCTCTTTTTGGTTGACATTCAAATGATTCTGTGGCTTTACCAGTTGTTTTATGAATCTACCCTTCCATCACCCTTGTATATCCGGTTCTTGTTCACAAAGCTATTTATGATCGTATGAACTTTTCATGCAGATCTCCTATTCATTCATGTGTTTAATTTCATTTTACCCTTTAAATATTAAATAAATTCTTCCTGACCTTTCACCTTAAACAGGCATATTTCCACTCAAGCAACACCCCAGAAAAAATTCCATCTTACTCTCTCACCTCCATCCTCCCTTCATCGCCATCCCTTAAACTCATTTTTCCATTAATCCCCAAAAGGGTTTTAACTATTCTTTTATCTCTTCTGATTCACCTTAGAACTTGATCTACTTATATGAAAATAGAAGCAAAAATAAGATTCTTTTCTGAATCATTAGGCAACTGAGTGCATTTCAAACTCAGAGGGGGGATATCCCAGAAATCAAGAGTGGAAAAAGACTATGTTTTATGTTGAAACATCTTTTATGTTGCTAGATAAACTCACCTCTAATTGTCCTAGTTGTTCCAATAAACATTTTGAATTAAGCAGTTTCTGGTCTGTATTTCAGCCATGAAATGCTTACTCTCTTCAGCATTTTGCTGAAGCTGTAAAGCAAAATAAGTTCTAATATTTATGCCAATTTTAACTTGGATTTAAAATAAAGTTGCCCCAGTATAATAGCAAGGCCCTTTGCACAGCAAAGGGTAGCAACAGGGAGTAACCCTCTTAATTGCTCCCAAGACCAACCACACTCATCCCCACCCAGAAAACCACCTTCCACAAACTCAAGAGTGACCCCTCCTGCTAATTAAGCAGAAGTGCTGTCTCACAGGCATGTTTCGGCCATACCCTAACCCTACCTTGATGGAAACCTGACTGAAGTCAAACAAGAAGCACTTCTGAAAAAAGCCACCTGAGCATATGACACAGAGGCCAGCACCTGGAGAGCAAAACGAGTATTACAGCCACGCTGAGGCATGGCCAGTTTCAGGAGTACAACCAGATCATCAGGGTTGGCATGGAACAAATGAACATGCAACACCTAACAGAAAGACCCTCCTATAGTAAAGCTACATAGGCACATTCCCCACTAACAAAAATGCTGAGCTGGTCTTCGTATTAGCGTAGCTTATGACCTCGTTGTAGAGAAGATGATGCACAACAGCAGACTCTAAACCACAGTAGTAGGTTACAGAGAGCATGACAATAAACAGCAGCGCAAAGCCAACTAGCGAGCTTTGAAAGCAGGGAAGGAAGGGAGAGCAACTCCCTCAGCAGCAGCACAGAGCATCAGGTCGGCAACAAGACACCTCCGCCTGCCTGACAGGTCACCGGGAGCACAGCCCGAGCACTCACGTTGGTGACCCACTTTAACACCTATTACGGAAGCCTTGCAAAACCTGACATGTGGTTCAGGGGAGATGCTTCCCTGTGTGAGTACAACCAGTATCAACTGCCAAGATGTACACACGCACTCTCAATGTCTAGTTCTCTCTGCTGACAGCTTAAACCGTGAACTGAAACTACTCCTTCCTGCAGTGGCCAGAAGCCTATGAGTCACTGCTGCCGCCCGGCTGCTGGTGCAGGAGCCGTGGAGCTCCAGGAGGAGCAGGTGCTCCTGCAAGAAACCTCCTGGTCTTGACTCCAGCAGCTGCTCTTGCCACTACAGCAAACAGCCTTCCTCACTGGAGCCTGAACCTACTGGAGCCCAAACTTATTCGACCCCCCTAAACCTTCCACCTCTGCCATCCCGGTGTCAAACCAAGCCTTCTCCTCCCCCCGTAGCCTGCTGTATCCTACAAAGGATGTGGTAAAGCAGAACTTGTGGTCCCTCTATAGCAACAGGGCAAGTAACAGTGCTCACACAGCAGCCAGGAAGGAAGGTGAGAGAGACGATGTGCCATACAAGAGGATGTGGTTGCTGCTACTGCAGCAGCTTAAAAAGATGCTGCGAGAGGTAAGACAACAGAGAGGAATGATTAATTCTGCGGAGTGAGAAGGCAGGAGGATACGAACAGCTCAACTGAAGCAGGACAGAGCAGATGAGCAATAGGTCATTAAAAGAAACAGCAACCAAACCAAAGGACACTGGATAGTTAGGGAAAATAAGACAGTCCTTTTGCAGACAAAAGGCTAACGGGAAGCCTGGTTTTCTTGGAACAAGGGAGATTGATGTGCAAATATGTAGGTTACATGCCCTCGATGGCACATGTGGAAGAACATAAGTCCATCTAGTACAGAGCATTATTTAGGTGCCATTTCATTTTCATTCAATTACCTGAAAAAGGCCATACAGAAGCATTAGACACTTGACACAAGTCTTCTGCTGTTATCAGTGGGAGATGCTTCTAAGAAAGCTGTATAACATCTCTTGAGAGAGGAAACGTGCACCTTAGAGGTGTCAGAATTTCATGCTCTTGAAAATGAGTATTATAGTTTCCTTCAAATAAGGAAAAGGTAAGGCTCAAATAACATTGTTTGCAATGTCCAAGGATACCGTTCATAGATGGCCATGCTACAGCAGTAATTCATTTCCTTCAAGTAAGTTTATACATTTTGAGGTTTGAGGCACTGCACGACTTTGCCACAATGAGAACCATCTGTCATAAGCAGGCCATTCAGAAATGAACACTTCTTTTCAAGCATACAATTCTGCTTATAAAATACATGCAAGAAACCCCATAACAGGACACAGTTTTGTTTCAAAATACATTATAAAGTGCAAATTACAACCCAGGATATAAGAAAGCTCTTAAAAAGAAAGATAGTAAGAGAGAAACCTCAACTAATGCCAGATGTAAGGTCAGAAATACCCACTATTTTTATTGAAGGACTGAGTGCATTTCAACCTTTTTCTGTACGTGTTCAGTTATTTAAACTGAAGACAAACACGCACATGCTGCTTTCTCCTTTTGGTGATACTAGCACAATTCAACCAATTTAAGTGAACTTACTCCTACTAGGTATGGGGATAAGCAGCAGAATCTAGACCTTAAAATCCAGACTCATTAGCTAAGCAAAAGCTAAACAAAGGCTCATAACTACTAAAATCTACTGGGGCCCAGAGAGATGATGCATCTCTACCACTAGCATTAATGATACCCATGAAACTCATTTAAAAAACAAAGAAACAAAACAAAGCAATGCTAACCTCTTCCTTCTGCTCATCCTGGGGGAATAGAATGGGACAAGGATTTGGTTTTTGCTGACAGTATCCAGAGCTGCAGACTGAAAGCTGCAATGACCCACAGGGATTCGCTGTTCTGTGCGTTATAAACAAGAGCTTTGAAAATGAGCAGATTCTGGTGTGTATCGCTCTGCTGCTGGGACGGTATAAATCATGAGCCACAGCAGAACCCCACATCCGAGCTGCCTCCCTCAGGAGTTGCAGCATGGTAACAATGCTAAATATACGTTGTTGTTGTTGTTCCAGTAAGGTTTTTCAGTTGACAATGTTGCAACTTTTCAGTGTTCCCCACCACCATCCCACTTCCCTGATTTAATACACACCCATTCTTTTATTCTGAAATAATTTGAACAAATGCAATTTTAGATCTAATTCCCAGTAAATCTTTTGGTGCCTGGCTACGTCTTTGGATTAACTGTTGACTGATTTTCATCCTCTTTTTTTTTTTCCATTCTGCGAAGCTCTCCCTTAATAATACCAGCTGTTAAAACAAAGATCAACAAGATCTCTTGCCCACACAGTTTCCCCTTTGGGCAGCTGTGTACTAATTATTAAAAATGAACCATACAGTGTTCCTGCTTATTGCATGGATAACTACAACAGAAAACAAACAAGCCTGCTGATCCATTTAAAAGACACAGACAAAAAAGGCAATTCTGCCCTCTTATCCAAAACCATACTGAATTACCATAGTACAATCTTATCCACAAGAACAATACTTCAAACTGTAGTCTGTGGGAATGTGTTTTGAGGAAACTTGCTTTTTCCCCAACTTCTTTGTAAACTAATGCCATAGTGGATTCATCATGTAGAATATCCGAGCTGTTCTATGCATCCTCGTGTGCACAATTTTGTCATTAACAACAAACCTTATCAAACATGACACTGCTCTAAGCTCGCAGCTGGAGTTTAGGGACTCCTGAATTTCAATCCCATTCTCTTGAATTCTTTGGAGGAGTAATACTTGAGTGAGGGAGGTTTTTTTGTTTGGTTGGGGGGAGGTTTAATTTCGTTATATTTATATATATCCATTTCAGAAAAAAAAAAATAATCAGTGACATTGTTAAAACTTTGCAAAATAAGAGCTCTTGATCTCCCTCTAACTAAATGTAGCCGCTACATTTAAAAAAAAAAAAGTAAAGGCCTCAACAGGTATGCCTGGTATTCTCAATATTAAAACTTCTGATCTTCTAATCTCTATTAAACTAATCACCTGTTAGGTATAGAATTGAGCATGTGTGCAAATCTCTTTTCTACACAGATGCTAATGTGAAGATGTATTTTTGTATTAAACAGAAGAGAACAGCCTTTACTCCTCTGACTCATTGTTACCTCCTCCTCTGGCTGTGAAGCTCTCTGAGAATTGACTACCAAACTCCACTGCAGGCATGGTGTCCTTATGGGATGTTTATGCAGATGCTTTGAAAAGAAAGATGTTGTAAAAGGCACTAATTCTGCTTAGCTGGAGGCTGCCTCCTAGTGTCATTGGAGCAATGGCAATACCTAGGGTCAAAAAATAAGCCCCCCCCTCCTGAAGCGTGTCCAAAGCCCTTCCCTAAAGTTCAATGAAAAGTGTAAACAGACTGTTCCCTCTTCTCTTTTCCAAATTAAACGGAACTAACAGCTGAAAAAGACTAAAGCACTCCTTTACAAATGTGGTTCAAAATGCATTTAATATCTTAAATACCATGACATTACAAATATACAAATAAAGTTCCTAGATTTTTTTCAAGGGCCACTTCACACTCAGGACCAAATAAGATTACTGCTATGCCTTCTATCTGCCATTGGATTCCATTTTAACCCAGAAATTAGATTTGGTGCTTCTGCTCTGACCAAGAAATAGTTAGGTTTCCAAAACAGGAGACTTCTCAAGAGACATATATATGATTCAGGAAATCTAATGCAATAGAATGACACTGTCGTTCTGAGTACGTAGCATTTTAAATGTCTGCAAGCCTAGGTATAAATTCAACTTAAATTTTAAACACAAAGTTGATCACTTCAAAATTTGTTAGCAAACTCTATTCAAAGTGCATTTCATAATTCAGTATTATCCACTCATACACTCCACTCTGTCGAGTGGAGTCAAGCAACACTGGCAAAAAAATAGATTAGTTCTGGAACTAGGCCAGAAAGAAAATAAGCAAAGAGCTGAAGACAAGCTGAAGAGACACTATTCCTTAAATCCATCTATTGGGGTTTGTCACACAGCTTTTTTTATTACAATAAGACTCAACTCTTCCTACAGCTATGAAAATGGCAACCAAGAAACGCAGCTAACATCCTGTCAAATATTTTCCTATTACCTCTTAACGTTCTCATCTCAGCTTTTCAGGTGATAAAACGCTTCAGAAAAGGGACTAACCCCTGCTGCATTTGCACACACACTGCAGTACTTTGTAAAGTCAGGCCATTTGTCTTGATTTTGACAACATTGTTTCAGACTGATCCCACTTGCAAAAAATACTCAAACTTAAAGCCGAATCTTGTCACACCCCTTCTCTGCATAAGATGAGGTCACCTGTATGGCCACAGAATTAATCTACAATTAACAAACAAAAATATGGTCAAACCAAAAATAATGTGGCAACTGTACCACTGACACATCTTGCTAGGGATCAGAAACATCCACCTGTGCATCAAAGCACATATTTCCATCAATAAACAAGCATTCTCCGATAACTTAAGTTTCTTTTCCTTAAGAGAGAGCATACACTCATTTTCTCACATGCTCAGTTCTATTCCATTTCTATAAAGTTTACCCTCAGGTAACAACTTCCGTTAATTATAGTGTGAACTCATGTTAAATCAGAGTTTAAATCTGAGGAAAAGTAATCGCATTTCCCTTAACCAAATAATCACTATATAAAGCCCCTCCGAAACTCCACTGGGTCTCCCCCCTCCTCCCAACAGAAGCCTCTCTCAGTTCTCCGTAATAAGATCACGGCAAAAATAAATGACTGCAAAGTGGGTGGAATAAAGAAGGGGAAATATTGTGCAAAATGCTGACCCACCAAAAGCACACAAAGCATTTGTTCAGTAGGGACAACGAATAATTTAATCTGAGGCAAATTACCAAACAAACATCAATTAAATTACACGCTAGAATACAAGAGAAAGTTCTCCCACACACATTTCAGGTTTGCAGAGTCAATACAGAGGCACACACACAGCCAAGCACAATGCTCTGTGGACTGTGATGGAGTCATCCGAGCTACTCACTCAAGGATACTTGAGACTCTCCACAGGACATGAGACAACTACAAGCATCTAAAGGGAAAGAGGTAAATTTAACTTCATCACACCAAATAAACATTCATACAAGAACAGAGAGAGCATGTGTCACCAAGCTTTGTAAAATGGGAAGAAATCAGTGTTTCCTACCCTCTAAACATGGCATTCATGAAGCATACAGAACTAGAGTTTTATAACACAATTATCTCTACTATCCATAAATTTTAAGTGCCCAACCACCTGATCGGAGAGCATTTGAAGCAAGTTGTAGAAGCAGCAAAGATCCTCCAGCTCTAACAGCAGCCCTGTTGCATCGGCAGCACTTATACACCTAACAGATCTGAAATAGGGACCAGTTCACAGAGACAAGTGGGGAACCACAGCACAGCGAGCGAGACAGTGGTTTGCTGACTGTCCCACAAAGATGCTGTAGTAATACCATGCTCTGAGCCCCAATGGACAAAGCTCAAGTTCAGTATGCTAACCATACATGCTAACCAAGATAACCTAAAATTACAGTTTCTAGAAAGTAGGGCATCTTCTTACTGACTGTACAAACCTTCTACCCTGGCTCCCTACAAAGCCTCTGGCCTCTCAAAGTAAAATAGTCAGAACATTTTATGGAAATAAATCAACAATTACACTCTCTTCTGACTAATATGACTTGGAAACCTAAGCATCAGGAATAAATAATGTTTCACCATCCTGAACAAGAAAAGCAACATCCTTTGATCCTTTAAGTAAAGACTGCTTCCCTCAGCAAGGATATTCTGCTCATAAGCTGGATAGGCAAGTCTAGCTAAGCAAAAAGGGTAATTCAGTTTTCTTGCGACAACAATCTCATGTCCTTGGGTTCCAAAAAAACCATGCGAGTGTTTTATAACTCATGCTGTAACAATTATGATGGTACCATGATATAGATTTCAAGCCTTCACAACGCTTGAATAAGCATGCTTCTTCACAACCCTAATGTGAATTACAGCAGTAAACAGTCATCTTCTATTAATCTAGGTTTTAGACAGTCATGAAGAAAAGTACTACCCAATTTATAATAGTGCTTATTGGAGCTACGATTAAAAGCCACACGTATGTCACACCAGTCTGGCTACTTGCTTCCGCCCATCCCATCTTCCAGTACTACATATTTGCTTAAATCCAGTATCAGTGAAACAAGGGACAGCACTAAATGTTTGGTGGGGTTTTTTAATTCCATTCCTAAACATGCAGCTGCAACAGCTTTATATTCAATTCCCAGTTCAGAACAGTGATTCGGTACTGGTTCACAAACTTCAGATGGAAGTTCTGCTGCAGCAGGCACTAACATTATGCTTTACCCATCTAGACAGCTTTCACTAAAATGTTTGGGTTCAATCTCTGAATAAAAGCATCCATTTTAAGACCTGAAAATAGACTTCTAATGTTTGAAACTTTCTGTAGTTTTAAAAGTGCATTCATATCCCTCTTCTCCAAGAACTGCCAGACAGAATACTCTTTCTGAGGGAGGCAGGTGTTGGTTTACTACACAAAGACAAAAAGAAGAAAAATGGTTTAGTGTCATAACAGTTCTGCTCTGGCATTTAAATATCAACTCCCAATCTTAAGATGGAATGGAAAATACACATGAAAAAAATCAGGTTGACTGCATCCAGCCTCATTAAAACCACATTATGTTAGTTTACTTAACTGTAAAGGCAACTATTTTTTCAACATAAATCCTAGACGTCCATTGAGATTAAACACATTTCAAAACATGCAATATATGTATCCATTGGTATCTAGATAAAAGCACTAATAGCAGCCTCATAGAATAACGAGCTCTACAGCAAAACCTACAGCACAATGAAACTCCAAGACAACTAATACTACCAGGAAAAGATTCTTACTAACTTTGCTAAGCCAAGGACATGCAAGATTTTTCAAATACAGATCTTGAAATTCCTTATAAAGCTGGTAAGGCTACGGCAAGCAGACAAGAATTTAAAACTCTCTTTTAAGGAGTTTAGAGCCAACAAAGCTCCTGGTATTTTAGTGACATTGCAGGCTCTTGTAACACTGCAGGCATTTAGAAGTGCTAGCAAATTAATATGCTGCACCAACTCATTTGGTGAACAATCTCATTCAGATCTTAAGCTGCTTGTCCTGTGTTCTGAATGTGTTAGCAGGCTGAAAAAAATCTGAGGCGCCAAAGATATTTTCTGAAAGGGTGCTACAGTTTTTTCCAAGCGTAAAGCTGCTTGCTGTACTTTGGACTGATTACTGGGACAGCGATAAAAAGCGTTCTGTCTTAAAGACAAACAAAACCAAGACCACCACACCACATAAATTGTGATGTTATTAGTTAAAGGACTAAAACTACAGTGCAACATTATAAAAATCTTCATAATAGAAGTAGTGGAGAGCTTCTGGTTAAGTTTAGAGTCAGTATTACAGCACAGCATGTTTTACAGGAGTATTTCTTAATTAATTGCTTTACTAAGACTATGTCATAGAAATGTACTGCACACAGAGCACATGCAGTGAAGTTTTGTGAATAAAGCTACACAACTACACAATCCCGATTTCCACTCTTCTCACATTCTTGGAAGATCAAGTAGAAGGCTACCACAACAAACAAACAAAAAAGTAAACAGAGGAAATGCTTACATTATAATGTGCTACTTGTGATTTCCTATCACAGCAATAATAAACCACGAAGTATCAAAAGAAGATAGCAAGCACAGTGCTGCTCTTTTCTACCACTATTGTGGGAGGAAGTCTAACAGATGTTGGCTTGGTTTCCAGAAAATAATGGATTCCCCAACTCTACAGGTCTATTTGGAATAAACAGTGCCCACAAATTATGTGCAAATCTGTTACAAATTCACTTCTCCATAAGCCTGCCATTCAAAATAAGCAGCTGATAACATAGCAATAACAAGAATACGGCCAGTTCACATATAAAAATACTGCTCAAGAGTAGACTAGCATCTCGGAAGGCAACCATAAATTTAGGTCAGCTTGTAGCTGTGCTGTTCAGCAGCAGAACAGGAAACAATGTGATGTGCAGAACAAGATGTCGGTCACTCAGGCTCACTCTTTCCTGAAGCAAGAGAAAAATTACAGCCCACTTTCAGTATTACTTCTGCACACTTGCAACTGGAAGATCCTGCATGCTGCAAGGCAGAGACCAGCTCATCCCATTCTGCAAACAGAAACCCTCTTTCTGGTAACATCCAAACATGTATTCACAGTGCAATGGCTTACAAAGAGAGATGAAGCTGTTTCCTACAACCCATTATTTTTGAGCAGGGCTGTGTAGGGCATCTCACAATTACATCCTTAAGGAGTAAGTCATTAACTCCTTAAATGAAAAGAAATCAGACACACACACACATTGCATCCTCTCTTTATCAGGGATGTGTGAATATCAGTCCGGCACGTCTTCAGAAGTCTAGACCAGAAGGGTTTTAAGCAGATGCCATTAAATATTTATGTTGTTGTATTTCATTTTTTGTATGACTATTTATTTGAAGGGAATTAATTAGTACATTGGAAAAATAATTCTTTGAGGTGCAGCTGTCAGACATACAGACTTTTTATAGCATCCAGTGAACATTGCAATTCTAGTATAGAGAATCTATTCTGGGTATCTATCAGCATCCTATATTGATTTTTCAGTGTAAGAAGATACAATAAAATAGATACCCTCTATTTTACTTTTTAACTTTGTCTCAGAGTACAGTAACTATTCAGCAGTTTACAATTTCACAACACATAAGAACTTTCATAACAAATGTGGGTGCAAGAGAAGTTACTATCTTTCTCCCCAGACCGGAAGAATCATGAGATGGGAGAGGTTCGAGACCTGTGTACAATTTCCACGTCCTTGAGTGACATGCACTCCATCCTTCCAATCTGACTTGTGTTTAATTCGCATTACACAATTTGCAATACAGGGCCCATCAATGCCTTGATTGCACAATGCCTACCTAGCACAATAGCCATGGGATCTCCAGCAACAACTGCTATGACAACTCCTCCCAGGTTCATAAAATACATAAATAAATAAACAAAGTGGGACTTCTGGAACAGCACAACACTTTGAGCAATGCTCTTATTAAAACACCAGACACTTAAGTGCTACAAGGGTTGACATCCTGTAAATTACACTGAGGCGCACTCCTCAAAAGTCTTGCTAGATGCACTTCCAACTCATTTATTACTGGAATGAGGTGGTATTAGAGCATTTAGTTTCAAAGCAGAAGACAGTAAAGACAAAATTCTCATTTTTTGTGTAAGAGATGTTGGCTTTGGATATTACAGTTCAGAGCAAATGTAACCTGGGAAAACTCCCCACCTCAAAATACTTTTTAAAAAAAAAAGTCTTCCCATTATATTAAAATACCAAGTTACTATCAGAAATCCTTCTTTAGTACTCTAGAGTCTTATAATCAGAGAAAATTATTTGCTGCTTCTATTACACTTAGTATATTCAATTGATCTATAAGACACCTTCCTCCATCAAACATGACACTTCTTGAGTTGGCACTCAAGCCTGCCTGCAAGAGGTTATCACACGGCACTTCAGTTGACATTTTTGGAAACATACGTCACATATTCTAAAGTACATGGTGAGATGAGTTAATCTTATGAGTAATGCAAGAGAGACGCAAAAGAGAACAGCGTCTTTGAGAATAAATAATCTACTCATGGAAAGTAAGACACATGGGGGGACAGCAGAAGATAATGGGATATTAACAAAACAACTGGTCCTGCTGCAGAACATCAGAAAAGAGAAAATTTACTTTACCAGAGCTCAGGACTAAAACGTAAGGCATCTGCATGTACTGGAGAAAAAATTTCTTAGCTGGGATAGTAGACACATAAATGCTCTAGAAAAACATGTGCCTGAAATGAGACTGAAGGTTCTGAACACTGCACTGCTTTGCACAGACATTAATGCAAACAGTGACAGATGTTCAGAGAGCAGAGTCAGCATTACTAAATTAAGCACAATGATCTAAATTTCTTATTAACCTCAAAAAAAAGCCAAAGATCCATAATGCAGACAGACATAACGGGTGCATAAACAATAAACCCAGGGCTTCAGCTTTTATGTATGCTGAAGTAATTGAAATTATCTGTAAGGTTACAGGCTGAAGAATAAGGTTCAGTTCTTTATAAAATGTGATTTAGCTGAACAATGGTACAAAATACAAGCAATTTATAAAATAATAGATACACTAATAAAGACAAATAGTCTAAGCAACATTTTCCACAAGTGCAAGTACTTTATGAGACAAAGCTTATCATAAGGGCTTCATATTAGAAGTGATAATGGTGGCAAGGTGAAAATAGATCTCATTAATTTATCCTCTCTCTAAAATTAAAAGGCTGTAATTTAAGCAAAAATAATAAACTTCACTACAAACAAAATCCCAAAAGTTAAATAAACTTTTCATATCTTTGCTTTCTTGTCACCTTTATAATTCCTATTCCATTGTACTTTTCTGTCTAGGCTGAAGAAAATCATATGGTTTACAAACTTTAAATCAAATATTTCCAAATACAGATGTAGAGTTAATATATATTGCCTCACTTATGCAATAGTAATTAACATTTTATCTTGGGACAGGAAGATCAAAAAAATACTCCTTGTTCTCTTTTTTTATGCGAGTACAAAATATAGGATGAATATCATCTTTCGAAACTGAATTTAAATGCAATTTTTACGTAAACTGAACTGCCTTAGAAAAAAAAAAAAGACAAAAAACCAAAATACATCTTCCAAATGCTCATGCTCAGAAATGCTTACCCAGAAAGCAATTTCAAGAAATAAGAGCATCTATCTTATCCAAAATGAATGGCCCACTATTGTAAGCATCTAGCAATATCACCACAAGCCAGAGCAGTCACACAGACTAAACTGCTCTGCAGGACTGACAAACAGGAGCTCGGATCTTTGTGAAATTTGCGAAAGGAAAAGCCCACAGCTGAAGGGTGACTGCTGCAGCAATTCCACACAACCACTGGCACAACATGACCAAGAGACTCTTGGGCCTAGAGACTCTAATCTCGATAAACAGCTGCTGCTTCAGATAGAACATCTACCAGTCCCTTGGTAATCTGTATCAACTCCTGCTATTAAAAATAACAATTTGCCAGCCTTCCTCCTCTTCCCCTTTCACTCTTCTTCCTATCTATGCTTTGCTTACTTCAGCTTTCATCCATTACATTGCTGCAGCTTTGCCTGTTGGATTAAAGAGCACTCAAACACAGAAGAAACGCCTTTGTTTGAAGAAGAACAAACAGGAACCTCCTGTCCAACCTTTGACTTGGATGGATCTGAGCTACTGATCTTCATGCAGCAACTGGAGCTTCTGGGCACAGTTCCCCAAACGTCCCATGACTCCACAACTATTTTATAACACAGGGATAAACCATTTGCTTGACAAGCAGTTGAATCATCTAAGAAATATGAAAGAGGATATTGACTTGAATCTACTAGATGCTTCATCTGCCAAGCAGGAAAAGCAAGCTTGGCCTGTGAACCAGTCTGATACAGAGACGGAGGAAAGAGGAAAACAAATGCATGCTTACCTATGTACACAGAGGGTGAGGGAAAGAAAGGGTATTTCTCATACTTTGACAAAAACATTCCCTCCCACAGCAAGGACAACAAGGTCATTTGGTGCTCTTCAGTTGTCGTAACGACAATAGCTTCTACTTAAAATAGTCTTCGGAAGCTACAACTCTGGTCCAAAGCTTGACTGAAACTGCTATTGCCCTCAGCCAGAAAAGTTAAAGTAGAGATCTTATTTTTCATAAACTTTGAAGTTTAAACCCATCTCCCCATATAATGGGGTTTTGGCTGCTAACACAAACTGGTGGGCCATGAACCAGTAGGACAAAGGAAGTTTATGTTATGGTAGAATACTTTGGCAGAGCACCTCTGAAGTCAGAGGTCTTTAAGATGAGAGCATCTGCCAACTCCTACCAGACACATTCAGTATGTCTTCACAGACGTTGTTAACGAAGAGTCACCCTAAAACATTCCAGCTTTTATGAAGTCCTCAGAACTTCTGGATATATTTGTTCTCTTATGGGAAAGATCCCAATATTCTCAAAAAAGGAAAATTACTTGCTTACCAGACTTGGTGTGCAGACTGAGATGGAACAAGACAAAGTGGCTAAGAACTAAGAGCAAGACTGAAGAAACTTCATGTGGTCTACACCTCCTTCTTTTTTTTTTTTTTTTTTTTTTTTTGAGTACTCTGGAATATGAATGACATTCATAATCACCAATAAGCATATCCAACAAGGTTACTGACATATTATATTAATTCTTGCTTATGAGTACTTTATATACAGACTAAAGCTCTATCATAACATTTCATTCCTCATCCAAATTAATGAAAGGATTTCCAGAAAAGCTGAACGCAACCATGACATTTTTATACTGAAGAAATTAATGTGTAATTGTAGACTCTGAAAATGCACACAAGTAAACACAATCTTAAAATTCTGCAAAATCAAGACATAATACAATATGCATAGGAACTCACATTTCCTCAGTAGTGACTGTTGTTAAAAACTGGTGTATTTCCTGGCTTGAAGATGCTTAATTCTACTAATTTAGTATTTGTGACAATATCTATTTTTAGAACAGCTATGGAACACATACACAAGGGAGAGAAAACAAGTTATAAATGCAATGCCTTGAATAGAGCTATATAGTTCATGCATTCTTTCCTTTCTTCCCTAAGAGAATCTGAGCATTAAGCACTGCACCACACAAAGAAAATGTATTACAGTCCCCTTTTTTAAGGGTGATCTGTGCCCACGGCTTTTTTCTTTCAGTTTTGGGTTCATCTTCTGATTATTTTCAAAATTCTCCTTATCCAAGAAAGCCTCTTGAAGTGCATTAGGGCTTACACATTAGTCCCAGACTGTTTAATTTAGCCCTAATACCTTGAGGAAGCTTCAGGATGGATTGTTGCTATTCTGATTAAGGAATCAGTCTCACCCCCTGCTGATGAGGTTAGATGAATGTTTTGCCCCCAAAGGAAAATCAATACTGGTCCACTGGCCAGCAACCTCCAAGCACTGCATGCACTGACGTATCATGAGGAAAGAAAAAAGCACAAGGTTCTGAATTTCTGCTATTTTGACACTTGTTTACTTGTTCAACTCTTCAAAAAGTATGGATTCTAGCTTTTTACTACTCTGTCAATACTCCAGATTTTTTTGCTCCCAGGGATTAACCCACAAGCAAACCACAAAAGATAACTATACCAAGCCAACAACAGATTCAACGTTCCAGCCAATACAAACTGCTGTAATCATATGCATGAAAACCATATACATCATATGAAAGAAAAGATCTTCTGACCTTTGTGGGAATGGCATGCTCTACTTTGTCATGCTGTTCCTAATCATCAAGTACTTCAACTCAATTTCTAAAAACCAAGTGGAATATTTATATTTATATTTGTATTGTTTAGCTCAGCTAAGGTTTTTGTTAGCTGGAACAATTCAACACATTCCTACAAACATTAAATGTTGGCACTATGATACACAAGCTTTCTGTTCAAGACTAAGTATTTTCAAAGAGCATCAACAACTATGTGGATCCAGTCTCCAAAGATGCCCAAGTTAAGGTGCATATGTTTCACAACAGCACTTTTCTTGCAAAAATTGTTGTCTTCAACAATTACAGCTTTCCTATTTCAAGATAGTTTCACATCAGTTATACTGAACCTCTGGAAAAGGAGCTTTCAACAATTTTATCATAATACAAGTATAAGGATGACACAGACAAGAATTAGAGCAAAAGCCATGATGCAAAAACAAAAAACAGCCCACAATTATCCAGAAGTGGAGGTGTAGAGGTGCCCACAGTTCATATCATGCTTTACCAGGAATGGATGCATGCTTCTACCCTTCCAGGGTTGTTTCCTGGGCTACCTCATTGTACCTCAGAAGACTGCATGCAGCCACACAGCCAGAGAAACATTATTTTGTCTTTATAAATAGAATTGCAACCTAGCTATCCCCCCCCCCCCATTCCAAAAATAAGGCTGCAAATCCCCAGGGCACTGATTTAAATAGGAACCAAGTCACACATGTCATGTGATATGCATTCTCACTACCTAAGGATAGGCTGGTGCATTTGCCTAGCTTACACTTTTGGTTTTCAGGTAAAGCATACAACAATAATATTTAAACACTGAATGCCTTGATCACCATGGGTAGGCTGCCTGTCCCTCAGGAGGATGTAGCCATTCCGATGACAGCATCTTTGAGCAAAGTAGCTACTAACCAATACATACACTACTGAAATGTTTGCCTAGGAGGGTTTTTTGCACGCTGAAAACTGAAGTAAAGCCATGCTATGCAGTTTTTCAGCTTTCACATGTTAAGTTACAAACATATGCCAAAAAGCATCCTCTGTGAAACACAGATGTTTCACAACTTGAAAGAGTTTTAAGGAAATAAAGGCTCTTGACCAGCACATACAACCCTTTCCTCTCACCCTTTATTTTTAGGGTTTTCCAGTGACAACACATGAACAAAAGCATCTCAGACTGTTATACTTGGGAGAGGCAGGCAGGATAGTGAAAAAAATATTTATGTAGCACTCTATCAGAGCTCTCATGGTTCATCCACTGCCAGTTTTTCCTTTTACTACAGCAAAACGCTAGTTACACATTCTTAATGAATGCCACTCCTATAAGACCCACATTTGATAGATCAACAGCCCTCTAGGGGACAAGAAATATTTCCCTTCCCCATTTAACTTTTGTTTGAGAAAACACACTTCCAGTCACTCACTGCTGCATGCCAGTCATTTTTTTCCTTCTGTAAATACAAGATAAATGTGTTAAAGCTTTTATCTCCGTGTAAAAAAAATAGCATAATGCACAGTGATAAATATTATCTAAATGCATTTTAAACCTATTTGCTAAACAATTCCTCAAATCTTTCTGCACAGAACGAGTGGATGAAAAACAGCAGTACACACACTTCTGGATAAAGCTCTCGTTTGGGGATGTGGTCAAATATTCTTCCACAGTGAGTAAAGATGCAAAATGCAACCACAGAAATCAATGTCCATACATTCAAACCAGTAAGTCAACTCTGCTTAAATATTACCTGGGAAAAGCCACATAAAAATAGCAATGCTACAAAGCCAAACATGCAAAAGATGACTGCTAGGTCCTTTCACTATTTTTCTGTTGTATTTCTTTCCTAATCTTCATCCTTTGCTCCACGCTTCTTCCTTCCCCTTGCGCACCCACTACACTTTCTCCTTATCCCATCAAACTCTTGACCTCCCATTCCTAATGCACTAATCCCATTGAACATCCTGTCTGACAGTAAGTCACAATCCTACCTGTCCCACCCGGAGTCCAAGCCTGCTCTCCCCACATGCTCTCTATCCAAGCTTTTGCCCTGTTACTGGTTCCTTGCCTTTTTTGTTTCAATTCCCCTTCTCCTCCTGAGCTCATTTCTGCAGTTCCTTTTGCCCAGCTAGTCCCAGTTCTCTCATCCTCCCTGAGCTCGCTATCAGAACTGCTAATTCAAATTGCCTCTCCTCAAATGACTCCATTCCCATTATTCTTGACACTCCAATCACAGGAACAGTTCCTAGACAAGCAGCTCCAAGTTTCTGTAACTAGATCCTAGTCCGATCTCTACTTCTTCCCCACATTTGGTCTCAAGTCGGCTAGTTTCCTCTTTGACCACTGCATCTCTTCCCCCATTCCTCACCCTTGGGTGAGTATAACAAGAGAAGAACCGGTCCATAACAAGAGAAGAACCAGTTTGCTACCGTCAAGGAAGCATTAGTGGTCAGATGGACCTTTAGCAATGACTCAGTGTAGCCATGCCTTTCATCCCCTCTCCCTCCTAGCTGTAGTCCACTTTCTCCTAACTCACTGACCCACGCTATTCTTCCTTAATACAGCCCAAACCCTCACTTCTGAGAGCAGAAGCAGCTGCCTCACTCCACCCTGGCCTCAAGCAGCCATGACATGGGAAGTCTGGCTGCACTCTTGCAAGGATCAGACAGAGGCATGTTCAAATATTCTGTGGGTGACTGCATCATCTTGTCCCACAAAGAACCCTCCAAGTCCAAAACATGCTCAACACACACTGGAACTTGAAGACTTCAGCACTAATACCTTCACTGAGTACTTGTAAAGCAGTATTTTTCCAAAGACTTACAAGTTTGCCTAATTTGGGCAGATTTTCTCAAGAACAGCAGAAGGCATATCCCTGTTCAACAGCTATTGTCTGCCAAATTTCAAAACCTTGTTCCAATGAATGAGAGCACTACAGCTTTCCAAAACCTAAGAAGCATCACGTTTAATATGTGCAAGATACTAGCCCTGGTAACAACTGAATAATCCTGACTAAACTGAAATACAAAAAATGTGAGGCAGGTGCAGAAAAAAGAAAACTGCAGTCAGAGCACACTAACTTGGAAAAAAAGAAATTAAGCAGCAGCAAATAGATGACTTCAACAGAAAGTGTTAAATAGCTCTTCTTATTATGAAGGTTACCAGCTCAGTCTACAGTATAGGCTGTGACAGAGAAAATTGTCCAAGGCACCCAATAACCAATTTATTAGTTATTCAGAGCTCAGCTGAATTGACTCCAGGAGTCCAGTTAGTAAAAAGCAGTATTCTCAGTGTCTCTGCAAGATGATCATTCTCCTGTCACACAGGCAGTACGACTTTATCTGCATATCCATAGACTCAGTTCAATGAAAGTAAATTTTTTGAACTATAAAATGATTTGAGATAAATTGTACCTGCTGTTCACAGAGGAGTAAGTCTAAACATCACAAACTACCCTTCCTCTTCAGATACATAAATGCTACTAGAAGCACTGATACCAGCCTCACTAAAATGGTGAAATTCAATGATTTGCTTTAAAACCTTTTGGGGTACCAAGCAGCACTTGAAAAATGTTGAACAAGAAACAGCCAAGTGACACATATTTAACATAAGAAACCTATGTTATTTCAGCTACAACAAGAAGAATGATAATCCACTATGGCATTTCTTCAGGATTAAGGACTATCTGGATGACTTGGTAGCTAACTGGGGACCATCTTTCTAAACTAGGCATTAATTCCCAAGAGACTCCATTTCAAGTTTTATTACTTTACTACGTTTCTGAGGGCATCTGGGGGATTGCTGTTGTTCTTTTGGTTGTTTTTCCAATTAGATTGACTCTATACCAAATAAATTAAGGACAACATTGCAACAGAACTGCTTCTTTACATGCTTTACAACATGCATGTCTGCTTCAGCGACTGGCAATGAACACCGGGGCAATCAACATTTCATTCTTGCACTTCAACTCTGCTGCTCTGTGCTGTAAGTAATACAGAAACCCCATCTACAGTTTTTTCCATTTTTAGATGCAAAAAGAAACATTTTATTTAATAATGCCAACAAACCATTCTTAATAAACTGAGCCAAAAGAAATAATTGACCAGGTTAATAAGGTTATCCAGACAAGATGGAGACGAAGAAATCATGTAAAAAATTCCAAAGGGATCCAAATCACCCCTACCACACCTGCTTGAGAAGAAAGACTAAAACCATCATATCCTGTACATACCTATGTGCATACATACAACATATACAGCAATTTTTCCCATTTTGCATTATAGAGCCAAAGCCATTGATTGGAAAGAAGTGAGAAGACTGTGATATGCCAAGGGACAATACTGTTTTTCCTCTCACCTATTTAGCCAGCTTATTGTTAAAAAAAAAAGTTAAATAGAAAAGCAGAATTTCTAGGGGTGGAAGGAGGAAGAGAAGTTTCATCTGGAAAGTACACAATTATATTGAAGGGGGAAGTTATTTTAAAATAATATTTATATGAAAACTAAGGAAACTCAACAGAGCATTGCATTTTGACTGCTGGATTGGATTCAATGTACAACCAATCTCAGAAGCATTATTTCAAACAGGATGAAAGTGAATTTCCAAAAATTCATTAGCAGGTTACCTTTCCAGCAATCAAAAAAGGCAACAAGGTAAAGCATGTTATTAAGTTACAGTGCAGCAGTGGCTCCTACTCTTCATGTGGAGTACAGCTTTTGAAATTCTGCTTTAAAAGAATGTTTCACAACATGAGTAACACTAATGAGCTGCAAAGAGTCCAGAAAAACATCGTTTCATGTTTGACTGCCTTCCCATATGGTTCAAGAAAGCAGGGGATCTTGAGCAGCCACAATACAAATGGGAAGAGTCTGACTGAAAGGAAAAAGATATTCTGCACACTTGACTCACGCTGAAAGACCGTAAATCCCCCATTCTTTAATGAATAGGTAGGAAATACAAGAAAGAATAGGTTGGTGACAATATTGCCGAAATCCTCTTTCTTAAAGCAAAGCAGAATTGTAAACGAAATTACTCAGACATTCATACATTAAAGACCCAGCAACTCCTTCGGGTACTAGAAGGGAGACTTTCTACTCCTAGTGCCTGGAAGTACCAAGGGGTGTACACAGGGACCTCGCACATAACCCCATTCTCCTACCAACCAGCTTCCACGAGCAGCAGGGGAGCTCCCACACAGCACATCATCTTAAAGTTTAAAAATCATCTACTTTTAAGCTAATGAAAAGGATTATGCTAGCACCAATTTTAAAACGCACATAAAGGCTGCAGCAGCCTGAAATACCATCCTGTGCTGGGCAAATGCACAAAGGTGCATGCTGCAGAATTAAGATACTGTGTAATGATTCAACTTCTATAAACAATTTCTCACTCAGTAATCTGCATATGCATGCTGACCACTTAAAACACTGAGCGATCCACTGTGAAATAAAGAGATATTAATGTTGGACAATTTTGCTACCTCAAAATTGTCCAAATAACTATGCAGAATACTTAGCTAATGAAAAGTGTATTTTGCTTTGAAGTGCCCATCTCCAGCACTCTGTATACAACTTTTACTAAGAGTCTTAGAATAACCAAGCCAAAATTACATACAAGATGCATTTATTCCTCACCTCAGCTTTTTTTTTTTTTCCCCAACCTCTTGCTGTATTTCATTTCAGGGTGCCTTACTCTGAGTATATTTTTGTGGGTAAAATTCCAGCCTCTTTGAAATATACATAAGTTTTAACATGTTACTAA
This sequence comes from Astur gentilis, assembly GCF_929443795.1. Classification (NCBI taxonomy): domain Eukaryota; kingdom Metazoa; phylum Chordata; class Aves; order Accipitriformes; family Accipitridae; genus Astur; species Astur gentilis. The sequence goes on from NC_064908.1 coordinate 15,316,046, forward strand.
ATAGAAACTAAGATTCTACTAAATATGAAGGGGTCAGGGATACACAGCTCTGCCTCTGGGAGTTGTCTGAACAATGCCAAGTAAGTTGCAACAATTCACAGCAAATTTACAATAAAACACACTTTTCAGAAGAGCATTTGCTATCACTACAAAAGATGACTTTTGAAGCTGCAAACAATTCATCCACCCACCTTTGAAGGCTAGGCCCATTACCTTATATAATGGAAACTCAGTTCATAGTCAGAGTTAACTTGTGATTTAGCATGCAAGACTAAATACTTCTAATCTGTGACCTTGTCCCATCAGAAACTAGCGTGCGCGCGCGCACACACACACACAGATTTCTATCGTATGCAATCAACTATAGTGGTGCATACAATAAAACGAGATGTTGGCTTAAGACAAGAATCAATACATCAAACCTAGATCCAGCTCTGCAGATCCTCTTACAGGGCACAAGCTGACAAGAACAGAGCCTTCATTTAAGATCACATTTGACTACTGTGCCCAGATAACACCACTATGTAATGCCACCAAGGTCAAAAGCGCCTAGGTACTCCAGACAGTTTCTGAATGTGAGTCATCACTGTATGGAACACCCATACATTATAAATACTATTGAAGAACAATACTGCATTCAAGCAAATTTAAGAAATGCAAGATTACAGCTGTTTAAACATAAATTTTGCTGATGAAATAGAGACACCAGTACTGAAAGAAGAAACTATCAGTTACGGATCGCAAGTGGGGCCTTCACCTTCTCAGAGTCGCACCTATGTTTTATCATCTGACAATGAGGACATAGTTAAGAGGAACATGGTCTACAAGAATTCCACTTGTTTTAATACTGTGAATTAAGAAATAACTGTTACTGAAAACAACAATTTTCTAAACCATAGAAAGTTTAGAGACAATTCACATTTATAAGTGGAATGAACTTTATAAGGCAAAAATAACTATATCCACAAATTTTATTTTTTCCTTACTAAAGCATACTGGAACACTCTACAAACAAAAGGCACAGCCGACAAAGTATCTGTCACATGAGGAGTTAGCCAACAGAGCCCCTTGCATAAGGACAGCAAATTAAAGTCCTTCACAAATACAGAATATTCACCTTCTCACGGGTTGAAATAACAGTGACAGCTGTTAGCAGACACACAGCTTTTCACAAAGGTGAAAGAAAAATTTGATTAAATCACCTTCCTCCCCAGACTTTTTTTAAACTTGACATTGAATGTGGAAAAAAGCCTAACAACAAACCCACAGCATCGGCACCTCTGAAACATTCATAACAAAGACATTAATCTTCCCACATTTAATCACTTTACCACTTGCACTTGCCATGCTGTGTGACAGTGTTCTGAATAGACAGAGTTTTTCCTGGACCACTTAACCACAAATTTGCACGTAGCTCCCCCAAACTACATACTGTACCTAAAACTCATCATCAAGAAAGTTCATTCCCTTCAATATGCCAATCATGCAGCCACAGCTTTTTCCACTCAAAAGACAAAGACCAAAGTACTGAGGTTAGTTTTAGCTCAGTTTGCTATGTAATTCCCACCACTTGCTTTGAGGGCTTCATACCACACAAAAGGACACTGGTGGGAAGTGTAGCACACACTAGCATTTTACTAGCTAAAACACCCTTCAGAATAACTGTATGTGCCATGCTCTGTGTTCTTCCCCATTACCCAAGAGAGGAAAAGGGTGAAAGAGATCCAAGCATGTTTTTACAGCCTATTGTCCCCAAAGCATAGTTGACTGAAGGTACAAGTTGGGTCTGTACATCAGTACACATAATCTTTCACTTACCACTTACATCAGCTAAGTATTTAGAAAACATTGCCAATTTCAAGAATCAGACATGAAATAAGTATCTGCTATACTCTCCTACCTGTTAGCCCTTAATGCTACTCTTGAACCAGGGTGAAAAAACAAAATGGTTCGGTCCCACAACTGTCATTTGTCCTTCACCCACCACTTCTTCCTCTAGCTCCTGAATGTTTCAAGTATAACAGGCAGAAAGACTTCTGCAGAGGTTGGGAAGATTGACAAACCACAAAGCAGCCACTGCTGCCCTGTACAGTGTGCTTACACACAGGAAACTCACAGACAGTTACATGAGACCTTCAGGTTTTGCTCTGTAACACTGGATTGCTTGGAAGCCCCAGATGATCTCGTTATCCCAAGCATTTAGCCTCATACACGATACAAATGCTGCATTTAGTACCTCTAATAATTCTGCTGGTTATGGGTCCATTTACACTCACAGGGCCAATCTTAAGATGAAACTTGGAAGTCTAGATTCAAGTGAAATATCAATAGGAACTCTGCAATAGGATTTGCAAGCCAGAGGCACAGAACACACATCACAGCACAAGGCTAAAAGTCTGCCTTGGGAATAACTTCTATGTTGCCGAAGGGATTTTATTGCTTCTGAAGTATGAGGCTTTCTGCAACCAGCTTCTTCTTTTTCCAGGAACGAACAGAAATTCTACATAAATCCATGCTCATTAACATTCTACATGCTCTAAAGAGCAAGCTCAATTTTACTTCTCCTTTGCTACATTTAAAGGGGTGAATCATGAATACACATCCAGTCTGGTAGATCAGCACATCAGAGATACAGGGTGCAAGTCAAGCCTGATCAAACAACGCTAATCTTTGTAGCAAATTTCAAATTTCTAAATGACAGTTGGAAATACTTGTTACTACCTCAACTTTCAGTCCATCAAATGGTTGCATCAAATCATATACCAGTCACATTGTAAAACAGGCATTTGTTGCTTACAACACCTGTTCCTAAATAGACATTTCCTGACTACTTAAAACAAATACTGATTTCTAAGGTAAATGGAAATTTAATTTTGTTTAATAAAAATCATGCCATGATCAACAAGAGGAGGTAGCATATATTAAATACAGGTTGCTTGCGTGGTCTCCTTGCCCAGTAAAAGCGAGAACATGGAGAGGGAAATCAGTGTTTTGCCCTAAATAGTCAGAGCGCTAGAAACCAATGTGTTTTCAAAGCTCTGCCCAATTTAAAATAAAGCAACTCCTGCCAATTTTGCGTCTAGAATAATTTAATCTGTTGGTGCAACCCTCTTCCTCAGCAACCTGCCACATTTCTCAAAGACAATAATTTTACCAACAAAATTTTCAGGGGAAAAAAAAAAATGTTACAAAAGCAGTTTGTAGCTATTACAAAGACAAATATATGACTGCACACACACCTGTAAAGGTTACATAAAAAAGAAACAACTATTTATAAGCACTATACTACTACCGCTGTTCTTGCACAGAAACAACTCAGTATCGCTTGCACACTTTTAAGAATGCAAAAATAACTAGGTCCATCTTGAGAATTCAGATTTTCCTGTTTCATAATTGTCATATTGACTCTTACTTTAATCCCACTCAAACTATTTCATCTCCCCCCAAAGCATCCAAGATGCAGAAAAAGATGACAACTGCAGATTTTCCCAGAAACATTCCCATGCAGCAGAGCTGTTCATATACTGATGAATCGATATAACATCACTACAATATTTCATCCGTATATATCACCTTTCTTTCTCTGGAATATACAAACATACCACAATAACCTCTCAGTAAGCATTTGCTCCCTAATTTACTGTCTAGTTCTAACCAGATCTAGCTATAACGTGACTACAATGTCACAGCAAAACGGGATGCTTATTTAACTGCCAGAATAGGCCAGTAATGCATCCAGAAAGGACAGCAATTAGCACATCTAAAATAACCATTTCTACACAGAGACAGTGTAAAAGCTTAGATACGTTTACATCTTAGCTCACACTAGTTACTAGCCAAACACATATCCATACAGGAGCAAAATCCTGCAGCGCTTTGCAATCCAGATGACCCTCTGCCACTCATTCTTGACTTCTCCATTCAAAACACTACCTTCGTTTTCCTCCTCCCCCCTTCCCGAGCACAGATTTGTCCAAAGATTTTTAATGTCCCTCCATTAAATTAACAACCGCTTGCACAGCCTCCTGTCCACTATTACAAGCCCTCAATAACAGGTTTTGCTCCATGCTCCACCATCACGCTGCCAAACATGGCTGCATCATGTCCTCTTTGTGATTGAATATGTATATCTCTTTTGCCTTTCAAGACTTCTTTTATCTGCCTACCCTTATTTTCCCAGATTAGCAAGGGACCATTTCAAATCGCTATTATCCACTTTTCATTCCTTTTAACAGTTTGGTATTTTCCAGTAATGTTCCACCGTAAACCAAACGCATTTATACTTTCCAGGTTCACTTCAAAAACAATCAAGGAGCTTTACACATTGAAACCCTCCCCACCATTAAAACGTAGTTATTTACACACGACAAAAAACTCTACCAGTAAAGACCTCCGTCCTTCAAAACAAGTGTGGAGAGAAACCCCTTAACAACAGCGAAAGGAAATTTTATCATCTGGCTTTTCTTCCCTGCAGCTCCCTCTCCTGAAATTGGACCCCCTTGTATATCAATCCACCTCGGAGCCTCTCCTCCAGCCTCTCGCAGAAGCCACACACAAAACCCACCCCAGCCTTTGCCTGAAAGCCTCCCTCCGCTCTAAAACCGCCGTCGCTTTTTCTTTTTTTTTTTTTTTCCCCCGTGCTGTTGAGCGGTTTTTTTTTTTATTTTACTGAAGGAAAATAAATAAAACTGCTGGCATTTCCCCGCGGAGGTTACACGTAAAAGTTTCTAGAAAGGGGGAAACCCCCCTTCCCCCGCAGGGAGCACCCCCGGCCGGCCCACACCGGCCCCTCCGCACGGACCGTTATGACACGGGGCGGGCGCGGCGCTCCCCGATAACCGCCGCAACGGCGGCCCCGCTCCCTCCCCTCGTCCCGTCCCGTCCCCCCCCTCACTCACTCACTCACTCACTCACCCACAGCTCCGTGCCCCAGCTCATGGCTCCGCCGCGCCGCCGAGGGCCGGCGCTGAGGGGCGGGCGGGGTGGGCGCTCGAGGTCTCTCTGTCCCCTTGGTTGGGTCGCCTTCCACCTTCGCTCCCCGCAGACACGGAGGGACCGAGACCCAGCGGGACGAAGAGGGGAAGGGGGGTGTGGAGAGGAGCGGGACGGGGGACGAGCGCTGCTCACCGCCGCTCCCGCCTCATCGCGCCGCAAAATGGCCCGAGCGGCGCCGCGCGGGGAGGCGGTGGCGGAGCGGGGCGGGGGGGGGGGGGGGGGGCGGATTGACAGCTCCGGCGCACTGCGCAGGCGCGGTCCGCGGCGGCGGAGAGGGGGGGGCGAGGCCGGCACTGCGCAGGCGCGGTCTCCAGTCAGCGCGGCACCGGTCGCCGTTGGCAGCGCCCACCGGCCCGGATCGCCCCCTCGGCCCGGTCCCCGCACGGGAGAGCGGTTCGGCGGGCAGCTCTCAGCCCCCCCCACCCCCACCCCCCCCGCTTTGAGGTGCGGAGCGGCCCGGCGGCTACACCCGGCTGGGTGAAGTGGGCGCTCCCCGCCCGGAGGGCAGCGCTGGCGGTGATTCCCGCCCGCCCTCCTTCAGGTGTCCGTACCCCATTTCTTACCGCCCTGTCCCCCTGCGAGGTGAGGCTTTATTTTTTAAGCAAAGGTTCCTGTTTTGGCCTTTTGGAAGAAGGGCAACCACCCTAGAGAAGGAGACCCACACCCTTAAAACCGACAGCAAGGGCTGATGACTTCGTCAAACTCGGCTGCCCCAAAACAATATATATATATATACGCACACACACGCATACCCCCAAAATAACCCAAATCCAGGAATATTAAGTCCACCATCTGCCACCAACACGCTCAACAAGTAAGCAGAAAAATAACCAATTTATCTGCCTTTGCATAAATGTAGGTTATTGTAGCAATTACGCAGGCCTTGCAGAAAATGGCTCATTTCCTTGCCAGAGAAATAAGATTTATTTTGTGCTCACTGTCCTCTGTAACAGCATTTATTTGAGCTGTGTCACTTAATCTGATTTTACGTATCTGTTTTTCAGCTACAAGAAATGCGAAGAGAGCTTTGGACTGAAGTTTTATATTCACTCCTGCATCTGTTCATGAAAGATTTACATTGGGGGGGGGAAGGGAGGCATATTCATTCACCTGAGGAAAAAGGTATCTGCTTATAGATAGTGTGGATCCTTTTGATGTCAGAAGATAAAAAAATTGGCCAGCTGCTTACCTCCTTTAGATTAATGCGCTTCTTTCATTGACATTTGGCTATAACCCTACATGAGAAAGGACAAGAAAAGAATAACTTGTTAAGCAATTCCAACATTTAGAACAACAATGAAGACAAGTGTTATGTTAATAACTGAATTGCTTTTATTTTTATCCTAGTTCCATTGATTTGAACATAAGAGTAGAATGCTGCTCCTCACACAGCTGTCTTTGAAGAGAGACAGAGAACAGGCAACGCTTTTGTTCATCATTAGAAGTTATTACTTTTAAGGACTGACTTAAAACAACTAAGAGACACGCTGTTCAACTCAATTTAGAGTATTTCTTCCTGCTACTGCCAACATATTTAAATATCTGAGCCAGCCATGCTGCCTAAAGCACAACCACAATCTTCCAAGGGCCTGTACTTCCACAGACTCTCAGGGAAGGGGCACGAAAGCCCACTGTCCTTAGACCTAAGTCCATCCAGAACATGTTGCAAAACCAGACAACACAGTTGCATCACAACTTTTCGAGAGCTTAATCCATAAATACTTGAGTAAAAAGTATGTACGGAGACCAAACAGAACGCAGCACTAGTATCATCTGAGGTAAATTTGCTGTGGAATTTCCTTTTGCACAAAGAGCTGGGAGGGGAACACGGCAAACCTGTTACACCAGCATGGGCAGGGAAACCTGTCCACACTGAAAGATAGAAATGCTTAACCAGTTCCAGAAAGATAAAGGCCAGAAATGCAAGTTTTGTATTATGATGGTACGTTAGAATCAACCATGCCAAAAGCTATGAAAAGTTATTAAAATTTGTGTGGACAGAGGTTCAAGACAAACACTAAATAAAATTAATTCCATGTATTTCTGGAAGAGTACTGTTTCCTGTCTTTGATTGTCTTTATTATTTACCTTAAAACTCTCCAAGACAGGGCCTGCCGCTTACCTTACTACTTTCAGTTGCACGGTGCCCAAAATAGCAGGGCCTGCAGCTTGGTTGTCCCTAATTACTAACGTAATTAACAATGATGGGAGCATTAAGAGCCCTTTATGCTGAAGCACGATGCTGGAAAGCTCAGTAGGTCCCAGCCTCAAAAGAATAATTCAAAATGACACTTAGAAATTACATTATCTAGCACTTCTTTACTTAATTTGCACAATCCAAACCTGAGCAACACAGAAGCTGGTGGGAGTTTTCCCTCAGCCACACTGAGAACAAGACCATGCAGATCTGTTATCTAGATATGGGTCTATTCCTGTAAATTCTGTGTGTTTACCTCTTCTGTTGTTATGATTCAAAACACTCCCAGAGGTAGATCCTAAGCCCAAGTAGAAGCAATTCCCTTTTTAGAAGGCCAGGACTTTGTTTAGGAAACCCCAGTCCCACTTGAAAACAGCCAGATTAGCTGCTGAATGATTCAGAAGGTATTTAAAGAAGATAAAATAAATCCCTAAACTACCGTTCAATCTAAACTCTTTTCTCTGGGTTTGTTTACTCATGCAAAGCAAGAAAAATCACTACTTTCAGAACACACACAAGCATTTCTAGCTTCCAGCATACAAGAGGAAGAGGACCCACCTTTCCCCCATGGAGTTATCACCCTTGCAGCTGCTTCCCTTTTATTTTTATAATTCTACCCAGATCATCCACATCCAAGACAAGGAACATAGATATTGCTTGTAACTTCTCATATACTGGGACTGAAACAGCATCAGGAAAGGAAGAGGACACACCTTTCCCTAAGGCCATCACAGCTGTTTCCTCTCTGCTATTACAACACTACGCAGATCATTCAGACGCACAGCAGGGGACCTTGGTTCTCTTTAAATGTCCTATCAGGGCCCAGAGGGGCCTAATTAAGACCTGATTAAGACCTGATAAACTTTAATGGCCCCAGCCAACCTCACCTGTGGCCTCCACCCACACTCTCTGCCCCTGGACCCAGGAGCCCCATTTAAGCTTCGGCCTGAGGACTCAGTCTCTCTTTGAGTGGTGTTGGGGGTACGGGTCTCTAGTTTAGGTGCAGCTATGGCTGGCTATAGAGCCTGTTGATGTAAAGCCTGGCTCATATCTGGCCTTATCTCAGACCTGCTTTATCCCTGTGGACCTGTCCGGTCATCGCTAGACTGTGTCTGACCTTGGTTACCGTCACCTGAACTGCAGATTGACTTCGTAACTCAGCCTTGCCCCTGCCTCGTTGCTACAAGCTCACCTGATGACCTGGACTTTTGGCTGCTCCCAGTTGCCCTCCCTGGGCCTGCTCTGCTCACCTTGCTTGGGAACTGCAGGACTGGACCCTGAATGGTGAGGCTCCTGCCCTGTTGTCTGTGTTATTGTGCTCATCTCCCAACTCTGTGTCCCTCGGGAACAGCTAGCCCTTGCTACTCTATGACATGCCCATACCTCTGCTCAGGGAGTATGTTAACAAACTGACAATCGGCTTCACTCTATACAGAGGTGTACCTGTAGGCTGTCCCTATGCCAAGATTTTTCAGACACTGCTGATACCCTCTAACCAATCTCAATAGTTGCCCATGATATGCTTTAAAAAAAAAAAAAAAAAATCTGTGAAGGTTTCTAATTAAATGTTTTGGTACAATGAAGAAGTAAAGGAAAAAGATATCCAGGCTAAATATGTCTAACCACAGCTGAGAATAACTGTACTTGCTAGGAACAGCACATTTAGAGCAAGGCAAATCTTGTCTGGAAGCTACAGTAAAACATATCAATGTAACTATGAGAGTTGCTGTTGCAGCGTATTCATTACAGACAGCAGCCAGTTTGCATATTGATAGGTATGTAAATTTAAGTATAGACATCTTTTAACATGCAAGTTCTTAGAAAATGCATAGCCAAAGTAAACGTGTTACAAGTTTGAACATTGAGATTATTTAGTCTAGGTAAGTGGGAAACTTACAGTTACTACAATATCCTAATAGTTGGTGAAGAGTTACATGAAAAAAAAATCTTCAGACAGTTTTTAATCTGTGGCATAGAAATCCCCGATTGCTATGAGGAATCATCTTTAGCCTAATAGAGGCTCTTCAGATGAACCAAACCCCAGAATTATAGGGGAAAGCCTCCTGCTATTGGACCACTGAAGTAGTCAAAGTGTGCCTGACACTTGGTAGGTGGAGCAAGACCTGAAAGCCTCTGCTGCAGCTGTGCTTGCAGGCAACTATTTCCTAGGAGTCAGAAGTCTCTAGGTTTCCCACATGGTTTATGCGCAAGAATGATAGTAATTACATTAAAAATATCAATTCCAAGAAAATATCTGGATCAGAGTTATCTTTTCAGAATAAATTATCTGATGTTTGTAGTTACTTAGGCTTCTTACAATCTGTGGGGTGAAGTAGCTACGTGCACTACAAGGCCTGATGCTGACAGGACATCTAGCGGCACGTGCAAGTTACTGCCCAGAGACAATCCTGCTAGGAAAACAGACTGATATTTATTTTTTTTATGCTTCCAGATATTTTCTGGTACCAGCCTAGGTTTCTTTGGCTGATAGTGAGATTTCTGTGTTTATTACCTAAGACTACAGAATAAAAGGGGGAAAGGAAACTGTTAAGAGGTAACATACAGTAACATCTGAATCACCTCTGTACAAAGATGGGACATTCTACATAATCTTGCTAATATAAAGGTTAAGACTATTGATTTTTCTCCGCCTATTCACCCTTACTTGCATTTTACTACTTGCCTGTTCCATCCAGTTGTTTATCTGGCTCTAGATGAGGAAACTTGCACAGCTATTACTCTATACACTGAAAGTCAGAATGTTTGAGTTACAAGAGCTGACAGCGCAGGACTCCCCGTTCAAGAATTACATTTACTTATATTGATGGCTTCCCATAAGGAAGACACAGTGTGTAGCCTTTCAAATTTTTTTTTAGCAATGTTAGCCTAAAAGCCATTTTAATTGCTGCTATTCATGTTTAGTTTGCTCTTGGGTTACTCGGTTTGAGCAACAGAGAAGTAACAGAAGCCAGGCCCAATCTGCTTGTCACTTTCATCTTTAAGTGGGACTACAGCTACCAAATAGTTCAATAGCTTCAACACCATTTCAGTAACGAAGCAGAAGGCCCCTTGTTTTGTTACATATTTTTTGGTGGTATTTAAAATTAATTCTCTAAACCCAGCTTTAAGCAGAAAGGCAGTTTTTCAGTTGTTTGGGCTACCTGATGCTCAGACATCTGCTCTCACCATAGCTCTCAGGAAGAAGCTGAAACTTGTCGGCCGATCCCTGGCTGAGCTGGAAGTAACAACCCCAAATGTCCCCATGAACTATGCTGCATGGCTGAGAGCTAAGGCGGAAAGAGCAGCTCTGTGTCACCTCACCCCAAACCAGGGCCTCGCTAAGCACCGCCACAAAGACTGGTCTGGGCGAGGCTCAGGGGGTTCCCTTTGGCCACTGTCTCCCTGTGAGAGCAGCGAGGGCCACCAGCGAGGAGGGAGCCCACCACAGGGCCCCGACCACTCTCATGGCCCTCACTGAGGGGCCGGGGCCACCCCAGTGGGCACCGTGGGCGGCAGCCTCCAGGCTGGGGGGCAGCCCGGCGGAGCCCGGAAAGGCCCTAGAGGGAGAGAAAAGGGCTGGGAAGCTACAAAACCCCGGTGGCAGGGCACAAACCCCGGTGACAGGAGACGAGCGTCTGTGACAGGGGAGACCCGGCGGTGACAGAAGTGAGGGGGAGCCCCGCCCCGGTCACGTGCCCCCCCCCGCCCCTTGACCCCGGAAGTGGCGCGGGAAGGGGATGCTGATGCTGGAATAAACATGGCGGCCCGCGGCCCTGGGGCTGCGCTGGTGCGGGCCGCGGTCGTGCTGGGGCTGGTGTTGCTTTGGGCGGGCCCGGCCGGCGCCCGCGTCCATCATCTCACCCTCAAAGTAAGGTCTGCGCCGCCCCCGTCCCTGCTGGCTCGGCTCCCGGCCGCGCTGGGCCCCCTCCGGGTTGTCTGTGGGGAGCGTCAGGGCCGGCCTGGCCCTGCCCGCCTCCCACGGCCGGGGCTCTCGTCTCCTCGCCTCCGGCTTCGTCCCGCTGCCTACCCCTGGCCCTTCGCCCTCTTCGTTTCTCTCTGGGCTCTCCCCCTGCGCCTCAGCCTGCCCGGGCCCTGCTGTGTTCTGCTTTTCCTGTTATTCTCCCTCCTCACGCATCCCTTTAATCCCCATCCCTGCGGTTTTGGCCGTCTGTTTGTTAGTCGTGGGGAAACCGTGTGAAAGGGGCCTCAGAACTGTAGCACTTTGAAGGTGCAAATGTTTCACGTCCTGTTAAAGGCAAGGGACAAAGCTGTGTGTGATAAGAGAGGGCTGAACGTGAGCTGGCGGGAGGCTTCCGAAGGGGGGTTGGGGTTGCTTTTGCTTTTAATCTGCACTCCGCAGCAGTCTTCCTGTCCTGATCGCTGGTTGCTGATTCTAAAAGGCTGTGTGGCTGTTTTATTGGTCTTCCAGGTGTAGTTTCTTTGCGCTAATCAAGCAAACCATAGAGGCAGAAAAAGATATCAATGCGGATATCTCTCTGTTTCAGTTTGGTAGACTTGTGGTTGTGCTTTGAAAGAGTGTTGTATCCTCCTGTGACTATATTTGAGACAAACTAGTTATTCAGGGTTGTTGATGGGAAGTGCTGCAGATCGTGGCAAAGATCTGCAGCTCCAGAGTGCCGCTGTCTGTTGTGTTTTAAATGAAAAGTTGTACAGTTGTTATGTGGTAGAGGAACTGTGCGTTTGGGGTGATGCCTTTTAAGGACTTCTATATAGTTCATGAAGCACTCTGTAAATCTTTAGAGTTAGGTTGTTAATTCTGTTCTTGTTGTCGACATCATGCCAGTAGAAACATTGGAAGAAGTTAATGAAGTGGTATATCACGAGGACCAACATCATTGTGTTCTTGTAGCAGTTGAAGGAGAGTGCCGTAACTTTGCAGGAGTTCCCCTTCAGTCTTTGGGATACAGTGAATGCTAGGGGGATGTTTGTGACTTATTCGTAGGGAATTTTCCAGGCTATGTAGTTGTCTAGTGTGTGACCACATGAATATTCTTCTACTTCAGGAAAAGTAAACTTTTCTCTGAAGCAATAAACAAGGAGGTTTGTGCTGGTTACATTATTGTTTTAAGGAATTTGTGACCAACAGTTGAGTGCTGGAAGAATTTCTCCTGGGGTGATATTTTTCCCTTACATAGAAAACTTTCAAACTGGCCTCCAGCAAATGTTCTCAGCAGCAAACATTACAGCTTCCAGTTCCTATTAGGGTGTCTCTTAACTGCCTGGATCAATTACTAAACTGTTTGCTGATTTTTATGATCAAAGTGGGGTTTAATTGGTTTTAATTTTGTAGGTATTTTGTGTGAGTTGCAACACTGACCTACAAAGCACTGTGGAAGGTAGAAGTGCGTTAATGCCTTTGTCCGTCACCTGTATAAACATGAGCTTTATTGTTGAGTGCAGTCTCTCCCTTTCTACTTCACCTACTGCTTTACAGCATTTGTGTAAACATTAGGCTCCAACAACTGTACCCTTTCACAATGAAATCTCCCTTCTAGTGTTCTTGCCATTGGCTCCTTGCTTGTAAGCGTGCTTTGACACTGTGCCAAGCTAAAGGCCACAACTTTGTGTGAGTGTTAGATATTAGGTTTCCTCAAACAAGCTGTTATTGCTTAAGTTAGAATAGCCTCATTCTTGTATCTTAGTAATTAGCGTGCAAAGGTGAAGCTTTTTTGTTGTCAGAAAAGCAAGCCACAGTCTGAGTGTTTTCCTGTTCTGAAAATAACTTTTTATCTTTGTAAAAGCATACAAAATGATTTATTTCTTCTGAGTTAGAAAAATGATTTGTTTGAATGATGCTGTTAGACTAACCTTGTCAAAGGAGACTCTCTTCCTTAGAGATTGTTATCAGCTTCGCTAGTTTAATGAGATATGTTTAAAAAAAAAAAAAAAGCAAAACCAGAAACAACCTACGAAAACTGGATTTATAGAAGACTGATGGAAACAATTTTCAGAGGCTTCCAGAAGTAGCTGCTGGTTGGAATGTTTCTCTTGACCAAAAAAAGATTTTTGTTGTCTTAACAGTTGAATGCTATAATATTGAAGCCTTATGTTTTGCACAACGCAATGGCAAACGGTCTCAGAGGATGAGAAAGTTGGTCTAAATGAGGCCTTTGTCAGGCACGAAGCTAAGTTTAATGCTAGTGAAGAGCCAAACATACCTGTTTCAGGAGGAACCATCCAACTGAACACTGTGTAGCTGTGGTGTTAGTTTTTGGTTAAAGCGAGTTATCTTTACAAGTATCTGGCTTCCAAAAGAGAAGTAAGACATCTCCTATTTTATGATACTGTCAAGATTGCAGTTTCATGTCAAATTATTATTTGGAAGATGTTATTTTCAAGTGGTTGTTTGTAAGTATTTGAGGCCTTTTAATGTTGGTGGGTCTCAGGCTTCAGTTGCACAAGTTGAAAATACCTTTCACAGTAATTCATTTAGTCTTACACAATTTATAAGTCTTGCTATTAGTCTCACACAAATAATAAAATTTCTTCCATCTAAGGGTAAGCACTCTCTGACAAAACTCTCACTGTACTGATAGTGTGATACCAATTAGATTTTGGGTAAAATGTTAAAGAATATTTTTCTGCCTGTTCTGGGCTACAGGATCTTGGATACCACCTTGCTGTAATCTTACTGAAATGTTGCAGGATCAATTTTTATCCTAAAGGAACGTGGAAGATTTTTTATGGAAATAAGCTCAGAACTTACAGTATTGGTTTGACTGTAACCTGTTAGTGATGAGTCCCAGACCATTTCTTCTCAAAGGGGCAGGCTTAATGGTTAAATTCATCCTATGTAAATTAAAATAATGTGTATGCTAACAACCTAGATGCTTAAGTATTCACTTGTATGGGTTCACTCCTTTGTTGTAAACTTACAATTGATTATTTCTGAAGTCAGCAGTTGAGTGATTTTAAATAAAAGCTGGATTCTTCCAACCTGTTAAACCTCCTGTCAGAGGTGAGACAATTATTATAAGCCAGGATCTTTAAGCTGTCAAGATGTGGAGTAGTAGATGCTCTTGGAGAGTGTGCTGTTGCTTGGTGGCAACTGGTGACAGAGCATGTGGGATCATGTAAAGCTGAAGGATTTGTGAACTAAGTCTGTAAACTCTAAGGACTTAAAGCTGAGATAAAACCAGGGAAGAAAGTGTGTGTGTTGTATATTAATTATCTTTTGTTGGTGGAGAGCATATTAGTTAACTGGCAGAGTAAATAAAGTTAAATTGAACTGAATAGCTTTTGCAAGTACTCTGAATTAAGCAGTTGTCTCTGGTCATGTTTACGAGGTGCAAAACACCTTGTGGCTAGATGAGACTGTATCCCCCCCTCATACTCCCCTCTACCCAATCACCCAGACAAATGTTTATCTGTCCAGATATGATTAAATATGTATGATGTGCTATGTAAAGAGCTACTATTAATCTGCTGTTCTGACTGGGAAATTACATTGAAAGCAGTGTTAAAGGAACCAAATGCGGTCTTGTTTCAAGCACGTTAAGGGACCTAGAACCCAAAGGCAGCACAGCTATAATACTCTGTTGAACAAGGCATCTGCTGTGAGCCATGTGTCACTAACTTTTTTTTTCTTTTCCTCTTCTGAGCATTAAGGGAACCATCTGGTTATTTGCCAGGTTAACTTGATTCTATTAGGGCGATCTTATTACAGCTAGATTACAGGTTAGCTGTGTCAGGATTAGTGTCCTGCTGTTACAGCGAGTGATATTTATGTGTCAGAAATGTTTTATGCAGAGATGTCAAAATTAATACTGGGGTAAAGGAAGGGAGAGAACTTGCTGTACTTCTACAATTCTTAGCTTGATCTTCCAGTACCTTGTCCAGAACAGTTTGTTTGCCTTTAGCAGCTGACTTCTCTACTTAGAGTATTCTGCAATCTGATTATCTTTTCCTAGAAGAAACAATTTTCTTCATAGTGACAACTTGTAAAAGTGCTTTAAACCACATTTTAAGCTTGCTTTTTAACTTTTGTTGGTCTGTTTCTGCTTTTCTTCCAATCAATGATCCAGTAGGTTTGAGGGTCCAACTGCATACCTATTTATTGACTTGTGAATGCAAAGTAACAGGGGTGTGACCTTTCCTCATCTGATGTAGTAAAGATTACACACAGTTGCCACTTTTCATGTGAGGTCCTTCATGACTTCCTTATCTAAAAAATAAGAAAGTTCACTGTAGTTGATCCTTTATCAACTGAGCAAGGCAGGGAAAGGGATCAATTTCTACAGTTTCCTTGCCAGACTGAGAGGAAGTAAATTATTCTGCAACTAAGACTTGGAGCAGAGGATGGGATTTGAATTTTCCTGTTAGAGAAACTAACCCAAGTGATTCTGTTTGAACCCACATATCCAGTTTTCAGTATTTATCCTACTTATAAGACACAAGGCCTTGCTAAAAATCATTTGGAGGAATGGGACTACATAAGAAATTTTGTCATCTACACCATACACATATTTTTAGAGTGTATTAGGTGTTTGACTGTCCAAACATTGACCCTGCCTAACATAGAAGGTCTGATGGGATAACAATACACTGTGGTACTTGTTAAACACTTGGCCAAAACCCAGCTCTCGGTTAGGTAAGATCGCTATAGTCAACTAATTCCTCCAGTCCGTTGCAATGACAGTAGCTAGCATTCAAATGATAGTTGTCTTGATTTGTCTGCAGTCTCTTTTGGTAGCAATATTTTGTTTAATTAGTGATACCAGGTATTTAATTTCTTCCAAACTTTTTTCTTGCTTATTTCTCAATAGTATAGCCACGTAATTAGCAAGGACACATTTATTTAAAGTTCTTGCTGTTCAGGTTATTGGAAGAGTCGATTCCAGTGAAATAATCGGTTGTATCTGAAGGTATCCTAAAGAAATTTGCTCTTGGTATGGTCAGATAGGTGTTTTGCATGAATACTTAAGTGTCAGTCTCTGTCCCCCTGCTTCCCTTTGCTGCTGTAGATGACTGTGTATGTGATTTGTAAACTTACTTTCCTTTCTTACAGGATGATGTGAGACAGAAGGTGCACCTGAATACCTTTGGATTCTTCAAGGATGGTTTCATGAAAGTCAATGTCAGCAACCTTTCTTTGAAGCCACCTGTGGACTCTGATGACAAGAATAGCTTGTCAGTAAGTTACTTTGAGTCTAATGACTATATTAAGCTTTCTGTGAAACTGCCCTTGTACTAGATGCCTTGACTTGGTTGAGATGTGAGATCCTAACTGGTTGCTGTTGGCTTTGCTCCCCACTGCAAGCTGTTTGTGAGGATATGTATATTGTGAGATTTATCCTTGAGCACTATCCATTCTGCTTTAAGGATAAACTTTAACTTATCGGACCTTCTTCTGAACTCAGTGTACACATCTATAACCTATGTTGAACATAGGTTTCCTAAGCAGTCTTCTCATGTGAGATTTTCACATTGTTGTCCTGTTGCATTGCAATGCATCTTGTAATCATCATATCAGTAGGTTTCCAGAACAGTGACTGTCTTATTTTTAGAGGACTCGTAAAATTATGTGTTATATAGCACATTATATTAGTGATTTTTAACAGAGACTGAAATAC
This sequence comes from Astur gentilis, assembly GCF_929443795.1. Classification (NCBI taxonomy): domain Eukaryota; kingdom Metazoa; phylum Chordata; class Aves; order Accipitriformes; family Accipitridae; genus Astur; species Astur gentilis. Next base: position 15,332,831 of record NC_064908.1, read on the forward strand.
TAGGGTGGAAAACAGACCTGTGTTCTTACTCTTCGGCACAGTTAGACCTCTTTATTGCTAAAAATATTAAATGTTTTCTTCAAGCAAAAACATCTGGAAAAATACTGAAATAAGTTAAAAGGTTCAGGGACAGAAGGTACTCTAGATTAGTTTGGGTTTGAATCAGTATACATTTTATTCTTGGTGGATATGATTGAAGCAGCAGGTTTATTATATCTGAATAATTTTTTTGTCTAATTAGATAATGAGAAAAATACCTGGATTCTGCCTTAAACATAGGTTAATTTATTTAGAGAGCAGTATCTTTGATTCTTTTAGTGGTAGTTTGGCTTCTGATACTAGGGGAACTTGAACTGTTTTAATTTGACAGATTCTTCTCAATTATTTCATAGGTGGGGTTCAGTTTGGATCGAACAAGGAATGATGGGTTCTCCACTTACCTGGTAAGAGTAAGAGATGTGAACTTACTTTTCTAAGCTGGGGACATCTCATAGGCTACCTTACTCCAGGAATAGTTGGAAGAAATTAAAAAAAAAAAAAAAAAAAGGGGGGGGGGGGGGCGGGCTTGGCGCTTTAGTCATGGGCAGATTGTTAAGGATAATTCAGTTTTACAACTTGCTAGGCTAAGAATAGTAACCTCTACCTGAGGAGAAGCATGTCCCATTTCTTATAAACAGGAGGGCACTTCAAAGATGTTTTGTTTATATTACCAGGATGAAGAAGTGGATTACTGTATCTTGAAAAAAAAACCAGAGCAAGATGTCTCTGTTGTAATCTTACTTCTGGACTTCAAAACTGAAGTGTGAGTAAATAGTGTACACTACATTTTTAAAGTTATTCTCTAGCTGAAGCTAATGTAACACTTGTGAAATTTATTTAAGGGCTTGGAAAGCTGCTGTGCATGCAGTTTATTTTTTAATGGGTTACATGAGAGTTGAGGGGAGGTGAGAGTGAAAGAAAAAGATCCACACTATAAAATGGTCCAAGAATTCTTGCTGTATGTTGGAGGGATAAGGGGACATAGGACAAAAGAATCATACCTTAATTGTGCTGAAGGCATGAACTTGAAGTCTTGGGTCACTTTTGCAGCTTGCACTGAATATGCTGTTTTATTGTTTGTCTTGAATGAGCTATTTTAGGAGGTACCTTTGAGGCTGCAGTGCTTTCTTTTGCAAGAACAACTGTAACTGTTTGTGTGGAAACATAATTTCTAATGAAACTCTAGTTACTAAAACTGAATAAACTTATTTTTCTTCAGCTGCTTTTGTATTTAATGTAAACGTATAATGTGACTTCTCCCACAGTGATCAATTCAATGCCAGGCTGCTGTAAGTCATGATCTCGTGCTTGCCTGTTCTCTGTGGTGGAAAAAAAAAAAAAAGTCAAGACAAGTTGATTTTCCTTTATTGGGTATATGTAGGCTATGACAGATAGCCTCTTTATGAATGTTGATTTGCTTTCATTTTGTATAAAAACTCTTTCTTTATTTAGTGTGAAAGTACGGTTCTCTGCAGAAGCTGCTGCTTTGTTACCTAAAATTTCATTCATGTCTGAGGAAAATGTTACTGCCTTAAGTACCAAGCCACTGAAAACCTCCGAACAGAGCAGTGATGCTGGTAAAAATCCTGCAGAGACCAAGCAAAATACAGACAGCACAGGTAAGCCTGCTAAAGCTGACCTATATGTGTTCTCACTGCTAGTTCCTCATTGATGTGCATCCAGCAGTGTGTTGTCGTCACATTCTGGGGTCCCCTTGGGCTAGAACTTGATGCACGGTCTTGTGTAAACCTGTGCGTAGAGCTACCTTTTGGGCTGGAGTCTCTCCTGCTCAGTGATTTGTGTTAACCAGTTCCATTGATCCAGCAGAGACCTAATGTGACAGTTGGAGACCTACAGTACCTGTGAGGAGGGGTTGAGGTGCTTGGTTGTCTTTTGTCTGGCAAAAAGAAGGGTAAGGGAGAATTTGGTAGCCACCAACAACTAGTTGAAGGAAGATTAGAAGGACAATGATGCCAAGCTATTTTTAGTAGTGGCATACAATGTAACCTGTGGCTGTTCCCCCTTATTAAGTCTTTAGTGTCTCAGGTTGGATGTTAGGAGGGAAAATAAGACTTTCCTAGGTAGGTATTCCAGCATTGTAGCAGATCATTTGTGGAAGTTGTAGAACCTCCATCCTTTGAGGTTTTAACATGACTAAACAAAACCAGGACCAATGTGATATAGTATTGACATGCAATACTATAGCAAAGCAAAGCTAGGCATGCTTTGAATCAGAAGTTGGATTAAATACCTCCCCAGGTCCTTTCCAGCCAACGTTTGTATGAGTTTGTAGTTAGGTATCTAAAGAGTTGAAATCTAGTCTGTCACTTGGAAGGTATGGGGATGAAGTAGTAACTATACCAGTAATCTTTCTTGGAGGCACAAATCTTTGTCTGGCTTCCAGACCAGCAGACGAAACAATTTTAAAATCTCCACTCTGATGGGATTAGCTCTAAACAGGTGACGTTATCCCTCCCTGGAAGAGTTTAGACTTCAGATCAGACTGGGCAGTCTGATCTGAAGTAGTCTGAGTCTGTCTTGGCCTGTCATGTTCACAAGCTTTGATATCATTGAAAACTTTGCATAGCTGTTCTAACAAGTCAAGAACTGCAGCTGGATGGCACTGAAGAGAATTGATCTGATGGCTCTAGTTTTGCTTTTTCTTGCATTAAGAAGTCTAACGTGCACATTGACAGTGCACTGAGGTGCGGGAGCCAAAAGCAAAGCTTAAGTCTTGAACTTTTGCTTCCTGGCAGAGTGGGATGACCTTGTGTTTGGAAAGCTTCTTATGGGAATGGAGTGAAACTGTGAACTTGACATGCTGCTCTGTTGAAGTCTCCTGGCAATTTAAGTTTCTCAAGTTCAGAACAGATACTGATTTGGCAGGTCACCTGCTTTTGGTTTTTGTTTGTTTTTTGTTTGTCTGTGTTTTTACTGGGGCCTTGCTTAGTAGAGAGCTGAGAACTTTTTTCCTCCCCTGGGGCTAATTAGAACTTCTGTATGTTTGTCAGGCCATGTATTAATGTCCAGGTTAAGATTAGTCAGTGAGATTAACAGTACTCAGTCATAACACTAAAAGTCATAGTTGTAGACTGTATGAAACAAGGCTGTAGCCTGCAACTGGTATAGGTCATCTGCCTCCTGCCTTCCTGTAATTGAAGGGTTGGAAAGATTTCTTGGGTGGGCTTTCATAAAAGGTGTAATAGTAGAGAAGCCTATCCTAGCATTTGAGGATGCATTCAGAATGCATGTACTTGTGGGAGGGGTCCCCGGAGAGTAAGGAGAGACTGGGAAAGAATCTCTGTTAATAATTATCTAGGAAACTGCCGCACAGGTGAGTATAGGAAGATTTGAGTAATGTATTGGCAATGTGGAAAAGGTGGTAGTCATCAGGATGTCTAATGCAAACACTAAATGTACCATTAATACTTTTATCTCTAGATGAGAAGTCCAAACGAAGTACAGCATCCTCCCAGGTAAGAAACTATCAGCTGCTCTCTTTCAGAAAGAACCTGGGGGAATATTCCAGTATAAGCATAGCCAGAAAGTGGAGAGTATTATTTTCTATTGCTCACAGCCTCCAAAGTAAATCTACAGAATGCAGTTTTGCTTATCTGTATGATGTAGCCAAATGGGGTAGTTACCGGCTTAAAAAAATTTAAGAGTCTCTTTTCCTTTTCCCAGAGCGTAGTGGAACAAGAACATCCTGTTCACAATGACAGAGGAACTTTTTCTTTTCAGGTAGGGTGTCTGTCAGTGTCTAGTTTTAATGTGTGCGGGCAGTTCCTTCACTGTACTACTTTGTGAAAAGTAAAAGTCTGGTATAGATGCCTGTCTGATAGCTCAGTAAGTCTGAGTGGACTCATGTTAAGAGTGAGTGCTGGAAATCTCTTTCTTCATAAGGAATGGGAGCTGTTTCAAACTGTCTTTGGTGTGATGCAGTTCTTCTAAATATCTTAGTCTGTGAGCCTCAGCATATTAAAATTTACTGTGGCACAACTAGTGCATACAGATTTCTAACAACAAATAACCGTGACCTGACTGATGATTCACTTAGGAGGAAGATATTCTGTATGAAACCAGATTAATACTTTGTTTGAGCACCCTGGTTGACTTGTGATTGTTGGGTACTACAAACACACACATTTAAAATTCTGTTATGTGACACAAATCTCATTTCCATAGCTATCACAGTTTGTATGGTCGGGGGAGGAACAGAATAGCTGTTTATGCTTTAGGGCGAGTATGATCAAAATTTTATGCTTCACTGTATTAAATATACGACACTTCTTGTTATCTTTTTTTCTGTTGTGAAGTAAGTTAAACACCGATGCCTAAAGGTCTTTGATAAAGGTCTTAGATTACCAGAGTGTGTAATCATGGATAGGTGCAATGATTTTGCATTTGGAATTCTGTTGAAACTTGCAGATACGCTGGTATCCTCAGAACAGTATGCTTGGCTGAAAGGAACCAACAGACCCTAAATGACTGACTTTTTTCATGCTTCAGCAGAGATGGCTTCTTACCAGGGCAACCCTTTTGTGAATGAGAAGAATGCTGACTTTCCTATTCCTTATTTTCAGTTTTTTTTTAACATCAGCTCTGATAACCAAGAAGGTCTCTACAGCCTATATTTCCATAAATGTGTTGGCAGTGATGGGCCGACTAATGATCAGCGGCTATTTAGTCTTGATGTGAGTATAGCTTCTAAAGTATAATTAATTCGTTCACTTAGACTGAAATATACAGCTTTCAATTCTAGCTTGTATACCAAGCACACGCTGTACATGAGTGTATATATGGGGTGGGAAGTGATTCAGAGTTGTGCATTTAATCTCTGTAGTGGCATTTCTGAAGGAAGCAACTACAGTAAGAAGATTAAAATACTAGTTTTGGAGAAATGTCTGGAAATCTGATGACTGTGTGTGGGCTGTGTTCAGTCTACACAGTTGTGACTAGATGCTGTAATGAGATGGGAGCTAAAACAGCTGTTCGTGTTTTGCTGTGCTCAAAAATCACTTTTTTTTTTTTTCTATACACAATTGCAGATATTAAGGCTATTGCTGCAATCTAAATTGTTGGTATTTGTGAATTCAGTGTTTTTGCTTTTTCTGGCCTAATTAAAGATGTGTTTTTACACTGTTAGATGTACATCTTAAAGGCAATATGTTACAGCAAATGCCTTACCGCTTCTAACATCTAAGGGATTGGTCCTATGCCCTTTTGAGCCAGAATGCATTATCACAACTCAGGCTTTCCCTTTTTTCTCTTTCTTGTGCTCATGCTGGCATCCATGCTGGTGTATAGTGAGCTATTCTGTAATGAATCCTGTCACTGACTGAGGTAGCTCTCAGCCAGATCAGACCCTTGACCTGCTTTTTACATGGCTGTGCGGATGCTACTGCAAGGGAAGAGCAAGGGAACATGCACATGATAAAACTTAGCAGCCCTAACTTAACTCAGGCTAGACTACTTTAAATCTGCTTCTGAAGTTGTATGTTTAGAAGACCAAGTTTTTGAATTGCTGTTTGTTGCTTTGACCCACTGAAGAAATTAGAAAGAGAAGAAAACCTGGATAACTAACCTGCTTGGCTGTACTGAGATGTAGGAGTTTCAGTGCTTCAAACTAGTCTTGATGCATTATTTTAGTGAAGTCCTAGCACATATAACTAAGCCATTGAGGGGCATAAATAGGATGTTTAAAGCTTTTTTCTCAGTCACAGGATAATAGGCTTGCAGGAGAGTGCTTCCTTTCTCTTGACAGGTGAAGAAATCCACTCTAGTAAACCTAAGAGTGAGTTTTTCAGCTATGTATGACTCTTTCCACACCTAAAGTTGTGACTGTGTTAAAACCCCTGCTTCTTTATGCAAGGTTGTAGATACTGTTTCTGAATCAAAGATGGGCAAACTCTGTGAAATTTGTTATAGACAACAACTGTTCTTTGGGAAAATTACTTGGTCTTTCTGAATTATGCTGCATAACTGGAGCACTGGAAGGAACCTCTGTTGTTTTCTGCTTTTCAAGGAAATTATTGTTGTGGGTATAATTTTTGCAAACCCTTTTGAGATTCTTGAGGATAAAGAATTGCTTTTATTTTTTTCTTTGAGTCTCATAACGGTCACTGCTTCAGAAAAGCTAATTTTAAATGAGCAAATTTGATTGTGAACTGTAATTGTTAACTCAGTGCTTCAACAGAATGTTTCTTCAACTGTACACATAACACACCTTTAATATTCAGATAGAAATTACGGAGAAGAATCCTGAAAGCTACCTCTCAGCTGGTGAGATCCCACTGCCCAAACTTTATATTTCCATGGCTATCTTCTTCTTCCTGTCTGGGACTGTATGGATCCACATACTTCGTAAACGCAGGTAGGCGGACTAGTTCGGTGTCAGTGACAAGTATGGGTCTACCTTGTTTGATTTTTATTCTTTTTTTATTCCTCCTCTTATAATACCCAATTCACAGTCAAATTTAATCACTTAAAACTCCAAATCTGGATCAATATTGTATGCCTAATACATACACTTTATAGTTGAACACAGTTACTTCTGTCAGTATCATTGTTGCAGACCATTGTTCTAAAGTTATCAAGTCCTTACATTAAGAAATTCTTCATGTAGTGTACATGTTAAGATATATTCTGGCAACAAATAAACAGGAAATTCCTGTAGTTGATGACAAAAGGAGAGCACTAGTTAAAAATAACTAACAAAAAAACTGGACCAAATTTTCTTTTTCAAATGGGGAATGGCAGCTTATGGCAGTGGAGAGCCATAAGCATTTTGATTGTAATAGAAAGTGGTAGGAACTCCTAGTTCAAGACCACTCTTCTTAATAGTTAAAGCATAACAGCAGAAGCCAGGAGCACCTATGGTTCCATTTTGGCTTTTCTTCTGACTTAGTCTGAAGTTCGCTTGGTGATCAGATTATTTGGTAGTCTGGAGTTCACTTGGCAGTATGGTATAGTGACTTGGGGGTGAAGGGTGGAGTGATACACATTTGAATGATGTTTAGCAAATTTTCTAACAGTTATGATCCATGTATGCAAGATGTTCCTATGAATTACTATTTTTAATTAACCCAAGTATTAAAAATCAGAGCTGTAGAACATGTAGTTGAAATGTTGTTCAGGATGTTGCAAAAACGTGGACTGCAGGATTAAAGGGAATCCTTTTACACTGATAGTTGACTCAGCGTAGGAGTTACTGTCTGACAAGTATAGGTTTTAAAGAAATACCCTTGGGAATTGAAATTTTTACTGCTGGCTTTTAATTGATGCTCTTCCTTCCCTTTTTTCTTCCCAGAAATGATGTCTTTAAGATTCACTGGCTAATGGCAGCCCTCCCTTTCACAAAATCTCTGTCCTTAGTCTTCCATGCGGTACGTATGATGTCTCTGCCTTAAGCTGTTCAACAGCATCCAGGGCATGCTGTTAGAGAAATCTGCTGGGGGGAGAGGGGGGAGAACAGGAGGAAGTGTTCTTCATATTGAAGCATTGGAACTGAACTGCAGCTGTTTGGTAGAAGCGATTCAGTTTTCATCAACAAATTCTGACTTCAAATACAATTGAGATCATGGCCTGAAGTGGTAAAGCAGCAAGCATGTAGAGGGTTGAATGAGTTCCATGAATTCTAATGTTTTGGCCATCTGAGGCTGACCTGAAAGCTTGAGCTATGGTGCTGCTTCAGCTACGTGGCTTGCAATAAATGTTAATAAATGGAAACCTTGATGAGTGTTGGTAAAATTCAAAGGCACTACTTTAGATGGAGTAGTATGGTGTACTGTAACAGATCGAATGTTATAAGCTTTAACGCTTTCAATACATAGTCTCCGTTGGATTGTATTGACTTTGCCTTCCCAATAGAAAGATCTCATAAACAAAGGTAATGGCAAGCGTTTCATCCTTCAGTGTTTGTGCCAGCCATGATCGTCACCTTCATGATAGGATAACTGCTGCAAACATTTTTGCAAGTCTAATGAATTGAATCTGGTTTCCAGTGAAACTACAAAGCCTCTAGTCACCTAATGCAACTGAACTTGAACAATGAAAAAATAAATAGGTTACAAATGCAGTTGTTTACCTATAGTTAAGTGTGGGAGCTGTGTGGGAATACATGTAGATTGTATGAGATATATCCACTAACATTTAGGAAATACAGCAAATAGAAATGACCTTATTGTTGCTAAACAAAACTAGAACGTGTTGGGAGGAAGTAATGTCTAAGATGTAACAGAGCTGAGTTTGTACACACTGATTGGAAAATGAAACTGGAAGTGGCTGTCAAGCAGACCTATTTTATAGACATGGGTGGGGTGCTGATGAGCAGCTTGTAAAGTAACATACTGTATTTTCTGCTTCCAGATCGACTATTACTACATTTCTTCTCAGGGATTTCCTATGGAAGGCTGGGCTGTTGTTTATTACATCACTCACCTGTAAGTATGTCAGAAGATTAATGTGATAGATTCAAACAATGGAACTGAATTCTCTGTGGGGCTGCCCCCCTCCTGAGAAAACTGGAAAATTGCTGATTCTTTGGTACTACGGTCTGAATGACAAGACAACAATCAGCCTTGTGTGAAGGGGAAAGCTCTACTTACAGAGGGCAGCTGCAGAGAATTGGCACTTATCTGTGTGGAGGAGTAAAAGGAGAAGAAATGCTTTGCTTTGCTTTGTTCATACTAATATTCAAGTATCTAATTTGCTCTTGGTGTGAATGGTAAGAGGGTACAGCTGCCTGTGTTTTCTCATGTTCATGATGGTGAATGGATGACTCCCCCAGGAAAAGATTGCATGTATTGACAATTGTGAATGAAGCGTAATATTGCTGTGATACACAGTTGTAAGAAAGCACATCTGTTTCGCTGTTGTAGGATAAGCACTTGCCAAAACTATGAATAGCAAGGCATTTGTTTGGGTTTGTGGCTTTACTGATTGTAGGCGAGAACCTGGGCAGGAGAGGAAATGTGTAAAATAAAGTCTCTCACTGTGGTGTCTGTTTCTTTCAGACTGAAGGGTGCGCTTTTGTTCATCACTATTGCCCTTATTGGTACAGGCTGGGCTTTCATTAAACACATCCTGTCAGATAAAGACAAAAAAATTTTCATGATTGTCATCCCACTTCAGGTGAGGACTGAGCTGTGTCAATACTTACTATGTTGTGGGAGAGCTGCTTGTGTGAACTGTAAAAGGCTGTGAATCCTTCACAAAATACTGCATAGTTACTGCTTGTATAAGCCTGTTGGTTACAGTGGAAGTTGAGCTGGAATTTTTTGGGTCAGAAGTTACGTCTGTAACTTTCCCTGCTTTTTCCCTGTATTGAGAATGAGATAGTGGTGATCAGATAGTGTCAGCAAATTAACAACTAGCTATAAGGTAGGTATATTCATGCTGGGGCAAAACTTGGGCTGCAAAACAGTACTAAACTACTAAGCAGAGAAATTAAATTAAAGTTGTCATTTCTGAAATGCTTGCTGAATGGGCTTAAGAAAAAAAAGTAGAAAACTGAGACTTGTAGGTCTGTTGGGTCTTTCCCAGTGGGAAACTTTCCCAGTGTGTTCAGAGTGATCAGTGCTTGTGTCCTACTCCAGGAACTGAAGTAAATAGGAGGGCAGCACTTCTATTGTTGTAGATAGAACAGCCTTTCAAGATGGAATCCCTTACCCAGCTGCAAAACTAGAAGTATATAATTAGTGTTTGAGGCTCTTCTAGAGCTTGGGTATGGAGAACAAAACATGGTCAATGACCAGTTTGAATTATTGGCTTAATTTAGAATAATGCACTTAAACTGTTTGCTATGTGTGTACAGAGAGTCCTGTTTCTGTATTTTTAATAAATAGATTTTGCTCATTTTATCTCTACTGATACAGTAGATTCAGCATATTATGTAACAAAAAGGACTACTTTCTGAATGTCAGCAGAAATAAGTTCCAGTAAGTTTTACTTCTGTAAATCCTGTGAAGATGCTGCTGAACATGTGGCTTCCTTGACATGGAGCTGCAGAAGAATTGTTGATGTTACCGAATGGGCTCTTTCTGCAACTGTGGGACAGCTTTTGCTGAACTGGCAGCCCACATCTAGTATGTTCTTGGAAAGCTTCTGAAACCTTTAAGCATGTTTTGTCCTGTAGGTACTGGCAAACGTGGCATACATTATCATAGAGTCAACAGAAGAGGGGACAACTGAGTATGGACTGTGGAAAGAAATCCTCTTCCTGGTAGACTTGCTGTGTTGTGGAGCCATCCTATTTCCCGTGGTATGGTGAGTCACTGTATGTGTTGTGTGGCTTCTGAGCCCTGATGACTTGAGCTCTTTCTGGACTAATGGGTATTGACTGCTGGTTAGAGCTAAAGATACTGCCAAAGCAAAGAAATGTCAGTCCTTTGGAGTCAAGTGTTATGTTAACTTTTTTAAACTGTTATCAGTGTTAACACTTCAGTCTTGTGTTGTGGAAGATATTTGTTTTGGGGATGTTAAAGTGGGAGTAAGGTAAGGTGGGTGGTGATTTAAGTGTGACCAGCATAGTGCAGGCTATAGGTGCTTTTGAAACTTGGAATTTTGCTGAAGTGCTGACTCTCTTACATTGAGAAACAAGGTTTTGCTTTACTGTCTTAGGTTGGAAACTAGGCTGCTAAATTCTAAAACAATAGTGCTGTCTAAGATCAGTGCTGCCTTCAAGCAAAGTAGCTGTATTTTTACTTGACTGTTTAGAAGAAATAATCCCACAGGGAGCATTTCCCTGCCCTTCCTTCCACTCTACTTGGCGAGGAATAATGTTGGTTATATAAAACTCAACCAAAACACAGATAATTCAGATAAACACTATTGTTGCTTTTTGCCAGTTAGAACATTGATCTTCTAAATTCATTTTAGTCTTAATTGGATAAACAGCTGGATTTAAAAGGATATGAAGGAGCTTCTGGCTCCTTAGTACACACAGAATATTCTTATTTTTCTCCAGTATTTTTGAAATGCAGAGTGAATATAAATGTCTGTCTAGTAAAAGTGTCATTACTCTAGAGTGTGTAACTCTTTGAGTTTCAGAGAACCATTTTGTAAGCGCGTGCGCACCTGCGTGTGTAAAGACACACATACGTGTTGCTCAGTAGATGGGACCCTACACAGTCTTAGTGGCCTTCTGCCAAGGCTGGGAAATGTCTTCCAAGAAATTTCCACTGCCCACTTGTCCCTTCCCCTACTCCTGTCAAAATGCTGCAGCTCTTCTGAGGTTGAGAGCATTTGGGTATGGTAAATAAAACTGCAGGAATATTAATTGTAGAGAGACTCTGGTTTTGTATGATAAAGGTGACTTTTACAGTCGCAGCTCTTACTACCTAATGCTAGAATCCATATGTCCTACCTAATGATATGCTGGTAGAAAACTTGCTTTCCATAAAGGAACTGTATCTGAAGAACAAATGCATTTGGGTGAACTGCCCTGTAACTGTTCACAGTGTGCAGCCAGTGTTCCTGCATTGTCATGGTACCAACATAAACTGGCAGTGAAGACCAGGGCATAAACTCCTGCCCCTTTTTCATCTGGGTAGTGTCACTGCAGCTGGTGGAATGACTCGCGTGAGCAAGGTGACTAAGACTTGGCCCTTGAATTTACATTCCTGCAGGGTAGCTTCTGTTACATAAGTTGCCTATGTAGACATGTAAGCGGTAATCAACTATTTAAATGAAAAGAGCTTAAAAGAGCAGTAAGATGCCAAATGCTTGGCAGTACTCTGAATAGCAGCTCAGCTTAATTGTGCAAGTGGAAAGCATTATGCTAGAAAATGCCTCAGTTTCTCACTGCTCCCTCCTTCCCACAAAGCTTTCTGTAGGCTGAAGTAGGGTTTAGCAATCGGCTTGCTTAATCACAAGGAGATACAGATACTTGAACTAACTGCCTGAACCAGGGAGATGGTAAAATATATGCAGTGCCAAGCACACTAAGCGCAGTTAATTACGAACATAGCCCAGCCATAAAGAGCTAACAAAACTTGTCAGAGTTCTAGAGGGCTGCAGTGAAAAGAGAGTGCAAAAATTACAGCTAATCTACTTTTTTATTATTATTATTTTTATTCAGGTCAATAAGACATTTGCAGGAGGCTTCAGCAACAGATGGGAAAGGCAAGTAATCTCTAATTTTTTTCTGTTTTATGCTACGTGCCATAAGATAATGCCAGAATTTCAAATGCATGATGCTGATTTGAAGTATGTAAACTAAAACTATAATGCTACACTATGTTATTGTCACACTGCTGCTTTTCCTCGGTGGGTTCCTGGGAATAACTTCTGGAAAATTATCTTTTTCATGTATTGCTTTGAATATCAGAACTCATACATGGAACTCGTTCTCTGGTACTTGCACAGCTCTGTGTTTGAGCTGGACATGACATCTAGAGCAAATTGTCTTGACAGGTTTGCATTCTTTTCTCAGACTCGAGTCTTCGGAAGCAGAACTAGAAATGAATTCCAGAATTGCTGACTATTAGTCAAAATAGACCCCCTTATTTCAATTTCTGCAGAAATCTGTTCCTGCCAGAATAGAGAACAAACCTCATTATGAAACAAAACATGATTGGCATTCAATGTAACACAGTTCTTGACTTGCCCATGTTTGTACAGCAGCTTAAAGGACTGCTTGTGTAAAGTCGAGTTATGTTTATTGTAGCGGTGAAAATGAGATGATAGATGGAAATCCAACCCAAATATGGCTTCTGTAGCATGTGCTTTTCCTGCCATAACTGTTCAATTCTTCTGAATTAGTTCCTCAGTTGGCTGCAAATGCAAGCCATGCAGTATAGAACTGGCTTCCTTGGAAGCCAGCAGCCATTTCAGTATTCTGTCAGTTGATGTCTTACTCTTCTTGAAAGCTTTATTTGTAGAAGGTCTTTTGTTGGCAACATCCTTTCAACCCAGTCTTATCCTTTAACTCTTGTCTCTCCTTTCTGGACATAGCCTCCTCAGTCTGGATACTTAACTCCAGCCATTCCCTTGGCTTCCCCTGAGACACTTGCATTTCAGTGCAGATTGCTTCTGTAGTCTAGTAGGTGAAGTGTAAGGCTGGGTACTGAACTCAGCTCTGTGCAGACCACAGATTAGGCCTTTTCTTGCCATCTGTTAAATTGAAACAATACTGAAGATGAGCCCAGCATTTTTTTGAGATTCCAAGCTGTTAAAAAAACCAAACAACTATACACACCCCACCGCCCCCAACCTAAAAGGGGAAAAATACTGATTTTTAATAGAAACCAATGTAAAATAGGTTAGTGTTGATAATGTAACATGGATGTTATTGGTGGCTTTCTCATAAGTGTTGTTCACATGTGTTCAGTGACATTCACTGATGAATTTATTTTACCTTGTCCACTGAGCGTATGTTCTGGAGTATTTATGCTCTTACTGTTTAGAAGTCTGCTTAAATATAGATGTTCCTTGAAGCAGTCCCTGTCTTCTGAACTGAGGACTTCACATATGTAAGGCCTGCTTCTTAGCTGAAGTCACCGCGTGTGACTGCAAATAGAGGTCAGCTTTCCTGTAACTAAGGCAGAACTGCTGGGTGGCAATGGAGTCTAACTATTCTGACGCTGAGCACTCCACAGCAAGTGCAAGGAACGGAGACACAAAACCTCTAGCTCTGTGTGGCCTCAGATGATCACCCCGTGCCTACCTTGCACTTGATGGTTCTTATCACAAGATGGTGCTATGGAGTTTGCTGAACTTCAGAACGTATTGAGTGAAGGAGAAAAGTGAGGTGGCCAACATCAAGGATGTTCAGCATAGAGACTGGACCTGTCCACTATTCATCGTAATGGGTAGAATCCAGATCCGAGTAAAACCAAGCAGTTCTGAAGGATGCATTGTACTATATAATGGAGGTAAAAGAAAACACTGATCTGAGAATAACTGGTTGTATCTTTATAACTAGTCAGTGCTATGCACAGTAGCCCCTAAGGACTGTTCTTAGTCCTCTGTTTTGTGGTGTTCTCCACGGATAATGGTGCTCTTTATCATGAACGTTGCTTGTGGATCCCCTCCTGCTGTTACCATGCTTTACCTGCTGACGTTGCCATCTGGTTGTGCAGATCCTGCAAGTTCAATAATTGTGTGTTGAGAGGGACTTAGCAAATGTGTTGTGCTATGCTAATAATAAAAGAAGCTAAGGAAAAAATTTTCAGGGAAAACGTAAGCACCAGATTGTGGCCAGGACAGGCACAGTGCTGGGACTCACTTGTGAAATACAGCGTGGTTAGAGTATTTAGAGGCTGTTGATAGAAGCCCATGGGGAGCAAGAGAATGGCGACGTGATGCCAGCAGCAAAATGTTACCTAATGATGTCATGCTGCTAGTGTGCCTGGTTGAGAAAACCAAAAGTGATATGGTTGCACTGTAATAAGGTAAAATCATTCCTGTTAGGCTTATAAATGAATAGTCTTGACTAGAACCACATGCTCTTAACTGTAGGCTTCCCTCTGAGGCCCTATTCTGCAGACGTGGTGCACAGTGTCTTAGCCTCTCACAAGAAAAATAGGACCACTAACTCAAAATAACCAGCTTTTTTTTTTTCCTGCAGATGAACATAGTTTTCTCCTGAAGTGGTGAAAACTACCAGATCTTTCATATGCAGTTTAACTGCTGCACTGCCTGTCCTGTGGTTAGAGCTGACTGAATCTTGTGCAGACAGTTCTAGTTGGACTGCCTATTGCTTGCTAGGATTTATTGTCTAGTATTACCTCAAAGGCTGCTTTCCCTGTTCTCTCACACAGACTTCATTAACTTGTAGGGTGTCTTGGGAAATTATATACTATAAATTCAATAGCTGTTTTTCCTGGTGCCGAGTCTTCTGGTGACCTTCTTGCTGGTGAGAAAGACCAGAAGGTAAATTATTTTTGCTTCCTTATGTCTATTAGAACTAACAACTCTGGGACTTCATGGCTCAGTATCCTGGTGGTATTTCCTGACTGTCCGTCTTGTCCTCTTCCAGCTACTTCACAACCTGTTTATTAGACAGCACTCCCTTGGGTCAAGTGCAGCTACGACTGCAGCGTGACTAGACTAGAAATTAAGAAGGAGGCTGGTTGGACTACTAGTGTTTTAATCTATAACAGCTGTGCTTGCCATAGGCAGTGTATTAGCAATGTACAATTATTAAAAAGGCTTATGGAAAGTAGCAATGATTTGGAGTCACCAGCTAATGGTCTTTTAAACTTGCCTTTTTTTTTAAAAAGATGATTTTTCTAAAGTGGGAAGGCTAGAGGAATGGGTCTAAAGCCATAATTATCCAGGGAGACCTTACATGCACAGATGCTGTGGATTGCTAGTAAAGAGTAGGCATGGCACAGTGATGCAGCTGAGTTTGAGCTCCCTCATTGTTTGCTTTCTTTCCCTTGAAGGTGATCTTTAACTCTAAAGCAAAATATCTGACCTAAACAGGCTTCTTATCTTGCACAGCGGTGGGCGTAAACATCCCATTTTTAGAAGCTTTTTTTCTTCCCCTTTTAAAATTGCCACCTTCAGACTTAAGCAAGTGCCTAGCTGCAGCTCTTTGGTCTGTCGCTGTATCTTCTTTCAGATGGGAGCCAGTGCTCTCTGTCCGTTTCTAGATTTGCATTACAAATATCTGCGGATTTAAGGAAATCAGCCAGCAAACTGAGCTAGAATTGTTTGGGCTGGAAAGCTGCTCAACTACTGCATCGTAAGAAAAGGAAGAGAGGGAGTACATTGTAGTAAACTTGCTTATTTTTGTTTGAAACTCAAAGTTCTTGGTTGCTCGACCTCTTTGAGTCTTATAACTCACTCTTGTGTATCATGTCATCTGTTGTTTGAGGGAGAAATGGAGGGCTGGAAATACCGCTGCAGTTTTTATGTGTGTGATGAGAGATGTGAAACTCGGTGCAGTCTGATCACGAATGCTTAGTTATTTTCCTGAAGCACTGCAGCATGTCATAGTTGGCAGCAGAATTAGGGGAAATACATTGCAGTATGTAGCTCCCAGGCAACATTCCCTGTGTGCTGTGCAGTGGGCAAATGATGATTAATGCTTTCATGCTCGCCACCATGTCAGGAAAAACCATTTGCTGTCTTCAGTGTCTTCCTGCTTCTGTACCACGAAAATGCTGTGAACAAAGAGCCTGGTCCTGCGTGGTGCAGAACACTCTCTGTTTAGCTGAGCTCAGCAGACGCTGGAGGCGATGACTCCGTGGAGACCTATGCTAAAACACCTCTGCAGCTCTCTAGTGAGGAGGAGGGGGTAGTGCAGGGGTAAACATGCTCTAGGCAGTACATGGGCATCTCAAACCTTGAGATAGAGATTAGTGATTTAAGTGTCGAGACCTCAATGGATAGCACTGGAGAGTTGGGAAATGTTGAGAAATGAAATAGGCCTATTATGTTCTAGTGTACCACTTCCAGGCACCCTAGATAGCTGTCTAGTGTTGATGTAGCAATTACGTGTTGGAGATATATTGCTTATCCTGTACTTCGGACTTTCTTCTGACCCTGGTGGGGAACTTTTGTGCCAAATGGCTAAAGTGTTTCAGGATATTCAAGATTAACTAGGCTGTGCCATTTTCTCAGGCATGACACGGAGAGTTACTGCATCAGTTTGCTTGACAACTTCGTTCTAGTATAGGAATGCTTTTAAATAGAGTTCTCTAGAGATTATAGAGCCATACTTCTCAGAGTTACTGCTGGAGTTGCTTTTTGAGGTCTAGATCTGCATGTGTGCCTTCATTCTTGGGGAGAACAGAAAACTTTCATTTACTATTTGGTAATGGCACAGATTGCATCTCAAATGCACCAGAGTTAGTATAGCATGTGAAGCATTGTAGAAATAATCTTAGCTGTACTTCAGCATGTTCACTCAAGATGCATTATGGTTTGCCCTTGTGTACTGTATTCTCTGGACTTCAGCTCCTTATGCCCTCAGCTGCAGTCCTCTTATTGTTATTACATACATATTCTAAAAAGATCAGATTTATTAATTGTCTGATGGTGTGCAAGGCTTTAGTGGATGGTCTGACTTTATTTTTCCCCATCTTACAGGGTGTCTCAGCATTTGAAATTGGCACAGGGGGCAATCTGAAAAAGAGACTGATTATCAGAATACTGTGGTATGCTATGTTTTTATTGATGCAGATCAGGCTATTGCAGGCACAAGCTGTTGAAGTAAATGGTGATAGAGAGGGGAAACTGAGGGAAGCAAGTTATAGATGTTATAAACCTTTCTTGGAAGATAGCTTTTATCTTTTTAATTACTCTATGAAAGAGATGGAACACAAGTATGAATTAATTTGTAAAACCTTTGGTAGAAAGTCTATTTTTTTTTTTTCCTTCTCTGCAGTTAAGTACTGTTCCTTGAAGAATGGTTATCATACCTGAAACATAAATTTACCCAACCTTTACTGCATGCTGTGATTGCTGCTGTGTTATCACAGCTTTACAGGTTGAGGCTGCAAGTGATTCAAGTTGTAAGTGACAGCTGCTGGCCTAGCCTCTCTCCTTGCAAGTGTTGCTGTCAGTGTCTGGACTGCCAGCCTAAGGTGAATTGAAGTCTTAAAGTGTCCAGTGTAGCGAGACTCAAGTGTTACTGCTTAGAGCACATTCAGCCTGTGAAAAAGCAATTTCCAGGCTGCTGATGCCAAGCAATGATGATTTTTAGACTTTCTGCAGAACAGTGTGTGCTGTAACTTTGAGCTGTTTAAAAAAAACTGGCAGAATTTTGTAGACGTGCATTAATACTGACTTTAGTATCTGATAGTAGAGAAAAATATTCCTGAAGTTGAGGCAGCTAAGAGGAGAGCACCTAGTTGTGATAACTAAGCAAGCTAGCTTCCAGAGGTGGCTCTTCAGTCTTTCTACTTGGTGGTGGTTATCTTTTTTCCTTCCCTCACCCTTCTTTTCCATTCTTAGCCATTCTAGATATCTGGATGTACTAACCTATGACTGTTTGGTATTGATTATCATGATGACGAGGAGAGATCTTGAACTGTGCTCTGTCAGTTGGAAGAGGTGGCATTGTGACACTTCATTTGGCAGCCAGATATCTGGCCTAACTATCCTTTCCTCCCATGCACTACATGAATCCAACAGAAATGACTCCCCAGCTCACTCAGTTGTTGACTGTAAAGCACTGATGGCCTGGCAGTTTGAATCACAGCTGTTGAGTTGGTGTTCCTTTAGCTACAAAGCCTGGTAATTCTCATGGCCTGTCATTGCACCAGTTGGTGGCAGTTCTTAAAGATGAATGCGTTGAGTTCAAAATAGATCCTTCTGTGTACAAACCGGTATGTGGTAAATCACATGATCTTCATGGTCACATTTAATGTAGCTCCCCTTTAAATAAGACAATATTGCTTCCCTGCTTCACAATTTAATGAGCTTGTCCTGTATATTTATGTGCTTTAATCTTTCTTCAACTGTATTATGAAAAGCTTTTAATATTAGGTTATCTGGTAGTGCACTAGACCTGTGAAAATCCCTAAGTTTTTGCTGTTTAAATGTGGGGAAACCAGCTTTTGCGAGGGACAGAAATGAGGGAGGGGTAGGTAAGCCAATGTCTCAGGGCTGATTTAGCTACCAAGGATTTAGTTAGATTCTTGTTCTAACAGTTCCGAGTCTTGCCATCTGTTGCCCAGTGAAGTGCTCTATGCTTCACTGCCGATATTCTACAGATGCAAGTCTAGAGCTGGGGCATTGCTTTCTGGAGTCCAGAACGGTGTATTGCAAAGTAGATGCTATTCTATGTTCAGTGTTTCATACCGCAGTCCAGAAGGGAGCATCCTCCCAAGACCGAGAGCTAGTGTTCCTCTGACATACTGTGCTGTAAGATTGCCCCCATGAGTACAGTCTTGCCCGAAGCCAACCAGTCTGACTGGTGTTCAGATGAGTGTTGCACAGTACAGGCTTTAGCTGCATGGAAACAAACTTGGTGTTCCTTCACAAATAAAGTTTCCTTTTTTCCTCTTGAGCTCTGGCTCTGCTTTCTCTTACTGATGTGCCCTGTACTCTGTCAAAAGCTAAATATACAGTTTGAAACCGTGTAGAAGCCACTAGCCAGCACTAAATCAAAACTGCTCTTGGCTTAGTTTTATCTACCTGTCAGTTGGTTTATGCCTTGTGTAACTTGGGTGCTGTTGTCATAATATGTCTGCTGGAGAAGGGTTTGTATCTGTCTCAAGGTGTCCATACCTTTCAGTGGGTCTCCTGGAATGCTAAAGGTAAGTTTTGGGAAGTGACTCTTGATCTCTAGGTTATAGAGAGTAGATTTATAGCAGAATGTTGTCTGTCTTCGCTGTAGCTTATGTAGTGGGAACCTAGACCGGTTTGAGTGGTGCATTTGACGTTTATCTTTCCATAAGAAGAGTTTCATCATTTTTGTCATAGGAAATTAAACATTTTTTTTGTAGCTGTGACTCCTCCTCTTCCTGATTTATAATACTGTATTTTGCACTGTTGTGAACCTAGAAAATCTTATGTGCAAATACATGCAACCTTTTATTAATCTGCTTTTTGCAGTGGATGATTTTTGTGAGGGAGTGCAGGTGAACTTAAGCACAACGTGTTGCACTTTTGCATCTGATAAAAAAATTGTAAGGAGCGCTTGGGAATACCAGTATATATGTGGCTCTACTTTTCTAACTGGCATCTTGTGTTCAGTGGCTCTAAATTGCATCTCTGTATGCTGTCAACATTATCTTGGACTCTTTGCCTCTGCTGCTGTCACAAAAGCACCAAGAGTCTGTATTTGTAATCCTGCTGCACCTATAAAACCTGACTCTCAAACCAGAGTTGACAGCTGTTCCATCTGTTGTTGACCTCTGCTCATTCGCATGAATATCTGCTCTAGTCCTCAAGAGCTGATGTGATTTGTCCGATAAACGCAGGTTAGCCTGAGGCCTTAGCTTACATGGTTTGTGACTGAAACATGCATTTGCAATGAGAACTATTTAGTATGACTTTCCATTTCACTTAAGTTATGACTGAGCCATGAATGCTAGAGCGTGCTACTTATATGTTACAATACTTCTGGTGCTGTTCAACAAGATGCAGTTATTCCCAGAGCTGTGATTACCTCAAAGTCACTCAGGTAAGCTGAAGGCACAGAGCAGGTCAGGAAGTACTCTAGAAAAGACAAGAATTTTCTAGGAGGCAGTCAGGTGGCACGTGGCCCTTCTGGCAGGATTGAGGTGACAGTATGTAGTTGACAGTATGTAGTTGACTTTATACAGATAAGCATTAGAGGAAGGTTCTATATTGCAGAGTGTGTGCATATAAAAGCTGGTGTAAAAGTGATCTTATTGAATTGCCTTTTTAAGGGGGAATTCACCACAACTTAAGAGTTCTCCAGTATGTAGATAAGCCAGACTGGCACTCTTCAGAGTGCCCAGTGGGGTGTGGGACAAACCCTTCTAGTCTGGGATTACCTGAGTCCTGGTTTTGACCACTTACCTTGAAGATAAGCATCAAAAGAAACTCTGTCATTTTAACAATTTTCTGATGGACTTTTGTGTTCTCTTGATAGCTGCCATTAACCTAGCAAAGCTGAAGCTTTTCAGACATTACTATGTTATGGTAAGTAAAACACCTGTATGCATGCATACAGAGCATTTAGAAGCAATTCAAGCCTTTTGATGGATTACTTGTTGGAAGCTACTATAGCTGATGGATGTGGTGGAGATGTTCCTAGTTCTGTGGCAGTGCTGTGCTTTGGCATCTTTGTCAACTGGGTTACAATCCTCAAAGCAACTTCCCTTTTTTTCCTAGTGGTTGCATCCTTCTGTCGATCTTTAAATTGGTTCCAGCTATTTGTAACACTTACTGATTTCCTCTGGAGACAGCTTGAGCTGCCAGTTGTATTGATGGGCTTGAATAACGTACAGTAAACTTGCTAAAAATTAAACTTGGGACCAAATGGTGCCTTGAGATGCATGTGTGCAGTTTCTGATTAAGTCAGTGGGAGCCATGAGCATACCTCCCAGGAGAGCATAGGCTTCTTAATGATTTCCAACAGCCTCATTTCAGACTCTTATAAGTGGTAAGAATAATAAATTGCAATCGTGATTCTTCAAGTTCTACAAAATACTAATACTTAAAGCGTTTCCTGCTGTAACTTAAATATGTTAGCCATAGCTTGAGTCGCTTGGATGTTCAACAGGCAGTAGAGCCTTCAGCCTATATCTTCCATGTTTATCGAGGAGCATAATAAGGCTAGTCTGATATAGTGAGTTGTCTGTGAATTGCTGGAGCTATTTCTCTGGAAAAAGAAGTTCTGTAAGGATGGTGCTATTGTTCTCATCATGCTTTGTCCTTTTCCTTCCCAGATTGTGTGTTACATTTACTTCACACGGATCATTGCAATTCTCATAAAGATTGCTGTTCCATTCCAGTGGAAATGGCTGTACCAGGTATTTGCCAGCAAAGGAAAAATACATCCATTCCTTGATATTATTTTCTTTTTCCTATTATTCTTTAAATATAACTGCACCAAAAAGAAATACATCCATAAATTGTTCCTCATGTTGTAGTAGAACATCTCAAAGCACAGTGCTGCACCCTGTCTCCTCCTGATTTTTATCACTGGTGTGCCTGGGGCGGCAGGAATATATTTTTAGTTTTATGTTTGTCCAGCACGGCTGCTGGATTATACATGAGATGTCTGAAAGTAATTGCATTATTGATTTTTTTAGTCTTTCAATTTAAAAATGTCTGAAGGAAATTAATCAAGAACATACAAAGGAGAAAAAAATTGGTCAGGTTTGCCCTGTGTAATTGAGGCCCCAGGGAGCCAGTGAAATAGGATTTTGCTCTTCCATCTACAGGCTTTATTTGCCTAGTGACTTTTAAATACTTGGTTTCTTAACATATAATCCAAGTAACTGTGCAGGGAGTCTTTGGAATACATTAACTGTTGAAAATACCAAACAACCTAGGGATGATTCCACCCTGCCCCCTCCTCATTTAAAAGCCAAGTCTTGCCGTAGTTATTTAAAAGCACTGGAGTGATGGCTAGAACTGTAACTATTTAAAGTGACAGGGAAAGCTGAAAGAACAAAGGGCTTGACAGCCTTTAGCCTGGGATTAATGATAACAGGACAGGAATTGCTTTGTTATTTCTGCTATGGCACAGGCTTCTTGGTCATTAAACCTTGAACCTTATGAATGAGCAGAAATGTTTCATGACCATGAAGGATTACAGGACTGAACTTCAATCTTGTGTTTTTACTTGCAGTTGCTGGATGAAATGGCCACACTAGTGTTCTTTGTCCTCACTGGGTACAAGTTCCGTCCAGCATCAGACAACCCTTATCTACAGCTTTCTCAAGATGATGAGGATGACTTGGAGATGGAAGCTGTGTAAGAACACCCCGCCTTTTTTTTTTTTTTTTTACCTCTTCACTTGACTTGTGAAAAGTGATGTTTAAAAACAGCTTACTTAAATCTCTCTAAAAACTTCCTTGAAAAAGATTAGGATCTACCCACATACTTAAAGATGAGGTGCCTATTTGGTGTGTGTTAAACTAACAAAGAGCTTTGTGATATGCATAGGAGCCTCTGAGCTGGATATTGCAACATTGTGGAATAAGCTGGTAAAGCTTTTCATGGGACAAAAAGATGCCCATAAAAATATTGAGTAAAAAAACTTTTGTGTTTAATATATGTTGCTGAACACCCACAAGCCTTACAGATTGTCATTAATGCTTCATATTTAAAAAAAACCCCAAACAACCAAACCAACAACAAAAATGAGCTACCAATCTACAGAATATAAATGAGAATGGTGTAAGGTCCCTTCTACCTTGACATTCAGCCTGTAGCTTTGCAGAAATTTATCTTAAGTAACACTGAGCTGAGGAGATGGATTTTTACCAATACTCTTCCCTGTTCTACTCCTTGCTGCTAAACCATGAGGCACCACAAATGCAATATGACAGGAGTTAGTCTGGAGAAATTATAAAGTACGGCTGTGGTGGGTTGACCCCGGCTAGATGGGAGGTGCCCACCAAAGCTGCTTTATCACTCCCCCTCCCCAGCTGGACAGTGGAGAGAAAACATAAAGAAAGGCTCATGGGTCAAGATAAGGACAGGGAGAGGTCATTCACCAATTACTGTCACGGGCAAAACAGACTCGACTTGGGGAAAATTAACTTAATTTATTACTAATCAAACCAGAGCAGGGTAATGAGAAATAAAACCAAATCTTAAAACACCTTCCCCTCACCCCTCCCTTTTTCCCAGGCACAGCTTCACTTTCAAATTCTCTACCTACCCCACTGCAGCAGCACAGGGGGATGGGGAATGGTGGTTACGGTCTGTTCATCACACGTTATCTCTGCCGCTCCTGCCTCTTCAGGGGCAGGACTCCTCACTCTTCCCCTGCTCCAGCGTGGGGTCCTTCCCACAGGAGACGGTTCTCTGAACTTCTCCAACATGAGCCCTTCCCACAGGCTGCAGTTGTTCATGAACTGCTCCAGTGTGGGTCCTTTCTACGGCGTGCAGTCCTTCAGGAGTACGCTGCTCCAGCGTGGGTCCCTCACGGGGTCACAAGTCCTGCTAGCAAACTTGCTCCAGTGTGGGCTCCTCTCTCCATGGGTCCACAGGTCTTGCCAGGAGCCTGTTCCAGCATGGGCTTCCCACAGGGTCACAGTCTCCTTTGGGCACCCACCTGCTCCAGTGTGGGGTCCTCTACGTGCTGCAGGTGGATATCTGGTCCACCATGGGCTTCTATGGGCTGCAGGGGGACAGCCTGCCTCACCAATGCCTGGAGCACCTCCTCTCTCTCCTTCTTCACTGACTTTGGTGTCTGTATAGTTGTTTCTCTCACATGTTCTTAATCCTCTCTTCCAGCTCCAATTGCTCAAGTTTTTTTCCCCCTTAAATATGTATTTACAGAGGTGCTACCAGCCATTGCTGATGGGCTCAGCCTTGGCCAGTGGCAGGTCTCTCTTGGAGCCAGCTGGCATTGGCTCTATCAGACGTAGGGGAAGCTTCTGGCAGCTTCTCACAGAAGCCACCCCTGAAGCTCCCTCGCTGCCAAAACCTTGCCATGCAAACCCAATACAAGGGCCCAGCCTAAGTCCCTGTCATTTTCTTTGCAGTGGTTTTCTGAGGACTTAAATAATGAGTGGCATTTCTGAATCTATAATAGAAACTGCCCTAAGAAATTCAGCATGCTGGAAGTGTTGAATACAGCTATAATTGCCACAGACTCTGTTGCCTTAATAGGTATAGAGCTAACCTAATCTCTGAAGTAGTTACACATTTCATGCATAATTGCAATTCATGTACAGGCTAGGAAGCCTGTTCCTAAGAGTTTTTTCCAGTTTGGCAAATCTTCTTTACCTGTTCTTGGGTGAAACAAATCAACACTCCAATTTTTATCGTGGGGGCAAAAAAAGTCAGAATTTGTTTGCCCTCATAGTTAGCCCAGAAAGAAATGGACATTATTGGGAAATTGCTACAAGGAAGTTTGAGGTAGAATCCAGTCTGAAATGTCATGCAGGGAGTTCAATTTCTCAGAAATATCTCTAGTAACAAAGATCTTTTTTCCAATTGCTTAGCAGTTTTGCTTTGGGTCCATAAAATCTGTCACTGTTGCAAGCGGACTCCAACTAGTGGGTAGTGACCTTAAAATCACTATCACTTAAAGGTTTAAATGTAAGAAACTGGTTTCAGTTTGGAAGCTGGTAAATAGACATCTGCATCAGGAAGGTGCTGCCTGAACTGGAAGGTATGGCAGGATTTGTGATTGTACAGAAATGAGCTTTTTCCTTTTTGCCTGTTAGAGTGAATTTCAACTTTGCATTACATCCTTAATGAATTTGTACTTGGTATTTTTTTAGGACTAATAATATGGCACCTTTAATATTTAGTGATGTCAGTAAATTGGAGAAGGTGCTAAAGTTAGGAGAATTTGCCAGAAATAAGCTGGAGAAAGTTTAATGAACTAATTAAGGGATTTACATCTTGCCATAGTGAAGTAGACATTACTACAAACTCAAGTATCAGAATTCCTTGTGAGCCTTTTCCTAGTAAGGTATTTTGCTCTTTGCCGTGGGAGTTTCCATTGTTGTGCCTTGTGGGTTGTTCCCCTTAGCCTTGCCTAAATTTTTCTCGTCTGATTCACCAGAAGTTTTACTCCGTTTGGGCACTTAGCAGTGTATAATCTGTAAGTGTCTTGTTCTCCCTTACCCAGCTGCATCAGGGAGGTTAAGTTTGCATGTATTTGAAAGGCATGGTGTATAGACATTCTGTGACAGGTGAAGCACTGCAATGAAAGTGTATTAAGTTTCTTGTTGACTTGGTCTTGCTGGTCCTATTTTTGCTTTTATAAATATTAAATGTTGTTTCTGTGGGGGAAAAATATCAAGGCTTATTTGAGCAAGTGACTAAGTGCCTGACAGCATCCTGACTAACCACTGCATGAGTGTGTTTTGTCTTTCATGTGATAAATACCAACTTGTCTTCAGAGGCTATGGCAGAAGTTAAAAGCCTGCAAACTTCAAACTTCATGGTGTTCTGCCATGTCTTATTGCCAGGTTTTATGGTTGTTTTCGTCTCCCAGAGGGTTTTTGTTAAAATCACTCTTTAAAGCATTTGCTGCAGAAGCATTCAGTTTCTTTAGACTCAACATTTCTATGAGCCAATGGAGGGAAGAGCCATGAGGTCATCAAGCCTGTTTTCCAGGCTTACTTGTATTCCAGCAAAAATAGGACATTTTAAGTGCAGCTCTCTAGCTTATGGCTGTTTTCATGCAGTGCAA
The DNA here is from genome assembly GCF_929443795.1 of Astur gentilis. Lineage (NCBI taxonomy): Eukaryota > Metazoa > Chordata > Aves > Accipitriformes > Accipitridae > Astur > Astur gentilis. Next base: position 15,358,626 of record NC_064908.1, read on the forward strand.
ACTATACAAAGCTCAGTCTGGCAGTAAATGTATATATTAAGGACAGTGTGGAAATCTGCAAAGTTTCGAGAAAAATGCAAAGACTAGGTGTCTGTGACAGAAACAACATAAGGCACAAATCCTCCCTCTGAAAATTCTGAAGTCAAGAACAGCAAAGGTAACTTCTAAAAAGTCTTTTCAACTAACACATCTCTCTCGGGAGAAAACATCCACAAATGTTATAGGACTTTCTCTTCAGTTACACTAGGCTCAACAGAAGTTGTCCTGGTGGAGAGGAGAGTATGACTAAACCTGAAGTAAGGACCAGTCTGTTCTTTTTCAAGCAGGGTCAATAGCCATTCATCATCAGCAAAGTGGCTTTCTGTGTATTCTGTGCTGGGCAGCCTCCTGAGCCCGTTCTGTCAGTATGTGGGCTTGTCGCTGACAGTTTGTTAGATTAAAGTACTCTGTTTGAAAAGGTGCAGCCACACTTGGCAGAAGGAGTTGTCAGGCTTCCAGTCCTAATGCCATTTCTGGGGCATGGACACAAAAATATAAACAGTACAGTAGATGAGGTGGGGGTGAGAAAGGGCAAAGGAAGCAGTTTGGGTTTTGGTGGTTTGTTGGTTTGTTGTTTCTTTTCCCCTTGCAGTACGTTATTTCATTGGCTCAGTAAGTTTGCTTTAAATGTTAGGTACCAAAGTGGTGTTCTACAGATCTTGGTTGAGAATGATGTTCACGCATGCATGTGGGGTTAAGATATTTCCATTGGAGGAGAAATTGCAGGAAGAGCCATTAATGGTTTTGTTCTCAATTCAGTAAATCCATCTTACTGAGTGTGTGAAGACTAACTTTGTTTTGCCTTAACACCCAAAACAGCCTCAACATAGTGAACTGTTGTGGTAACACTGACCTACCTTTCCTTATGCCTTGGGATCTGGAGTTTCTCACTGTATCATGAGGCAACCTATTTTGTACTGAGACTTGAAGTCCTGGTTGGTTGCTTTTCTCTGCTTTCTCTCAGGTTGTGCTTCATGGCAGACTGATTCATGATGCTCTCCATTAGAAGTGATTTTCCTCACCTAACACATCTTTCCCGTGCAGAGATCAGCTTTTTTGCTCAATGGCTGGTCAGTTTTCAATCCCGTTTGCAATGGCTTGTAAAGGTTGGCTGCTGCTGGTATTGCAGTGTTTCTTGTTGGACTATGAAACAAACAAACAAAAAAACCAGAAGAAAAGACAGCTGAGATCCACCACTGTGGAGGGCTGAAGATGCTTCTGAATGTGTAGTCATTCATTGATACCTTGGATACAATGTAGAGGGGAGGAAAAAAAAAAACTACTATGAAATTTCTGCAGCAGGTAGCACTGTGCAATGGAGTGTTCAGGGAGCTCCTTTTGTGCCACGTTTGTGACAGGTAGCCCTCTGACAGCCACAAAAACTCTCTCTGGAGAAAGACAGTTTAGTGAGAAGGATTTGTTGCATTTTAACTACTGCTAGTTTGTGGGCTAGAAATGCAGTTCAGCAAACTGCAGGTGAGGAACGTTTACTTGCAGTATGGCAGGTCAGAAATGAAGTCCTGAGACTGTTCAGAGGACTAGAAGGAGAATTGCAGTGTGCTTAGTCTTAGTGCTAATACCCTTGTTTTACCAGGCAGTAAAATGTGTTGGCTGAACTGATTTTGAGAGGGAGAGGAATTGCCCATTGTACACAATCAGAAAATGAGGACTTGAGCTATGCTATGTACTTGTCATGAGGCAAGAACAGTGCTCATCAGGTAGTCTTTAACTTTGACTGTTGAGGAATCCTCCCTGAAATCTCTCCCAGTTCTTTGCTATCGTTGCAGGGAGGGGATAGTAAATGGCCTCTCTGGTAACAAATGACATGACTTGACCTGGCTGCAATTTCAGCATGTAGCTGGTTTTCCTGTCCCTCCGTGAATGTGGGAAGTGGATAATTCTCTTAGCCATAACCTCTCATCACTTTTGTTATCATCTTGGTGTGCAGTGGGTTTGTAATTGTATTAGAGTGCAGTGCTAAAATCTAGGCTGTGTGCCAGGTGGGATCTTACTAGCTGTGAGTCAAGTGTTAGGACTACTTTGGTGTCATGCATGTGTAAACCACCTATTTATATATCCCAGTATGTCTGCTGTTGCTATGTTAGTTGCTCATTTTTGGGTTGTAGTCCATTGTAATCTTTGGCTCCTCCCTGAAGAATTGATACTTAGCCCCTTACTCTGTAATTATGAAGTTTATTATTTCTGAAGAGTAAACTTTGTAGCTGTCTTACTGCATTGTCCCATATTTTTCAGACCATTACTTCAATTTGCCAGAATCTTTCTTCATTCTAGTCCTGTTCTCAAATATGTAGCTCTTAGTGTCTTCTGCAGATTTAATAAGCAAGTTCTCTGTTCCATTACCCAGGCAATTACTGAAAATACTGAGTAGAAGTGAACCCAGGACAGACCTCTCTGGAACCACACTCGATGTTCTTTCATTTTTGACAGGAAACCATTAAGTACATCTCAATGCATGCTTTTCTAATTAGTTATGCATCTACTTTGGTTTTGTCTAGCTCATGTTGCCCCTGATTTTTTTCTTATGGGACTGTGGGAAAAACTTTGTCAACAGGGAGAACTTATGAGATCTACATGTTCTTTGTGCTGATAAGCTTGACGTGATCTCTTCCAGGCAAATATTTACTGTTTACTAATGCCATCTTTCTCCTTTAAGTAACCTGCCTACTTCTTCCCCTTCCCCCCCCCTTTTTTTTTTAAATTTTAATAGGGAATAAAGTTGCTATTTGACCTGTACTCTTCTAACCCTTTCCCTATTCCCTTAAACACAAACTCCTCCAGGCCCACTCTGAAGTGTCTGAACTGCTGACAATCCCAGTACTGCCACTGCTAGAGAGTCACTGAACGCACCAGTTTGAGTAAATTATTTTTACAGTACATGACCAGAAGCTGATCTCTAACATGGAACTAAGGGCACTATCAGAAGAATGTATCTGAAGATTACTTCTCCTCTTGGGTGACACTATGAAAATGTTGTTAGCTAGTCTGATCAAATAAAGTATTCTTACTTGGTAAACAGCAGGTGAAAGCACACAAAGGCTGACAGCGGCATCTTTGAACAGGACAGTTTTATGTATGCTTCCAGGCATCCCTTGTGAATGCATTGAGCTATTGGCACTCTTACTTTCAGCATCCAAAATAACCTTTGTAGCACATTTGTCGGGGAAAAAATACCTGCGTGGAATGAGAATAGTATTGTGCAAATAAAGCAAATGTCTTGTGCATGTGAATAGCCTGTTTTGTGTAGCAACAGGGAAAGCTACTGGGCTGAAGAGCTTTTTGAATAGCCAAGATAGTCCTGAGAGAAGCGGTGCTGTTCTGGCTGGATAAACAGTTCAGTCTGCCTAATGTTTGAATGGTATTATGAGGCTTTATAGTTCAATGGTCAGATTGCCATGACAAATCCAGACTTGGATGGTATAAAAAGGATGACCTCTCTCTTCTGTTTTGTTGCTGTTCATTGAGTAATTTTGCTATTAACAGGAGTTGGTGTGCATTAAGCTAATAAGGTTCATTCGGGGTACTGTCCACTGTGTGTGCATTTGTATAATACATTGTTTCTATTTTAATGGGTTAAATAGCATTTAATAGGTTAATAGCATTGCAAATGCAGAAGGAGGTCTTCAATGCACAGAATTAAGGGTGTATAGCAGAATGTTTTTGAAGCAAGCTGCTCAAACTTTAGCAGACAAATACCTGGTTTAATTGTTTAACCACCCTGCTATCTTCTTTCAAGTACAAGCAAATACTATTTGCTGTTTTAGTTTAATAATAGATGAGGAGGGCCTTGAGGCTTTCAAGGACAGTGGCCTTGCTCCCAATGCCTATCAGTATTGTGTCCAAGATGATACCTGGCCTGCAACATGGTAGCAATAGGAGAGACCGAACATCAAGACTGCTAGGTCTTGGTAAAGAGGCACTTGAGAAGTGTTACTTGATATGTGCAGGAAGACAAGCGTGGGCTATTGGTGAAACGGACCGTACAGTTCAAGTTCTGTTCTCTGATGTTTCTCCCTTTTCTTCCAGGGTGACAACTTCTGGAGTAATGGAGGGTATGAAGAAGGTCAAGAAAGTGGTGAATGGTTCAGCAGAGCCACAGGGCGAGTGGGAAAGCATGGCATGATGGACTGGACTAAGGCAGCACTTTCAGAGAAACTTTTTTAATTTATTAATATTACTCTCAGTGGAAAGGGAGCAACTAGCACTTCCCAACACTGAAACTGCAGAGTGGGGTGTGTCTAGGGGGAGCAAAGCAGTGCGGAAATATAACTATTCCTCTGATCATAAGAAAATGGGATCTCTTGGTACCTGCAAGGAGTGTAAAGCTTTCCTAGGGATTTTGGGTAGCCTATTCTTTTTTCCCCTTTCTGGATCGGTTAGGTATTCTGAATTGTTTGCAGTTGTGTTCTTCAGAATGTGTAATACTAATGTGAAGAGAGACCTTTAGTGTGTATGTAAAGTATATATTTTATATAATGCGCATATATATATACACACACTTGCTATGTATCATGTATACTGGGAATTACAAAGCGTGTTGGAAGGTGGGAAAAGAAGATAAGAGATGTAAGTATTCTTTTTTCCTTTTTATAAACACTCCCTTTTGCTTGGACAAAGCATTGCAAAACAAATGAATAGAAACAACTCCAGTTATTTGAGAGACTAATTGGGGTATTGGATCAGGTGACTTCTGCCACTACTGACATCAGTGGGAAAGTTAAGTATCTTCTTGTCTTATTCATGCAGGTATCCACTTGAATGTGTCAGGTTTTCAAATGTATTGCTATACAGGAAGCAAGTCAGTGTTCTCCATTAAAAGCACTAGCCTGTAGTGCAATAAGCGTTAATGTAAATTCTCCACTATTCGTGGAGTTGCTTTTGATTAACACCCACCTGACAAGAAGTACACAAGAGGTGTAAGACTGATGCTTGCTTTTTAGGGGTCTGCCATGCTTCTTAAACATTTAACTTCAAGCTGTAACCCACAGCACTTTGATCTGCTTTATAAAATATTTTCAAGGTATTTCAAAAGGCACTCCTTTCTGGCACAGTATAAACAGTACCAGAATCTCCAGTGGAAATCTGTCTTGCAAATGTACTGTAGCATCAATCTCTGGTTCACCTTTATCCTGAGTTACTTAGCCTTTGCGGATGGCTACTTGTACCTCTCTGGCATGTAGGAATAATGATACTACTGTTTGAGATGAGCTGAACCAAACAAAATGGTATTGCTGTCAAAACCAGGCAACTGCAGCTCCCAGTCATAAATGTTTTTTGTCAGGAAAAGAGAAGATTATGACCAGAGCCTCAATGCAGGGGAATACAAAGTCTTGACTATTAGGTGCAAACTTGCAGCGGTGTCTTTAGAGACATGTTACAAATGCCATGTATGTTTTATCTGCAGTACTCTGCTATTGTTAGGAAGGCAAGCTGGTGCCCATAGTTGTAGTAGTAAGGCATAGCAAATGATTATTAGTTTGGGGGAGGACAGAAGTGGTTCACTGATGCAATGAGGATAAGCTTTAAGGAAAATAAATCAAGTATAACTCACTGACCCACTGAAGCCTTAATATTAATGTAGAGACATTGACATACGGTGCTGCTGAGCAGAGTGCTTCTGTCGGGGTGATAGGGATAGGCATCATCACAGAGCTTCAGATGTGCTAGCATCTTTTACAAACTCATTTAGAAATTTGCTTTTTTGACTGAAGGGACTACATCTCTGGGGCACAACTGATTAGAGGACTACTAGCCACTAGGGTTTTGTATTCTTTAAGGGGGGGATTTTTTTTTTTAATCTTGAGCAACTTCTTCCTCAGTCTTGAGCAGGGATTGTAGAGCTCTTAAATGAGCAGTCTGTTTGAAGAGGAGCATTGTTTTCTCCGGTTGCCACTTCTTTACCTGGGTGTTAGTTCTGTGCATCATAGAAATGGTGGAAATTAATCTACCTGCTTTGATACCTGGAACTGGTTTCTCTTCAGATAAAGTATGAGAATAGCCCTCTTCTCTGGGTAGAGTCCTCTTCTATGTTTTCCTACTCAGCTGTAACTGCATAGTAATCACAGCAGTGATAGTTTGACTTCTGTTGTCATTGTCTTGCAGTGATACACTTCTAGTGGAAACAGAGAGCCTACACCACTGGAAAGGCTGTTATGTAACTTATGAGCCTTTTAGACCTTCTGTATGAAGAAATCTGCATATTAAGTAGCTAAGATGTGAGAAATTGGATTATAAACATAGGCAGTCCCAGTTCATCATGCACTTAAATACAATACCTGAGAAACTGATCCTCTCACTGTGCACAGTTACTCTGTCCCTATGGAAATGTCACTGTCTGCATCCAAAGGGCTACTCAGGCTGTAAACTTAGTTCAGGGTAGTCCACAGGAGACTTGAAGTCTGTTGGCACTGAAGTGTGTAAGGCATAAGGATTTGCTGTCAGGAACGAAAGCGCAATAATGGCGTTAATCTGGACATGATGCTGTCTTACAACCTGTTAATACCTTTTGCGAAGGAGATGTGAAATTCTGATGGGTGTGGCATTTCACTCAAAAACATGAGGGCCTGTGCCAGCATCCCAGCATATGCTGAGCTGGTTCCAAACAGCTGCCTATTCCATACCTCAGTGTCAGTGTTGCTGTCGATTTGGCAAGCGCTTTTACCTTAGTCTCAGGTTTCTTTTTTTATATGCACTTTTTTTGCTGAAGTTGCATACGGTGTAGGTTTATCTGCCAAGTCCCTGGCTCACTAGTCAAAGGCCAAAAAATGGGTGATTTCTTATTGTCTTGGCATGAAAAGCCATGATAGTATTCTGAAACTGGTTTTAGAAGAGCTTTTTCCAAGTTCAGGCCTGAGCTTCAGCAGTCAGCTATACAACCAACTTCAGCTGGCACTTAATGCAGGATGCAGCAGTACAACAGTAACTAGTCAGACCTAAGCATTAGTAAAGAGAATGAATGTGGATGCACAAGTCAGAAAACAGAGTGACAGAAGGTTCTTCCTACATCATTTCCAAAGTGAATTTCCAGTTTCTCTGTTGGAATTCCTCAGAGCAGATTGAAAAATTTGTCTTGCAGGGTTGTATGATGGATTGGACGGTGGCTGGGATGTTGGAAGATGGCTGCAGTTGTGCTTCTCTCGTGGCACTATGTGCTGCACCGCAAAGCATCAAAGGGAGAGCTACTCCCTCCCCCTTCGTCCCAAGGCAAACCCACATCTGCATGACTGGCAAGTGCATGACTCTCTATCGCTAGTGAAGTGCAGCAGCTTAGAGCTCACCAGGCAGGATAATGGCAGTGCTTGCTTTTCAAATGCTGACGGCTGTCTTATCTGGTAGGAAGCCCTGTCTTTCATAGGGAGGGGAAAATAGAAGAGCTGCTTGTGGCTTACAGATCGTTTTGGGATACAGCCTTGCTTTCCTTTCTCTGCCTCTTACTGAAGTGAGCAACTAAAACAATCACCCTGCAAGTACACAGCGGTATAATGACGAGGGTCCTGGAAAAGCAGGTCTGGTGCAATTCAGAATAAATGGTTTTGAATGCATTCACATATGTTGCTGTAGTGGAGTACTCTGCACCCTCTGCAGACAAAAATGAGATTGGTTCAGTCTTCAGTTGTAATGCAGGTTATGCCCCAATAAATCCTTGGTGATGATGACATGCAAATGCCACTGATGCTCTCCTCCTTGCTGCTGTAACTGTTCAGCAAGCTGTCTTCCAGAGGAAACCTCCTTGCAGTGCAACTGCCAGACTTTTGCATTCTTCAGGCTTGAAAATGTTTTCCTTGATGGTTCGTGAAGAGGCGTACTAAAAGAAAGCAAGACATAATGGGGTCATCTGGAACGTTGCTGCTGCTTGCTCAAAATGTAGCAGTTCAAGTTGAAGAAGCCACATGCTGTCCTATTAAGATGCTCTTTCCTGTTGTCATCTAACTCAGCATGTCATGATCTGTGCAGTGCATTGTTCAGTGTTTCTCTCCAGCCGAGTGCCCTGTTCCTGGATTTCAACGCTGGCATACCCTGGGAGCATGTTGTAAAAATTTGCTGCATTGCAGTATTTTGTCTTGGAGCTAGCAATGTGGAAGATGTATTTTTCTAAGCTAAGTGGAACCTCTCTAGCATGAGTGTGCATCCACCGTGTATCCTTAAGCAGTGTAACATTCCTTCTGGTCATGAAAGGGCATGTCCTAATCACTCCAGTGTGCACATTTGGTGGAAGTCCAATGGAAGATTTTTACTGTCTTTCTTTTACTAGTCTTCCTTAGAGTATGCTCCCCTTAGAGAAGAGAAACGCAGTCTGACCGGCGACAATCAAATTGACAAGAAAGGGTTGCCTGGCTGCTTTTGGGGCAAATGTTGGGCATTTGTATGTTCTGTTGAGCTCTCAGAACTGAAGCTGCTTAGCTATTAAAAAAGTAATCGGGTGGTAGCACAGATATTGAAGGGAAGTAAATACTTCCTCCTTCAGTCTACCTGGTTTGTCTCCTTCAGTTTGAACTGTCATGACAGCTAACAGACTACTGTTACTTTAAAGCAAATATGTTTTATCGATTCTGTGTTATGACCTCCAATCATAAAACATCTCCCCATTTTTCACCTTTGTAAAATGAGCATGGAGCTGTGGTCTGCAGTAGATGGAAGGTACAGTGATACTTGAAACGTAAGGGGACCTACACTGTGTAAAACCCGTGACCTTGTGTGTAACTTCAGTAACCTGAATGTTTCATGAAAACTGAGGTGGTGCAGCCCAGAGGCACTTGACCAATGTTTCTTTGTGTTCCTTGGGGTTGATTTGCAAGAGAAGGTTGTTGTAAATGGGATTAATCTGGCTTTTCTTGTAGCTGCTGGGTATGATGCTGGGTTGGGCTTATTAATCACTTTTACTTAGCAATATTGGGAAGCTGTGTCTTTTCCCCCCTTGTAGTATCTCGCTTGGATATAGCAATGATCCTGTAAGAACTGCGCATGATATGTACTTGCAAATGGCTGGAACGGGATTTAAGAAAAATACTGCGATACTCGCATGTAAATTGACGGTACTGGAAGAAAGTGGCTGAGAAAAGAGTCACTCCTTGTAGGTTGACTGGCTCAAGAACCCATTTATATTTTGACTGCAGCAATCCTGTAGAAAGGACAATTCTTAATAAATATTTCCCTGTGGGATTTCAGTCAGTGTTCTCTCTGTGTAATAGAGTAGAGCCTGACCTCCGCATTATCAGAAGCACTTTGTCTAGTAGCTAGGATACTGGAGCGTTGGGCTGGTACCTCTTCTGTCAAAACAGAGTATGGGTCTAAATAGCTTCCCTTTCCCTTTAGTAACTATTAATAATTAATTCTAGATCCTCTTGTGTCATTAAGCAGCTTTAGGGCACCTTGTACAATGTAGCTTTGAATTCATTTAGTAAATGACTTCCAAAAGAACTCAAAAAGACTTCCCTGTGTACAGCAAGGTCCAGCTCCAGGGATTTTGGTGATCTGTAAATATCCTATTCCTCAGTTCATGTTCAGATGTACAAATGGATTTTTTCAGTATTTTTTTAAACTTTATTAAAAGAACAGCAAACAGTGAAGAGAAGACAGGTAGATACAAATCAGGACGGTCTGTGTAACTTGGTTTCCTGGCTGTGATGCAAACATGTAAAATAAAGATTGACCAGAAAGAAGTTTAATGCATCTCATTTTCTGCTTCTGAACTGCTAGCAACCAAGCTGACCTGTTGATTCTAAAGTCTGCGTTTTCTCATGCCTGACTTCCATTTGCAGCTGTTAACATCTGCATCATGGATACAGGGCCAAATCACAAAAATCTTCTGTGGAAAAAACTTTTCTAGGGGAGAAGCTTTCCTGTCAGTGACCCGCAGTGGAGTTCATTGAGGTGCCTTTCCTTGACCTGAAAGACCTCCAGGTACTACCGTTGTGCTTGTATGTGCCAAGCTCCTCTTTTAGTTCTGTAAGCTGAATTTATGCAGTAGTTTGTGGACTGCGTTTCAAATGTAAGCATTTCTCATAGCCCTGTTTCTCATGGCCTTGCAGTCTTGGGCAGGCAGGAAGGCAGCTGCATCCAGGGCTTGTTGCTCCTAGCCAGTGTTGTGGTCTCCTCATTCCACAGGACTTGGTGTCAGCCTGCCATGCAGAGGAGGACAAGGAGCTGGTGCCTTGAACCTTGGTGACCAGATACAAATTAAGGGTAGAAACCTATATTTTAAATAATATCCTTTGTGGATCTGGCTACATCATCTCAAAGGGGCAAGTCCTTAACCTGTTTGGTTTAGGCTAGACTGAGGGACTTTCGTAGCTGTTCTCTTCCTGAGATGTCAGGATCTAGCCACGCGTGTCAGTTCTACAAACTGGTTGGGTTGGCAGGGATGAGGAGGGCAAAGTATTTCTGTGAAGTGCTCTTAAGCATAGTCTCCCACCCCTCAAAAGCATATGTCCTTCATCACAAAATGTAAGTCTTCAAGATGTTTCTTACAGTTTAGCCTATAGCTCTCACTTTACCACAGAGGGGTAATGCCAAAAATAGCCTGTGTTCTCTACCCTGCAAATCCCAAGCAGCCAGTTCTGCATTGCCTCGAGCCTTTGGGTGGGTGGTGTTTTACCAGGGAACTAAACTATAAAAAGTACATGGGTTTTGGACTTACTAACACTTTGCTGTAGAATAAAACAAACTTCATGTGATGAAGGTGATGGCTGCCTGTTGCACTGGGGTAGCCTACATCTATTTTGTGCAGGTAGTTCTTGGTTGTTAGTTTTCTCCAAGCTGAACATCCTCTGGTTTTTCTTGCTAACATATATTTGGCCTTAAAACATTCCCCCTTAAAGCGACAGCAGTCGAACTCACCCCTGACGTTAAGTGCACAGTGGAGTTAGCTGCACTGGGCCAAAAAATTGCTCAGCTGTAATGAAAAGTGAAATGGGGTGGGGTGTGTAAAGTGGGACTAAATTCTGGGAAGACTTACTTGAGACTGAGACCAAGTGTGGGTTATGTGAGAAAAAAAAATCTTGATTTCTGACTATGTTCTCCGAGGAGAGCCAAAAAGAAAAAGGTCCTAATTGCAACAGAGTATTTAAGGTCTATCACAAGCAGAGATTTTTCTGGTAGAGGGGAGAATAAATAAAACCAGAGCCCTAACAATGTGCTGTGTTTGGATGCAAGTTTGTAGGTGTTTTCCTGTCCAGGGGAGGTAGATTGTTCTACCTGTTTTAAGGATTTTCTTCTAGTGTCTGAAATTCTGAGCTGTCTTGATCATTTGCTGCTCCTTGTTGCAGTCCAGGCTGCCTGCTGTCACTGCTCTTGCTCTAGTAAGATTATCTTCATGACTGCAAAGAGCTGCCTTCTCTTTAAATCTTGCTTTTTACCTTCCTTTGCCTTCTGACTGACAGACTGTAATGAGTGGGAGCGTGTTGTAGTGCCCTGTATAGGGAATGGTCAATAAAAACAAATTGCTTTGTACAGAAGAGGTAATAACACAGCTTGTATTGGCACAGCTGATCCTGGTATTGGGGTCCTCAGTGAGGAGACAAGGGCTTTCATGTGGCTTAAGTAATAACATATGTCATCCCTTTCATCTCTCTCATCCATGGAAAATAATGTACCTTGGGGTGACAGTGCTTTCTCATGCCTCTTTTCCCCTGTGGAATATTTTTAGTGGGGTGGCTGAGATACAATACATGAACTGGCTCTTGTATTACTAAAAAAAAAAAGCACGCAAGGTGAGGCTGTTACAGTGGTGGTGGGTAGCATAGATGAGGATCGACGTGGAGGGGATGGCTTAAAACTCCTTTTACTGGTCCCTCTTGGGATGATTGTGCTGAGCTTGGCCAAGTGACTTCCAGCATCTTCAGTGAGAGGAGCTGTTAACAACATGGGTCTCCTGCAGCAAGGGTAAATATAGTAAATATATTAAATAATATAAATAAATTATATTGTCCCTGAGGACAGTGTTCTGGGGTGCTGGTCTTCTATACTGTCTTAAGTCTTGAGTCATTTTTGGAGGGTGGCACAATATTCCATTGGCAGCCTATCTCCCTAAAAATATGCGTGCACCCACTAGTTACTGCGGGGTGTAGAAGAGCAATTGTTAGTGCCTCAGCTGCCTCTTCCCCTGAGCTGCTCAGGATGCTTTGTTCTGCAGGAGCTCTGTGAAGTCGGAAGGATTCCCACACCCGGCACGGCTGCAAAGGTATTGATCTACATCTCCTGGGAGAAGCCAAACTTGTTTGTTTTGGGATGGATCTCATACCAGGAGGCGGTAGCCAAATTGGAGGGCTACAAAGAACAGCTGCGGTGACTGAGATGAGAGAATTTGGCAATGACAGAAGATTACAAGAATTAAAGCTGTAAGCCTGACTAAGTGATGATTAAAGAGAGCCAAGGAGATGTAGCACGCTACAAAATGGCTGCATGGGGGGAAGCCGCAGAAATGGGTGGGGAATTAATCGGTGTGGCTCAAGGCCGGAGCTGTGGAGAGGTGAGATGAAATGAAAGCAGAGGAAAACAAGATGTTAGGAGAAACCTTTTGCCAATGAGATGGGTTTGGCTGCAAACAATCTCCCTGGAGAAGTGGAGGCAGTTCTGTGTTGTTTTAGATAATCAACACTAGACTGGACAAACCACTGCTAAATATACTGCAGAGAATGACCCCTTATTGGCTGTGAGCTGAACTAAATGCCTGATTCAGTCTTTTTCCATTTGCTTATCTGTGTGAAGTATATTGCATGCATAATTTCTAGTTTGGGGGTTCATTTTTGTTTTACTATTAAACCTTGTAGATGCCTTGAGTGAGCTCGGCTGCTCCATAGGAGGAATGTTAAAAGTACTACATTAAAATGAAGCTGATACGTGTGTTCCCTAATCTGTATTCATGGTAAGTCAGGGTTTTAACTGTTGTTGCAAAAACTGAGCAGAAATACCTGCTGGGATTTACCAAGCACACAATGCCTGTGTATTGCCATGAATCAGAGCAGCCTTGTGGGAAGCAACGGTTCAACATCTTATGGCAACGAAATTTGAAAAATGGGTACAGGCTGATTTTGTATGTTTGAGTGTTTTTTGGGTTTTGTGGGGGTTTTTTTGGGTTTTGGCTGGGGTTTTTTTGTTGGGGGTGGGGGGGGGTGTTTAACAGTTGGAGGGTGGGGTTTGGGTGGACAGACATCAATGCTGACAGTGCAGTTTGCTTATGAAGCTTGCTCAAGAGGTTTGTGTCTCATCTTAAAATCAGTCCAGATCTGCAGTGACCAGCCCTTGAGTTGCTCCACGGCGGGGTGGTGTGTGCAGCAGACTCCATGCACCGAGAGGCCGACGATCTAATATGACTCATGAGTAATCTTTGAAGGAGGCCGACTTCTGTCTGGCTCGTGGCGTGAAAACCATCACCGTGACTGTTCCCCTGTGCCCGCTGTGAGTGCTCGCAGCTCAGCATTGAGTGGACGAAGACACCGAGCCACCTTCAGAGCGAAGATTTGGGCAGGAAAGCAGACAGCTGGCAGCCGCATACCTTCGCTTTATTTTGAAGGTTTTGTCATGGTGCTTGTGTTCTTATGTACACATATTTAAAAAAAAAGCCTTGTTCTGCTCCAAACCCCAGTCTTGCAGTTTTAGGGACACTTCTCTCAGAGGGGTGTTTTTTATAAATAAAAACATCTGCTGAAGCTGGGCAGCAGAACTGGTGAATGGTGCTTAAGTAACTTTGTACAGTTCATTGCTCACAGCATGGAGAACAGTCTCTCCAACCCCTCTTTCAGCCCCGATGGCGCTGGTGGATGCTGCGGGGCATCTTTGCTGCAAAAAGCTGCTGCTACCTCTGCGACTGTGATCTTATCTCGCACAGACACAACTGCGCAGCGCTTGCTTGGTTGTTGTTATGAGGAGTCTTTTATTTTCTGTCCCTGAACAATTGCGCTGCCTGTTTCTAGTATTGAGCCTTGTTTGAAGGCTCAAGGCGGCTGGGCTGAGCTCTGCGATTCCTGTAACTGCAGGATGAGTGTGGCAGGAGCAGAAAAAGAAGGTGGCTTCCCAGTTGCCAGCTGTGATTTGTGATGTGCCATGAAGGAGGATCACAACACCTCCTCCTGCTTGGCTTTGTCTCAGCCGTCTGCTGGCTGCACATGGCAGGTAACTGGGAGAACAGCTGATGAGTTCACCACAGCCACCCTTTGCAGGTTCCCACATTAGCATAACAATTACAGCCCCAGAGGCTGTAAAGAGAATACGGTCTTTAAGAAAATATACTAGAATTTAACAGAGAAATTAATAGCGTAGCAAATTGTAGTGCTCAGCGCCTCAGCTGCCTGTCAGTCTTGAAAGATAGCTGTACGTGCAGCCTTGGCACAGTTGTGCTGATTTCCAGACCTCCTTCTGCATTTGGCCATAATTTCAACATCTGCAATTCTGTTTCCTGGGGAAAGGGCCTGCAGGGCACGATTCCCGCTGCTATGTGCCCCAAAACCTGCTATGTTTTGTTTCTGTTGCGCTTTCTCTAAAGCCATGCTATGTATTGGCACTAAAATGCTGTGCTATCTGAAATTAATTTATAACGGTGATAGCCTGTAGGGCTGCTAGAGTTTGAGTCTCAGAGTGTTTTGGGTTAGAAATCCTGATTTCTGAGGACTTACTTAGTTGTATATAGCTCAGCTATCAAAACAATGGTAACTACCAGCGCTTGGTGCTTGCTGTGGCCTGCAGTGAAACGAGGGGTGAAGCAAGTGCAGCACCACTCGCATCTTGTCAAGCTTAAAAGAGCTTCAGGAACGCACTGGTTGATGAGCTCAAAGGTGTGGAGTCCCATTTAAAGCTGCCCACGTGTATGTAAAATTGTTGTAATCTGAGATTAGGATGATGGCTGGGAAGCGGAGGCATGGGTGAGGATGTCCCCGGGATTAGTTGATACATTCCTGCATTCTCCGTTTGTGGCTGTTGCACCAGGGTGTTGAACTCGCTCTACTGACATTTTTTTCAAAACCCCTTGAAAAGCAACTATTTTGGCGGCTCTCTGTGCCAGCAGTGACCACGGCTTGTCTGGTGGAGCAGCCAACACTGATGCCAATAATTTCTTTGGCTCTTTTTCTGACTGAGTCAGATCACTTAAGCATTAACCTTAAAATAGCCACTATTTTTGCAGTTGATATAATTAATCTCGTGTGTGTATGTTCCTTCCCCATCCTAGGCTTTGAGGCTTCACCACTCCCCTGCTGACCAACTCCCTGCTTTGGCACAAGAAAGCTCTTAGCAAAACTTGGCTTTTTCACGAAAAAGCACAAAGTATGGGCTGTGTGCGCTCTGCTCGGTGAGTTCACTGCCAGGCGAAGGCTGTTTGCCTTTGTCACTGCTGTCTCCAGTAACAGATTCCTTGCTCACATCATCGGTTGGTTTTGGAGCACCTTGATCTGCTTTAGCATGGGTGGATGTGGAAGGGGGATGTTCACAAGCCGACAGGTCTGGGGGTAACACTGGCCACAAAGATGGCAGTAACAGACAGATGGATGTGTGGGTTTAGTGATGCACTAGGAAAAAGGGGGTTGATGAAGCTTGAAGCATGAATGGACCCTGTGTGGGGCCTCATCCAGCCCTGGGAAGGGGAGGAGAGGGGCAGGGGATGGGCTGAGCTGAGCCAAGCAGCAGACCCACCACCTGGCTCAGCTCAGCCCATCCCCTGCCTCTTTCTTCCCCGGGGCAGCTCTTGCATCAATGTGCATCCAAGAGTGCAAGTGCGGGATACGGGATACTACCTCATACCCACTTTCCAGCCCCACTCCTGGCTCCAGCCATGCCCGAGTGGGGGTCCAGAGGGTGCTGTGCATGGGCTGTGTTATTCCACTGATTTTTTTCAGGTCTGAGCACAGCCGCAGCAGGGAGGAAGGGAGGAAAGAAAAGACCTTTTGCGATGGAGCAAAGCAAGGGAGTGCCCTAGAGCGGGGGGGGACCGAAGCTCCCTGCTTGCATGCAGCGCTATTCCCAGGAGGTGACTGGAATCCCGACAATTAAATCAACAAGGATGCGTTGGGGAAAACCCCCGTGATGGCGTCTGAGGATGGTTTATTAAATAACACGCAGCGTGGCGAGCCCACGTGGAACAAAAGGCTGTGTGGCTGAGCCTGACAGACTTGCTGTGTCCTGGGGAAAAAGAGCTCAGTGGTTTTATTAAACACATTTAAGTAAATACCTGAGGAAGGAAAAGCTTTCTGCAGACGCAGACTCGGCTGCACAGCCCACACAGCTCCCAGCTTTTGCACTCGGAGCGTGCAGCATCCTCGGATCCCGTCCCAACCTCTGGTGCTGGCGTGGCAGGAGAGGTAGCAGCTTCCCTATAAGCAAAACCCTG
Organism: Astur gentilis; assembly: GCF_929443795.1. NCBI lineage: Eukaryota > Metazoa > Chordata > Aves > Accipitriformes > Accipitridae > Astur > Astur gentilis. The sequence continues at coordinate 15,374,998 of NC_064908.1, forward strand.
CTCCGACAGCAGCGGCGACAGCAAATATCACCCAGGGAATGATCATTTCCATGGCAGCGTGTTGCAACATGGCGAACAGACGGTGGATACGCGGCGAGCAGCACACGCAGTTGCTTAATAAAAAAAAAAGCCAGCCCGGGCCAGGGCTGGGCAGGCTGCAAGCTCAGGCTGCAGTCGCTAGCGCTGGGGAGATGTGAGCGCTGCTCAGGCTGCTGAAGGTCTGCCTTGGAAGAGAGACGCAGGGGGATTTGCAAAGCAAAACTGCTCTCAAGGGCTGGCCTTGCATTAGATTTTCCTCTCTGAGCAAACAACCCTGCTCCTTTCCTGGCGCACTGACCACGTTCAGCTGGACAGGATTTGTTTTGTGCCCCCGTCGCTGTTCAGATTTCAATCCCGCCGGCCCCAGGAGTCTTTCTGGGGTGGGGCTGTGTTTCTCTGGCTGTAGAAATGACACTGCATCCCAGAAAAGTGCCACTAGTGGTGGTGTTTAAGCAATAATAGGGTTAAAGCTAATAATTAGGAAGAGAAAGTGACTGGCTTGCACAGTTTCCGATTACTTTTCTCCTCTTGCTTGCGTGATCTGAGCTCTCCCTTCAGCATTCCCCGTTGTGGAGGCAGGGTAGAGTTTTAAATAGAATTAAATCCCTTTAACATCAGTTTTGCATCAGCAGAGCTTGTGCTAAAATGCCTGTGCCACATGGGGAAGGTTTGGGACATTAGTCTTGCTGATCACCCCAGCTGGCCGTGGGACAGGTCGTGCTCTGCACACAGCAGGACACCCCTGCTGCAACGCGCTTGCAGCCCTGCGACCACAGCCGAAGGGAAATACTTGCAAAAAATCGGTATTTTGCTGATGGGCAGCAAAGGAACGGGCTGCGCAGGGCATTTTGCAGCAGGTTTGGGGACCGAACTGAAATCCAGCGGGCCTGTGCCCCAGTCTCGGGTGGGCCTTTCTCCCTAAAAGCCGTGCAAAGTATTAGTAATGGCTGCGAGGGATGCTGGAGGGAAGACACGAGCCTTGCTGAGTTCTTGCAGCTCTGTGCTGCAAATCCCCCGCTGCTCAGTGCCGATCCTCCCGTTCGTCCCCTGGGTGTGCCGCTGCTGGGCGCCTGAGTTGGGACATGGTGATGGTGTTTTTATACTCTTCTGCCTTAATGAGCTCGTTTGTGGAAGGCTGGGAAACAGAGGACTATGCATTTTAGAAACATCGACCCAGGGAATATATCCCTGGAGAAGTGAGGGTCAGGCAACCCTTTGCTGGTAAAAAAAAAAAAAAAAAAAAGGGTGCAAAGACCAGCATTGTATCAGCTGTGCTCCTTTGTCCCCTTTGCAAATACCCCGTGTGGTTTGTGTTGGGCTCTCTGCAGCCTTGCGGACAGGTTTTACTGTATCCAAGTGCGGTTTTTTCCCCTGCTTGGCTGCTACCACAGAAGTCCAGGCATGCCTGGGCAGCTCCAGCGGGGCCCATGTTGCACCATAGGCGGGAAGAAAACTGTATTTATCGTGTGCATCGGTACAGCTAATGAATGTGCGCACGCATACACAGAGAGCTTTTGTAGAAGCATAAAGTCCTGCGTGGTTTTGAGGTGGAAAAGAGCTGAGTGCCGCTGCTTTTAGCGCTTGTATGGTTTCCTGGCTGTGCCGCAAACCTGCCGTAGGTTGAGTCCGTGGGGTTTTTGAAGGGATTGAACTTGGTCTCTGCAGGCGTGTTGCAGAGAGTGAATGAAGCCTCACCGGAGCCTTGAGGATCCTGGGGTGAGAGGCAGAGACCTGCCTTCACCGGGGAGCAGCCAGGAGCTGGAAGATGCTTCTACAACGGAGGGTGCCGGTGTCCCACCAAGGTCACCCCCCCCCCCCCCCTCGTCCCCCAGGCCCTGAGCTCAGCCTTGCTCCCACCCGCGTGTTCCCACCGTGAGCTCCCTTCTCCCCTCATCCTCCTGCCCTCCGCGCAGGACCGCGACCTCCAGCGACAGAACCGCTTGGCAGGACCCCAGCCGAGCACCCCCCCTTAACCCCCCCCCCCCCCCGACATTTTCCTCCACCTTTTCCCCTCTAATCCCTGCCTCAACGGCTCCGGGAAGGCAGGAAGGGGCAATCCCCACGGCAAGAGGCCTGTCTGGGCTCCCCCACACACACAATTTGGGGCGGCGGGGGCCAGGCCGGAGCCTTCCCCCCCCCCCCCCCTTCTTCCCGCCGCCATCCCGCAGCGCGGGGCGGGGCGCGCCGCCCCTCCGCGCCCCCGCAGCGCTCCGCGGCCGTTCCGCGCTGGGCGGGGAGGGTGCGAGTAACCAGGGACACGCACACACACACACGCACAAAACACGCACACACACACTCACACGCAGGGCGGCCCTGCAGCGCCGCTCGCCTTCCTTTGCGGCCAAGCCCCGGCAACAAAGAACACCCCCCCCCCCCCACCACCACCACCACCCTTCCCCGCCACCCTCCACCGCTCCCGGCTTTGCTGCCCGCTCCCCTCCGCGGGATGTAGCCCGGCCGGGAGCTGCCACCGAGGCACCCTCGGCCCCGTCCCGTGTGGGTGTGGGTCCCGTCCCCGTGTCCCTCCATGCCACCGCAGTGAGGCCGGGGAGGCGGCGGGCGAAGCCGGCGCTGAGCGCTTTTTGCCGGGGCTGACGGCTCTGCCGGCGGCCACCATGGGGAAATCCAACAGCAAGTTGAAGCCTGAAGTTGTGGAGGAGCTGACCAGGAAAACGTACTGTGAGTAAAGCGGGCCTGCTCCGCCGAGGGAGAACGGGGAAAAACGGGGTGCGGAACGGCGGGGATGCTGCCCCCGGGGAGGCCCCGGGTGCCGGGGGGGGGGACGACGGGGACCGATGGGGTCGGTGGGGTCCGCGGCCCGGCCCTGAGACGCGGGGCCGGCCCCGGCCTCTTCCCCCGGCTCGTCCCTGGGTTTGCAGCGGGGAGCGGGGATTCCTGCGGGCATCGGCGCTGCCGGGGCCGTTCCCCGGGGGAGGGCGCAGGCTCCGCCGGGCTTTGTTGCAAGAATTCGGAGATTAGCCTGGGAGGATAAAAAAAAAAAACCCACCCCAAAAACCAAACCCACAAGGCAGCAGAGACAAGGAAGATGGGTAGGGAGCCGGAGAAACGCTCTGTTTTCTTATAAAAACAATTTCTCCGCGGCCTATTTCTAAGCCTCCAGTAAGCGTGGGACAAGGGCCGCATCCTGCCCGCCTGCTGTGCCCACCTGGAGCCATGCGCCTGCCTTTTCCTGAGCCCCCCTCCTGCCCCTGCTCCGAGCATCCTTTCCTTCGGGGCTGCCTGGCCCTGGGCCTTTGCTGCCGGGCGGGTACCCAGGGGATCGGCCGCGATGGTTGTTCTCCCCTCGCTGCCTCCCTGGAGCCAGGCAGCTTCTCCCGAAACCGGGAGCCGAACCGACTGGGTGGCTTTTCAAAGTTCGGGTGCGTTAGTCGGAGGGGTTTCCTTTGTTGTTATGCTCTGAAGTGGAGCGAAGAGCCCGATGCCAGAGAGTTCGGTATTTTTCTACGAGTATCTCAGTATCAGTTTAATAACCTGATTTTCGAAGTGAGTGGCTTTCCTGTCTGAACCTCCGCTGTAATCTTATTAATGTGGCTAGCGCCTGAGCCATCCAGTTTTAGCAAAATGAGGGTTTTTTTTCCTGAAGGATGCACAAAGGAAACAAAGGCTTTGGTGGTTCAAGTTTGCCTCTCCGCTTGCAGGTCGGAGATATTCCCCTAACGTGTAGCCGACCTGCGAGCTCTCCCCGCTGTCATTGCTGCAGTCCCACGGCAGCGCTTACCCAAAAAGGCAATAGATTAGGATGCAGCAAGTTCTCCCATATGGAGAAGAGGCAATACTGGTGCATTGCACAACCCTACACGCGGGGTTGCTCTCTCATCGTGGCACAGCCGGGAGCAGGCAGGAGGAGGGCAGGTTGCGGGGGGGCATGTCCGCATAGCCAGACTGTGAGTGATGGTGGGAGACGTTGGGGTACCCCGGCTGGGCTTCCTCGAAGTGGCTTCGGGAGAAGAAATAACGAGAACGTGGCAGTGCCGGCTGGGCACAGACCCCGGCTGGAGCTGGAGCTGAGCCCTGGGTTTTGGTGGTCCTCACTGCAGCTGCGACCCACGGCGGGTGCAGCCGTGCTGAGCCCGGTACCGTTATTGCCATGCTGCAATCACCCGCTTGGTTTGCAGCCGCCGTGACGATCCGATCTCCAACGGAGAGGGATCTGGGAAGAGCCGGCCCCGGCGCAGCCTTGTCTGCTGGTGATCTCTTGCATGCCGAGCTTTCTGCACCCCCGGGGTGGCTCCTGTCTGCGCGGAGAAGGTGCCGACCCCAGCGGGGCCGATGGCGGGGCACACGGGCAGCGATGCTCCGTGTCTTACCGGCAGCGGATGCCAAACAAACACAGCGCTGGTGAAACCGTCGTCTGCAGGCACGGGGATGTCTCTTTTGCTGGATGAGGCTGGCAGAGGGTCGTTGCCTTCCGAATCACTTTATTCCTAACTTTCTGCTCCCCTCTCTTGGGTACCTTCCCCTTTCCACCGCACACCCTCCAAAAAAGACTCTGGTCCTCTGATTGCTCCCTCGATGAGTTCCTGGCCTGCCTGGGTCTTTGCCTGCCCGCTCCGGGCCTCTCGCTGCCTCTTTTTCAAGGTCCACCAGCCCCACGTACCTGTGCAGGTGAGGCAGCAGCACCTGGGCAGCCGTGCCGTGGGGCGGCACGTGGCCCTTCGCGTGGCCGGAGCCTGGTGCAGCATCCCAACGTGCCCTGGCAGCATGTGGCTGGCGGTGCGATGCCTGTCAGGGAGCGCCGTCGCTAATACCAGGCTCTGTTTCTTGAGCTCTGCTTGTTCCACCTCTTGTCTCCGGGATTAATTACTTTTGCAGAGTGTTTCTGCCCCTTTTCTGCAGCTGTCAAGGCGAGCGCGCGTTCCCTTGTCTGGTGAAGCACTTCACAGGGCCCTCCCAGGCACGTCTGAGAGCCTCTGATTTATCTTCAGACCCTGAGCGATTGGAAAGATATTAATTTCCTTCTGCGTTTCAGGGAATCCGGGCAGAGGAGATGCAGGTAGGAGCGCAGGGTTGCACTGAGTACAGTGGGAGGGACCGATGCAGACCCCTGTGCCACGGCTAGTGGACCAGTTCGAGCAGGGGACAGCTGTACTCACAAATCCACAGCATACCCGAGAATTTCTGGGGGTCTGCTTTGGAAAGGTTTTACTCCATAGCACCGTGGTATTTTGGTACCTTTCTGGCAGACTGGCGATGACCATCCTTCTAAGAGCATCCCTGGCACGTGGTGCCCTTCCCACGTGCTGGCTGCCACGTTACCGAGTGGGTGCTGGCCCTGCCTCGTGTGTGGTGCTGGTTCTGCTGCTGTTACAGCACATCTGGGCAGATGTCTCTGGGAGCCCGTAACTGGCAGCTAATGACAGGCACCCGCTTTTGTCCCAGGGAAGTTCCCGTGGCAGCGGTACGTGAAGGGTTTCTCCCACAATGGGATTGCCTTCCATTGCATCATTTTCTGTTTGTGCGATTTCCAAACAAAACGAAGCGAGTAACAAAAAGCCCCTTCTCTGTTCTGCAGGAGCAGAGGGATGGGGAGACGTTACCCTCTCTCCCTGCCCCACCTGGTTTTTCTGCAGATTTACCTCATCCGTGGGACACAGAGGACCTGCAGCCCGTGCCGTGACCCCTTGGTGCTCTTCCAATGTCTGGTGGCTTCTTGTGTCCCCCAGCCACTGTCCCCTGTCCCCTCTGGACTCTCCATCTCCTATTTGTGCTGCTTCTCTGGCCGTGCCTCGGTCGCAGCAATCTTGGGGCAAGAAGGCGGTGGGAGCAGCCGGGAGAGGAGTGTGGGACTGCTCACGTGCCAGGGCAGTCGCGAGCATGGTGGTCGTGCCGCAGGGTTGCCGTCAGCGGCCTCCATGAGATGCAAGAATTATTTTACTGCAGGTATTCAGAGCAGGTTGTCCGGGGCCCTGCTGGGAACCGGACACGGAAGGGCAGGAAACCTCGTCTCTTGGCTCCCCTCCCCACTCCGCTCCTGACTTATGGTGTCGGGGGCCAGATTTTAATGGCACTTGGACACGCAAAGGCGCAGAAGGACATCCGAGGACTTCTTCGAAGTGCCGGCTGCCCAAGTCCTGTTGATTTGGACCCATCGCCGTGTGCCTTTCAGCATCTCCGGGCACCTGAGTGCCCAGGAATATCTGGCAGCGCCAAGCTCACCCGTCTGCCAGGTGCTGGAGCGGCGCTGGCGGGGGGAGCCCGGCTGCGGGGCGAGGATTTAACCTTCCTCAGAGGCCAGACTGGTGTCATATAGGAGCGTGCGGGAGAAGCCAACGCTGAGTGATAATAATAATGAATAATAAATTATGTAATTCTTTGTACTTCCATAGAGCCTTTCATCCAAAAGCTCTTAAAGTGCTTTATAATCATTAATTTATTAATCTTCCTGATGCCTTGTTGAGGTAGCTTGGAGACGCTGTTTTGGCCGCTGTGTGTTTTGTCCCAGGCGGTGATAACGTCCAAGATTCAAAGGAACCGCCGTCCTCCCTGGATCGCATCTGCTGGCCTCTCTTCGGTGGGGATTTAAGCCTGGGCTTAACTTGAGCCAGGTGCTTGTGGCTCAGGGCCACGGTGGGATTTGGGATTGTGCTTAAGAGCCTTGCGGGGCCGCGGTCAGAGTTCTGTTAAGCTGGAGATTCATGAAGGTCCTGTGGTATCGCTGCTTCTTGCAGCCTGCATAAAGTTGCGTAAAGCGCACGTGTGCAGTTGTGGGTGCAGAGCATGTGTCATGGGTGGCAATGGTTTGACGTGGACTCCTGGTAGAGAAATTGGGAAAGAAATGCAGTGCTGAGTATTCCTACTTGCAGCAGTGCTCCCAGGCCAGCCCAGCCACAGCATCGGCAACCCGTAAAAATCATGAAACAGGCTTAAAAATATGAGGCTGTTTCAGAAGAGCACATTTTAGCTCTTTTTTTTTAGTCATTTGGAGGGGGGGGATTGGATTTCAGGGTTCACTTCTCATAGTTATTGCTCGTGTCCAGAACTACTAACACTGTATTTTTTTTAACGCCAGCTGCAATAGCCATGCAATCCGGCATGCTCGGAGCCATGTCGGTGCAGCAGCATCGCTGCTGGGACCATGCGGGGGGTCAGGACAACAGTCCCGGGGCTCCGGAGGCCGCAGCGAGGCTCCAGTGAAAGTGTGGGAGCCGTGGCGAGGGTGCCAAAACGACGCCCGCGGCACTGGGAGGCCTGGGCTGCAGAGTGGGCGCGGGGAGAGGAAGATGCTCTTTTCCCAAGAACTGCATCCCACCCACTGTGATCTATTTTGTGGATTTTAAACTCACTCTGGCATCATCGTTTTCTGCTCTTTTACAATAAGCCACAAAATTGGCTCTGTTGCTCGACGGTAATGCATTGAATTAATGGGCATTAGTTTAAGAGCAAACTACAAACATATTGATTTGTCGTTACGGAGGTACGTAGTGGCGGGTTGAATTCTATGGGAAAGGAAAGAAAATTCTGCAATTGCAGCAATTTTCAGCCAGGAAAATGGGTCGGTTCCTCGCTGGAGGCACTGGGCTGGAGCTTTCCTCCGTTGTGCCGCCCTGGTGCCGGGGAAATGTGCCGGCCGGGACGGTGGGCAGGAGCAGAGGGGCAGGCAGAGCAGAGGAGGGACCTCGGCGGCTCCCCACTGCCGGTTTATTTTTAGCCTTGGAAGTGTTTGGCCCCAGGCACTGGGTTTCTCTGCCAGGTTGGTTTGTGTTGAAATCCCTCCCGTTGCTCATCCGGCAGAAAGCGGGGCAAGCTGGCCAGGTGGTTACGCACCCATTATCCCTCGGCGACAAATGCTGGGTGAAATACCTAAAGCGTGGAGCCCCGAAGCCCGGCTGAAACGTGGCTCCCTGCCTGTGTCTGGCAGCTGCCTGCGCTCACCTCTGCAGCACCAGCCCCCTTCCCCTTGGCTCCGCTCGGCCCTACAAGCACCCGTTTTGGGGCTGCCTGCACAGCCATGGGCAGGATCCCACTCCGGGGTGGGGGCCCCGTGGGACCTGCCCCTGGGCGAGGGGCACCGGGATGCCGAGGCGGACGCCCGCCCGGTATGTAGAGCTGAGGCGGAGCTGCTGCTGGCTGGTTGACCCGTCGAGCGTGCCTGCCTGCTCCGAGCACTCTCGGTGTGTAATAGGATTTGCAAGAGCCCAAAAGGAAGGTTTTTGGGGGAGGAGGAGAGCGCTGGCCCAAGCGCCCTGGAGATGCGCTGGGGAGAGGGGAGCAGAGCGGGTCAGCTCTCCCGAGCCCCGAAGATGGGTGATGGGCAGGATGCACCAGAGGGATGCCCAGGGGCTGGCTTTTGTTTGGAGCCTGTTTTTACTGCAGCCACACGTCACCCGGAGCTGCGAAGGTGGCAGCTGCGATGCAGGTTCCCTGCGAGCTCGATGGGGACCTGATGTGCTGCCTCCGGAGGGCTGTGGCTGTCTGGAGGCATCTCCAGCCCCTTCCCGAAGGAGACCCCAACCTGCTCTGAGCGAATCTCATGACTGGGTATCCTATGTGCCTGTGGACCTGGGGCTCTGCGGGTGGAGGCAAGCGGAGCAAGTTTTGGAGTGTCAGAAGCAAGTTTTGAGGTGTCCCTGCAGTCTCCGGGAGGTGATTTTAGTGCTGAGGTGGGAAAGGGAAGACGTGACCGAGGGCCCTGAGGGCTCCCTCTGCGGCAGAGCGGAGCAGCCGTCCCTGCCGGCCACGCTCGTGCCACTGCCTGCTGCTGCTCAGGCATCAGAAGAATCACATTTCATTTATTCCCTGACATGTTAATGGATCTGCTTAACCACTCTCCTGACCTTTGCTGCTGCCGCTATAATTAAGGTTGTGAAACAAGAAGCTCTGAAGGCATCAAAGGAAGCGGCTGCTTCAGGGAGGAGCCCGCAGACGCTCTCGCTCCGTTATCGGGGTGACATTTGTGGGGTTGCTTTTTTCCTCCCTCCCCTCTTCATCCTCCCAGCTCTTCTAGGGAGCTGGATGGGAAAGGGAGCCACGGTCCGTGCCCTGCACCCCTGCCTGCCCTCCCTGCCCAAGGGCAGGGGTGGCCGGGGGGGTGCTCAGCCCCGGGGCATGGTGAGCGTCGCTCCCATCACCGCCGCTGCCGCGGCTTCCCAAACGTGGCAATGCTGGCACGGGGCTCGCTCCCCGCGCCTCCTGCACGGTGTTCTCCCATCAAGGCACGTTTTTGGTTTCTACGTGGAAAGGGGGCTGCCTGTGCTTCATCCACCCGTGTTTCTCCAGCATCTCCTGATCGATGGCCGGACCCTGTGGAGATGCCCCGGGTGTCTGTGCTGCTTCCCGTGGAGGAGTGGGCGTTCGGTGCCTCCAGCACCCTCTGCTTTGGCAACCCTTGGCACAGCCCCATCCCTGTGGGTGAGACGGGGAGGGAGGGGGCCGAGGCAGCCCTGCTGCCAGCCGGCTTTACCCTGCAGCATCCTCCTGACCTTCCCTTGGCTCCAGGATCCGATGGCTGAATTGGAGGGATTTCCCTACCCCTGCCCGCGCCGGGTCCGGAGGGGAGTTTTCTCCTCTGCCAGGGGCAGGAATCTCTCTGTGGGTTGGGGACAGCACCTTGGAGCGTCGTGCCGTGCCGAAATCCCTGTAGCCAAGGGGAGGATTGAGCAGGGGGCGGGACACAGGTGCCCCCCGTATGGCCAGGGCAGGGGGGCTGCTCCATCCCTGCTCCCGGCAGCACTGGGGATGCTCTGCCCTGCCGTGGGGCATCTCTGCATCAGCTCATGGGGAAGCCAGGATTAAATCCAGCCCAGGATAGACCTGCCACAGCCGCCGACTCCTGCCATGGGTGTGTTTCAGTCTGATTCATTAATTTCCAAATGAAGGCACTGTCCTTTGCCCTTCCTCTGCTGCCTTTGCTGCAAAGAGCGACTGCTGCTTTTTCCCCGAACCCAGTTTCCAAAGCCTAATGTCGGGCCCTTAAATATTTAATAAAGTCTAAAAAGGATTTTAACTGCATATTGGCTTTCCTGTTGGTACCAGCCCCGGGGGAGATGAGAACAGAGCTGCTCATGGACCTGTTTATCCAGTCTGGGAGCAAGACAGACCACTAATGGCAACCGCCAGCGAGAAGAGTGCCAAACGCACATGCAGTTCTCTCCGCGTATTGCTTTGTATCTCAGCAGTAACAAATGACACCAATAACACTGTCGGGCTTGTGCTCTGAATGTCTTGGAGGCTCCTGGACTCGCCGTGATGCTGGCGACGTCTGTGTCTGAGAGGGAGAGAAGCCAAACTGGGCAGGTGCACAGGGAGATGGGTGAGCTGGGATGGATGGGGGTGTCCTCCTCCGACAGGTCAGCTCCGGCTGTGTGGGTGCCCACGCGGTGAGGCTGCTCCGACATCCCTTTGCGATGGGATATTGCAGGGATGGGTACGCACACGGGGACGACCCTGGCATGGGGACACCCCTGGCTTGGGGACACCTCCGGCATGTGAGCGATGCAGCCGGGAGTGGGGACTGGGCACCGCCGGGATGTGCTGGGCTGAGCCGGAGGCACGGTGGTTTGGACAAGTCGCTGCTGGTCATCTCCGGGAGCAAAAGAAAATGTCACTGGGCAGGCTCTGGCTGTGTTTTTCTCCACTGGGGGTGATGCCGGTGCCGCAGCCAGGTTTTGCCGGGGTCGTGTTTTAATGCCGCTTCCCCAAAGCTAGCCCTGCGTTGGCCCCGGAGCGGGGGCAAACCGTAGCCCCGGAGCTGGGGCTGAGCCCTGACGGAAAGCAGGAGGACGGTGTGCTCTGTAATGTTTAACCAGGACATTGGTTATGTAGTTAAACCTGAATTTTAATGAGACCGAGTCGTCGGGGCCAAACAACCCAAATTGCCAAAGTGCTGACGTGCAGCGTATCTTTAAAGTTACCGTCATTGAATGGGGACCTGGGTGAGCTCTGAGGTGCCCCAAGGCAGGGTGACGGGCAGTCCCGGGGGAGGACTGAGCCTGCGGCAGCCTGGGGGGTGTTTTCACCCCTTCCACCCCGGCACCGTGCAGCTCCCGCAGGCGCTGGGCTCCGTGCCGGGGCTTTGGTGCCGGAGCCAGGGGATGCGTTGCTGCGGGAGTCTCATGCCCGTGCTCCAGCCGTCCCCGGGGGCCGGTGTGTACTTCCCCCCACCCTGGCCTGCACAAAGCCACCCAAAAGCCCAGGCTGATCGTTCTGGACAGCCCAGCACACAGCAGGTCCCGTCTGCGGGGCACCCTTCCTCTCCCTCCGGGGAGATGCTCACGCTGCTCCAAGCGGATGCTGCCCAGCACCCGTTTTGGGGCTGGATGAAGTCCCACAGCTACTGCACGCGTTGGTACCTCCAACAGCTTGAGCTGCTGCCGTGCTCTTGGCTACGTGTTTCAGAGGGACGAGGCCTGAAATTGGTAATGACCAGTCAGGTTACGATGCGGTTACCCCGCGTAACCTGCTCTGCAGGGCCAGGGGCTGGCACTGGGTCCGTCTGTGCCGACTGGTGGGACCTTCTCGGGTCCATGTTTGCAGGAGCAGGGCGTGAATTCTGCACCGAGCATCCGTTCAGGCTGCTGTACTGAGCCCTGTGGTCGCTCTGTGGGGGCCGAGGGCTAATTTTGCGGTGGGTGTTTGTTCGGGCTCTGATGCTAACCCCCAAATCTGGGTCCCAGGGGAAAGGAGCAAAATCCAAACAAGCGTGTGCAGACGCTGCTGAGCCCCATGGCCCGCTTGGCGGGGAGGGACAGGGGAGCTTGTAATTGGTGAATATTAACGTTGTGATGATGTTGAAAGTGGAGTTTGTAACGGATTTATGTTCAGGCAATTCTTAAATATGTGTTTTGCAGAGGCGAGGGGTGGAGTGTGTTGGGCATAAATTGCAGGGTGTGCGGGGTTCACCCTGGAGCACTGTGGTATTTTATGCATGAGGGACCAATTAGCTCATGCATCAGCGCCCCAGTCATTTCTGCATCAGCACCCAATAAGTTCATGCATGAGCACCCAATTAATACACACACACGAGCGCGCAATTAATTTACATATGAGCACGCGGCTGATTTATGCATGGGTGCCCCATTGATTTGTGCTGGATCGCACACTGGTCTGGGCGTGAGCACCCTGGTAGTTGATGCATGGATGCCCAATTAATTGGTGCATGTGCTCCCAATCAGTTCATGCCTGAGTGTCCAATTAATTTATGCATGAGCACCTGATCCATTCACACCTGAGTGCCCAATTAGTACATGTACAAGTGTGTTATCTACTAATTACACTAATTTACATATGAGTGCCCAATTAGTTTACGCAGCAGTGCCCAGTGAATTTACGCATGAGTGCTCAATTAGTCCATGCATGAGCGCCTGATAAGTTCATGAGTGCCCAAAAAATTTATGCATGAGCACCCCTCTGGTTCATGCATGAGCGCCCCATTCATTCACGCCTGAGCACCCAGCTAGTTTATGCATGAGCACCCAATTAGTTCACCTAGAAGCACCCAAATAATTTATGCACGAGTGCCCAATTAGTCCATGTATCATCACCCGATTTAGTTTTGCATGAGTGCCCATGTAGCTCAGGCATGGGTGCCCGGTTAGTGCATGCATGAGCGCCCCATTAATTCACACCTGAGCACCCACTTTGCTCACGCAGGAGCACCCACGCTGCGCAGGTGTGGGTGCCCAATTTGCCCTCGTCCGGGCGCAGCGCTGATCACCCGCAGCAGGTTTAGGCAGGGATGGGAGCCTCAGCATGGGGTGATGTGCCGGCTCCCCCAGACCGGGATGCGGGGGGACCTGCGGGGACCCCGGGAAGGAGCCACAGCAAGTCCCTGGGGGAAATATATGCCGCAGAACCGACGCTGCCCCACCTGGGTGGGTGATGCCGGACCAGTCACCCGTGGGTTGGCGGCGCAGCCCACGACGTGGCATAGCTGCAGCAGGGACGGGGAGGGGGGAGCTGCTTTGTGCCTGGAAATAATTAACCGTGGTTTCCCTGATGAGGTGGTGGTGCCTGCGGCCCCACGGGATCAAGGTGCTGTTGTAGCAACTAGAGCGAGGGGTGACACGCGGGGGCTCGGAGGAGACCCCGCTGGCTGCTGCGCGGGGACGGTGCTTGCTGAGCCGTTGGGAGCCCGAGCCCGCGGGACAGACGTGTGCCGTGGCCGTGGCCCACGGGGGCCAGGCTGAGTGTGCGTGTTCCCGCTCAGGATCCGGCCCTGCGGCTGTGGCTAAACCCCTGCCCTCGCGCAGACAGGGAAGGGGACGGCTGCGGGATGGGACGGCAGCACAAAAAAAAGCCCTGCGGGACTGGAGCGTCACGTCGCCTCGTGCATCCCACTGTGGCCAAGGGTTCCCGAACCGTTCCGAATCCGGCCACCCCTCCTGCACTCCTTACTGCCGCCCTGTCCCCGCTGTGGTCCAGCGAGCAACGAGCTCCCCCGCGGGCAGGGCGACGGATGGGGATTTGCAGTCCCGGGTCCCTCCTCTCCTGTCTGCCTGGCAAACACAAATTAACGGGCTTGAGCACTGATTAACCAGAGCTGTTTCTCGCTGCAGCGGCAGCTGGGTGGTGGGAAGAGAGGGGGCACGCGAAGGGCGGGTGGTGATGGAGCTGTCAGTCCTCGCCTGTGCCGTTGGGGATTGATGGAAAGGTTGGGGGTAGAGGGTTGGGGATTTTTGGGTACCGGTAGCTGGGAGGAGGGGGCTGGGGGCTGCTTGCAGTGCAGCCCCATGGAGCAGTCTCTGCCCCTCTGTGCTGCATGACATGTGCGGCTGAAACCTTCCTCCCGGCTGAGACGGGAGCGGGGATGGACCGACCAGCGCTGCGAAGGGGCAGCGAGGACCCGTGGCCGTGGCTTGGCCGTGCGGGGCAGCTCCTGTGCTGCCCCGGGGTGGCTGCCCCTCCTGCCAGCCGCGCTTGCCCTGCGCTCGGCGTTTCCCCACGCTTTGCTAAAAGCAGCGGAAACAAAGACGCTGCCGGCACGAGCGTTGTACGTACGGGAGGGTGTCTGCGGGGTGTAGCTGGGGCTCCCAGCTCGGCGATGCCTCTTACAGCGTTGCGGTTCATAACGAATGCTAATACCCTGCCTTTATTTAGCGCCTTTCATCCCCAAGGATCCCAGGGCACGCTGCATCCGCTAACGAGCTGCTACGGGTGCTATTTATAGCCGTCCCCATAGTGGCTGCGGGAATGGCAATCCCTGGGGAGCGTGGCACGGTAGCTGAGCCCAGCCGCAGCCCCAGCTCAGCAGGGGCAGGGAGAGGGAGCCGGCCCTTGCTCCGGTGGGATGCTGCAAAGGGGCTGTTGTGGGTTATCCCCTTGTCCTTGAACGCTCGGGGTCAAACCTGGCTGAGGTTTATATGGCTGTAAATTGATTTGCATCGGCTCAGCGTCGCGCCGTAATCGATGCCAGGGGAGGGAAATGCAGCAGCCGCTGCCGCGCAGGTACTTTCTGTGAGCTCGGCTGGGCTCTGCACGCCGGGGAGCTGCAGAGGATGGATCAGGGAGAGCGGAGGGACAGCCCTGCCCCTGCGTGTGTCTCCTGTCCCCAGCCCCAGGATGGGTGGCTCAGCCTGGCCAGGAGAGTAGCGTGTCCCCAAGGCTTCCATGGCCACGGGTCCCTGCTGCGGGGACAGGCATTAGCATCCCTAATCAGCGCCACTCAGAGTGTCGACAGCCAGCGAGGTCGGAGCGGCTGGGAAGCGGCAGCCGCGAAGTCGTCATCTGTCTCGGATCCGTAACTGCAGATACGGGGAGGCAGGTACCCGCTCAGCCCCAGCTTGCCCAGCCGCAGCGACGCTGGGCTCGGGGCCGTGGTGTTTCCCTGCACTGGGAATGCTCTGCCCTGGGGAGAGGGGAGATTTGGTGGCAGCGGAGGGATGCACCCAGAGGCGGGTGGTTTTCCGAGGGCTGGGAGATGGGGCCACGTTCCCACCCCAGGGCAAACCCCGCAGCTTCTCCTCGGGGCAGGAGGAAGGGCATCGGTGCCAGTGTGTTGGAGGAGGGATGGGGCTTTGCATGGCCCTGTTCCGGGGATGCACATTAACAAATCCCACCTCCGGGGCCTCGTGTTGTTTTTCAGGCTGGCATCTGAACGGTCCCCTCCATTGGAAGAGCCTCTCCCGGGAGCATCACGCATCCCTCCTGCGGCTCCATCCCTCTCCTCCCGCCCCAGCCCGAGCGTGTCGTTACCAGCGTTTCTCCTGTACTAAAAAAAGCACAAATTTCTTAATTGTTTCCTGCTGGAGTTGAAAGGCAGCTCCCGGGCCCGAAATAGCACACTGGGGGAAACACAGCCAAACGAGAGAGAGAGAGCAGAAGACGATTTGCCTGGAGGGGCTGAGCCCAGCCCCAGGCTGCTGCTGTTGCCCCTTTCGCCTGCCCCGAGGGCTGCACGAAGTCCTGCTGCCCACCCTCCTCCTCCTCCCACCCGCCTTCATCTGTGCCTGTGGGCGATCGGGGCTGCAGAGCTGGTGCCTGCGGCATCCCTCGGGCATCCTCAGCGTGGGGGTCGCGGCTGGTGTCTCGATGCTTGTGGGGAACGTGTGCAGGGAAGCCTGTTTCTGTTAGAGACATCGCTCAGCATCTCTCTTTTGGAAAGATGCTGCCATGCAGCCCTTTGTTTTTTGGGATGGGGAATCCTTAGGGACCGGCGTGACTGTTGTTTTTGCCCACCCCAGCTCAGCCGTTGGATGCAGCGTGTCCTTCCCGGCTCCCTCCTGCCAGGAGACCTCTGTCCTTTTCCCTGTCTGCTCTTCTCTTGCCAGATGGCCCTGCCAAAACGGCCCTGCCAAAACAACCTTCCAAATCCCTCCTGCGGCGCGGCCAAAGCCCTCCGTGTCCTTCAGCCCAGGTGCCGAGCATCCTCGCCCCTGCCTCCCCTCTCCTGGGGTGCTGCCATCCAGACACCCCACGTTGGGTGCTGCTGCCCTCCCGGCGCGACTGGTCCCTGCGCTCCCGGCACGGCCGCTGCAGCCCTTTCCCGGCTCCCCGGGGAGGCAGGGAGAGAGGCTGCCCTGTGCCGAGCCCTTTCTGGGGGGTCTTGCAGGCTTTGTCCCTCCAGCGGTCCCGGAGCTGGGATAGAGGGACCGGACCCCGCCGTATGCGCAGGGACAGCCTCGGGCGCAGCGATTCCTGCCCACGGGGATGCAGGAGCTGCGAGGTGGGGGCTGGTGTGTGCCCTCCCGGCTGCCCCACGGCTGCCGCCTGCCAGCCCTCGTCTTCTGCGGTCTGTGCCTTCTGCCAGGCATGTTATAAATCTTTCTGCTGGAAAATTGCTTTCTTTCTTTTTTGCCATCCAAGGTAATTGGCATCTGTTGATGTGTCTTGGGTCTCTATTTTTATCAGCCTTTTGCACATTGACACATCTCCACTCCGCCTCATTATCCCAGCGCCTTTCAGACCTATTGCTTTTTTATTATTATTTAGATGCACGATGCAAAGGAAATGACTAATGAGGCCGTTCCCCCTCCCCGTGCCCGCCTGCTGGCACCAGGCTCCCCACTGGTATGCCAGCCAGGCACAGGGACAGGCACCAGCCCTCCGCCCCGTCGGGCTCCCCGGCATCCCGCATCCCGTCAGAGTCTTTCCTCTCCTGAGGACATTTGCGATCTCAGCAGCTGTCCCCGGGCTGGGGACACTCAGGGTTGCCAACGCTCGCCATTTTCTAGCTTGTCACATTTTTGGGGTTTCTCCAGAGCCTGGTAAAGCTTCCCAGGGCCCTGGGATGGGTTTGATGATGTTTCTCCACGTGGTTCGGAGGCAGCTGGTACCTGGCAGGATGCCGGCCCTGGGGCTGTGTGTGTTCAGTGCATTGATGTCGGGGCTGGGCAGGTGCTTTCCCCGAGCCACCCCTGGGCAGATGTTTTGGTAGATGTTTCCAGAGATGTTTTGCCTCTGGGGAGGTGAGAGGGCAGGGCCGGATTCTCCCCAGGTGTGAACCAGCCTGGCCCCTGAGTGGTCCAAAGCATCTTGCAGCGACCGTGCTGCGCTTCCCCGGCAAAACGTCTTGGTGGGCTCCCCAGTTTTGGAGCCAGATGGACACCAGTGCCTGCAGCCCCGGTCCCATCGACCTCCCGGGCTGGTGGAGGACTCCCGGGCTGTGCCTCGACGGGAGCTGCTTGCATTCGGATAACACACGGCAGCGCGTGGAGCGAGCGAGCCCTGCGGCATCCCTGGCAGGGAAGTCTCTTATGTGAAGTGCAAAACACCAGCCGTCACTGGGAAAGCGCTAAATTCCTTTTTCTCTTCTTTTTCTCTTTTCTCCTGTTTTCTCTTGCAGTTACGGAGAAGGAGGTGCAGCAGTGGTGAGTGTTTCTGGCACGGCAGCGTGGTGGCGGTGAGCTGCCGGGGTGCGGGGCTGGCGGGCGAGGGGGTGGGAGCCGGCGATGCTCAGCAACCCCACCGGCTGTGCAGAGCATGGGGGTGCAGGAGAGTTTTGGGGTGCAGGAGAGTTTTGGGGTGCAGGTGTTAGCTTATAGATGGGAGACCAGAAAATAGAGGGGTTTTTTTTCTTGCACACCTTGTGCACGGTGCATGGTGCGGCATGGCTCCGGCTGCTCTCGGCCACCCACGTGGGATGGTGCACGCTCCCTCTCGCTTCTTCCCTCCCCACACGGGCGGCCGAGGGGAGCGGGGACGTGGGGACTGTCCAGCTGGTGGCCATGGCCCCGGCTGCAGGAGGCCGGTGCTGTCCCAGTGCGTCCCCGTTTGCAGCGCGGCCTGCAGAGGCTGGCAGAGGCCGGGACCATGGTGCACGCTCTCGCCCCATCCCCCCCGCCCCACAGAACGCGACGCCCTAGAAAAGCCACTGCTTCCCTTTCATCTTCCCATCCCACCAGTCAAGGTTTGCTTTCTTTATCTCTTTCTCTCATCCTTTCCCGCACCCCCCCCCCCCCTCCAATGAGTCATAGCTGCAGCAGCGTGAAAACGATGTCACCGTCACTTCGGTTTCCCACCTCGCCACCCCCTTCCCCTCCTCCTCCAGCCCTTGGCCCGCTGCAGCGGGCGCCTGACAGATTTGGGTGACATGTTGCATAATGCTCACGCACCCCGCGTGGTCCCCGCGTGGTCCCCGCGTGGTCCTTGCATCCACGGAGCCGGCGAGCCTCTTCTCCTACACCATCCAGGGTGGCACTTTGCAGCATCCAGGTCCAGCCCGGAGCTGGGACCAAGGGTTTTTGGGGGTGTTTAAGCACCGATGCGTTTTGGGAGATGCCCTGGCCGTGCCACCCCGAGGATGCAGTAACCCTGCCGTGCCCCCCACCTCCCCTGAGCAGCTTTTTCGCTTGAGGTGGTGCAAAAAATGCTATCACGGAGCCTTGGCTGCACTGGGTGCTTCAGGATGCCGTGCTGTTGGTTTTTACCAGGGCATGGCTGCGGGACGTGCGTGCCGAGCGGTGGGCTGCAAATTGCCCGTGGGGTTGCTGCTGATCGTGACTCCCTCCCCCGTGGTGGTGCAGCAGCTCGGGGGGAGCTTTCCCAGCCGCCTCCGTGCCGGAGAGCCGGTCGGATGCACCTGACAGAACGGAGCCATGCCGGAGCAGCGGAGGGGAAGGGGAGCTCTGGCCCTTGGGTGAAGCTTTCCATTCACAGCTTCTTGCTCGGGAGTTCTGTGCATCCAAAGATCTGAGCAAAGGGCTATAAACACTCTCCTGCGTGCCCCGTGACGGCTTCGGGGCCGAGCCGGGCATCGCCTGCCCCGGCACCTCAGCCTGCAGCGTGGGATGTGACTCTATGCAGAGGGCTTTTTATTTTAAAGGAGATTTAAGGGACTATTCTGGGTGCTCCTGGCTAGGTGGTGGGTCCCTGCCCCCTCTCAGGTCCTGGACAGTGTTCAACAGGAGCCTGGTTGTGGCTCGGTTGCCACTTGTGTGCTCGTGGCAGGGTTGGAGCGGTGCGGTGGGCACCGCTCGGTGTCACCGGTGCCTCTCACCGCTTTTCCAGGCTTTCCCCGCTGCCGCCCTCGCTGCGGTGCCTGCAGGGACCTCATCCCACGGGGCTGGGAGGTTGCGGGTGGGCGATGGGAGCGACACAGGGAGCACCCGGGGACCTTCCCGGCTCCAGCCCACTGCAGGAGAACCCCATCCCGGCTCCCCAGGGCTTGGGGGACAGCGTTCAGCGGGGAGACCCACCTGGTGCTCATCCTCTCCCCTTCCTTCGCAGGTACAAGGGCTTTATCAAGGACTGCCCCAGCGGGCAGCTCGATGCCGCCGGCTTTCAGAAGATCTATAAGCAGTTCTTCCCCTTTGGCGACCCAACCAAATTCGCCACCTTTGTTTTCAATGTCTTCGACGAGAACAAAGTAAGTCTGCGAGCCGGCGGCACGGTCCGGGGGGGGAAGGTCGGGACTGAGCCCGTGGCGATGGTACGCTGGGTTTGGTATGTGGCTGCGCAGCACCGGAGGAGCGAAATATTCCAGTGCTTCCTGGGGTGTGAAATTAAAACGGCGCAGCTGTAGCGAGCGAGACCCCGTGCTTATTTTAGTCGTGAGAGTCACGTGGGAAAAGGCGATGAAGTGGCAAGCGAGAGAGGAGAAACGCGATGTTTCGGTGCCGCTGACAAAAGCCCACCCGCGCGGTGCCCCCCGCGCTCCGGAGTCGTTCCTGCCGGGATGCTCGCTGCCGGATCACGCTCCTGGAGATAAATGTGCATCACTCCTCCCTCCCCGTTGCTGTTTCGGATGCGTCCCCTAAGAGGGCACGCATGGGCAGGGAGGAGTTTGCGGGGTGGGGGGTGGCAGCGGCACCCTCACCCCCTCCTTCCCTCCCCCAGGATGGGAGGATCGAGTTTTCGGAGTTCATCCAGGCGCTGTCGGTCACCTCCCGGGGGACGCTGGACGAGAAGCTGAGGTGTAAGTGTTCCCCGGGAAGGGGCCCGGGGGGGTGGCACGGGGACGGCGATGGGGTGCGTGTCTGGCGGTGGGAGGTGGGGAGGGGGGACGGTCGCCAGCACCTCGGCGTTGCTTTGGCTTGCAGGGGCGTTTAAGCTGTACGACTTGGACAACGACGGGTACATCACGAGGAACGAGATGCTGGACATTGTGGATGCGATATATCAGATGGTGGTAAGTTGGGGGGGGACACACATGGGGAGAGCAGCCCCTGGGGGTCCCCACTGGGCTGGAGCCTGGCTCTGTGGGCAGGGGGGCTGCAGGGAGGATGCTGAACCCCCCCCCCCCCCCCGATTCCCTCCCTGGGCTTTTTTGGTGGGGTGTTGTGGCCATCGTGACCAGGGCAGGGTCTGGATCTGGCCGCTGAGGATGGCTCTGGTGCCAACGTGCCCTGTCCTGATGTGGGGGGTGTTGGGGGGCAAAATGGGTGTCCTTGCCCGGGGACACCGTCCAGGCAGGGCACAAACGGGTGTGTGACCGCGTCCTGTCCCGCTGCCGCAGGGAAACACAGTGGAGCTTCCTGAGGAGGAGAACACACCGGAGAAGCGGGTGGATCGGATTTTTGCCATGATGGACAAGGTGAGGATTCTCGAGTGGGGTTTTTTTCCCTGGGGCCAAGGGATTTAGGAGGCAGTCGTGGGTCCCCTTGCCGTGTCTTGGCTTCTGCAGGTGCCTCCTTCCCTCGCCAATAACAAGGTCTCAGCTGCCGCCGGGCTCGCTGCAGAGCCCCGCATCCCTCCGGAATGCCCATATCCATTTCAGGACCCCTGAGATGTCATTGCACCCTCAATGGCACCCTTCCCTGGCTGCAGGCATGGGTGGTTTGATGGGGAAACTGAGTCTGCGGCGGTGGGGGGGACCCGGGCGGCTGTGCGGGATGGCGTGGGTGCTGCCGGGACCCTGGGGTGCTCAGTCCGGGGGTGCTTGGTCCGGGGGTACTCGGCGTCTCCCTCGCCGGGGCGAAGCAGCGCTGTGACCGGAGTGTTTTGCAGAACGCAGACGGGAAGCTGACGCTGCAGGAGTTTCAGGAGGGCTCCAAGGCCGACCCCTCCATCGTGCAGGCGCTCTCCCTCTACGACGGGCTCGTATAGTCCCGGGGCCGAGCGGCGGTGAGTGTGGCGTGGGGGGGTCCGGTGGGGGCCCCATTTCCCACCCTCCTGATGCCATTCCTACCTTCCCCTGGGGCGGGCGGCTGGTTCTTCTCTGCTTGAAGCATCAAAGCACGGGCATCCCCCCCCATGTTCAGCTGGGGGGGGACGTTGCCCCCATACTGATGGGTTTCTCCCAGTCTCCCCCAGTCCCACAGAGCACCCCAGGACCGCAGCCCACGAGGATGCAGTACAAGCCGCCCAGCTGGCAGGCGTTTGCCTGCGGCACAAGTCCTGCTCTCGCCTGCAGATGCGGCTGCAGAGGAGGCAGGGAGGCAGCTGGCGTGCTGGGGGCACGGGGGTGCTCCAGAGAGATATTATATTAAATGTTTTATTTATATTATGTCTCATTATGTTCTGCCCTGGAGCTGGCAGGGTTTGGCATGGTGGTGTCAGGGACGCTGTGGTTCGCAGCATCTCGGGAGTGCTGGGCTTAGCACCCCGTGGTCCTCGCCATGCCCCGTGGGGCCATGCGGAGGTATCTCCTGGGATGATTTTGGTTATCACAGCCCAGGCAGTGTCCCAGGGTGGTGGGTTTTTTTTTAACCCTGCTGGAGTTTTGAGCTTTTCAAAATCTTTATCGTGTTTCCAGCTTTGCCCTTCCAGCTGTGCTGGTGTCACACGAGATGGCTGCAGGGCTTTCTGCCCATCCTTCTCACCTGGTTTTCCTTCTCCCCCCGCCCGCCCTCTCCTGCAGATGCCTGGGGGAAGACGCTCTCCGTGCCATCCGACCACCGCCGCGCGAAGCTTGCCTGTCCCTCTCGGCCTTCCTTTCTGTTCTGCAAGCAAAGGATGCCCTCGAAGCGCGAGCTCACTCCCCCTCTCTGCACTCTGAACCAGCCGCTGCCATTTGCCAACTTCTGCTTTTTCCAAAAAAAAGAAAAAAAACCCCGCGACAGACCCCGGTCTGAGCGGCAGCGAACGCCCAAGACTTCAGGGCCGGGGGAACGGGTCGAGCATCGCCGAAGGCAGAACCACCCCCAGCCTCCTCGCCCTCTTTGCTCCCCTTTCCTACATTTTCAGATGGGACTGCGGATGCACCGGTGCCGGCGTGGTCCTCTCCCAGGAACCGGCCGGCTGGAGATGGAGCCCAAAGGTACCGGGGGGCCGCGCACCCCAGGGTGCTGCCTGCGCGGGGCGGCCGGGGAGCCGAGGCACCGATGGCGATTGGGAACACGGTCCTGGCGTCACCTGCAATGCTGCTGGCAGCCCGGCCCGGCTCACTAGGGATATATATTATTATATTATTATTTTATTTTTTTTGGTGAGACAGTATTGTGCTTTTTCTTTTTTTTTTTTTTTCCTTTGGTGGAAAAAAGTGAGGCTTTTTTTTATATGCCTATCTCGACGATCGATATCCTTATTTATTTGTTGTCAATGTTGCTGCTGTGTTTAGTCTCTCGTGTGTGTGTCCGACCACCTAGGTGATG
Source organism: Astur gentilis (assembly GCF_929443795.1). NCBI lineage: Eukaryota > Metazoa > Chordata > Aves > Accipitriformes > Accipitridae > Astur > Astur gentilis. The sequence continues at coordinate 15,397,464 of NC_064908.1, forward strand.
ATATGTAAGGTTTACATGCTCGTACACTATTGCGGGGCACCGGGAGCCTGCAATAACAATGAAGCCAAAAATCTGCCTTCCCCCCTCTCCTCCCACCCCCTGTATCCCAAGCTCCATGGGCTGGCTGCTGTTTTAAGGGGATGCTGTAGCTTCTTTTCTTTTTCCCGTTCCCCTGTTTCCTGCATTTTTCTGTTCACCCTTCCCTTTGCGAGCTCAGCCAAGGCTCGCTCAGCCCAGGCTCTGAGCAAACTGAGCCCGCTCCATCCCTCAGTTGGGCAGGGCGAGGAAACCACCAGGCACCAGAACGTCCTTATTTCCATTTTCTTTTTTTTTTTTTTTCATTTTCTCACTGCATGAAAAAGTATTAATGGAGCTGAGAGTTGGACTTTGCTTTCAAGCAAATATTCCTTTAATATTTTCTGTTTTGCAAACGGTGGGAAGGTCCGTTTGTACCCCAGGGAGGTGGCTGGGAATTAGCCTGTGTGCCGGCAGGGCTGGGGGAGCAGAGGGGATGCCCGTGGGGACGGTTCACTCTGTACCCCCCATCCCAGGCTATGCGGCATCTCCTGCCTTAGGGGTACCGGGCTGGGAGATGCGCAGCTCGGGGCGTCTCCTTATCCCCTTGCTCCTCGTTTGGGACGTGGGAGGTTTTGCTGTAAACCGAGAGCGTGGCCCCAACGCGGAGCTGCTTGCACCCGCGCCGTCGTGCTCCTCGTGCTCCTGCCTCGGGGGAGGCGGAGGGCTGGGGAAACGCACCTGGAAACACCCGAGCGTGGGGCTTGGAAATGGCCCCGCATCCACGAGCGGTGCCCGCAACGGCCTCTCCATCACTCGCCACCGCACCGGGATGTGCCCAAGCAGGGCTCAGCCCCGCCGGGACGCGCGCCGTGGGACACCGTTGGCATCTCTGCTGGAGGACGAGCGTTAGGTGGATGCTGCCGCAGCTCCGTTTCCAGCTGCCTTGGCCCCTGCCCTGGGGAAGGAGAGATTTGCCCCTCCTTGGGAGCAAAATACAGGATACCCGTGGGACCCCTAATGCCAGCCAGGGTGCAAACCCCTCCTGCTCTGGTGTGGTTTGTTCCTGGCCCAGTAACACCGATGCTGACATGGCAAAACCTTTCCGCCCCGCTCTCCACCGGGATGCCTGCAGCTCCGGCGGCCGAGCCCAGCCGGTCCCCACAGCCCTCGGCCACGGGGACCATCCCGGTGGCAGCAGGAGGGGATGGCTGGACGTGGAGGACGTTCTCACAGGTGTCCCACGATGCAGGAGAAAAGACGGCGTGCCAGCGGAGTCTGAACCGTCCCCGCGCGGCAGGGACGGACTCTCCAGCCAAGCGATGCTGGTCCTTTGCTGTACAGCCCTGCTCCCCAGTTTTGGGGCCGCGTGCTGGTGGCACTTTCCAATACCCGTAAAAAACCCCCACCCTTCCCCATCCCCAAGGAGACCGGCCTCAAGTCCATGTGCAATATTTCTGCCTCTTCTGCAGTTCCTGCCCCTGAGGGTGCCCATGGTTCATCGCTGAGGGCTCCTGGAGGGTGTCACCTCGCTCCCTCCCGTGGAAAATTCTTTTCCTTGATGCTTTGTGGCCAAAACGCAACTCTTGGGTAGACCTTTGCAGTGCCTCCAACTTCTTTAGCGCTCGTCTGCCAGACCGGTCTCTTCCCGGTGCCAATTGTTCCCGATGAATGTGACACTGCTGTAATCGCCTCCGCTGATAAATGATGGACCCCGCGATGTTTGACATAATTCCCGGGCAAAGGCAAACTTCACTTGCTCTGACACTTTCCCCTGAAAGGCTTTTAATTTTCAGAGGACCTACCATGCTTTGAGCTCCATCAGTGCTCGCCGACATCTCACCAGGGAGGCAGCCCTGCAAGGGCAGCGGGGTGTGTGGCCCCCATCACGGGTGGGGTGAGGGACCAGCGTTGGCTTGGGAGAGCTTCAGACCCCAGAAATCCCCAAATTCAGTGTCCGGTGCTGCTGTCATCACCAGCAACCTCCTGCTGCCGCTGATGCTGGTGGGCTCAGGGATGGAGCCCGATGCCTCGTCCTCCCTCACCCCTTGTTAAACATTTGCACATTAAAAAAAAGAAAAAGGAGCAAAAAGGAGAAAAGGTTTTAGCCTGTATTCAAAAGCTCTGTGCTGCCTGATGAGGACCCTGTTGGTTTGGTGGCGACGATGGGTTTTCCAGGGCACAGGCCCCTCCTGCAGGGTCGGGGCTGGCTCTTGTCCTCCGTCCTTGGCTCTGGCTGCGGAGCCGGTCCCAGCGTGGGGTCTGTCCTGTCCCACTCTTGGCATGCTGAGTGTCCCCGAGCAAATAATTTTGGCCCCAGTATTCCTCCCACCGACTGCGGATTTGGGACCCTGGCCTGGATGCTTCTAGCCTCTCTTTAGGGAGCACCGAGGGCCCCCGACTCCTGAACATCACCAGGGTCTGCAGCTTCTTGGTACTGCTGAAAATAAGGCTTGAAGCATCTCACCCTTGGAAATGTTGGCCTTAACCTCCTCGTGCCTCAGTTTCCCCATCAGTGAAATGGCCTGGGTGAGCCATCCCCTCTCCAGAGAGCGATTCGACGCCTGTGCCCAGGGGAGCACGAGCGCTGGATACAGCTCACGGCTGCGACCACGAGGGTTTGGCAGAACCCACCGAACATCAGGCACGTGCGGAGCACCGGGAGCGGTGCGTGAACCGCTGGGTCGGAGTTACATCAGTGAATAATTAATTTCGGTCTTCTTTTTACACCTGCTCATTATTAAAAGCGAACAGCTGACAAGACCTGATTTGTTTCTCTTTATACTCGGGTTCCTGATGCCTGTCTGAAATAAAGCCGGCTGCAGCCCTGGCGATGGGAAGGGGACCCAAAGCGCAGCCAGGCAGAGGCGAGGGTCCGGCCCCGGCGACTGCGGCGTGTTCCCCCCCACCTCTCATTTGTCCCCGTCGGTGTTACCCCATTAAAATGCCGTGTCTGTACTTTCCTTTCTTTTCATTTTTCTGTTTGTGTGCTGACTGTTGCTGCTTTGTAACCGTCTTTCCTTGAGCTCTGGGGCTGGGCTGGGCTGAGCTGTTTCCCCTGGAGAGCAAGGACGTGGGAGAAGGCTCTGGGGGCAGATTCCTCCCCATCATGGCACAAACCAGGACCCAAGAGAGAGAGAGAAGCAAAGTGGATTTTTCCTCCGGAGCAGCCCTTTAATTGCTGCGATTTCTAACGAGACCGGGCAACCCCCCGGGAGCGCTCCCTACCGGCTTCGTGGATGGGGGGGTTTGCTTATGGGGGACCCCAGACCCCATTTGTGCCGGGTACCAGCTGCATCTCACCCCACGGTGCAGAAGCGTGTGCCTGTCGGTGCCTGCCTCCCACGCCGTCAGGACACCGCATCCCAGCTGGATGAGGGGGCTGAGGCTGTGGGACCCCCATCCCAGAGCCACTGCTCCCCCTAAACGGGCAGGGGTGCAAATAAGCGTCTGCCACCGGGCTGCCGTGGGGCTGCGCTAACCTGGGGGGGTGGAAGGGTCTTTGGGGTGTGGGGCCAAGCCCCGACTGGCACCGGGCTGGCTTCGAAGCGGGGGCCAGGCACGGCATGGGGGCAGCCGAAATCGCTGGCAGAGCTGCCCTCTTCCCATGTATTTAGGGTCGGGGGGGGGGGTTTGGATGGGCTGGGTGGGTGACCTGCAGCCAGCTCGCTGTCCCATCGTCCCCGGTCCCAGGGTAAAGGTGGGGATCTGGGGCGTTTTGAGAAGGTATCGGCCACCCCTCCTTCACGGGGATGTCGGAGGGGAGGGCACCGGCTGGGACGGTGGCGGTGGCCGGTGGGACAGGAGGGAGGGCTGGGGGCAAAGGAGGGACCTGATATGGCCCTGGTCTCGGTGCACAGCTTGGGGGGGGTCTGTCCTTGCAGAGCAGTTTCGGGGTCTCGGTCACACGTGCCAGCCCTGACTATGTTCCAGCGGCACTGCGGGAAAGCCGTCCTTCCTTCCCTTCTCTCTCTCTGCTCCTGCAGCCGCCAGCCCTGGGTTGGGTGCCATGTCCCGCGGGACCCCTGCCCGGGGGCAGCTGAGCCCCGAGCTGAGAAACAGCAGCTCCAGCAAAGAGCCTTGTTTGTAAAGATGAAGCCTGTTTGTGCGTCCGTGCCGGTGTCTCGGCTTGCATGCCCTGCTGCCTTGTCTTGAGATGAATTCAAGAGCAAACCAAGCAAATGAAACGGTTTCAAAACAAAACAAAACCCAGGAACTTTGTGACAGTGGAAATAAAAGCTTAATGACAGTAACGAAGCACCCGTGGTCTGTGATGTGCTGCGGGGTGAGCGGGGGAAAGGCAGACGGGCTCAGGGGTGGACACAGGACGGGCTCGCTGCCTCCTGTGGTCCCCAAAGCTGCCCCAGTGCTCTGGGGGGCTGAGGGACGGGGGGTGCGACCGTCCGGTGCTGCGTGCCCCAAATGCGGGGCTGCGGTGGCACCAGCAGCGAGCGATGCCCGGGCTATGCCAGCGTGGCTGCAAACGGGGACGCACTGAGTCGTGTCAGCAGGCAGACGGTTGGGTGCTGTGCCCGCATGTGATGAGCTGTCAGGTCTCAGCTCCAGGCCTGGCGCACGTCAGGGACCATCCGCACCTGTAACACTGCTCCTTCCAGCTCCCTTTATCCAGACACAGCTTTTCTTCTGCCAGGTCCTATCCCCCCGCGCCAGCACCTGCAGACTTCTACTTCTCTTTTGCAGCAAAGCCACTTGCAGCAGTACCGTGCCCGCCTGCGCTGTCCCCGTCTCCTCCGAGCATCCCTTGTCGATGCAGCGGGCTGAGAGCCATCGGGTGGCTTTTGGCACACAACGGCTACCGAGGAAGCTTGATATTAATATCTTGTAATTGTGCCTCACAGCCCAGAACGGAGGCGCCCCTTGGCAGCCCCCCCTGGCTGGCTGGGCAAGCAGGGGTGCTCACAGCCTGGATTAGGCTTTTCACGTGCAGTGGGATCGCGTTTGCCATTCTGCCCTGCCAAGTTTTCCGGAAACGAGCGCCGCGAGGCCTCCCTGCCAGCCCATCTTCGTTTGTTTGCTCTCCTAACGAGGCTGACTAATTATTTTCAGGAGGCCAGGGGAGATGCCCTAACGGTCTAAACAAGGAGGCTGTGTTTGCACAGGAGGTTTTGTTCGGAGGTGCCTTGTGCCAGCACACGGCGGGGGCACCCGGGGATTTATCCCCCATGCTGGGGAGCAGGTGAGGACGGGCGCAGACTCCAAACCGCGGCAGTTACCCAGAAGCTGTGCCTGGCTTTGCTGTGTTTTAACACACCCCCCCAGCAAGGAAAGGGTTAAAGCCCAGCTAGTGTAGGTGCTCCTGGGACTGGGAGCACTGGTGGGTGTGGGAGGGGCTGGCTGGGATTAATTTGGTGATGGGGAGAAACTGTTGGGGTTTTTTGGTGCCAGAGGTGTTGGAGAGAGGTGTTCCTTGTCGGGGTGCAGGGTTAGGGGCTGGGGATGCTCTGTGGTAGGTTTGGGGGTACTGTGGGGTGGGAGACCCCCCCTGAGCTTGCAGTGAGTGTGAGGCTGGGGGTGCCAAGCTTGGGGGGGGGGGTGGGGAATGAGGGGCTGCAAGTGGGTGCATGCAAGCCTCCAGCCCTGGCTGTGGGACTGGAGGGGGACAAGCCACTGGCACAGCTCTTGGCTCAGCCCCATGGGGCAGAGGTGCCATCTGGCTGCCCCCCCTGCCCTGCTGCAATGTGGGGGGGGTCCTTGCCCACTCTGGGACTGTGCTGGGCTGAGCCCAGGCTTGCAGGGACATGGTGGGGCAGCGGGATGCACAAGAGGGTCCCACCGTCCCGTCTGTGGGGATGTGGGACGGGTGGTCCCTAATCTCCCCCAGTCCCTGTGTCTGGGAGGAGCGGGGCTGATGCCAGTGAGACGTTGGGGGCCAGAGGAGGTGCTCAGCCTGGGGCAGGATTTGGCCCTCGGTGCGCAGCTTCACCTGGAGCCGGCCCTTGGCCGCAGCCGCTCCCTGGGTCCCACTGCGGGGGGAGTTGAGCAAGAGCGGAGCATCCCTCCGGATCGGCCATGAGCTCAGCGCTCCGCTTCAAGGGGAGCCAGGAAAAGCCCCGCTGCCTCCGGCCAGCGCTCCCAGCCAAGGGCTGCCTTTCCCGGCCAAGGGCTGCCTTTCCCAACCCTTGTCCCAGCTCCAGCTTTGTCCGCACTTTGCGTGGCTGTTTGCTCCCTGTTCCTGGCAGGGGGGCTGTGCTGGGAAGTCCCCCAGAGCCCCTTGTGTCCCCCCCCCAGCCCAACTGCAGACCCCTTTTCCAGGGAGGGCCCTTTGCCTAGCAGAGGGGGGGGAGGGGGTTTGCTTCCTTGGGGTCCCTTCTGCAGCTGGTTCCCCCCCCCCCCCCCCCCCCCGCTGTGGGTTTGGCAGGGTTTCCCCGCAAGCGCTCAGCTGCGAGCCCCCGTGTCCTCCCCTAACCCCCGGCTCCCCCCGACTGAGCGGGGGGCTCGCTGAGCCTGGGCTGGGGGGGGGATTGTCAGGGTCTGGGAGGGGGCCTGGGCAGTGTTTCTGACAATCCTGTGGGCTGCAGGACCTGCTTCCCAATCCTCGCATCCCCATCCCGGCTTCCTCCAGCTCCCACCCACCTCCCTGCAACGCCGCTGGCTCCAAAAGTCCTGTTTTCCCTCCCTCTCTCCCAGAAGTTGAATGCTGGAGGAGCAGGTCTGCAGCTGCGGGCTGCTGGGCGTCCCCCAACCAGGGTCCCCGCTCTGTCCCCACCGCGTGTGGCCCCTTGTACCCCGTGTCCCTCCCCGGTGCGGGGACGGTGCCCGGGGGGGTCTGGGGGAAAGAGGAGGGCGAGGATAAAAGGGGTGTCCCCAGCACCTAAGGGTGTCCCCCACGATGCCACCCCACGGAGGGGTGTTTGTGAGTCTCTGGCTGCTGCTGGCCCCCAGTTTCGCCGAGCCCCCTCCTGGCACAGGGGGGGCCACCCTGGCCTTCGTCTTCGACGTCACCGGCTCCATGTACGACGACCTGGTGCAGGTGATGGACGGGGCCTCGCGCATCCTGGAGCGGACGCTCAGCAGGAGCACGAAACCCATCAGCAACTACGCGCTGGTCCCCTTCCACGACCCAGGTACGGCTGGGACAGGGTGAGGGCACGCGTCCCGCCGGGGGACGGGGCTGCGGGGAGCTGGGGTGCGGTTCTGGCCGGGTTTGGGGCTGAAGCGTGCGCTTCCCAAGTGCCCGCACTGTCCTTTTTCCCAGTTTTTAATGCTCCGGTGACGGCTGCGGTGGGGATGGCAGCACGGGATGAGCCGCAGCTCGAGGGCAAGGTGCCGGGCAGGGGCTTCCATCCCTAAGCCACCCTGCAGACACAGGGCCACCCGTTTCTCTCCGGATTAATCCCAGTTCTGCTGGCACCCACTTGTGGGTGGCTCTTCTACTTCCAGCCTGTTCTGATCTCCCTGCTCTAGTCGTGGGGGAGCATTTCTGTACACGTCCACAATGTGCTTCCAGGTCGCCTCAATAACAAGCACCACTCGCTAAGAGGTTTTGGTAATTTACTGCAACACCAGAATAATTTCTTTTTGTCCCAGTCTTTGCCTTGGGATTTTTGTGCACACCCATAAATAGCAGCTGCTCTCCAAAAGAGCCCTGACCCCCCTACAAGGAGAGCGAGACCAAGGCTTTATTTTCAGCAGAAAAGCCGAGTTTGAATGAAAATTGCTGGAGTCAGACAGGGAAGGAGGCAGAGCCAGTAAATGGGTTTCTGCATTGCTTTGCAGCAGAAAAGGGTGCTGGGGAAAGCTTTCCTGGGGCAGCCACGGGGCCGGTCTGCCCAAATCCATGTCTCGCTCGGTGCCAAGCCAGGGTAGATGCTTAACCCTGAGTCTCACGGGTCCCGTAAAGGTGTTTCAGGCAGGGTGGGCGGTTGGGAGCACCCGCAGCACCGGAGGAGGCTGGTGCCGGCGGTCAGGGGGGCTGAGGCGACGGTGTCGGTGTGCTTGCAGAGGTGGGACCCGCCACCCTCACCGCGGACCCCCGGCTCTTCCAGCGGCGCCTGCGAGAGCTCCATGTCCAGGTAGGGGTCCTCAGCCCCGCGGCGCTGCTCCACGGCTGGCTTGGCACGTTGGCACTTGGTGGGAAGCCCGTTCCTGCGTGGTGGTGTGTCGTGGGATCAATCCCTGCTCCCCTTTGGGACTGGTGTCCCCCGGGAGTGTGGCAGGGGCTTAGGGCTGAACTGGGCTTGCTGGAGGCTGACCACAGCGGGCTGGGAGCGGGGAGAGGGTGGGTGACGCTGGTGCTGTGCCCCGGGGCTCCTGCGATGGGGCAAAGCGCTCTTAGTTCACAGCTCTTGTCCCAAAGTGGGAATGTTTTCCCTGGGAGAGTTTGCACAGACTCTCTGTGGAACCAAAGATCTCTTCTTCTAGAAGTGCTGTCTGAAAATTGTTTGAGTTTTTTTATTTAAAAAAAAAAAACAAACTATTTCAGCTGCATTCAGCTGAAATGCTCTCTGGGAGTTTAATAATGCTTTATTAAAGCCCTGCCTCCCGTGCATTGCTAAATCCCTGTGATGTTTCCCTTCGGATGCAGCTGAGTTTTGGTGGGAGGTGTAAAGCTGTGGCTGCGGCTCTTCGGGGTGCAAAGCCCTGTGGAAGCGGGAGCTGGTCCTCTCTGTGCCCCTGCACTCGCCTGGGGTGGCCGGTTCTCCTGCCATGTCGGGGGTGATGGGCTGGGGTGGGCATGAATGTGCTCACTAAGAGTGTTTGTGGGAAGCCAGGGGCTTCTGAGTCTGGATCCCCAAATGGGTGGTTTAATCATCGTTAGCGGTGAGACAGGGATGGGTCCTTGTGACCCTGCGTGTCCCTGCGGTACCGTCACGCCGCTTGGGCTGCGCTTGGTCTGTGACTCCAGCAAACTAGTGCGATTTCTCCCCACGAGCCGACACCGGGTGGGATCCTGCTGGGAGCCCACCGGGGAAGGGCTGAGCACTGGTTGGCTTGGTGCCCGTGCCACGTCCCTCCCCGTGTGCCGCAGGGCGGAGGGGATTGCCCGGAGATGAGCGTGGGAGCCATCAGGCTGGCCGTGGAACTCTCGCACCCCGGCTCCTTCATCTATGTCTTCTCGGATGCTCGGGCCAAGGACTATGAGCAGCAGGAGGATCTGCTGCGGCTGCTGCAGCACAAGCAGACCCAGGTGAGCAGTGCTGCCCGCCGGCCTCCTGCGACAGCCGGCTGGGGCGGATGCCGCAGCAGCACAACGGCAGCTCCTGGCAACGAGTCGCAGCAATAAACCCCCTTACGTTGCCTGTTAGCGGGATAAATTTTGCATCTCCCGGGCTGGCTCGATGTACCGGGGGCTGGTGGATGCCGTTTGCATCCCTTCCCTGGGACGGACGCCCCATGGCTGCGCGTGATGCTACGGGGACCGTTGCTGTGGCAGGTGGTGTTCGTGCTGACGGGGGACTGCGGGGACAGGAGCCACCCCGGGTACCGCGTGTACGAGCGCATCGCTGCCACCAGCTCCGGGCAGATCTTCCACCTGGACAAGCAGCAGGTGACAGAGGTGAGCGGGGAGACCTGCAGGAGCAGGGACCGGGTGGCCGAGGTGCGTGTGGTCCAGCCCGGCTCGGCTGCTCTTATATTCTCCCCTGGGTTAATCCTTGTGCCCGAGGCACCTCCAAATTGCTCTGGGAGCCCCACTTTAGCCTGAAGCAAAGCGAGGGCTGGAGAGGGCTGGTTGTTCTCCAGCTTGCTGCTGGGCTGCTTGCGTGATCTTTGGGGTGAGCTGACTCGCCTGCTGCCACGGAGGGGAGGTGTCTGCTTGGGGCTGAGGCCGAAGATCGGGTGCTCCTGTTGCTGTCAGCACCCTGGGAATCGGGCGGGTGGCCCGGCCGCAGGGAGAGGAGCCTCTCTGCCTCTCCCTGTCCTTGAAGCTCTCGACCGGCACGAAATCTGGGAGACGTGAAGAAGATCAAAGTGCTTCTCTGCTCATTACTGGGCAGCATCTCCCAGCAACAGCCCCTGCCCAACCTCCGGCAGTTGCGTGTTTTAACGGTTTCTATTCCCACGAGCGAGCTGTGGGGTAATAACGCATCTGCTCCGAGCGGCTGAGCAGAAGCCACTTGGCAATAACAATGACACCAAATTACTCAATTCCTTTTGCACCTGCTCGTAGCAAGAGGGGCTCAGCCAGGGCTGTCACCTCCTGCCCACCCGCCCCGTGCCACCCTCGTGCTGGCACCCACCAGACCTGTCTGGGGCCGGCCCTTCGCCCGGGGAACTGTTTTGCAGCCGTGCCTGAGATTTTGGCCCAGTGCAATACAGCCCTGCTCCCGAAACGGCCGTGCCTGGTGGCGAGGAGGGATCTGTGTTAATCCTCCCCCATGTGCCCCCAGGTGCTGAAGTGGGTGGAAGAGGCCATTCAGGCCTCCAAAGTCCACTTACTGTCCACGGACCACGAGGCTGGTGGGGAGCACACATGGCCAGTCCCCTTTGACCCTAGCCTGAAGGAGGTCACCATCTCCCTGAGCGGCCCTGCCCCAGGGATCGAGGTCCGGGATCCGACAGGTAGGAGCCCAGGAGAGGAGAACGAACGGGTCGGGGGTGATGCTTTGCCTTCTGGAGAGCCATCGTGTTTGGGACAAACAGGAGGCTGTAGGCATGGGGATCACCGAGCCCCGTGCTGAACACTTAAATAAAAAAGCAATCAGCTGCAAACCCCTCATTAAACACCAAGTGCATCTGCTCTGCTGCCCTCCCGAGTTGGCTTTGCCTCTGGTTTTAGGAGGGTTTTCTCTGCTGCCGAGGCTGTGAGAGCTGTGTGATGGGCTCTGCACCATGGTGAGCCCCGAGGGAGGGGGGTCCTGGCTGGCTGCAGGGACCAGAGGCTGGACCGGGGTTGCCCATCCCAGAGGTTCACTCACTGTTGCAGGAAAGGTCCGCGAGAATGGCCAAGGTCTGAAAGAACTGCTCAGCATCCCCAACTCAGCCATGGTGGTGGCTGTGGAGCCCCATGAGCCAGGGATATGGTCGGTCACGGTAGGCTGGTAGCAAGTCCCCGCTCGTTGTCCCCTACCCGTCCCCTGATGGATATTTACCTGGCCAGGCTTTGCCAGGCGTGGCCTTTTCCCCCGTCCACCTCCAGCCTGGCAGAGGACGCGCGAGCGGGCTGGAAGGGGCTGGCTGCCACCTCCTCCCGTCCCCATCGCCTCTCCCTTCCCCTGCCCTCAGCCCGTGCCTCTCGTTCCGCTTCCAGACCCAGAGCAGCGGCCGCCACTCGCTGAGGATCACCGGCATCAGCAACATTAATTTTCAAGCCAGCTTCTCCACCCAGCTGGACTTTGGTGCCAACCAGCCTGGAGAGCGGCCAGTGCAGGGTGAGGCTGGTGCTGGCCTGGGGGCGTGGGTGCTGTGTCTGGGCTTCTTGCAGCTGGGAACGTGGCTGGGTTGTTTTCTCCCTTCTTCCCCTCCAGGTCTGCCCATCTCCGTGGTGGTGAACTGCACCGGTCTGAAGCCGCCTGGGCACTTGCAGGAGATCGAGCTCTTCAACACCTCCGGCCATGCCCTCCTCTCGCTGCCCGCGCGGCCCCTCTCCAACACCTCCTCGGGGCAGCTCTGGGTGGGCTCGCTGCTCCGCGTCCCCCCGGGTGACTTTTTGCTGAAGGTGAAGGGTGAAGACACCCAGGGCCACCCCCTGCACCGCCTCTCTGGGGTCACCTACACCAGCGTGGTCCCTGGTGAGTTGTCCCCACAGTCCCCAAGGGTGCTGAGAAGGGACCAAAGGCTCCAGCACCACTTCTGCTTTGGTTTCTGCTGGGGTATTTTATTTTATTTTTTAATCCCGCTTCCCAGTGCAGCTCTTGGTGAGCTCCCAAAGAGTGTCATATGTGTGTGCGTCCCCAAATACTTCCAGGTCTACCCAAAGTGAACATCTCTAGCAAGATCCAGGCTTACAACCGTGAGCCACAGCTGATCTCCTGCTCTGCACGGAGCGAGATCCCTTTCCGCCTGCAGCTCAGCCGCGGTAGGATGAAGCTCGGGGAAGAGCAGCTCTTCAGGTGAGCCTCTGGTTTGGCCCGGTGGGCTCCACGATGGATCTGTGTGGGCAGCAACAGCCCCCTGAGCTGTGCTGGCTGTGGGGGATGCTGTGTGCCGGCTGGGTGCCTGCAAATTCTGAGCATCCCAAGGCAGCAGAGGAAAATCCCAAGGGACATTTCTACGGGAGGTGGGGGTGCACCTCGGATGGAAAAAATGTCCCAGGGATTTGGAGCAGGGTGGTAGCATGGCAGCCCCAGGGTTGGGCTGACCCCGGAGTCTCTCCCTTTTCGCAGGAGTTTGGGGAACATCAGCTGGTTGATCCCTGCGGTGTCCAAGAGTGACGAAGGGTTTTATGAGTGCACAGCCACAAGCAAGTTCGGGGCGACACGGGCTCACACCTACGTCTCTGTCTCAGGTGGGGACTGCTCGTGCCAAGCCTCGGTGCCCGTGAGCCTCCAGGTCTGTGTGCGGGCACAGGTTCATTTCACCCCGGCGTGCCGTGTTTGCAGAGCCGCCGCCGCGTCTCATAGCCCCAGGCAACATCACAGCTTCACCGGGCCAAGACGTGGTCATGTCCTGCCCGGTTTTGGGCGACGTGCCCTACAACCTGACGTGGAGCTGGGATGGGAAGGCGGCGCAACCGGAGGACGGCCGGACCAGGCTGCTGCGGAACGGCTCGCTGGAGATCAGCCGCGTGCAGCCGGGGGACGGGGGCCCGTACGAGTGCGTGGCACGCAGCGCCCACGGCACTGCCACCGCCTCCCTCTGGCTCTTCGTCCGGGGTAGGCTCTGCCCCACGTGGGACCCTGGCCCGGGTGATGCCGTGCCCTGTGGGTGGGTGGCAGATGGCACCTGGGGACTGAACCCTTCTCCAACCCTGTGCAGAGGCACCGTGGGTGAAGGTCGATGCCAGCCCCCAGCGTTTCAGCAGGGGCCAGGAGCTGTGGCTGAACTGCACGGCTGGGGGTCACCCCCCGCCCCACACCACCTGGAAGCGCTGGGGCTGGGTGCTGGAGCAGGACGAGAGGTAACCCGGGGGGACGTGGGTGCCTTCGTCCTCCCTGTGCCACCCCTGCAGGGATGCGTGGGGTGAGGGAGAGGGGCTCGGGGTTGCCCATAGTTCTGGAAAGAGGAAGGCATTGCAATATCCCCAACCTGTGCACCTGAGACGGTTGGCATGCTGCTAGCCTTAATTTCATATATTTCTTTTTAAGCCATTCTGCCTTATCCAGGTCACCATCCCCACCGAGGGGGACTCGAGGTTCTTTGCACGCCCATTGTGTGCTCAAGTCTCAAAATATTCCTTGTGCTTCCCCTTAATTTCTTCTGCTTTTTGGCTTCCGCCTCCTTGCCTGTGTCAGGCTGGGAGTGCTGGAGTGGGCTCTGGGGAAAGTTTTTTTTTGCTTTGGAGATTAAAAAGCCCAATTCTCGATGCTTTTCCCTGGTTCAAAGTAACATCCTTCCCTGCAGCAGCTGATAGAGCTGGCTTTAAGTGCTAACCCACATCCATCAAATGCCCAGCACTTAGCACGTGTGCAGGATGGCCTTAAGCCTGCTCATTTATTTCAACACATTTTTTCATCGGCTCTGTTTTTACAGGGCTCGTTTCTCCCTCTCTCCCCATTTGCCGCAGGGTTTTCACGGATGCTCAGGGTACCCTGCACATCAGGGCTGCCGTCCCAGAGGACGCGGGGAATTACAGCTGCTACGCCAGCAGCGCGCTGGGTTGGGATGAGCAAGTCATCACCCTGGAGTTCACCGGTACCTGCTCCCCGCCGGCCGGCAGCATCCCGGGAAGGGCTTGGGCTCAGAGCTGCCACAGGAGGGATTTACTATCCCTCCTTGCAGTCCCTTGGCTGCTGGCTCGGACCTTGCAGCCCACGAGCTATGGGATGGGGCTGTCGAGGGTGTTGGGGGGAAGCTCCCAGGGCTCCGGGGTCCCCTCAGGGTGAACAGCACCACAACCAGCACTGCAGGGGGTCACCAAAGCTGTCCCTCTCCCCACGGCACAGAGCCTCCTGCAATCCTGGCAGTGACGCCCAGCCTGAAGGCACTCGTGGGAGAAGACGTGACCCTGGAGTGCTGGGTTTTGGGGGTCCCCCCACCCTACGTCACATGGTACAAAGGTGAGACGGGATGGACCTGGGGAGCAAACCCTCTCCATGCACCGGGGGCTCTCCACCACCCTGCAGGGACATCACGCGTGGGGACCCCCGGACCGACGGCGGGAGGGACCCCCAGAGCCACTCAGGGCGCTGATGCGGGGGGTTTCTCGGGGCAGGTGAGCAGGCAGTAGCGACGTTCCCACCCGGCACCCAGCACGCTGTCCTGCGGCTGCAGGCGCTGCGGGAGGAGGATGCGGGGCAATACGTCTGCGAGGCTCTCGGTGAGGCCGGCGTCGCCTTCGACGGCACTGTGCTGGACGTGGGGTGTAAGTCTTTGCCTCTCCTTTTGGGTGCCACCGAGCACTCGAGCCTATCTCCACCGCTGTCCCTCCCAGGCTCAGCTCCTGCTTGCTGCTTCCCAAGGTTCCTCTTGCCCCCAGCTCCTGTGTTTCCCAGCATGGGGGTGTCAGTGCTCAGTACAAGCAGGCTGAAGCCTGGTGGGATTTCCCAGGGTTAGGAGGGAAGAGGTTCAAGAAGCGGCAGAAGACTGGTGCAGATGCTATTGCATGGGATGTGATGGCTTGGGGCAAGACTGGGGGTGCAAAGCGCAATTAGTGGGATTAGGTGGAGGTGGGGGCTGGCTTCTGTGTGTCTGAAAACCCAGGTACCCCAACTGATGTTCGAGGCTTCCCGCCATAGGCAAAAGGGATGGAAAAGCCTGGGGAGGAGGAGGAGGAGAGGAGGTTCTGAGTTGGGGGCAGTAAGGCTTGAAGCAGTTAAAGGCGGAAAAATGCAGGAGGTTTTGCTGAGCCGGGGGGTGTTGAGTATAACTGGAAGAGATGGAAACCGCAACGGCTAAAACAGCTTTGGAAAAACACCAAACGCTTTAAGTCAGTCTCATAACCTTCCAAGGCACCTGGCTCGTGGGTTTTGCAGCCCCGTCTCTTCTCCAGGCTCAGCCCCGTGCAGAGCCTGCTGTGGGGAAGCCGGGGTATCGGACCTGCCTGAGACCCTTCCCCGCTGCTCTCTCCTCCAGCTGCCCCTCACTTTCCTGAGCCCCTGGGGGACACGGCGGTCGAGGTCGGGGAGAGCGTGAGCCTGCTGTGCCGCGTCGAGGGCTCTCCCCCACCACGGGTTACCTGGTCCCGGCAGGACGGGAAGCCCGTGACGGGCTGGCACGGGCCGCGTGGTGTTTCCAGCGAGCTGGAGGCTGCCGAGCTCTTCATCGACAGTAAGAGAGCTGAGCGTGCAAGCATGTGTTGGCGTGGTGGAGAGCACATGCGGGCGTCCCGCCTGGGTGCATGCTTACGCAGTGTCACCCTTGGGTGCTCTCCCCTGTCTGCCACAGGCCGGTGTCCCAGCAGTGGGATTAGCCCCCATGCCCATCTTTCTGCAGCAGTAAAGCATTGACAGAGTGCGTTTAGTTGCACTTTGTACTTGTGCAAACTTAGCTGTGCTGTAACAGCCTGCAAGCCTCCAGTGCTGCAGGGTCTCTCACCCATTGGAGCCGGGGTGGGGGGGCTGGATGGTGTCACCCCATCCTGCAGCTTTCTTGGGGTTCTCCAGCCCCACCAGGCTCAGCCTTCTCCCTGCCGTGCTCCAGGTGCCTCGCTGGATGACCAAGGCATCTACATCTGTGAAGCCCAGAATGAGTTTGGGAAAATCCAAGCGGAGGTCAAGCTCACGGTCACCGGACACGGTTTGCTTTTACGTGCTTTTGTTGGTGTATTGATCCTGGCCGCTGCCAGCGCTGGCCGTGCTGGTGGTGAGCAAGTGCCAGACTTGTGCAGTCACGTCTGCTCCTGAGCTGGCTGTGGTGAATGCTCGGCACCCCCCCCAGTGCAGGGGTTGGATAATGCCCTTCCACATCTTTGGCTTAACATACTGACATGCGCTTGAACCCAAATTGTAGACGAATATCCCCAAATTCTTGGGGGAGCTAAATATCAGAGCCGGCTTGTGCTGAGCCAAGGTCTGGACCTTGGAAGAAAGGCAATCCAGATCGTTTCTGAGTGTTCCTGGCCAGTTTATCTCCAATTAATATTGTTTCCCTTTCCCCTCTTTCAAGCAGCCCCAGAAATAGCTCTTGCATCCCCTGTGGTCCGTGCGCTCTCAGGCCAGCCTGTGTCGCTGCCCTGCGTGATCCTGGCCGGGAGACCGTTCCCAGCCCGCCGCTGGCTGAAGGATGGGCAGCCGGTGAGGCTTCCGCGCCCGCTGGGTTGGTGGGTGGGTGGACAGCCACGAGCACAGCCCTGGGGCAGGGGCTTTGGTGCAGGATGGGTGCCCCAACCTCCCAGGGCCAAAGCTGCTGGTGAAAGATGCCAGGGGAGCATTTGGGTTGGGAGGGTAACATGGATTTATCACCCCGTCAGGATGTTCCTACTGCTCAAGGATCAGTTTCTCAATATGCCCCAAAGACACGGCGATACAGTAATGTTTGACCCCTCCGTCTGTCCTGCTTTCTGCTCTCTGCCCGTGCCCAGGTAGCCCCGAGCAGCCGCTACTCCATCCGGGCTGACGGGAGCCTGCACGTGGACCAGGCGTCGCAGGGGGATGCGGGGAGGTACACCTGCGAGGTGACCAACACCCTCGGCTCACACAGTCAGGACGTGTCCCTGGTCATCCACGGTGAGTGGCAGGGTACCAGGCATCCTGGCTCTGCGGTGAAGAGGGCCGGGTGTCCTCTGCGCTGCTTAAGCAGCAAAGCACCGCTCTTTCTGATGGACACCGCCCTGGCCGTGCAGCATGAGGTGCTTCTCTTTCTTCCCAGTTCCTCCCAGCATTGAGCTTGGCCCTGTCCTCATCACCGCCACCGAGGGAGTGGGCATCGCCCTGAGGTGCAATGCCACTGGTGTGCCCCCCCCTACTGTCACCTGGGCAAAGGTAGGCGGCAGGAGGAGGCAGGCTGACGTCCTCGTCCCAGCCAGGCTGTGGGTCACCCTTGGGTGTGGGGTAACGTGTTTGGAGGGGATGTAGGTCTCCAGTGTGGCTGTGGCTGCCTGAGGAGGTGGCACCAAATGCCCTGGGAAGCCAGGACTGGAGGTAGCTTGTTCTGATGGATCCAGAGCCACCTTCTTGCCCTTGGGATGCTCGGCTCATGGGAAAGTCTCTGCTGTCTTCCTTCCTCCCTCCCTTCCCTTGCCTCTGCAGGGCACAGAGCCCATCTCGCTGAGCCCGCGCTACCACCTTGACCCTGATGGGACCCTCCTGATCCCTTTGCCCTCCCCTGGGGATGCTGGGACCTACTTCTGCACAGCTACCAACGTGGCAGGCTTCTCCAGCCGGGAGATGCAGCTCTCTGTCAGCAGTGAGTGCCCGGGACATGTCCTGGCACCAGCTCCTTGTAAAATGCCTCCAGAGGGTGGTTGGCAGGGAAAGCGTGACCTGGGGACTCGCCTAGCTTCCTTGGGCCACCTAGCCAGGTGCCAGATGGGTTTTGCGGGTGGGAAGAGCAGCAATGAGGGCTGTGGGGCACCTGAAGCATTCCTGCACCAGCCGTGCTCCCTCTCCCGCCAGCGAAGCCCAGGATCGGTGTGAACGGATCGCAGGCGTCAGACCCCGTAACCATCCTGGCTGTGCTTGGGCAGGAGACCACCCTGCCCTGCGAGGTCCAAGGCTATCCCCCTCCCTTGGTGGTGTGGACCCAGGAGTCCCAGCCGCTGCCTCTCGCCACCACAAGGTAAGGAGGGCTGTGGGTGCCGGGGCCGTGCTCTCTTGGTGCTGTGTGTCTCGCCGGAGGGATGTTGAGTCCGTGAAGGGCAGCAGCGGTGGGGAGATATGAAGGGCATCCCTGGTGCTGAGCAGCTGACGCTCAATGCTCTGGCAGGAGCAGAGACAGCCGAGCAGCACAGCATTAGTGTTGCTCTTTGAAGAGAGCAGAGCAAGAATCACCAGGTTTTTTTCCATCATACAAACATCTGCTGGGATGGAGCAGCTGCTCCTAACCCTTTGCACACTCACCCCGGACACAGGTTGGGGTTGGGAAGGGAAGGCGGCTCCGGCACAGCTCCCCAGTCCCGCTCGCCCATCTGCCTTCATGCACATTCCTGCCTCGTGCCGTCACGGTGCTGGAGGCGGCGAGGCCAAGGACGGGCCTGGGGATGGCGGATCCCTGCGGGAGGTGTTGGACCAGGGCTCGACGCTGCTCCACACCCAGGTGGCTGCAGGGCACCGAGGAGGAGTTTTGAGGCCTGGAGGAGGAGGAGAGCAGCGTGGAGAGGACAGGCAGCCGGGGAGGCTGCGGGTGCTGCAGCCTCCCCTGCCTCTCGCAACCCACGTGTTGGGGTGACTTCATGGGCTTTAGGCATCCAAATGCTCCTGGGTCAAAGTTTGGCAGAAACACAGCTGTGAGCCTGGCGGTGGCTTTGTCTGCATTGGAACGTGGGTTTAAACGCCAGTTCTATTCCAGTGGGTGACTTCTGGAGTGCCAAATTCATTTGTTAATGGCGTTGAGGCTGATGGCAGCGATGGGACAGTCATTTAATGCCATTTGATGAGAGAAGATAACCTGGAGGGTGGCTGGATATGTGTGTAGCAAGTGCCTTGGTCTTCCCCCTTAGAAGCAGGACCTATTTATTCAGCACTTTAACACCATGCTGGAAGGGGCTCCCTAAAATTATGGGCCCTGATCTTGGGGTCAGTCACTCCTTTCCCTGCACCTGAGGATTG
Source organism: Astur gentilis (assembly GCF_929443795.1). NCBI lineage: Eukaryota > Metazoa > Chordata > Aves > Accipitriformes > Accipitridae > Astur > Astur gentilis. The sequence continues at coordinate 15,416,243 of NC_064908.1, forward strand.
CTGTGGCCTGGAGAAGCAGGAAGGCATCTTGGGTTTGCTCTTCTTGAGGGACTGTGTTGCCTTGTCGTTCTTGTCTGGTTTCCCATGGCTGCTCCTGGTTGACCTGTGCTGCTCTCCACCTCTCAGCTGGCTTGTCCTCATGTGCCTGGGTGATTTATGGGAGCACACGGGGAGGAATTTGAGGCCGTGGGCTGAGATGATGTTATGTCTGTGGAGCACAGACGGTGCTGGGAGCGAGAGCACAGCCAGCTCCAGCTGCAGGGGCCATGCTCCGCAGGGAGCCCCGTCCCCCCGGGTGGGTGGCTCACACTGCTGCCTCGTGCTGAGCTCACCCAGAAGCTGAGCAAAGGGATTTTTGCACCCGTGGACAGCTCTGCTGCCCTCCTTGTGCAGGAGGTGGCCCTGGGGACCTGCTCTCGGCTGTCTCGAGGCAACGGTGAGCTCTCAGCCCTTAGCTCCTGCCCAGAGGTAGGTGACAGAGGACATGGCTGTTCCTCCCATCCAGCTCTTCTGTTCCCTCTCCCTTAAGGTACAGCGTCCTCCCTTCGGGGTCCCTCCGGCTGGTTGAGCCCCAGGTGACGGACACCGGCCTCTACACCTGCACGGCCACGAATGCCGCGGGCAACGCCTCGCTCAGCTACAGCCTGCACGTCCAAGGTTCGTGTCCGCTGGTTAAAATGCTCCTCCCGTGGGCTGTGGGTCATCATGTACCACCGGGGTCCTGCACCCTCCAAGCCCTCGGCTGCTCCCTGTGCCAGGGTCCGAGGGTGGCCCCAGCCTGAGGTCCCCTTTCCCCCCAGCACCCCCCCAGCTCCTGATCGGCGATGGGGAAAGCCACCTGACGGCTGTCGCCAACGACTCCCTGAGGATTCACTGTCGTGCCATGGGCATCCCCACACCCCAGATCCAGTGAGTACTGCAGAGTGGGGAGGATCCTGCCCACGTCCCCCTGAGCTCCCTTGGGGGCTGCGTAACTCCCTGGGGGTGCTCTGCAGCCCAGCGTGCAAAGCTGCGGCAGAGATCGGGATGGGAGCTCGGGACGGGTGATGGAGACCCCAGCTTGGGGTGTCCCTTAGGATGGGAGGCATCAGTCCTGCTCCTTGCCCCTGGGATCCCGCTCTTCCTAGCGGTCTGGGCACTGCCAGCCCCTTTCCAGGTGACAAGGGGACAGTCCTCACTGCCAGCACCCTACTGTTCACTCCTTCGGTGGGCAGAAATGGGGGCCAGGGGGTGGTGGGACAGACTAAGAACTCGCTGCCCGCCCCCCCTCCTCGCAGGTGGCTGAAGGACGGGCACCCGCTGGGTGAACAGGACGGTGCGGTGGTGTCTGAGGACGGTGGGACCCTGCTGATCACTCGCGTGGGGCTCAGCCACGAAGGGGTCTATATCTGCCAGGGCAGCAGCCGGGCAGGGGTGGCCCAGGCAGAGGTGCAGGTTTCGGTGCAAGGTGAGTGCAGCATCTGGGGCAAGACCTGCTATCCATGCCGTGCATCAGGGAGGACATGGCTAGCCAAAGGAGTGGGTGTTCTTGGCCCTGCTTTTTGGGAGGTGTAGGGTCACTGGCTTGATCCGTTGGGATCTTGCCCTTCGCCGGTCTTAACCTGAGCCTGAGAGCTGATGGCCACTGACACCACAGTAAACCATAGCATCCATCCTTGATGGGTGCTTCTCAGTGGAGGGTCTACTCCCAGTCCCTCTGGCCAGAGCACCCCTCGGTCAGCATCGCAGGATGTGACGCTGAAGGTGTTGGGTAAGAAACCAGGCAGGGAGTGGAGACCCCTGCCCTGGGAAGGATGAATATCTCATCCCAGGGGGCAAGAAATCTGCGAGCTGACTTGAGGAACAGCAGTGGCACCACCTAGTGATGTGGTGCCCTCCCAGAGTGGGGGGCCCTGGCTGTTGCTCTCCCAGGACCTTGCGTGTGCCAAGAGCCCCCCGGCGCACCCAGCCGTGCCCCTCGGCACCGCATCGTGCGGCTGCGTGGAGCCGACGACCATGCGTGCTGGGTTGCAGTACCTCCCAACATCGAACCCAGTGCGGTGGACCTGGCCATTCTGGAGAACGGCACGGTGTCCCTGGAGTGCCTGGCCTCAGGGCTGCCTGCTCCCAGTGAGTCAGTCCTCTCCCTCGGCTCTTGCTCACATACCCCTGGGGCTTTCCCTGGGTCCCCTCGGTGAGAGAAGCGGCAGCATCGCTCCTTACAGCTCAGCTCCCTGCTTCCCTCCAGACATTGCCTGGTATAAGGGGCATGAGCAGCTCTTGGCTGGGCCGAACTGGACCCTGTCCAGGGATGGGAAGCGCCTGGAGATCCAGCGTGCCCAGCTTTCCGATGCCGGCAGCTACCGCTGCGTGGTCTCCAACGTGGTTGGTGTCACCGAGCTCTGGTACAGTCTGCAGGTGATCGGTGAGTCCACGGTGGGAAGGACTGCAGGACCTCTTGTGCTTGTGTGGGTCCAATGGGGCCATCCCAGCCCTCAAGACATGTCACTGGAAGATGGCTTTAGCAGAGCCCCTGTCCTCTGACACGTTTGCAATTCCGGCCATGCAATCATCCCAAACAATGTCCCAGAAAACCACGGCCCCGTGGATGGGTATTGCCTGGTCCATGCCATGGTGTCTCCTACACACTCTGTCTCTTTTGCACTCTGGTGCTTCTGGTGACATTTCTCTGCTCCCCGCACCCTCCCCAGTACCTCCCCAGATCACAGCTGGCCCCAGCCCCGTCACGGTGACGATGAATGAGCCGGTGACACTGGAGTGCAATGCCACAGGGACCCCAGCTCCAGTGCTGCTGTGGCTGAAGGATGGCAATCTGGTGTCCAGCCTGGCAGCGGGTGGCCCACAGGTGGGTGAGGTGGCCCCTGTGGGAGTGGGGGGCTCACTGGGGACATCCCTCCAGGAAGATGTTCCTTTTCCTTCTTTTGGCTTTGAAAAAAACCCCAATTGATGGAGCTGAGCAGATGCACCGTTGCCCAGACCTGCCCCTGCATTTGGTCCATGGGAGCGTGGACCTGCTCAGCCCTGCGCTGGGCTTTCTGGCCATGAGGGGCACGGGTGGGCAGAGGGTCCCCGGGATGTGACGAGGACGGGCTCAAGGCAGGCTTATGCCCACCCATCCCTGTTCCTGCTTGCCGGCTTGCAGCCCAGCTCTGGTTTGATGCTCATCTGGGCTCTTTCTGGGGGGAGCACAGATCCTCTCCGATGGGCACGTGCTGTCCCTGCCCACCGCTCACCTCCAGGACTCAGGGACATACACGTGTGTAGCCAGCAGCTCTGTGGGGGAGGACAGACGTGAGGCCACTCTCGAGGTGCGGTGTAAGTACCCCGCTGCATCCCCAGCCCCTGCCTGCCAGCGTGGCTGTGGGGCTGGAGGTGATGCTCGGGACTATGGGGCTGCTCCGCTGTCCCCTTGCGAGCGTGCAGGGCTGCGGGGGATCAGCCCTAGAGAGGGGTACCAAAGGAGGTGGGGGGGCTTGGGGAAGGTGTTGCCCTGTCGACCTGTTTTCCAGTGCCCCCCACCACCCTGGGCGAGGAGGAGAACATCACTGTCATCGTCAACCAGCCGGTGACCCTGGAGTGCCTGGCCCCCGGGGTGCCCCTGCGGGGGTCCCGCTGGCTGAAAGATGGGAACTTACTCACACCAAAGCCGGGCGTGCAGCTGTCTGCAGAGGGGACCATGCTCCAGGTGACATTTCAGAGGATTGCAGAGAATGGGAGAGGAAACAGGGCTGTGAAGACCCCCATCTCCCCCTCCCCACCTTTGGGAGAGAGTGGGTGCAGAGGGAGGGGGTGTCCCTCCCTGCTGCCCGTGGCTCAGCACCATTCCCACCCCTCATGCTGATCTCATCCCCGTGCTGGCACAAAATCCCCCCGTGGAGGGGCTGCATGGGTCCAGCTCTGCTGCAGAGCATCTTAGTGTCTCTGCTTGTTCTGGCAGATCGGGCAAGCCACCGTGCAGGATGCGGGCAGGTACACGTGCCAGGCACCTGCACACCCAGAGAAACACTACAACCTCGACGTGTGGGGTAAGGGCCACTGTGGCTGAAATAGTCCAGCAGGGGCAAATATAGTGTGTGTGCGTGTATATGTGTATATACACTATATTGCATACTATTTGTTCATATGTATAATATGTAGCTGGGGTAGTTGACTGGCTTGGAAAACACTAAGCCCAACATATTAAAGCTCTGCAAAACGATGGACCTGGAAGGGGTAGGGAATCCCCACCAGAACAGGTATCAGAGGGGAAAAAAACAATGTTTGCATGAGACTTGGGGGGAGATTTCAGTGACGATGCAGAAGAGGTGTCTTTCCAAAATTTGGGCAGGAGAGTGGAGGGATTTCCATATTATTGCCAGGACTCCTCTGTCCTTTTTTTGCACTTTGTGAGCGCGGCGCTTGCTGCAGGTATCATCCCCATTCTCTCCCCCTGCCCAAGTTGGGAGGATGCCAGTGGTAGTTCTGGGCCGCTGCCAGGATGGGCACCAGCTGCTTTTTCTTGCTCGATTTGAGCATCCTCGCAGCCTCCCGGCCTGTTCAGCACGTCTGCAGCGCTGGGGGCTGAGCCAGGGTCTGGCTTTTCTCGAGGATGCTCTCGGCCAGTTGGTGGAAGTCCTGCAGGCAGGCAGCCAGGGAGTGGAGAAAATCCAGTTCTCCTGATCCGGGCTTGTTCCTGCGATCCCTTCCCAGGGAAACGTTTGCACGTCTGGCGTCCTGGCTCGGGTGGCTTGTTTGGGTTCTGCTGTTTTTGTTTTTCAGGGGTTTCTGGGTGTTAGGGTTTTTCTTCTACAAACTGATATCCCTCATGGGAAGGAGTTACCGTTTTCCAGCCAGCTGTATTTATGAGCAACTGAGAACAGCATCTGATAATGGAAAGAGTTAGGTAACCTTCCCAGCGAGCAGTGCTACCTAATAAGGCTGTGTCTGGCCAACCTGGGCTTGGCCTGCCTGTGTGGCTGGCGCGGGATGCTCGGTCATCCTCTGCTGTAGGCCACGTGCAATTAAAAGCATCGTTCGTTTAATAGCTCGAGAGTTAAGATTATTATTTCCACATGGAGCCAGTGCAGGGGAGGCTTGCCGGTTCTTTGTGTGGAGCCCAGCGGAGCTGTGGGTGGTGTGTAGCCAAGCAGGATGGAACTCCAGCGGGGAGCTGCCCCTCTTCTCCTGTCCAGTGCCCTCAGCGAGCTGCTCCTCTTCTCTCACCCCCTGCAGTGCCCCCGTCCTTCTCCTCGGCAGAGCCCGCCACCGTGTCCGTGCTGGAGGGACAGTCCGTCAGGCTGGCCTGCAAGTGCCAGGGGATCCCCTTCCCCACCCTGAGCTGGTGGAAGGACGGTAGGGTCCTGCTCCTCAGCCTCATCCCTCCCCACACACGTGTTGAGCCACCAGACAGGTGTTGGTCTCCTTGGAGCAAGGAGTGCTTTATGTTGAGCAGTTTCCAGCTTCTGGGTGGGAACTGGTCCTGCTGGGAACCTGAGAAGATGCTGTTGTCTCCTTCCCTGGGCAGGTGAGCCCCTCTCCACCCAGCCCGGGAGCCCAAAGCTGGTGTCCACGGGAGGGAGAATGCTGTACATCGAGAAGGTACGGCTGGTGGACACGGGGACGTACACCTGTGAGTGCAGGAATGCCGCCGGCAGCAGCAGCAAGGAGCATCGTCTGGAGGTGCATGGTGAGCTGGGGGACCCCGAGGGCCTGTGGGGTGGCTGAATGTGCCATGATCTCTCTCAATGCAAGGTTCAGCTGGACCCAAAAGCTCGCAGCCATTGCCTGCTGCTTTGGGATTTTTGGAAAGGGTGCTGCTAGCTGGGCTACCTTTGCCCCTCCAGCTTTCCTCTTGGCTCCAAGCTGCTTGCAGCTGGTTTTCACTCTAGCAGCCCAATTGCACTAGTTGCACCCACTCGCGTTTACTTCGCCCTCCCGCTGCCGCCGTCCAGACCGATGGCGTTTGTATGTTCGCTTACATACGGCCTAGGGAGTTGCTACAGCGTCACCTCTGCCCTGTGTCCCACAGCGCTGCCGAGGATCCAGGGCAGCAGCAAAGCCCTGAGGAAGGTTTCTGTCATCAAGGCTGGCGAGACGGTTTTGGAGTGTGAGGCCCTGGGGACGCCACCGCCCACGGTGACGTGGGTGAAGGACGGGCAGCCCGTGGCCGGCAGGGATGGGATCTTGCTTATGGAGCAAGGGAAGCGGCTGCGCATCCCCAAGGCGGAGGTGGCCCACGCAGGACGCTACATTTGCTTGGTGGCAAACGCAGTGGGGCAGGACCAGAGGGAGTTTGATGTTGTGGTGCATGGTAAGGGTGCGGGACGGGGCTGGTGGCTGGGGTGCATGGATGCAGGCAGGCTCAGGAGGGTGGTGATGTCCCGCCACACATTTGATGCAGCGTAAGCACAGAGAGCAACCTGACATGGAGTAGATCTTGGACAACCCAGCACGTAGGAGGTCTTGGGTCAGAAGGGGTATGCTGCAGGCATAGCTGTAGAATTGTCTCCATCAGGCAGGAGTTTCTTTCCAGGGTCATCAGATCAGACCATCTCACACTTTATAAGGTCATCTACCTCCCAAGGAGTCGGGGAAACCTCATGGGTCAAGGTACCAAGCACTTGAGCTTGAAAAAGGCCTGAGGTGGCTCAGGGTGTGTGGCCAGCTTGGTGTCACACCTGTAAGCGTGGGCCTGGGGGTGCAGGTAAGCAGCACGTACTTGCTGTGCGTCACCTGTCCCATAACAATTTCAAAGTCAACAACTTCAGATGATGCTAATGGTCCTTCTGGGCTTGTGTCCTCAAACTGTACAAAGCAGGAGGGTGGGAACAAGCTGGGTTTACCCAGGTTTCCCCCTTTGCCTTGCTCCTTGAATGTCTCGGCTGCTTTGCAAATGGATGTCCATCCTTTTCTGCGTCCCCAGTTCCTCCTGAGTTCATTCAAGGATCAGGACTGACAACCAACATCAGCGTCTCTCTGCAAGGATCCCTGACGCTGACCTGTGAGGCCACCGGCATTCCCCTGCCCACAGTCACCTGGTCCTGGAACGGTTCTCCTGTCACACCCAGCAAGCACACGCATGTCCTTTCAGGTCAGGGATGAGGCAGGGATGCTGTGAGAGACGAGCACTTCGGGAAAACGTTTTGCCTCAGTACCGATGGGTTTAAACATGGCGGAGCTCCAGCCCTGCAGGAGCACTGCTGGGTTGGGCTGCTGCCTGGATCAGGGCCCCGAAATCTCTCTGCTCCATGCTTCCAGGGGGCTGGCTGCTGAGGCTTACCCGTGCACGAGCCCAGGATGGTGGCCACTATTCCTGCCTGGCCAGCAACGTAGCTGGGGAGGCCAGGAAGCATTTCTACGTGGACGTCCTAGGTAAGGAGGGGTCCTCCGTTTGCTGCAGGATTCCTGGTGGGATTTCAGAGCTTCACCCTTACAGGAACAGGCACGAGTTAAGACTGGGCACGGTGGGAGCTGCAGTGCTGGAGTCCTTCGTGCCTTAGCATGTGAGCTCAGAGGCTCAGCGAAGCTGGCCAGCTGCTGAGGTCCCCGGTGGCTTGTGTTCCTAGTTCCTCCCCACATTGAGAACGCGGGGGAAGAAGAGACCATCAGAGTACCCGAGGGTCACCCTGTCACCTGGTCTTGCCTGGCTGTGGGTGAGCATCACGCAGGGAGCAGAGGTGGCATGAGCAGGTGGGAGATGGGACTCGGGGGCAGCTGACCTGAGTCTCCCTTTGGGGTGTGGAGCAAATGGATGGCTTCAGTCAATGACATGAGAATAGCTGAAATCGACTGAGGAGCTTTTTTGGGCTAGTTCCTGACTTTGCGGTTGGGCTGTCCTGGAAGCGCTGGGGAGGGGGCGCCCACGCGGGGAGCTTGTTCCACAACGTAAGCTCCAATCTTTCCCAAATGGAGCTAAAATTCCTCTAATCTGGTTTCTCCTTTAGTGATGGGAGTAATTAATCATCTCCTACTCAGGACAGTCCTCTTTCTTCTTGCTGGCTCATCCAGCAGCCTCTAAAAACCTGATCCAGATCATGATAATTTTGGATTTGGGCTGATGTCCCTGCTTCCCAGAAAAGCTCTGGCGGAATGACCCTGGTCAGGCTGTACTCACGCACGGAAAAACTTTGCACGAAGGCCAAAACCTGCTTTCTACCCTACACAGGCAACCCCCAACCTAAGATCACCTGGCTGAAAGATGGCCACCCTCTGCCCAGCGGAGACAACTTCTCCATCTCCCCGGATGGCTCCAAGCTCCACATCCCGCAAGCCTCCCTGTCTGATGCTGGCCGCTACTCCTGCATGGCCTCCAGCTCTGTGGCAAATCAAACCAAGCACTACCTGCTAGATGTTTTTGGTACGAGATGCCTTTGGATGGAGGCAGACTCTCAGGTGGGAGCAGGGGACGTGGACTTAGAGGGCTTTTTAATTGCCTGCCCCAGGTAGGTGGTGAGGATCCCTTAGACCTACAGCCAGCAGCATGGCATGAGGTCCTGGACCCGTCCCAAAGCCCTTGTGAGACCTCTTGGAGGAACATAAAGGGTCCATCTAGTGCAGGTTCCACCTCTGATGATGGCTTGTGGGAAGGGGGAGTGTGTCTTCTGTCCCCCCTGTGTTTTTGGAGGGGAGCAAGACAGGGCAGAGTCTGAAGCAGGGCTTGTGCTGCACGTGCTGTGCATTTCACAGGTGGTCAAGCCCAACTCCCAGAACTCGGATCATGGTCTCTGGTGGGGGGATGAAGCATTGGGAAGCCCAAGTGGGTGCTAATGCTGATCTGAAACACAAACACATCTCTGCAGCCAGTCCTACCTTTGCTGGAGATGCCCATGATGCTGCTGCAGAAGAAGTCACAGTGATCATCAACAACCCCATCTCCCTGGTCTGCGAGGCTCTGGCACACCCATCTCCCAACATCACCTGGCTCAAGGACGAGGTTCCCCTCAAAGCGTCTAGAAATGTCCTTCTGCTCCCTGGTACTATGCTGGTGTCCATTGGCTCTGCATGACCACGGTGGCCCCTTGCTGCATGACTGGGGGAGTGAGAGCGGGAGCAGGGCCTTTTCTTGGTCTGGCTGTGGTTCAGGGCAGTGGGATGGTGAGAAGTCATCATCCCGCAGGACCCGAGGGGCTCAGGCCATCGGGTGGATGCTGCTTTTCCATGTGCTGCATCATCTGATAATAGCTACAGCCTCCTCAGCAGCATCGGTGAGACAGCACTGGGTTTTATAAGCCTGGAAACTGGGCACTAGAAGAGCATTAGGCCCCCTCAAGTCAGGCTTGCAGGTGATCAGCGGGTCCCTTAAGATACCTTCTTGTGCTGCATGGGGATAGACAGCTGTGGCTGTGTGTGGTGACCCTCTCAGGAGACCCCCTTTGCCCAGGTGGCCACGGGCTGCAGATCCTGAATGCCCAGGAAGAGGACGGGGGCACGTACAGCTGCGTCGCAGCCAATGAAGCCGGGGAGGCCGTGAAGAACTACTCCGTGAAGGTCCTGGGTGCGGGAGCTCTCCATGTCCTTCCTAATTCTGCAGTGACCCCACCACTGTAACCGGGCCAGTGCCCTTTCCTTCCCTTCCCATCCCTTCATCCCGGGGAGATGCACCTCATGCACATATCAGCACGTGGCCCCAAAAAGCCTCTGGTCTACCCCAAGGAGGGCAAAGGAGTTATAGAATCATAGAGTGGTTTGGGTTGGAAGGGACCTTTAAAGGTCGCCTAGTCCAACTCCGCTGCAATGAGCGGGGACATCTTCAATGAGATCAGGTTGCTCAGAGCCCCGTCCAGCCTGAACTTGAATGTTCCCAGGGATGGGGCATCTACCACCTCTCTGGGCAACCTGTGCCAGTGTTTCACCACCCTCATTGCAAAAAATTTCTTCCTTGTGTCAAGTCTAAATCTACCCTCTTTTACTCTTTTAGTCTAAAACCATTAGCCCTTGTCCCATTGCAACAGGCCCTGCTAAAAAGTCTGTTCCCATATTTCTTATAAGCCCCATTTAAGTACTGAAAGGCTGCTATAAGGTCTCCCTGGAGCCTTCTCTTCTCCAGGCTGAACAACCCCAACTCCCTCAGCCTGTTGTCACAGGAGAGTTGTTCCACCCCTCTGATCATCTTCATGGCCCTCCTCTGGACCTGCTCCAACAGGTCCATGTCCTTCTGATGTTGGAGGCCCCAGATCTGGACGCAGTACTGCAGGTGGGCTCTCAGCAGAGTGGGGTTGAGGGGCAGAATCCCCTCCCTCGACCTGCTGGCCACACTGCTTTGGATGCAGCCCAGGATGCGGTTGGCTCTGTGGGCTGTGAGCGCCCATTGCCGGCTCATGTCCAGTTTTTCATCCACCAGTACCCCCGTGTCCTTCTCCCCAGGACTGCTCTCAATCCCTTCATCCTCCAGCCTGTATTGATACCGGGGGTTGTCCCAACCCAGGTGCAGGACCTTGCACTTGGCCTTGTCGAACCCTATGAGGTTCACATGGGCCCACTTCTTGAGCTTGTCGAGGTCCCTCTGGATGGCATCCCGTCCCACAGATGTGTCAACCGCACCACTCGGCTTGTTGTCATCTGCAAACTTGCTGAGGGTGCACTCAATCCCACTGTCTATGTCATTGATGAAGATATTAAACAGCACTGGTCCCAATACAGAATACCCACTTGCCAAGGGTTCATCTGGGGGTGTCAGCAGTACCCCAAGGTGCTGCCTGTTGCTGATTAAGGTAGAACAAGGGCATTGGGGGCTCTTCTCTTATCCCAGCTGTGTCGTTTCTCCTTACTAGTTCCTCCTTCAATTGCCAGAGATGACCTTTTGGGGGAATTTGCTGTGAAAGAGGTGAAAACCAGGGTCAACAGTACAGTGATGCTGGAGTGCGAGACCTGGGCTGTGCCCGAGCCGACCATCCAGTGGTACAAGGACAAGCAGGTGAGGTCCTAACTGCAACCAGGGAGAAGCTCCTGGGTTTGGGGACCTTCCCAGGTAAATGAAGTGGGAAGACACCCTTTATAAGGCTGGCTGGGCTCCATCCCACTCCTGGGTGCGTAATCCTCCTCCTGCTCTTCTGTTTCTTTTGTGCCTTGGGGCTGGGGTCTCTGTGCAGCTCCTGGCAAGTGCCGGCCACCTCCAGATCCTCAGCGAGGGGCAGGTCCTTCAGATCAAACCAGCCGGTGTCTCGGATTCAGGGCACTACACCTGTGTGGCCACCAATGCTGTGGGCGAAGACGATAGGGACTTCATCGTGCATGTCCAAGGTGAGCCCTGGGCGGCCAGCCAGCGCCCAGAGCAGCGGGTGTCTCGGCAAGAGGAGGGGTCCTTAGTTGGGTCCATTGTGGGAGCAGAGCAGGGTGAGCAGGAAGAGTTTGTATCTGCTGGAAAATAAGCATCTCCTCAGTCCCAGTCAGGCCTGGGCAGATACTTCGGTTGCACATAGGGCCATGAGTCCCGTTCCTTACAGCTGACCACAGCCTGTCCCCGCAGTGCCACCCCTCTTCCAGCAGCAGACAAGCCCCACCGAAGCCCTCGAGATCTTCTACCGGGAGGAAGACCAGGATGGGGAGGTGACAGAGCACCGGCAGGCTATCCTCAACCAGCCCACTGCACTCTACTGCGACACCAATGCCATCCCACCTCCCCAGCTCACCTGGTACAAGGATGGGGAGCCCCTCTCCCCCGGCCCAGGGGTGCTGATGCTGCTAGGTAATGGGAATGGACCCTCACTCTGGAGTTTGGGGGGGGGTTCCTGCAGCAGCTTTGTGGGTTGAGAGCATCCTTAGCATGGAGAAGGTTGGATCCTGTCCCGCAAACAGCAGGCATGGGACCTGCAGGGTTGCTGTGGCTGCATAAGGGTCTGCACAGCGAGGTTGGAGGGGACCCTCCGCCCCCCCGCGGAGCCCTCCCCATCCCCTGCTCCAATCCTGCCCTGCGCCGCAGGGGGCCGGGTGCTGCAGCTGCCCGCGGTGCGGGAGGAGGACGCGGGCAGGTACACCTGCGAGGCAGCCAACGCAGCAGGACAGGACCGCCTGCACTACGAGCTGGAGGTGCTGAGTGAGTACGGGGCTGGGGTGGGGAGTGGATGGAGGCACGTGGCAGCCCTATAACCGCCTGCTTCCAGCTGCCCCGGCCATCCACGGCGGCACGGAGGACCTGGCCGAGGAGATGACGGCCACCATCAACGGTACCGTTCGCTTCAATTGCGAAGCCAGCGGGCACCCAGCGCCCACGGTGTCCTGGCTCTGGAATGATGTCCCCGTTGTGGGTGGCCCACGGCACCAGCTCCTGGAGGGTGGCACAGTCCTGCAGGTCGGTGTCCCCCCGGACAGGGTGGCTGTGCCGGGGGGGACATGGGAGACACCGGGTGGAGGGGATGGGGTATTCTTCCCTCCCCAAAGAAGGGGCTGCCCTAGTCTTGCCAGGTGCTGAGCCCCAGCGGGTCCCCAGCTCAGGGCAGCCCTCAGCGGGGATCTGCTCCCCCTTTGCAGGTGGCTGCGGTGGAGGCGGGTGATACCGGCAGCTACACGTGCGTGGCCGAGAACCCAGCTGGGTCAGCTGAGAAGCACTTTGCCCTCACCGTGCAGGGTAAGGTATCCCCAGTGACCCTTCCCCAGGTCGCTGATTTACCCCACTCCTCCTCCTCTGCCAGCTGGAGTCTCCCGTGGCTCCTGAACCCCATGGCTGCCTCCGTCCCCTCGTGCTTGTCACACTCACCCCATGCGAGGAGGTCGAGGTGCTGGCACGCTGAGCAGGCGAGATGCTCGGTGTGCATTTCCCCCTGGGGAGACCTCGGCCTCCGTGGTGACGGTTCTCCTTTGGCACTGTCTTCTGGGGTGTGCTGGGGCAGAAGCTCCCTGGATTGTGGGCACAAACCCCGAAAGCATCGATGGCGTCATCAACGGCAGCGTCTCACTGGCATGCAACGCCCAATCCCACCCTGCTGCAGAGATCACCTGGTACAAGGATGGCCGCATCCTGCGGCTTGGTGAGGAGGTGACTGTCACCCCAGGTACGTCGGGATGAGCAAGGATGACAGCCTGTCCCCTGCGGCACAGCCACCGGCTCTTGACGGCAGGCTCTAACTCCTCTAATCTGCCCTTCTGGATGCTGCACGCGGGACTTGAGCTCAGACTTTTGGCCGCACCACACGCTAACAACTTGCTGCCGAGTGTCTCCCTTTGGAGACAACTAAGGGTTGCATCCTGCAAACTCTGCTCCGCGGGAGCTCAGCACCCTTTTCTGCTGTGCACAGTGAGACCTCGGACCTCAAAGAGAGACTTTGATGGCCAGACACCTCTTGCATGGAGCTTGGCTGGCTGCTGGGCGATGGGACAGCTTGCCCGTGCGGTGGCCCAAACCTGGTCCTGCTCCAGCCTGCCCTGACTCCCTGCTCTCTGCTTCTTCTAGGCTCACGGGTGCTGCAGCTCCCTCGCCTGCAGCTTTCCAGCTCAGGCACATACACGTGCGTGGCGCTGAACGTGGCCGGCAGGGCTGAGAAACGCTTCATCCTTACTGTCCACGGTAAGCGGCGAGGCCTCGGCCAGGAGCTCTGGCCCCGAGCGTGCACCGATGACCTGATGGCAAACACCAGCCTGCGTGTTCCTGCTCACACACCCCATCCCCGCTCCTCATCCTCAGAGCCCCCAGGCATCCAGGACCCAGAGCGGGAGGTGCTGGATGCCGACATGGGGACCCCCCTCGTCCTGACCTGCCAAATCACTGGCGTGCCTGTGCCTGCCATCACTTGGCTGAAGGATGGGAACCCGCTGGGTATGTCCGTGGGGGGATGCTGTGCCGGGCTGCCATGCCGAGCCTTGGTGCTGCCCCACCTGAAGCAGTCCTGCCTCAGTTTCCCCATTTCTCATCCTGCTGCAAGAGACCCGCAGGGCCTCACAGGGGAGAAGGCAGAGCACGAAGGGGCTGGCATTTTCCCTGCGTGTTTTTAAGACGCCTCGGATACGTTCCTGAAGCTGAAGCAATGGGATGTGGGCATGGGATGTGATAGAGGGATGTGGGGGTGAGCTCTCTGGGTACCACCCTGTGGGGTACCTGCTGGGACAGTGGTTCACCCCCAAACCAGTGGCTCTTTTCTCCTAAAAAGCTCCAGCAACACAGTGCAAACACCCTGCTCTGCAAAGCCCTGACCTCTGCTTTAACAATATGTCCCCAAACCTGGGTCCTGGGGGTGGGAAGGGGGGGTGCATGACCACATGCCTGGGGAGGGCTTGGCAGAGGAGCACTGCTGCAGCCTCCTTCACCCCGTCTCCTCACAGAGAGCAGCCCAGAGTGGGGCCTGGTGGCCGGGGGGGACCAGCTGCTTCTCAGCCCCCTCCAGCCCTTCCACCAGGGCCGATACACTTGCCTGGCGCGGGGTGCGGGCACCGAGATGCGCAAGGACTTCATGGTGCTGGTGCGAGGTAGGGCTTCCTCAAGGTGGCAGGGGTCCCTGCGGGCTCTCCCTAGGAGGGGAGCCTTCCTCCCCCTTCTCTTCCTCAGCCTCCCGCTCTTCTTGGCGCAGTGGCACCCCGGATCGCCAGCGCGGGGGTCCCCAGTGAGCACAGCGTGCTGGAGGGCAGAGGAGTGAGACTGGAGTGCCGGGCAGAGGGGCAGCCCACCCCCCAGATCTCCTGGTTGAAGGACGGGCAGCCTCTGCGGCTGCAGTCCCCTTCGCATGCCCGGTGAGTTTGGGGGATGGACGGATCACCCCACAGGCTAGCCACGGCACAGCTCTATCCGTGCCTCAGTTTCCCCATGTGCAGAAGAACGGTACAAGGCAGGCTGAGCTCTCCTCCTTCTCCCCCCTCTCCCTGCTTGGGCTGCAGACATGCTCGTCCGAGCTGTTTGCTGAGGAACATCATTCTGGGTAAAGCCCTGGTGTCCTGGATGGTGCTGCAGCCTGGCATGGTCACTGCCACCCTGGCAGGGTCCCAGCTGGTGCCCTGGCCTTGTAGCATGGCCCAAAACCTGCAGCTTGGCTTGCAACCAAGCACAGAGCATCTCTGCTCCATCGGCACGTTAGGGACGGACGCACAGGTCACTGTCCTGTCCTCCCTGCGCAGGATGTCCCCGGATGGCAGCACCCTGCTCCTCGAGGGGCTCCAAGCCGCCGACTCGGGGGCGTACACCTGCCTGGCCCGAAATAGCGTGGGCGAAGATGCACGGCTGCACACGCTGAGCGTGCTGGGTGAGCGGGGCCAGGTCCTGTGGGGTAGTGCCAGGGTCACCCATCCCCAACAGCCCCGTCAGCCCCTCTGTCCCCTCGCCCAGTCCCCCCCACCATCGAGAGAGGTGCCGACGACTCGGAGGTGATCCGTGGGATCCTGTCCGCGGCGGTGACGCTGGAGTGCCGGGCACGGGGGTCATCTCCCCTGCACGTGAGCTGGCTGAAGGATGGGCTGCCCCTGCGCCTGTCCCCCCGCATCACCCTGCTCTCGGCCGGGCACGTCCTTCGGTAAGAAGTGACCCTGGAGTGATGCTGGGTGGCAGGCTTTGGGGCTGGTACCCAGGTTTGTGTGCTGGGATGGCTGTGGCTGCACCCTGAGGTGGCTGCATCCCAGTGTGGAGAACTTGGGGGGCAGGGGGGGACCTGGAGCTGATGGCTGCTCCCTATCTCCATGCCCCACTCCATGGGGTAGGATCTCCCAGGCACAGGTTTCTGACGCCGGGCTCTACACCTGCATCGCCTCCAGCCGGGCAGGAGTGGCCGATCGCAACTTCGTCCTGCAGATACGAGGTACGAGGCAGCCAGGGATTTGGGGAGAAGAGAGCGGGGGGCACCCAGGCACTAGTTTTGCTGGGAGAGCACGTGTTGTTCTTTGCGGTCCCGTTTCTGATGGGGGGTCCTGAGCCATCCCTTGGCCACCGGGGTGGGCTCGGAGAGGATGAAGCGAGGCAGGACCAGCCTGAAAGCAGTCCCAGAGCACCCTGCAGGGAGGCTGAGCCACATCTGGGTGCTTGCAAGACCCCAGGGAACTGCCAAACCCATCCCCAGTGCCTGGGGACACAACTTTGCTCCCACGGCCCCACTAAGGGGAACCGCTCCCTCCCCAGTGCCCCCCGTCCTGGAGAGCCCCGAGAGCAGCGAGGAGCAGATGGTGGCCGAGGGCTCCGATGTCACTTTCAGCTGCGAAGCCACCGGGTCCCCAGCACCGGCAGTGACCTGGCTGAAGGATGGCGAGCCCCTGGGGCGGCGGAGCAACCAAGTGCCCGGCAGCCCACGGCTGAGCCTGGCAGCCGTGGGGCTGGCCGACGCGGGGGTGTACTCCTGCTTGGCAGCGAATGAGGTTGGGGAGGCCAGCAAAGCCTTCCACCTCCTGGTGGTGGGTGCGTGTCTTCCCCCCGGGGATTTGGGGAGGGCAGTTTAGCCAATTTTGGGGGAGCAATGAGGGGATGAGCCCACCCGCCTCACCGTGCACCTTGCAGAGCCACCCCGTGTTGAGGCTGCATCCCATCCCACTGAGATGTCCATCGCCGTGGGCACCCCGCTAGAGCTGGCGTGTGTGGTGACGGGTGTCCCTGTGCCCACGGTCACCTGGGAGAAGGATGGACGGCTGCTGGCAGGGCCCTGGCTTGTATCCGGGAATGAGAGCACCTTCCACATCGAGAGCACTAAGGTAAGGGGTCCTCTTCTCCCCACCTGCATCTTGTTTTCATGCCTCAATTTTTCCCTCTCCTGGCTTTGTGTAGGTGGCCGACGCTGGCTTGTACACCTGCCTGGCTGCTAGCCCCGCCGGGGAGGACAGCAGGAGCTTCCACGTCAGCATCCAAGGTAGCATGGCCCCAGTGGTGCAGCGAGGAGGGTGCTACCGGGGGTGCTGCAGGGTGGTCAGAGCTTTGGGGGACCAGAGAGCCGGAGCATCCCCTGCATCCCTCCTTGGGATTGCTGGGGAGTGGATGGGGAGAGCGGTAGGGGCTGGAAGCCTCCGAAGAAGGGTCTGGAGCACAGCACGGTGGTCCTGCAGAGCAGGGGTCTATGCATGACTTATGGGGACAAGTATGGGGGTGCCCAACCCACATGGCACCCCCTGACTCAGCTGGCACGTGTCCCACAGCACCTCTCAGCATTGCGAGCATTGGAGAGGCCCCCAGCATCACCGCTGTGGCAGGGGGGCAGCTCATCCTGGAGTGCCCTGAGGATGCTGTGCCACCCCCCCACATCGAGTGGCACCGGGAGGGCTCCCTGCTGCGGGTATGTGTGATGGGACCTGGGACGGTGCACGGGCAGGCACTGGGATGCACCTTCACCATTCCCGTCAGACTCCTGGTGGGGGCGATGCCTGGGGAAGCTGCTGACGGGGGCTCTTGGGGCTGTTAGGAGGATGCCCGCAGGCAGGTCCTGGCCGAGGGACGGTTCCTGCAGATCCAGGCCGTGGGGCCGGCGGATGGAGGGGAGTACAGCTGCAGGGCCACCAACGCGCTGGGGGACACCAGCCTGCGCGTCCAGGTGGAGGTTCACGGTGAGTGCCACCCTGCCTTGGGGCTTTGCTGGAGGTGAGTGCCAGTTCCTTCCCTCTTAGTTCAGGGATGTGAGATATTATGGGGTGTCCTACCGTCAGGGTAATGGGAAGGCGGGGTTGGATGGTACCCAGCCTCCAGTGCTGGCCTGGGCTGACGTTGTCCATCCCCTGAGCCCTGTTTCCGACTTTCTGCGGTGCTGGTCGGGTGCTGCCGCAGTGGCCCCAGAGATCCAGCCGGGCCCCGAGGAGGCGAGGGCGCTGCTGAACGGCTCGGCGGTGCTGCCATGCCGGGCGGAGGGGTGGCCCGTGCCCCGGGTGACGTGGCGGAAGGACGGACGGCTCCTGCCCCTTCACGGGAGCAACAGGTACGAGGCTCTGCAGGTTGGTGACACCGAGACCTGGGTCTCGGATCATGCCACCCTCCACATCAGTAGGTGTTTTGGCGTGCCTGGAGCAGAGACAGCACTGTCCCTCCACGAAGAGCTGCGGTCTGTCCCCACATCAGCTCAGCAGACACGTGCCACGTGTGGCTGCAATGGCATTTGCCACCTTCCCTGCCGCCTATCCCTGTGTGTTGCAGCCCGGCCGTGCAGACTCCCCATGGGTCTCCCTTGCTCTCCCTCCCCAGGCTGCAGCTCCTGCCAGGCGGCTCCCTGCAAATCGACCCCGTTCAGGTCCAGGATTCGGGCTATTACCTCTGCATGGCATCCAGCCCTGCCGGCTCCGACTGGCAAGGTTTGGACCTCCATGTGCTGGGTAAGCAGAAGAGCCAGACGGATCCCTCCTGGGCTCACCCCTCTGCAACCTACTGCTGCTGGGCTGCAACGATGTGCTGCTGTCCTCTGCTCATCACCGCCATGCCCTTCCGCAGTCCCTCCTTCCATCACCCCCGGGCCCTTCAACCTCACCCTGCTGGCTCAGCAGCCGGCCACACTGGGCTGTGATGCCTGGGGATCCCCGGAGCCCCACATCAGGTGGGAGAAGGATGGCCGCCCCCTGAACCCACATCTCCTACCCGGCGCCTACAGGTACCTGCAGCACCGCCCACCTCACCCACCGAAGGGTCCCACCATAGCGTGGGGTTTGCCTTCTCCTGCTGCTCCCCATGGGGCGGGCTGACCCCGGGGCATGTTCTGCCCACACAGCTTGCAGTCCTCAGGGTCACTGCTCATCACCAGCCCTGGTCCCCGGGATGAGGGGCGGTTCGAGTGCATCGCCACCAGTGCTGCCGGTGAGGCACGCAAGGTCTTCCTCGTGTCCGTCCACGGTGAGCTCCTGGGGGCCGTGAGTCTTGCCGAGAGTGGCTTTCCCAGGGTCTATCACCACCTTGGGTGTGATGTGGGGGTGCTCCAGCCCCCCTGCGGGGTTGGGTCCCCTCTTGAGGACTGGGCACGGGGGTGGGCAAGAGGGGAAAAAGAAATAGAAATACCTGTGCCCATGTGCCCGGGGATAGAATCCTCTCCAGCATTTGCCATGCAGCCCCGTTCACCTCCCTCCCTCGCCTTCCCAGTGCCCCCCACCATTGCCGATGACCTTACGGACGTGGTTGTCACCCGGCTGTCCCCTGCGGTCCTCACCTGCTACGCCTCCGGCGTGCCCCCCCCCATGGTGTCATGGAGCAAGGAGGGGGCTCAACTGGGCAGCCGAGGAGGGGGCTACCGTGTCCTACCCACAGGTACGGGCACAGTGTAGCCCCCAGTGGGCGGTGGGTCCCCGCCAGCCCTCCCGTTGCCTCCCCGCTGCCTGCTGTCTTCCCAGGGGCCCTGGAGATCAGGCAGGCGCTGCCTGCACATGCCGGCCGCTACACCTGCACGGCAAGGAGCGCCGCTGGCACGGCCCGAAAACACCTCCGCCTCGCGGTGCACGGTACGCGCGGCTCCCAGGGGTCCCGCTCCCTGCCCCTTTGGCCCAACTTGGGGGACCCGCGGTGGGCAACGCTTCCCTGCCGCTCACAGAGCCCCCCGCCTTGAAGCCCTTGCCTGGCATGGTGATGGTGATGGTCAACGCCAGCGCGGTGCTGGCCTGCGAGGTGACTGGGGTCCCCCGGCCGGAGGTCACCTGGCAGAAGGACGGTGTTGGCGTTGCTGGAGGTGAGCGGGAGCCCGCTGGAGGCTGGCAGAGCCCGTGCTGCCCGCCAGCCTTTGTGCGGGGGGAGATTTGGGGGTTGTAGGCATCCCAGCAGGGTGCTGGGTGGCACTGTGCGTGGGTCCTCCTGGCTCCCAGCTGCCGTCCAAGGTGAGCGTGGCGGCTGGCGGAGCCATTCCCCAGGGACTCCCAAGAAAAAGGCACTTTGGCAGAGGAAGCAGTCCCTGCGCACCGTCCATCCATTCCCCAGCACCGCTGCGCTGCCCCATCCTGCCCTTCATTCCTGCCCATTCCCGCAGGGCCCGGGCTGAAGATGCTCCCCAACGGGCAGCTGCATCTCCTCCGGGCATCCCCAGGGGATGCGGGCACCTACCTGTGCATGGCTCGCAACCCCTCAGGCACCGCTGCGGGGAGGACCAGGCTGATCGTGCAAGGTAAGGCAGGAACCGGGGCCCCAGCACCTCGCCCTCTCCTCCGCTCGGCTCCTTCCCAGGCACCTTGCAGTGAAACGTGGCCATCAAGGCATGAGCAAGTCCTTGTTCTCCTTGCTCCATCCAGTGCCCCCCGTCATCATGGCCGGCCCGGCGGAGCTGGCTGTCCTGGAAGGGCTGGAGGTGTTGCTGCCCTGTGCGGCCCGTGGCATTCCTGAACCTCGTGTGTCCTGGAGCCGGGAGGGAGCCCCGGTGCGGGGCGGCGGGGGGAAGGCCACCGTCCTGCCCTCCGGGGAGCTGCTGCTCCGGGATGTCCAGGTGAGCACCATCCCCTCCTGCGTGGAGAACTGAGAAACAAGTGTCTTTTGCTGCGGAAAAGAAAGGCCAGGTTGTTCTGCGCCCTGCCACGTCCCAGGTTGCTTTCAAAAATATTTGGCAGAGGGAGAGCCCTGTGCAGTAGTTTGCAACAGACTGGCGGGTTGGGGCAGTGTGGGTTTGCTAACGTGGGCTGGAAAAAGTGGCTGTGGCCAAGCCGTGGCTTTTTGGGTGCACAACAGCCAGCAGAGCCATAGCCCAGTGAGCCAGAGTTGCAGCTGGACCCCAGATCCAAGCTGTCCCCCTCTCATCCTCCCCTTTCCCCCTGCAGGAAGGGGATGCCGGGAGCTATTCCTGCACTGCGGTGAATTCGGCTGGGAGGGCTGTCCGCCAGCTCTCCCTCTCCATCCACACCCTGCCCACCTTCACCCGCTTGCCCGGAGACGTCACCTTGAGCCGGGGCGAGAGGCTGGAGCTGGTGTGTGCCGCCACGGGCAGCCCCCAGCCCCGCGTCTTCTGGACGGTCAACGGGCACCGCATCGCTGGTACGTGGGCAGTTCTGCACCTGGGCAGGGGGCAGAGGATGCTGAGCCTGGGGGGAGGACGTGATCCCGGTGCTATCCCAGTCCTTGTTCCACCTTTCGGGGTCCCTGGGGTGCCAGCATGTCTGGTTGTGCGGGCTTATAACCAGCTTGTCCCCAAGCATGCTTTTTGGGGGGTTTGCACCCCGCAGACGGTGTGTCAGGGCAGAGCGGCTGGAGCACCCTGCGGCGGGAGGCAGTCACCCGCGCCGACAGCGGGACCTATGTCTGCCATGCCGAGAACAGCGCCGGTGCCATCAGGGCCACCGCCTTCGTCTCCATCAGAGGTAGGTACCGGCAGGGAAAATGGGGTGCCTGGCCAGCCCCCCTCCTCTACTATTCTTCTCCCTTTCCCAGAGGCACCCATCATCCAGGGGGACCCCAGCACCTACCAGGTGGAGCACCCCGGCGGTGATACCCTCCTTGACTGTGACGCCCGGGGCCACCCCGTGCCCCTCGTCCGCTGGAGCAAGGACGGGGTGCCGGTGGTAGCCAGCGGGCGCCTGCGCCAGCTGCAGAACGGCTCCCTGGCCATCCGTGCCACGGGGGTGAGTGGGGCCTGGGGGCTGCCAGTACATTTTGGGGAACTTTCGTGGCAAAGTCAAGCGCTGTGCTAACGCTATTGGTACTGCTAGAGTACCGACACGGGCCACTACCGGTGCGTGGCAGAGAACGATGTGGGCATGGCGGCGAAGGTTGTCACCTTGGCCCTGCAGAGTGAGTGCTACCCCTCTTTGCACCCTCCTTTCGAGCGACTGCAAATCAGGTCACCCCTCAGCCCCCTGGACCACCCCCGACCCCTGGGGAATGGTCCCAGTGTCGCTGGGATGCTGCAGCAACTGCCCGCATCCCTCTCCCTGCCCAGGTGCCCCCGCGGTGGCGGTGACGCCACGAGCGGCGGTGGTGCGCGCCGGGCAGCAGGCGCTGCTGCACTGTGCCGTGTCGGGGGAGCCCACCCCCTCCGTGGAGTGGCGGCGGGATGGACAACCGCTGCCCGAGGGTCCCCGCATCCGCGTCCTGCCCAACGCCACGCTGCTCCTGCCCGCCGTCAGCCGCCGTGATGCCGGCAGCTACTCCTGCCTCGCTCGCAACATCCTGGGGTCCGCCGTCGCCCATGCCTCCCTGGCCGTCCAAGGTGGGTGTCCGCCCCGGGGCTTGGGGGGCTTCTGGCTGGCGTGGGGGGCCGGGGCTGCCCACAGCACTGTTAGACTCTGGGGTAAGGCCTCCTACACAGTGGTTTGGAGGGATATCGCCTTTCCTCATTTGCTCGAAACCGCTTGATTCACACTTTAGTTTGCCCTCTCTTTGACTGCTCATCTGAAGGTCTGAGCCCAGACAAACCCTCACCCGAGCAGCCGCCATGCGCCAGCCCGCGCCCCCGCTCGCCTTTCCTCAGCCTTCCTGCATTTGCTGCCCGTGATTAAATTCCCATTTCCCAGGGGCTCTGCTAAATGCACAGGCACGCTCTCTCCCAGTGTTTCTCAGGAAGCAAAAGGCCAGGCTGGCCAGCAATGCGTAGGAAGCGCTGGGTGCCCTGCGTGCCCCCTGCGCGGCTGCTGGCATTTTGCTGCCAGACGCACCGGAGGAGAAGCAACCCCAATCTTGGGGCTGTGGCCAGGATGATGGGGGTTGATACAGAGCAGGGTTTGGGGAGTGTTGGTGCACGTCAGTGTGCGCAAGGCACGGGGCCACTCTCCAGCATCCCCCGTCAACGTGCTGCCCGGATCCATAGGGTCTTTGGGGGCAGTGCTTGCAGCCAGGTAGGGATGCTGCCTGCCTTGTTCTGGCTGCCTTCACGTCCAGAAAATGAGATTTTTCTCAACACACAACTTATTGAGAGGGGAGACAGGGAAGCACGCCACTTTCCTATGGGATAGCAGCCCCAGCGCCACTGCCCCTGTCCTTTTCACGCCAGGGGAGCCACGCCGGGTGCGGGGCAGCCTCGGTGGAGTCATCAACGCCCACAAGCTTGGTGTCACCTCCCTTGATGCCAGCGTGCTGGATGACCCGCACTCCGGCACCGTCACCGTTCAGAGCAGCATCGGCAGCATCCCACCCACTGTCGGTAGGTGGTCACCCTCGCCCCAGGGAGGATTTTGACCTGTATCAGGTGAAAAGCTGCGGGGAAAGATTTTCCCCCGAATTCTGCATGCCACGTCTATGTTGTGCCCCATGGGCGAGGGGGGACAGGGTGGTTGGGGAGGGCTGGGTGCCCCCTTAGGAGCGCACTGGCTCTGTGGTGGCATCTTTTCTCCCTCACCCCCAGGGCCGCTGATGCAGGTGCTGGTCACCATCATTGCACCCATTTACTGGTCCTTGGCGCACGCCGGCGGGGGGGCCCGGAGTGGGTTCCTGCTCACCCAGGGCACCTTCCAGCACGAGTCGCAGCTGGAGTTTGCCACAGGTGAGGGATGCCAGGGTGCGTTGGGGGCTGCGGATCCTGGTCCTGCCTGGCTCAGCTTCCATCTCCCCCATACACCTGAGCTTCACAGCCAGAGATGAAGCTGCGTTTTGGGGTGCCATGGGCTTCTGCTCACCATTTTGCCCCCCATCCCCGGCAGGGGAGGTCCTGCGGGTCACCCACCTCGCCCGGGGCACGGATGCCGCTGGTGCTCTGCTGCTGGACAGCGTGATCAGTGGCTCCGTGCCGGAGAGCATCGGCGAGGCCGCGGTGCTGCTGCAGGTGCCGCTTCTGCCCGTTCTCCCCGTGGAGCCACGACTCCCATGCTGGGAGCTTGGGTGGGGGGGTGTCTGTGGCCTGACCCCCCTCCCTGCCTCTCCCCAGGACTTCAGCGAGCGCTACGTGCAGACGGGCGCGGGGCAGCTCTCGGGGAGCTCGGTGCAGAGCTTCTTGCGGGACGGGCACGTCATCCGTGTCCGCTGCAATCACACCATCGTGTACGACCCCCCCACGGGCCCACAGTCCCCGTGGGTGCGGCACGTGTGGGCCAGTGCCATCAAAGCATCCTACAACCCGGCCTCGGAGGAGCTCAGCTTCCAGCTCCGTGCCTCGCTTGACGCGGGTAACAAGGGGATTCCAAGGGATGGGGATGGAGACGCCGGGATCCCTTGTTGGTCCTGGGTGGCTTTGAGGGTGCAAAGGCCACATCCCTGCAGTGACGTGTCCCTTCTCATCATCTCCGCTTGATTCCCAGGGGCCGATGGTGACCAGTGCCCACTGGGATTCATGCTGGGCCCTGGGCAGCAGTACTGCGTTGGTACGGACCCTTCCCGAGGGGGGCACGAGGATGGCGAGGGGCACCTGCTCCGTGGTGCCACCTCCCCATCCCCCCCAACCCCTCTCTGCTCCCTAGATATCGACGAATGTGCCGAGGGGTCCCACGCCTGCCGCTACAACCAGCTCTGCCAAAACGCTGCAGGGACCTATCGCTGTGCCTGCCCTCCTGGCTACCACTCGCTGGGTGCTGGCTGGCCATGCTTGGGTACGAGCTGGGGTCTCAGGGGACACAACCTTGGGCACAGGGCCACGGTCGCTCCCCTGCCCTGCTCCAGCCTCAGTTTCCCCGTCCAGCTGCAAGTCCTCACCTCTTTCCCCCACCAGATGTAAATGAGTGCCTGCAGGTTCCTCCGCCGTGTGCCTTTGGATGCCGCAACCTGCGGGGATCCTACGAGTGCCTGTGCCCCCCCGGCAAGACCCTGCTGCCAGGCGGAGACTGTGGCACAGCAGGGGCGGATGGAGGGGGCACAATGAGCAGCACACCCCGGGACCCCCCCTTGCGTCCCCACCTGCGGGGACGATCCTTCTACACTCAGCTCGCCCTCCGCCGAGTGGCGAAGGCTGCGGGGCTGGGTGCCCGGGACCCCCCCTGCCCCACAGGCTTTGTCAAGAGGAATGGCACCTGCACCGGTGAGTGTGCATCGGGGAAGGGCTTTGCAGGGAGTTTGGAGGCCGCTTTGTGCCTAAAAGGCAGCTCCTGTGCCCGTTGCTGCCCTGTCCCCCCATTTTGTTTGTACCCCTGTTTGTGGGGTCGGGGTCTCCCTGGGCTTGGCTGTGCTGGGAAGGGGAGGCGAGAGCCAGGCTGCCCCAGGGTGGCAGGCACCGGAGGGGACCGATGCTTCCCCACTTGCCTTCACCCCTCTCACCCTGCAGACCTTGACGAGTGCCAGATGCCAAACCAGTGCCAGCACAAATGCAGAAACAGCCTGGGCAGCTACCGCTGCATCTGCCCCCCCGGCTACCAGCTTCTGCCCAACGGGAAGACCTGCCACGGTCAGTGTGGGGGTGCCGGGGGGGTGTCCCTGCCCTGGCGGGATGCATGTGTTCCTTGGGGTGTGAACCCAGTCCCCACAGTGCCCTGGATGTCATCCCTTTGGGGCTGCAAGTCTTTCTTGTTCTGGAGGAGGGTTGTTCCCAGGCTCAGCACACTGCCAAGCCGGGCTGGTTTTGTCTCGCTGCCCCAGTATCTTGAGGCCCCAGGCAGGGGCTGGGAAGATGTGGGAGCTGGGGTTTGAATCCCCATCGCAGCCTGGGGCACGTGGGCGCCTTGGCACCCTCAGACCTGTCCCCTCTCTTCCTGCAGACACGGATGAGTGCACGGAGGGCACAATCCAGTGTGGCTCGAACCAGATGTGCTTCAACACCCGTGGAGGTGCCCACTGCATGGATGCGCCATGCCCAGCCGGGTACCGGAGAGGCTCCAGCCCCGGGTGAGTCACTCTTGCGGGGCTGGGGGTGCCCACCTCGCACTCCTCATGGGACCGTGGACCCAGGTGTCCCGGCCGTTCCCGAACACTCTGTCGCATCCCGCATCCCCCGCCTGCTCTCGTGCAGGGTGTGTGTCGGTCGCTGCACCCCAGGCTGTGGTTCGGCTGGTCCCCCCACTCTGCGGTACCAGCTGCTCACGCTGCCCCTCGGCATCGCTGCCGGCCGCGACGTGGTACACCTCGCCCCGGGCGCTGCCCTTCGCTACCGCCCCGTCTTCACGCTGCTGGATTGGGAGCCTGGCAGCCCCTTCGTCCTCCGCACCGAGCAGGGCCGTGGCATCATCTCCACCCTGCGCCCGCTGCGGGACCCCGGCACCCACCGCCTCAAGGTGCAGGCGCTGGTCCCGGGTGGGCAGCGGGCTCCCAGCGTCTTCCTCCTTCTCATCTCCATCTCGCCTTACCCCTACTGACACAGCCAAGGGACAGGAGGGGACGCGGGGTCATATCTCCTCCTGTCCCTCATCGCCGCACCAGTGGGGGAATGTGGCTCGGGGAGAGCTGAGCTTGCACCATTCCTCTCCCCCCTGGACCCCCCTTTCCCCCCCAGCAGCCCCTGCCTGCATTGCCTTCACCTGGGGCCAGTCCCTGACTCAGCAAGGTCCTGGGCATCACAAGATGTCCCACCAGGGCATCACAAGATGTCCCGCCAGCCTCTCGCAATCAGGTTTTGTTGCAACCCCGCAATTCGCACCGGCAACCCTGGAGCAAACACAGCTCTTGATGGCCTTGGCCGCAATTAGCCCCCGGGTTAGGTGGGGGGGGGGGATGAGCAGGGGGACAGCAGCCAGTGAGGGCCCCACTGGGGTGCAGGGTGTGATCCCCCAGGCTGGGGAGGGCACAGGGCACCCTGACATTTATCACATATTAAATCGAAATAGCCTTGTGTTCAATTTTTATTTTTTTTTTAAATCCACTTGGTTTCTGTGCATACTTATTTATTTATGGGTTTGTTCCAAATAAAGGTGTTTTGTGGCTAAATATCAGCCGTGCCTGAAGAAAGCAGTTTCCTTCAGTGTGTGGGAGGGGGCTGCCCCAGCAGCAGCCCTGACTTCCCAGGGCTTTAGGCACGTCTCTGCATGGCCTTGGACCATAAAAGGGAGATTGTCTGGATGTGGCAATGCCGGAGGGCCAATGTCCAGCATCTGAAGGTCCAATCCTGCCCCAGTGTCAGGTCCCTCGGTCAGCAAGAACAGGATGCAGCCTCTCTGCATATGGTGTAGGTGGAGGCTGTTCCCAAAAAAGCCACTTCAGTCCTATTCCACAGCACTGGCTGGAGGGGCCGGGGGTGCTGGCCCCGAGGACCTGAGCCCGCACGTCCCCAGGTTTGGGCTGTCAGGTCTGGTGATGGCTGCGCACCCAGGTGAGGGTCCCGCGGTTGGAGCCCATCACCGGAGCTTGCTCTTTACTGCAAAGATGTAGGAGCACTGAGACACCCCTGAAAGGCTCTGTCCTTTGGATTAGGGGTTTCCCGTCCCCCCCAAGGCCAGGTCTGCGGCTGCTCTGGTGTCCCCTGCGCACATGCGAAGGGAAAAGGTGGTTTTGCCCCATCCCCTCCTGCCCACCCGGGCTCCCCGGGGGGTGGCAGCTCCCAACTTCCAGCTTTGCCATCTCCTGGGGTTTCAAAGAAATTCAACCTTCCCCTGTCAACTCTGGGCTGGGCAGCAAAGTGGGGTGATCACAAAGCGGCCAGGCACCGGCTTCCCTCTGCCCCCCCCCCCCCCTTTTCCCCACCCCTTGGTGCTCCGTGGAGGCCGATAAGGAGGACAGGAGTGGGGGGACACGGGTGGGTGACAGCACCTAGCGCAGCCGTGCAGCGGGCTCTGGCCGGGCACGACTCTCCATCCCGGCTCGGGGTGCGAGCTGAGCCCCCCTGTTTTTTGCCTGTGAGCCCTGCGGGCAGGCTGAGGGCAGGGCCTCCCCGGGGGACCGTGCCCACGGAGGGGACAGTCCTGCGGCAGCTCCGCCTGCCCACGCCTGGCTATAAGGGAGGAGGAGGAGGAGGATGCTCCAGGCACCGGACCACAGCGCCGAAGGCAGCCAGGGAGTGGGTGAGTGTGGACATGGCATAGGGGGGGTGGGCGAGGGGAAAGGGTGCCCTTTGCCTTGTCCCCTCTGTCCCTGGCTGTCCCCTTTCCACCCCCCCGTGGGTCTCCCTCACCCCTGGGTGCTGGAGAAGGGCTTGCTGGTCCCTGCAGGAGCAGGGCAGTGGGGTCCCAGTCCGTTCCCAGCGCTGGGAGGTGCAGGCTGTAGTCAAGCCGTTTCTAGCTCGGTTTTGGGGTGGGGGTTCTAACTGAGTCCCATCTCCCTGAGGCATCCCCTTGGGCACCCCCACGGAGGGGAGCTGGCACCTCGTCCAGCACCACCTTGTGTCCTCCCTGCTCTGCTCTGGGGATGCTGAGAGGCAGGATGGGACCCCCCACGGGATGGAGAAGCAGTGCTGAGGCAAACCCCAGCACCAGTAAGCGCATCCCCACATGCTTCTGCTGCAGGAACCCCTGGGGAACCTGCCCGTGCTGCCTGTCCCTGCTGCCTGCCCCATCCCGGCCCGCAGGCAGCACTTGCCGGAGCAGAGGTTGTTTCTCCAGCCTGGCTGGCGACTGTGGTTCCTCTCCTTACCAAAGTTTCAAGCTTTTTATTCTCCCCCCCCCCCCCCGCCCCCTTTTTTTTTTCTTGGTTTTAAAAACAAAAACACAATGTTCCTGCTGAGCAGAGCAGGCAGAGTTGCTCTGGTAAAAACCCTGCCCCAATTCACGGAAATTGCTACAGAATAATAATCAGGGCTGAGAAAGTCTCGCCACATTCCCCTTCGCTGAGCTTTATTTGCTCTGATTTATTACCACCTAACGCCAAAACTTCGGGGCTCTCCCTTCCTGGGCAGGCGGGCTTGGCACGAGCCCCATTTCCTGAGCTGGAAATGCTGGTGGCCCCGCACCGTTCCCGGGGTGCAGGATGGAACCTCAGGGCAAGGTGGTGCCCCAGGTCCCTTGGGCATTGCGTGGGCAGCGTAACGTGTCTGAGCAGGCAAAAAAGTTGGAGACATTTCCTCTAACCTGCTGCCGGGTCACTCGTGAAGCGAGCGCGCCCGGTCTCAGAGGCGCTTAGTCAGGCTGGCAGCTGCGACAGCGATGCTGGCGGCCGCAGCGGGGACGGGGTTTGGGTGTAGAAGAGGGGATTTGCCCAGCAAGGAGCCGCAGGTGCAGCGTCATGCTTGGGCTGGGTTCTTTCGGGAACTGCGACTGCCTTCCTGTAAATGCCCTGGTAAGGAAGGGAACGGCTGAGCCTCCCCGGGCAGGGGCCCAGCTCAGCACACCCGTGGGGCCCTGAGGGTAGGGAAACGCTGGTTGCACAAGCCTGGGCGCTGGGTGCTGCCTGCACCGCCTGCGCAGGCAGCCGGACGGGTGCGGGCAGGCTCGGGGAACCGAATCGTGGTTACGGGGCTGCCAGACTCTTTTGCTCTTCAGTGAGAAACCGGCAGCAGCAGGCCAGATCCTGCACCTGGGCCGGCTCCAAGCCATGCCCTGTGGGTCACTGGCCCCACACCGCGCTGGCAGGACCGGGGTGCCGAGGCACGCCCCGGTGTAACCGCATCCCGCTGTGGAAGGTGCTGGGTGGACCAGCCTGGAGGAGCTCGGCACAGCACCTTCCCCCCTGGCAAAAACAGGAGCAGGATTGTGCTGACTTGGCAGCAGCAGCATGAAAGTTGCTCAGGACAGGATTTGGCCGGCTCTGCTGTCCGCAGTCCCCGGCCAAGGGTCAGCTGGCATCGCCTCTTCGTGAGGCTCTGGGATTCACAGCCCTGCTCGGGGACTGCGGGGACAGTCCCGAGACCCTTCCCGCAGCGGGACCCCCATCCCTGCCCCTGAGCTCCGGGATGCCGCGTCCTTCACCGTCTCCTGTCGCTGGCAGAAGACCTCGATAACCTTGACCGAAGGGTGAGAGGCACCAAATCCCCACACAGGTGTTTCATGCCGGCAAGAAACACGGGGCAGCATAATTAGGACAAATGCCCAATAAGGATTAATTAGACTTGGGGCTGGGCTGGGCTCTGGGGGATGCTGCCGAGCACCCCAGCCCTGCAGTGATCGCACACCCAGCGGTGCTGGCGGGCGCCTGGGGCAGAGCCGGTGGGTGGCTGTGCCTGTCTGCTGCCACAGCTCCTCCGCACCGGCCCTTGGCGCAGGGTTGCGACGAGCCGGGTCGTGCCCTGGCAAGGCATCGGGCTGCGTCTCCGCCACAGCCGGGTGCCTGCGTCTGAGTCCCGGACCCTCGGCATTGCAGGGCGCTTGCAGAAAGCGGAGCAGGCTGTGCCAAGGTTGCCAGAGCGAGAGCTGCGTGGAGCAAAGGTAAGAGCGAAGCGGCTCTGATGGCTGCCCCAGCCTCCTCCATCACTTGGCTGCTGCCGGGCGCACCGGCCGGCACACGGGCAGGGTGTCCTCCTTGGCTGGGAGCTGCAGCCCTGACATGGCCACGGTGCCATGGCTTTTCCTCCTGCCCCCAGCCCTCCCCTTTGCTCCTTGCAGCCCTGGGAAGGGCTCTTGCTCCAACTGATCCCTCCCGATGCGGTGGTGTGTCCCCTCCTGTGCCGCCTGCTGCTCGCTGTTCCCAGCCTGGAGCTCCCGGCAGAAGAGGGGGCTCAGCCAGACCTGGGCTAAGCACAGACCAGCTTCGTGTGCTGCCCACGGCCCTGGTCCCACGGGACCACCCAGCACCTGATGGCAGCATCTCTCGCTGCCCATGAATGAAAGCAGCACTGGGAGCCTGTGTTTTAAGCAGAGAACTTGTCCCGGTACCGGCAGCTCCACCACATGCTCCTCTACCGACTCAACCACTACCAGCCCTGAGTGTTTAGTTTGCCGTGAGCTTTGCTTCTTGCCTCCTGGTTATTCATTCCCTGGATGACGTTTGTGTTGCCTAGAATGCTCCAGCACCCACCTGGACCGTGATGGCCCCGTGGCCAGTTCAGGGACATGGGGGAGGGTTTCACGGCTGATGGCTGCAGCATCCCTGCACTGAGCAAGGGCAGGGGCTGGGACCATCATGAACTCCTTTTCCTTTGCTTTGTCAGCACCATGGCTCAGCCCAAGGGCACGGTGGTCCTCGCCTACAGCGGCGGCCTCGACACCTCCTGCATCCTGGTGTGGCTGAAGGAGCAGGGCTACGACGTTGTCGCCTACCTGGTGAGCTCCGTGCCGAGCCCTGCCGCATGGACCCTTCCCCGGGGGCTGGGGATGGAGGGAACGCTGGACCACGGATCTGGGGACCTATGTGGATGATGGGGGTCCTGGCGTGTGTCTGGCCATGGTGGTGACCCTGCTCTCGCTGGTTAACCATCGCCCAGCCTGGGTGCTGCTCTGCTGAGCTGCCAGCCCTGTGTGGCACAGCCTGTCCCTGCCAGCAAATGATCCTCCGCTAATGAGGACAGTGCATCGGGGCAGAGTCACGGGGCTTAGCAGAGGGAGATATGGCCCCGAGGTATGCTGTCTTGGGGGGGGACCCCCCTCCTGCCTGTCCTGGGTGGCCTCAGGCCTGGCCAGCACAGGCTCTACCATGCCGTGCATGATGCCCCAAGCCGGGCTGGGCTTGCACTGGGTTTTGTGGTCTCCTTTCAAACTCAGTCCGGATTTTTTTCCCCCCTTCCAGGCCAACATCGGGCAGAAAGAAGATTTTGAGGCAGCACGAAAGAAAGCGCTGGCACTGGGGGCCAAGAAGGTAACGGTGTCCCCGTCCCTTCCCGTGCCCATGGGGCTCTGAGCTCCCCCTGCTCCCCGCCGTGGGGCTGAGCCTTGGGGTCTCGTACACACCATGGCTGGGGCCACTGCAGGGGCTGGGGGGGGCAGGACAGTGCCAGTGAGGAATTCCTTTCCCAGAGATTTTGCATCAAAGCTTTTCAGCAGCATCTAGGAAAGGGGAGGCGAAGGGACCCTTCACTGCACCGTCCCCAAAACCCCACAGGAGTGGGATTCCCCCCCATCCCAGTCCCCCTCCCATGACAAGTTTTCCTCCATCCTGGCAGGTTTACATTGAGGACATCAGCAAGGAGTTCGTGGAGGAATTCATCTGGCCGGCCGTGCAGGCCAACGCTCTCTACGAGGACCGGTACCTGCTGGGCACGGCGCTGGCGCGGCCCTGCATCGCCCGCAAGCTGGTGGAGATCGCCCAGCGGGAAGGAGCCCAGTATGTCGCCCACGGGGCCACCGGCAAGGTGAGGGAGGACGGGGGCACTGGGGCAGGGATGGCATGGGGTGCTCGGGGGGACACGACCCGGTCAGTCCGTTGGCTAAGCTGTGGGTGCCAGGAGGTGTTTTTTTGGATGCTCTGTGGGGCTGCGCAAAGCCCAACCATGTTTCAACACTTCCTTCTCGCTTCTGGGATTTCTGTGCCTAATTTCGGTTCCCTCTCCCTGCCGGGAAGGCTCGGATCACAGCCAACCCCCCCCCCCCCCCCCCCTTTCAGTAGCAGCTTTCTAAAAACTGCTACGGACAGGGGCTGCCCGGGTCAGCAGCCGGCTGGGGCTGAGTTTTGGGGCACCCCGGGCAGGCTGCGGCTGTCCCCAACCCTGTCCCCATCCCTGTCCCCATCCCTGTCCCCATCCCCGGCTGTCCTTGTCGCCGCTGGCCGCAGGGAGGACACTTTGCCACTAGAGGCAGCCAGAGACCGTGGAAAGGATGCTCGGGGCCAGCCACTGCCCAGAGAAGGGCAATCCTCCACGGGGAGCGTGGGGGGGGGGGGGGAGGATGACGGGACGTGGGACCTGCGAGACGTGACCGTGGGTCCCCCCGGTCACCTCCAGCCCCCGCCCGCACGCTGCCCAGCCCGGTGCGGGGACACCTGGGGCAGGGTGGCACTGTCACCAAAGGCTCCTGGGGGGGCTTTTGGGTGCTGTGCGTGCACCCAAGGACCTGCCGGATGCCCCCTCCATCCCATCCCACTGGGACCCAAAGCACAGACCGTGTCCGTCTCGGTCTAGGGGCAAAAGCGAGGTGCCCACCTGGAGGGGTGTCAGTGCGAGGGGCTGGGTTTGGGTGTCCCCAGCTATGGTGGAGGACCCTGCTAGAAGGGGGAATGTTAGATGCAGCCAGGAGATCGCCAAGGACCACGCCAACACCGGGGAGATGGGGCAGAGGGGCGGCTGGGGGGAACTTCGTGGCTGAAATAACTCTTGCTCCTGCTGCGACGGGTTCCCCGCACCCCTTCCCCGTCCATCTCACCCGCTGCCAGCAGCCCCCTCTTGAAAGCCCCCGCTCAAGGGTGCCTTGGAGGAATGCACCCCCGACGCGACGATGTCCCCTCCGCTCCTGGGTACCACCAGCGCCAGCCGTCCCCGCTCGCAGGGGCAGCCACGGCTGCTCCCCAGGCTCTGCCTGCTCCCCAAGCCATTAAGCCGCGGGCGCAGGCAGGGACCGACTGTGGGTAACTCGACCCGGCTGCACCCCGTCCCCGGCTGAGGCCACGGTGTCTTAAATGTGGGCCATCTGCGGTGTCCCCGCTGCCGGAGCAGATGGACTTGTTTTGGGCCTGTAAGGGAAATGAGTGCTTTGGTGGATGTACTTGCCTTGGTGTAATAGTCCTCTGGGATTTCCCAGCCCTGCCGTAAATGTATCCTCCAGGCTGGGGCCAAGGTGGGGGGTGGTCTTTACGCCCCTTGGTGCTGGTGGAAAATAGGCTTTGGTGAGCACTATTCCCTTGGAAGTGCTAATAACTCCCAGGCTCCCTCCTGGCCCTTTCCTGACTACCTGGCCTCATTAGCAGGACCTCGTCAGCATGGGCCAATTAAGATAAAGGGAGCTTCAGAGCTATTTAATTATGAGCTGCTGCATCCTCCTGGTCACCATGGTCTTCCCTCCCCCCACTCACCTTGCCCTCTCCTTCCATGTGTCCTCTGATGCCTATGGGGGAAAAATACCCAAATCTGGGTTTCTGCTGGTCCAGTTTTTAGGAGTGTCAGTCCAGGGGAGAGCGCAGCTCTTGGGTGACTCTGGGGTCCTGGAGCCAGGTGAATGAGCTGCATCGGGGTTTTGAACACCCAGCTTTTGGGAGCACCAGAAAAGGTGGTTTTGGGTTCAAACCAGCTATGGAGAGGGACCAGGAGTGACCCCGCAGGACAGAGCCAGCCCAGGTCCTGGCACCCACTACCCCCTCCTGCCACCCTCCGTGCTGGGAGAGATAGATGAGTCCTCAGCCTTAGGCCTTGCTTTTCCAGTGAAAATTGCCAGCAATCCCATCCCAGTGGCATTACTGGGAGAATAGGTGTGATCCCCCTCCTGCACAGAGCACCTTGGTCTATGAAGTCCTGGGTAGCATCAGCCAGACGTTCCTCCTGGCTGGTGGCTCTTGCAGGGATTTGCAAACGCACCGTTCAGCCCAGGGTCTCCCGAGCCATGGGCTGGGATGCTTTTCCCAGTGGATATAGGGCAAGTGGCTGTCTTGTGTTGGCTGGAGCTGAGATCGCGAGACATGTCCTCTCTAGCTCTCTGCCGAGGGAATTTTGGTCCTGTCCCTGCACAGGGAGAGCAGCCGGGAGCAGGGAAGTGATGGGTCCTTGCCCGCCGTCCCTGAGGTCTCCAGCATTGCAAGGGGAGCTGATGCTGTAGCCGAGCAGCGTCTCAGAGGCCGTACACGTGTGCTGTCACACGCGTGTGCACCGCCGCATACGTGCTCTGCCAGCGTCCAGCAGCCCCTGAGCCTCCCAACTCCCTGGATGAAGCCGTGGGACTGTAGTGCAGCCGGGAGCTGCTGTTTTGTCATCTGCACTTTTAATGCTTCTTGCCTTTTTTTTTTTTTTTTTTTTTTAACAGTTCTTACTGATTTTGCAGTTTCTTCCTGCAGCCCCACCAAGCCACATTCCTCTCCTGAGGATGCTGTATGGCCCTGGGCGAGCTGGTCCAGGCACGAGGCCCCATTCCCCCATCAGTGGGATTGGGTGGGGGGGGGCACCCACCTCCCAGCCTGCCCCAGTGTGGGGTGACCCCTCAGCATCTCCCATCTGTGTTTCAGGGCAATGACCAGGTTCGGTTTGAGCTCACCTGCTACGCTCTGTGTCCTAAGATCAAGGTAAGGCACCCAAAATTGTCCCTTGGGGCCCCACCACCGGGCTTCTGGCCCCCTCCCGAGCTGGTAAGGAATTTTGTTTTAACACCGATGTGAGCGGCCGTGCCTCGCTTTAACAAGCTGCCAGCTGCACAAAGCGACGTTTTGGCATTTGAGGGGGCTGTAATGATCCTTAATTGACCTATTTTTACCCCAAACACCACAAGGCCATGGAGGAAATGGTACTAAAGCAGCTGCTGGATAATCGATGCTGCCTGTTTGCCCCTTGCATCCAGTGCCTTGTTAGGGTCAGGGGTTTGGGTTACTCCACACTTGTGCAGGGAGATTAAATTTCGGCTGGGGGACCAGCAGCCCATGGGTCCTGGCGCCCCAGGGCTGCCAGGAACCCTCGCCTGCGGGGAGCCCAGGGGGGTGCTGAGGGTCAAAGGGTGCCCAGGAGCTGCAAAGGGGCTGGGGGCTTCCCGTCTCATGCTCCTGCCCTCCCACCAGGTCGTCGCACCGTGGAGGCTGCCCGAGTTTTACCAGCGCTTCCCCGGGCGCCGTGAGCTCATGGACTATGCGAAGGTAGGAGCTGGCGTGGGGTGGCCGTGGGATGCTCAGGGTGGCCGTGGGATGCTCCCCACGGCTTGGTGGGTGACAGCAGCAAGCCCTGCACAACATCCCTGCAGCACCACGCTGGAGCGTTCCGGTTGGGGTTTTATTTCCCCCTCTATTTTTTTTTTCTCCTTCCTTTCTAAAAGCCCCATAATTACGTGGCTATTAATGGTAACCCGCTTTCCAAGGAAACGGGTCCCAGCTCCCT
The DNA here is from genome assembly GCF_929443795.1 of Astur gentilis. NCBI lineage: Eukaryota > Metazoa > Chordata > Aves > Accipitriformes > Accipitridae > Astur > Astur gentilis. The sequence goes on from NC_064908.1 coordinate 15,451,642, forward strand.
GACTTGCGTAACAGACAAAGCAAATACGTTCGCCTTTGTTGTCCCTTCCTTTTTGAAGTACAAGTTGCAATAAAACATATTAGAAGTTTTGCATCAGGTTTTTACGTGCCCACCAGGGTACCTTTCTTTTTTAGCGACTTCATGGAAATGCTTGACAACTTGGCTCAATCAATCAAAAGGGAAAAGGCAGCTCTGTGCATAAACCAGAAAATTGCTTCAGTTTTTAAATAGCTGCCGTCGAGGCTGCCTGGGTAATCTCTGGGAAGGCGAGGTGTGGAGCCGGAGGGATGTGGCGTGGGGCGAGGAGCCCTCCGAGCCCATTAGGGCCGCCGAGAGCAGCGTGTTGAGGATTGTGTTTGCCATCTGCCGTTGTATTATGAAGGGGCGAGTTTACGAGAGCTTTCCATATGTTGCCAAACAAATTGTCAAATAGGGGAGTTATTAAGAGCGCCACGGTTTTATTATATGGAAAATAGAACATGTGTTTTGGGTTTGGGGGTTTTGTTTGGGGTTGGGTTTTTTGTTTGGAAAGGGGGAAAAAGGGAAGTGAAATGGACTGGGGCCCTGTTCAAAGTGAAAAGGTTGGGGTTGAGGGTTTGTTGTGCCTCTCGGTCTCTGGTTATGTCCAGCATTAAAAAAAAAAAAGGTGGGGAAGGTCCCTTCTTTTTTGCACTCGGGAGAGGGACATGTGTAGCCAGGTCCTTTCAGCACCTGGACGCGCTCGCCTCGGCGCTCGGCGGGTTTTGATGCGATGATATTTGGGGATCGGTTGCTGTCAGGGAAAGCGGGGATCCATGCCACCGTGGCACAGCTCTTGCCGTCAATTTGCTGCCTGGGGGCTAGAGCCAACCTTGCTCCAGCAGCAAGCTGCTTTGGTGGCCACTTCATCCCCACAAACAGCCGAGGCTGAAAACACCTTAATGATTCAGTGAAGCTCTCCTGGATGCTGCTCCAGGATGAGCCATGGCTGCGAGCAGAGCCGGGTGGAACGGAGCTCGTTGGGGCTGTGCTGCCTGGGCTCGGTGGACGTTGGTACATGGGTCCGGACTTGGAGGATCCCCTCTGAAGTGATAACATGGAAAATTGCCATGGGGCAAGGATGGGCTGGGGAGCATGGGCTTCTTCGGCTGCCAAGGAGAGGCAGAGGGCAGGGGGCTGCCTGGGAATGTGAATCAACGGGGGCCTGTGGTTCACGATCAGTGGGTATTTGGGTCTGACAGATGCGTTTACGCATCCCAGGTGAGATGGGTGTGAGCCATGGCATGGGGAGAGCCCATCAGAGGGGACGGCGTCCCCCAGCCCCGCGCGGCTGAGTGCGGCCCCTCAGGGTAAACAGCCCTCAGCATTAATGGCTTGGCTTTAATTAACTAAGGTGAAATGTCCTCTGCCCACATCCACGAGGGTGCTGGGATGAGGACGACGGGAGCATGGTCTGACCCCAGGCAGGGTTGAGGTCTGTCCCCCAGCCCTCGGTCTCCCTTAGCATTATTCGGGGGAGCCCTGGGGGGTTGGGAGGCACCTGTGGCTTGGACACCATCCAAGGGTTGGGTCAGGGAGACGCATCTTCTCACTCTTTCCTGGAGAAGCCAGGCAATCCCTGGCACTTGCACGAAGCAGGCAGCGTTTCGCCCTCCCAGCAAGCCCAAGCTTGTGTTTTGAAGCCCACGTGAAGCGTTGATGTGCTCTGCCTGCTCTCCCCGGTGGGCAAGGTCTGCGGGCAGGAGAGCAGGCGAAGGCTGTCCAGCACCCACCTCCAAAGCCTGGGACAGGGATCCCGGAGGGTCCCACAATGGGAGTAAGGTGTGGGACCAGCAAACCAGGACCCATGAGCCTAGGGCAATGTCACCCCAGGAGCGGGGCTGATTTAGTCCCTCTGCAGCCTTAGGAGGTACCTCAGAACCTTGTTCCCAGCTCAGACGATGGGTTGATGACCATGATTTAACAACCACAAGCGTTTCCTTCCCCTCTTCCCAGAAAACAAGTTGCTTCTGCTCAGACCCCGCTCCTCTGTTCCTGGCTGAGCTCTTGCCTGATGTCCCTGCCGCGGTGACTCTGAAATGCCAGAGCTGCCCGGCAATGGACGGGCTGTACAGACACACCGAGGAACAGTGGGAACCGGAGCTGCCACCACCGCCTCCATCCCGCAGCCGGGACATTGCGGCTCGGCATGCCGGCAGGGTGGCCGACGTCCCCGCCGGCTCCGGTTGTTAGCTTGCCGCCGTCGCCTCTCCTGCTAATTCCCCTGCGTATTCACCTCGTCTTCACAGGCAATTTCCCCCATTGAAATGTCAGCGGATAATTGAGCGCGCCGGTGACCTTGTTAGGGAGCTGGGCCCGGCGCTGTGTGCTGCGCTGGGGAGGCAGCCGGTGCGGGGCCGTGCGTCCCCGGGCACGGTGCTCTTGAGGTGCTTGGGCTTGGGAGAACATCTCCCACCCATGTGCCGTGCGTCTGCATCGCACGAGGCTGTGGGGACGCGTGTGCTGTCCCCTCGCGGCAGAGCATCAGTCCTGGTTAGGATGAGGAGCATCCTGTGGTTTTGGGGACTTCTGTCCCCATGTCATCTTCCCTTGATGGGGAGCTAAGCTGGGGGAGTGCGCTGTCGTGGAGCTAGAAAAAGAACACGATGTCCGTGCTGACGTCTCCATCGCTTGGGTTCGTGGGGTGCTCTGGGGACTCTGTCTCAGCTTGTGGCAAGGCCGGGGCGGCCGTTCTCCTCCCAGTTGCGTTGTGTCCCTGATGTCCCCATCGAGGTGGCCCTCGTGGTGGGAGCTGATGTTACCCACGGTGAGGGACACGGATGTCCACCTTGCTCCGTGCTGCCTTGCTGGTGGCCATGGGTTGTGCCTTTGAGCTTTTGGGGCTGATCCCAGCAGGAGCCGGTGCTGGTGGGAGCTGGATCTTCCCACAGGGTGGCTCACCCCTGCTTCCCTTCTCTTGGCAGAAACACGGGATCCCGGTGCCCGTGACGCCCCAGACGCCCTGGAGCATGGATGAAAACCTCATGCACATCAGGTAAGAGGCCAGGTGGGTGGGGAACTCCTGTGGGGTGAGGAAGCAGAGCATGGGGCCCCCATCCTCCTGTCCTGCATGGCCAGGACAGCCCTTTGCATGTCCAGAGTCCCAGGCTGCTCTACCACGTGCTGGCCAAGGGTGACCCCAAAACCTCCAGCCTTCCTTTCTGCCCAGTTGTCCACATCCCACGTGGCAGCATCCATCTCCTGGGCTCTCCCAAGCCTGGCGCTCCTTGCAGGGTTGCTTCTAAAAGCCCCTGGAGATCCATAACACGTATTTACGCCCATCCTCATGGGGTGGTTGGAGGGGGGGGGGTCTTCCCAGTGGGTTTTGGGGTTGCAGGTTGCAGGTGCTGCAGTGACTTCTCTCTCCTTCCCTGCCTGCTGCAGCTACGAAGCCGGGATCCTGGAGAACCCCAAGGTAATCGATCACGGCCACCCGGCCAGCATGGCAGCCACAGGGCTGAGGGCGTCTCGTGTATTTGCAGCCTAATTGGAAATTTCACGGCAGGCCGTGTGCGGTGGGGAGGCCTTGCCGCCCACCCCGGCCCCTCCACCTCACCCGGCACGTTAATTGCTGCCGGTGTAAATAGGGGAAGGGACCGTTTCAGGGTGACACTGGAGGGGACAATGTCACGGGGCAGCAATAAAGGAGCAATTAGACAGATGAGGCGCTGGTGGTGGGTGACGGAGGTCCGGGCTGGCCCCTGCAGCTCAGGTCCCCTGCCTGTGCCTGTAGCTCACCCAGCTCTCCTCGCTTTGCCATCCCCACTATCCAGGGGGAAGCATGGTAAAACCTCCGCATGCGTGGGGTGGTGCTTGGAGACCCCACGGGACCCCCGGTTCCCCGGGGAAGCTCTGGCTGCCGACGGGGCCGAGAGCCCGGTAGCGGTGGGTGCTGTGGCCGGGTGCTGCCGGCGAGCGCGGCACGTCGCTCCGGGAAGCGTGGATCTGGCCCTGGCTGCCTCCGAATGGTGCTCGTGGTCCGGCTGCCTGCTGGCCCCTGCCTGCACTGTTCATGCTCCAGCGGGTCACCACGCTCGGCGGCTACTTAAACTATCCATCAGCGCTAATTAGACAATCCAGGGAGAGGAGGGGGAGGCAGGCGGAGAGGGAGAGGAGCCGGCTGGAGCTCAGCGCCCGCAGCCGGCTCACCGCGGCTGGGCTGGCGCGTGCCTCCGGCGGGGGTGTGAGGAAGAGGAAGGTGGAGAGGGGGTCCCGCTCCCCCTTTTGGTGCCCTCCGGAGGGGTGTCTGCAGGTCAGGCTTTGCAAAGCCGGGCCCTCAGAGGGGGTCTCCTCCTCCAGGAGAGCGGTTGGCCCAGGGATGGGTTTTCGTGCCCCTAGCTGGAGCTAGCAAGGGACTGACCCGCGCCCTTCCCAGTGCACCCATCCTGACCCAGCCCTCCGCACCCAGCCCCTCTCCTCTTGGGGAAGACCCCTGGTCCCCAGGCTCCACCACGCCGGCTTTTCTTCCCAAAGCCAGCTCAGAAAACGGGGCCGACCAGTGCCCTGACCCCATCCCCGAGCATCCTCCGCTCGGGCACCTCTTCCACCGCCGGTACCGGGAGGTGGCTGCCCGGAGCACGGTGTCACCACCGTCCCCTTCCCAGGCCTGGGAAGCGGTGACGGGCACCGGGGCGGCCGCGGCAGGATCCGGGGTGCCAGGCACGGCGGGCTCCCCTCCCCAAACCCCCGGGACCTGCCAAACGCAGGGATTTGAAAGCAGATGGTTGAGCTATTTTCTGCCTCTGTGAGGCCCGATTGAAGGGCAATGAGGCAGCTAATGCGGAGAAAGATAGAAATTTACTTGCTTTAACTTCATATGGCACTCTGAAAGAGTTCATTCAGTCCCGGGCACAACAATATCAGCCGGATGAATAAACCATTTGCGGCATCGATAGCTCTGCATCATGGTTTACTTCATGGACCATTTGCTTCCAATTTCTTCTCTTCTTGCCCCGTTTTTCTTGCTTCTTTCTTCCCCCCTCCCTCTCTCCCTTTCCACACACTCTTCCTTTTTTTTTTTCCCCTTTTTTTTTTTCCTTTCCCTTTTTTTTTTCCTCTCTCCCCTTTAAAGATGACATTGCAGGACTAGCCCCCCTGCGGGGAGGGATAAATAGAAGGCATTGATACACTGCAACAAACTATTTGTCATTTGAACTGTGCTTTTAGGAGAGAGAATAAAAAGAGGACAGACTCGCACCGTAATGATGGAATGCAAGCCAAATGTCACTTTTATTTCTATTTAGTTATTTTATTTAATAGGGGTTTTCATAGTTGGCTCGGAAAATTGGAAACTACCTGACTTTGACTTCCAATGTTTAGTAAAGAGTTTTTAATACTTTCCGGTATTTTTTCCCCTCCCGCCCCCCCATCTTTCCTTTTGAACTCAAAGTTTTTCATCATCTCTCACGGGTTCGTCTAGTTAATAAGTGTGATCAGGGCTAGGAAAGGCCAGACGATGTAAAATTGAAATCCGCAGCCCGTGTAATTTGTGCGTGTGCGCGCACGGGGGGCACGGGGGAGGCGCGCCTGTGAGCGCCTCTTGTTTAAAACAAGGGAAAGGGGCAAAAATGAGATAAAATGGGAATCTGAGGGTGGTTTTGCTGGAGCGTGTGCTGGGGTAGTTATGTCTGTATTCCTGGGATTCGGTTGTAGTTGCTGCTGGGATGTGTGTCCCGGGATTTGGGGTGAGGCGAGGGGGGTCCCCCCGGTGTGGAGGGGGCGGCAGGGGTGCTCGCAGCAGGGCGGGCTGCCTGTGGGTGCTGGCAGTGATTGGGCTTTGCTCTTTATTGGACCAAAGAAAAAAAAAAACAAAACAAGAAAAGGAAGTTTTCACTAAAAGGCTTATTGCCCATCTTTACAAATTTTAGATGAAAACTTCTTCTGAAGAGAAATTAATTTTCCCTTAAAAAAGCTTAAAATTTTTTTTCAAGCAATCACTTTTGCTTTTTTTTTTTTTTTTCCTAGCTTGCTTTCTACTTTGTCCTTTTTTTCCTTGCTGGAAAGGAGGGTAAGGGAAGAAAAGTGAGCAGGAGAAGAGCTGTGCTTTAAAAAGGAGAGGAGAAACAGGGGGAGCGTGGGCCAGGCTGTGAGTGGGTGCAGGCAGCACCCTGGGTGCAGGCAGGACCCCACTGCTCAGGGGTGCCCGGAGCTCCAGCTCTCACCAGCTGGGTTTTGTGGGGAAATACCAGTTTGCCATCCCTTAAAACATTTGCAGGAACTGCTCAGTTTGGAGAAACTCCATCCGAGCTGCTTGCACAGGAGGTTTTAGGTCGCTGGGACTCCTCAGCTGGAGGATCCTTTGCAATGTTCCCTCCGATGTCGGCCAAGGACGCCTTTGGCCCAGCTCGGCTCTGCGGTTCATTTCCTCGGCTCTGTCTGCCTTTCCGCCACATTGCACATGTCCTGGGTGCTCCATGCCTCAGTTTCCCTCCCCTCCATCTCCCGGAGCTGCGGCTTGGTGGGGGATCCCTTTAGAGACAGGACTTTGGAAACACCGCTCGGAAAAGTGTTTTGGGGTCAGCATGTGCAGTCACGTCATGCGTGAGTGCCGAGGGGGGCACGTGAAATTGCAAAGCATTTGCTCTCCGGGATGGAAAGCTTTTTTTTATTATAGTCCCCCCCCACCACACTCTTCTGGCACGCGCTTCAATTGCGGCAATTCGTGGTCGGCGCCTGAGCCTCTGGTGGCCCGGCTCTGATGGAGATAAGATGCCTCTTTCCTATAAATCTAGGAAAAAAAATATACATAAAGGTTGATGTGCTCTGAAATGGGTTTTTGCTTTGTTCCTCTATTTTCGCCCATGTGTATTAACCCCAGGGACACCATGAAAGAGCCGGTGCGCCTGGAGCACCTGCTGGGGTCAGGCCTCCTCATTAGTTTTTTCGGTCAGTGCCGAATAAGCCCGGCCGCGGCGCAGGGACGTGCGGGCGCCCGCCCTGCCGCTTGCTGCCATCGTCCCGCTTTTCCCTGCCTGACTTGCTTCTCCGCAGCCATCCCGCCTCCAGCTGTGGGGGCGTCGGAGGAAAAGATGAGATCAAGTTGAGGGGAAAAAATTGCCTGATTCCTCCAACCCCTTTGTTCCCAGGGCCCCGGTAAGCACCGGTGCTGTGCCACGCCGGCCCCACGTTTGGGGATGGGGGACGCACGTCGGGGATGGGGGATGCGCGCTGGGGTCGGGGCTGCCGGCGGTGTTGGCCATGCCAACGCCACTGACTCTCCCTCTTCTCTTCTTCCACCTCCCCTGGCAGAATCAGGCCCCTCCCGGGCTCTACACGAAGACCCGCGATCCGGCCACTTCTCCCGACACCCCGGACGTGCTGGAGATCGAGTTTGAGCGGGGTAAGCACCTCCTCGCAGCCGGCTCCTCACGCCTCTGCCCCCCCAAAGCCAAAGCCCACTCCCCAACCGGGAGCGAGGACCACCGGGAGCGTCCCTGGGGTGGGAGCAGGTGGGGTGAGCCCCGACTGGTGGCATTGGGGCTCGGGATGGTGCTTGCAGCACGTTGGGGCTCTTTGAGGTGTGCGGAGGGTCTGGGTATGTCTCGGTGGGCTTGCTGGGACCCCCCTGAGAGCGGAGAGGGGTCCGAGCGCCAGGCAGTGAGGTGCAGTGGGCACAGGGTCCCTCTCCTGCCGGGTGGCATGCCGGTGGCCCTGGCCAGTGGGAAGATGCTCCGGCAGGATTGGGCCAGCGGTGCTATCAGTGTCGCACCAAGAAAACGGGGAGACCCCGTTCCATCCCTGGGGACGCACGGCAGGGCCCAGTGCCGGAGCCGTCACCCGGCGAGGGGACATGGGGCAGCGTCTCCCACCTCTGCCAACCATGGCCATCCCTGTGCCACCATCCATCCTGGCAGCAGGAACGAGTCCAACCCAGGCTGGGGGGGGGGAGACCCTGCTTGGAGGGGTACCCCCTCCCCACCGCCCCCCCCGCCGCCAGCATCCCTGCTCCATTATAATGATCCCCCTGCAAGGAGCAGCCCCCCTCCCAGCAGCCCATTCAGCCCCTAGTTAATTTATTTGAAGTTTTAATCTAATTATTAACTATTTTAAAGGCTAAGCAGCTTTCGCCAACAACGGCCCCGACAACGTCGGCTCTCCGCCGAGCGGACCCCGGCCAATACCCCGGCGGAGGATGCGAATAGAAAGAGCCGGGGCGAGGGGAGGGCGAGGAGGGGGGGGGGGCCCGCGCCGAGAAGCAGCTTAAGGTTCATTATTGCCGCGAGTTACATTTAATAGCAATTTACAACTGAGTTTATAAACCCCTGGAAAATAGGGGGTTTAGGGGGGGAGCGTGGGGGGGGAGCTGACAGCCCCCATCACTAGACAGGGCTCTCGCGGGCGCCTCCGTAATAAAGACTAGAAAGGGAGGTATTGAGGCTGATTGGCAACTGATAGTGCGTTAAATGGTAATGAGGAGGGCAGATGGAGGGGGGATTAGCCTCCAACTCCGCACCGCTTTTCTTTGTGGGCCCCGCAGCCCCCTTGTCAGCTTCCTAATACATTTATTGCTCATTTCACACCGCTAAAGAAAAATGCCTCTTTCTATTCAGCAGCCCCCCCCCCCCCCGTCCTTGCTCCTGCCCAGCGCCCTTAAAAAAAAAAAAAAAAAAAAAAAAAAAATTAAGAGAAAAAGAGGGGTGGGGGGAAAAAAAAAAAAAGGTGCAATAATTAATTCATGGCGGGGAGCGCCCCGCCGCGGGGTGCGTGTGCGTGCGTGTGCGAGCAGCCGTGCCCCGGTGTGGGGGTCCCCCCCAGACGCCCCCCATGCTGTCAGGGGAGGGGGGGGGACACACATTTGTCAGCCCCCCCCCCCCCGGCAGGGGCTGGTGGGACAGAAGGTGCTGCGCCGTAAGACAATTGCCGAGCGTGAAATTCAATTAGTTAAGGGCCTGGTTGCAATTTCACAGGCCCTAAAAAAGAGAGAGGGAGAGGAGAGGGGAAAAGGGAGGGGGGGGACGTTTTTATGGCCTTTTTTATTTATTTATTTCGCTTCTCTCCCGAGGTGGGTCCCCCTCCCTTCGCCTCCCCCCCGCACCAGCTTGGATATGCCTTTTTAAGAAGTTATTTAGAGTTCATATCTGTCACATCTATTTAACGCCCGCGGGGTGATGTTCCGGGGGGGATCCTGACACCGGCTGATCCTGCCCGTTCTCCCTCCCCGCCTCCGCAGGTGTCCCCGTGAAGGTCACCAACGCCGGGGACGGAGCCACTCGTCGCTCGGCCCTGGAGCTCTTCGTGTACCTGAACGACATCGCGTGAGTGCCACGCTGTCCCCTGGCAGCGGGGACGAGGGCAGCGTCCCCGGGGTCCCCAGGGCAGGGTGGGAGCGGGATGCTCGCGGCAGGCACGTCCCGATGAGCCCGATGGTGGTCAGCAGCGTGAGGATGGGATCGTCCCAGTTGGGTCCCAGTCGCACCATTCATGCCAGCAAGCAGAGCTGGGCACCGAGGCCGCGAGCACGGGGGTATTTAGGGTTTTGCTCCCTGCGCACAAGGAGGGCTAAAAAGTCTTATTACAACCTTTTGCATTTATCGGGTGCCCCAGCCGCGCGGCTGGGTGAGGGCTGCCCTGCCCGCAGCGGGGGGCTGAGCCCCCGGGGCAGCCCCTGCCCGCAGGCAGCCTTTGCCCCTGGTCCCAGCTCAGCCCCAGACCCCCGGCTCCCGCGTCCCGACGGGCATCGCCTCACCCTGCCTGCCCAAAGGGGCTCAGTGTCCCTTTTGGGTGGAAAGTCAACTTTTTTGGTGGACGGAGACATGCTGGCCAGGTCCATCGCCCTGTCCTCCCCCTGTGTCTGCAGCAGCAGCGCCTTTGGGGTTTTCTGCCCTGTGCCACCCCGTGCCCACTTTCTGCTGTCACCAGGGCAGAGCTATCCTCAGGGGCTTGCCCAAAAATACAGCAGCACCCATGAGGGCACTCGCTCCTCCTGCTCCACGCCAAGTGCCACCCAGTCCCCACTATCCTCCTTTGTGCCTCTGACTTTATCGCCCCGGTGCTGAATGGGAATGAACTTTTCCATGTAGTTCACTTTTTAAATGTTAATTAAGTGGTTTTAAAATGACTTTGACTATCGGGAATACAGCTGCGGCGTGGCTTGTCCCCCTTGCCTGGTTTATTTTCCGGTGGCCCGAGTGAGCAGCAAGCGAGGATGGAGAGGCTAGTGGCACAGCAAAGAGGAGAGGAAAAGGAGAGAAAATCCGCCTCCTTATCACCTGTCCTATCTGGGGGTCACCGTTGATGGTCACCAGTGCTGCTGAGGGGCTGGCCGCACTGTCATTTGGGGTTTGTCCCCCATTGTCTGTCCCCCCCCGACCCACCTCTCGCGGCCACCTGCATCCCACTGCGGGGCCGCTCCAACCTCCCTTCTCCTCGGCAGGGGCAAGCACGGCGTCGGGCGCATTGACATCGTGGAGAACCGCTTCGTCGGGATGAAGTCTAGAGGTGAGCAGTCACCCACCAGTGGTGCCATTCCTGCCCTAAAACCAGCAAAAATAGGGAAAACCCTGGTGGGACGTGGCAGGTGCTCAGCATCGCTGGGGTGCTTTGGCTCAGGGCACACCAGCAGCCCTCAACCGCTCTCCCCCCCCCCAGGTTTTGACTGAGATTTCCCCGTGGCAGGGACTTCTCATCACTCTCTAATGAAGGCAGGTGCCCACTCGCTGCCAGTGCCACTGTTTGCACCAGCCCTGGGGTCCCAGTGCCACCGGAGACCCCAGGTCTCGGGTGAGACCTGTCTCCAGTGGGAAAAACGTCAAGCTGTGGGCTTGCGTGGGAGGATGCTCATGGGAGATCCTGGAAGGGGCGAGGCTCTGTAACACGCGTACAAAGTGCAGGAGGCCGATGCAAGTCACTGAAGTTTTTTTAAAGGCAATTCTTTGATTTATCTATGCATTTTTTGAGGCTGTGACTTAGTATTGATCATCCATTAGGATCAGCTTCATTGGAAATCTCTGGAGGCAGCAAGCTGCCCCGCGCAGAACTAAGTAACAAGATGGCTCATCATCATTTCCTATCTCCTTGCCCCCACTCTTTTGTTTTAAATCTCATTAATACCTAATTAGATGCTCCCTTTCTTTAAACTTGCCCTTTGTGCAGGGCATCAGCAAATATTTTGATAAGATTCAGCCCGCCGTCTCCCTCCCCACCACAGGGCACCGGTCCCTTTGTGAGAGCATCAGCCACGAAAGGCAAGAAACAAAACCCCAAATCATTTGATCCGAGTTTGAATAACCAAATTAAAACCAAAAGAAGGAAGACAAAAACCCCAACCCCAAACCACACAGAGCAGCCTGCGCATTTGCATGCAGGATGCTGAGTAATTTGTCAAAATCTATTTTATTTTTTTAAGAGCCACTGACATGCTCTAGTGACCCTTCCAGCATTTAATAATTTCTCTAAACCCCATTTAACTGTCACGTCTGTCTCCTGTGTGACATTGCCAAGCGATCGCTGCCGCGTTTGTGCGCCGGCAGATGCGGGAGGACCAGGCTTTCTGGGGACAGCAGGGGTGCACGTACCTCGGGGACGAGACCTTGGCGGTGGGTTTTCCCCCTTTGCTTTGAGCAGGATCCTGCCCCCTGTTTTGCTCCTTGGGATTAGTAGAAACCTTTCTGAAATCTGCTCCGAGAGATGCTCTGCAGAAGAAATGGAGAGCCGGGATGAGAGGAGGCCGGAGCAGGAGGGTGCTGCCGGTACCTGCCACCCCCTCCGGGGGGTTTTAGGGTGCAGGGCAGCTTGGGGTGGCCCCACTGCTACTCTGCAGGAGCATTTTGGACCCCAAATGGGGATAGGGTCAACAGGGCAGGAGACAGAACCTGGGCTCGCAGGCGGGAGGCGACGATCCCTTAAATCCCAGCGGTGTGCAGTGGCCCCGATGGCTCAGGGCTCTGCAAGTTCCTCGGGGCAGCACAGGGACCCCTGCTCTGCTGGGGAAACTGAGGCACAGGCAGTCAGCAGCACAGCAAGTGCCCTCCACGGCCGCGGAGGTGGAAGCGAAGGCTCCCGCCAGGTGCCTCCTCTTCCTCGCCTCCCAGACCTGGGGAGTCAGAGAGGAGAAAAACTCATTTGCATTGATTTTTACTAAGCTCCTAATTGAACTTCGTTAAGGCCTAATGGGCGAGGGGCGAGCCGAGCGCGCCCGCGCCAGCGTTTTAAGCCCTATTAACTCAATTTTGCCATATTTGTTTTAGTGGGAGGAGGGTGGCTAATTATGGGGTGGCGGGGAGCGGCGCTGCAGCCGGCCAGGGGGGCCACGGCTCGGCCGGGGGCTCTTGGCTGCAAGCGGGAGCGCGGCCCTGCCTCTCCTGCCTTTTCACATCCTCATTATCAAATTACCTTTTTAACTCCGAAGGGGGGCTAATTAAGTGAAGTAAATGAAATCAGTGGGGAGGAAGTGGGAAGGAGGGGACAGCCGCTGCCAAAAGAGCCGAGCACTGCCTTGGGCTGGGGCTTTTCCTTCCTTCGGCTCTCTCTTTCCTTTTCCTCTTTCCTCTCCTCGATGCGCTGAGCAGATGGAAGAGGAAAGTGGAAAACCCCTTCCCTGCGATGAACCCATACCAGGCCACACTCAGTCTCAGCCCTGGACCAGCAGTAGAAATTTGGGCAGCATCTTCCCATGGGCAGCATCGCCCTCCCCTTCCCCTTGGGAAGCCACCGCATCCCGTCCTGTCCCATGGATGCTGTCGCGAGTGACAGCCCGCGCTCAGCACAGCAAAATTGCTCGGATGGAGGTGAACTGACAGCCGAGGTTACAAATTAGAAAATTTTAAGCAGCGGCAGCTGTCTCCTTGGCTGCCCCCCTCCATGCCCCCCCCCCCCCGCTCCAGTCCCCCCCTTCCCCAGCAGTAATTACGGGGTGATTGAAGCTTCGCCAGGCTGCGGTGCTGACACCTCTGTCTTTTTCCTGTAAACACGGGGAGATGAAAATAGACACTTGGAGACGCTGCGAGTGTCACTTTGAAGGTGTCTCTTGTCTCCTCGGCTGGGAGCACGGCTGTCAGCTCCCCTCCCCTCCACCCCGGCTGTCATGCTCTGGGCCCTGGTCCTCTAGCATCAGGTCGAATAGGATGGGCAGGGGTGCAGGCAGATGGGCAGGAGGTGGGGGTCAAGACACAAATCCAAACCTTCCGTCAGCCCAGGTTGGCTTTAACACCTCCTAAGGGGAAGCAGAGGGAATATTAATTGTTTTAGTGGCAGGCTCAGCGGCTGGAGGGGGGCATACAGCAGCCCTCTGTGCTCCTGTGCCCGTGGGGACGGCTGGTTTTTGGTGATAATGCGGCTGTCTCCTCCCACAGCCCCGTGGGGATGGGTGCTCAGTGAGCACCCAGTGACCTGCCCCTGGGGACCGGGCTGCAACATCGTTAGGGTGGCCTGAGAGGACGGGGCGGCTCTTCTTTGGGACGGAGACCCGTCCCGTGTCTGTAGGATGCTGAGATCGTGGACCCTGGTAGGGCTGAGGTTTGATGGAAGTGGCTTGGGCTGCCGTGGTAGATAGGGCTCCTGCCGTGTCTGTGGGACCTGTGGCAACCCCGGGATGGGACCCTGCTTCAGCCTGTGCCACTCTCCAGGGCGCTGAGCGGGCAGAGCCCGGTGCGGGTTTGAGCCCCCCTGACAGCCCTGTGGGTTCCCCTCATCCCCTCTCATCACTGGGGCTGGTTGGGGACACGTCCCCTTCATCAGGGATGGTTTCCTATGGGGTTTCTTTGCGTGCCAGCAAAACCCAACGTGCAGGTGCCCTTCGCCGTTCCCACGGCCGTGCCATCGCACAGATGCCTGGCATTGGGAGGGCACCGTCCCCGTGGGCAGGCAGGGGACAGGGACGTGCTGGCGGAGCAGCCCTGGCCACAGGCAGGTTACAGCCGTGCCCGCCACATGTTTGCTGCCGGACCAGCTCAGCATTTCCCCCACCGGCTTTCCACCCGCATCCGACCTGGAGCGGAACACCGCATGGCCGCCCTCGTATTTAAACACCAAGTAAACACGTTATGCGGCAAATAAGCCCAGAGCGGCTGGAACAAAGGGAGCAGCTCGCCCGTGGCGTTAGCCCCCATCGCCGAAATAATTAAGCATCCCTCCATCCCCAGGCCTCACGCGATTGGGGGGGGCAGGCGGGAAGCGACTGGGGGGGGCCCTACCAGCCCCAAATGAGGTTGCCCTCCCAGCCCCCAGGTAGCCTCATTGCTTCACAGTGGATGCGCGGGGCTCTTTCTCGCCAGCCGAGGGGAGAGGAGGGTATTTCAGGCCCTCCGCTCCCCGTGCCTGTGCCCCGCGTCGTTCCTTTAATTACAGGTTTTCAGCCGCAGACCGTTGGGCACGGATCGGTGGGGGGATCGGTTCCCAAACCCTGTCATTTAGCCTCGTCAGAGTGCCTCTTCAAAGAGGGGAATCTAGAAATTTTCTCCGCAAGGTGCGGAGTGGACTGTCTCAGCCCCAGCATGAATATAATGACAGATGCATTTTACAGCGAGCTGAGACTGAATGCACTCGACCACAGCTCCTTCTGTCAGCCAAGTCATTATTTTTTGTCATTTGCTGACAGTTTTGGTCTCATTCGTTTCTCTCTCTTTTCCTGCTTTTCCCCCTGCCTGGAAAAATGGCTAGGTATCTATGAGACCCCAGCAGGAACGATCCTATACCATGCGCATTTAGATATCGAGGCCTTCACCATGGACCGGGAAGTACGGAAAATCAAGCAGGGGCTTGCCTTGAAATTCTCCGAGCTGGTGTACAACGGTACGTACGGTCCTTCAGCCCGGCCCTGCCGCTGCAGCATCCTCCCAGCCTTCCTCCTCCTCCTCCCTTGCTGCTGGTCCCGCTGGTACACGGGCTCAGGGCTGTAAACTTCAGGTGTGGATTTTGAGGCCACTCACGGGGGGAAAAGACGGGTTTGCTCGTGCCGAGGGCTGAGCTCAGCCCCACGCTCTGCCTGCTTTTCTGCCGAAGGGACTCCACATTTTCCGGAGGCGATGCCGCCTTCCACGAGGGTTTGCCGGTGGGGAATGCTCCCGGCATCTCTCCCAGCCCGGTGCCACCGCTTCGTCCCATCCAACACATCTGGCTGTCTCACAGGCTGTAATTCCCTGTCCCTTTGTCATCGTCCCCACCCCCCATAGCCTTTCCCCAGCTCTCCCCTCCGATTCCCTCCATCTCCCTGCCTGCCCTCGTCCCACCGGGACGGGAGCACACCAGGATATGGGGCACACGAGCACCCAAGCTCCCGGCGCGTCCCCACGGTGGGATTTGAAGCCGGAGACCTCTCCCCGTACCCTGGCAGGGGGAAAGCACAGGGGTGCGTGGCATGGGGGGGGCTCTCAGGGCAGTGTGGCCCTGGCTGCTGGGGTCCAGGGGGGGGCTGCAGGAGGGGACAGGAGGGTCCTGGCCGTGCTATGCGGTGTGCAGCCCACACAGGGGCACTGCGAGTTGTGGCTTTGCTGGGGGCTGCAGAAGGGGCTTCCAGCTGCTTCCAGCACAGCCGGGCCTGGGCGAGGACAGCACTGCCCGGACTGGGCTGGGAGCCATAAGGGACAAGGGGATGCTGGCTCGTACCCGCAGTTAGGGACAGAAATGAAGCCCTTTGTCCTTCCTCCTGTGATGCACCCAGTGGTTCCAGCTCGGGTCTGCTCAGCTGCCCGTGTGAGCTGAGTTTGAGGGGTCTCAGCTCAGTCACCCCACGCTGCTGGGGTGAGCGCTGCAGGGAACAGCCCGGCACCCCCGGGAAGGGACATCAGCACTGCTCCAGGGTCTGCTCCTCGGATCAAGCCCGACTCGGTCGCTGGTGCTGTGTTGAAGGAAGCAGGATTAGCCCAAATTGCCATAGGTGGGCTCAAAACCCCAGTGCCCACACCTGGGTGCCTGCTGCATGGCTCCAAGCCCAGCAGTGTGTCCCCGTGCCCCGGCTCTTCCTCTGTCCCCTGCCCGGTTCAGAGCTGACGTCCCTGGAGACCCCCCACCGGGGAGATGTCCTGACCCTTGGCCAGACACTTTTATCTTTCATATGTCCTGATTTCTTAGCCTCCCGGTTCCTGCTCCCATCACTTTTCAGGTATTTATCTCTAACCACGAGGGCTGGGATGATTTCCGTGAGATCTTCCATGGGAAGATCCCCTGGAAATAACCTGACTCTGGGAGCTCAGGCTTTGGGCAGCAGCAGATCCAGCAGGACTGGGCCAGGCTGGCTTCTCCCCTGCAGTTTCTGATGCCTGTGCTCATCCTCAGCACCTTCCCCTCCAAGGACAATCCCTCCTGCGTCTTCCTCAGCAACTGGCATTTAATACCCGAGCCCCTTTGCTGCTTAAACCGTATTTGAGGGCCCTGGCGGGGCAAGGGATTCTAGGGTTGCAGAAGTCTCAGTTACCTTTCCCTTGAATCACAGCCCCTGCCTTAATTCACTCTTTGATGCCGGTCCTGCCTCTGGCTATTTTTATTAGACTTTGTCCTGGGCTGCCTTTATTTTGACTCTTTTTTTTTTTTTTTTTTTTTTTTTTTTTTTTAGTTGAAGCGTAAACCTGTTTGTTTATTTCTAACCACTCGCGTTTTGTGAAGCCACCAGGCTCAAGAGCCACCTGGGGAATCGCTTCTCCCTTCCTACCTCTGCCAGGTGAAGGCTGCTATTTCCCTGGGTCCAGATGCTGAATCCCCAGGGATTTCCAGCATGGTCCTAGACTTCCCTGGCAGCTGAGCCCAAATCCAAGGAACAACCCCAGGGGGGTGCAAACAGCACCCGTGGGTCCCCGTGCCGGAGGCCAGGCTTTCAAGCTCACCTTTCTTTAACACCTCATTATTACAAGTAGTCCCTGATTTTAGAAGAATTAGTGTTTATCTTCTCCCCAGCCCCATTGATCCCATTGTGGAGGGGTGGCTTTGAAGCCAGTTCCCGTCCAGGTGCAGAAACGCCATTGTCCCCCTGCCCACGTCGTGATTAGGGCAGCATGACGGTTACGAGGAGGGAAGGTCATTAAGGGGGGTCACTTCCAGTGGGGAATGGGTCTGCGGTGGGGGGCAAGGCGGGGGGGAATGCTTCCTTGCACCTGGACCTGTCAGAGTCAGGGTTTAAGTAGGTGGTTATTATTTTGATGTGTCTTGGGTTTATTTTTACGGGGATGCAACAGCCCTGCGTCAATCCTGATGTTTCAGGAGTTGTACCTGGAGGGTCGTTACCAAAAAGAGGGGTGTATTTGCCTGGAGCCAGGGTCCCTGCCTGCAGAGCAGTGCTGATTGCGGGGAACGGGTCCCCGAACCCCCCAGCCATGCCATGGTGGGGCGGCTGAGGGGGGGGTCTGGGTCAGGGAGGTGGTTTTGGTGGTGGGGGGGTTGCAGGGCTTTGACACCGTGCCTCGGAGCAGGGCTACGTAGATCCTGGGGACAAGGTTGCAGGATACGGGGAAGCCAAATAACAAAAGAAATTGTTTGTTTCTTTAATGGCTTCGGCCCCAGAGCCCAGCTGGGGAGGGAAAGGTGAGAGGGCACCGGTGTGTGAGCCGAGCGGGAGGGCGATGGGAGAGATAAAACCTGGGGATGACCGGAGGGTGGTGAATGGGCTCTTTCTCTCACTGCCTCTATCTCCTTTTCCATCTCCCAGGCTTTATTCCAGGTCTCCGAGGGCTCTCCGGCTAATTACCCTGCTTAGGGACAGGAGGGGGCACAGGGGCGGCAGGCAGGACCACAGCCCCTCTGTGCGCCCGCAGTGGCCTCGGTGGACAGCAATGCCGATGGCTGCTCCCGCAGGATGCGTTTTGGGGAGCCGTGGTGTGACCGCACGTCACCCCAACGCCCAGCCTGGGCTTCAGCCCCGCTGCCGAGGGCTTGGGGCGCTGGGGGGCTGCCGTGCTGGCCAGAGCTGGGGCAGGAGGGAGAGGCACTTGCCGTGGTTGTGGTTAGATGGAGGTCTCCGTGGGTGCCAGCACCGGTTCCCCGCATCCTGCCAGCCCCTCGCTCCAGGGAGCTGGGGGGGACAAGTCAAACGGCGAGCGGCGGTGGGGGAAAGCGGACCCCCGCTGCCCTAGGAAGGGCCAGGGAGGTGAGCCCACCCGGGGCTGCCGAGACATCCGTGCCCTGATGTGCAGCCCGATACAGCCCCGGGGTCAGCCCTGGTGGTGTTACCTGGGGGGAGAGCTCTGCTCCGCATCCCACCGGGACCCCCATTGCTGGGGGGTTTTCCTTTCCCAGGGCTGTCCGGGAGCAAAGTGTTACTGTGGGGGCTGTGTCCCCCCAAGGTTGGTCCTTCGGGGCCAATCCTGCCCTGCCCATCCCGGGGGAGAACAGCTCATCCTCTTCGTAGGGGGCTGTCAGCTGATCCGCCCCCCACCGATTCTGTGTCCATCTGTCTGTCTCCACCTGACCCTCCCAAGATGGTGGGTTTTGAGTGGCAGTTTCATACTTCCTTAACGAAGCTTTTAATTTCCATGATCACCCCCACCTGGCGGAGCTGGAAGGAGTATGGCCCCACTGCCTCTTCTCCACCAGCCGGTTCCAGCCTCCTCTCCTGGGTGGGAACCCGAGGGCCACCAAGGGGAAGGGACACACGTGAGGTCTCCATCCCTCAGGGCTGAACCTGGGTGTCCCAGCACCTCGTTTCCCTCTCCCCATCCCATGACCGCATCCCTTCCCTTGAAAATTACCCAGGGTCTGCTTTGCAGGACTTAGCCTGGGGGACCACCCTGCACGGGCACCTTGGGGGACCCCGACCTCCCCCGTGCCCCCGCTGACCCTCCTTTCTGCCCGCAGGCTTCTGGCACAGCCCCGAGTGCGAATTCCTCCGGGAGTGCATCGGGCGCTCGCAGGAGGGGGTGGTGGGCACCGTGCGCCTCTCCGTCTTCAAGGGCCAGGTCTACGTCCTGGGCAGGGAGTCCCCGCGGTCGCTGTACAACGAGGAGCTGGTCAGGTCAGTGGGGTTTGGGGGGGCCAGGGTGGGCAGGGGGGGTGGTAGCAATCATCTCACCCCATCTTTTCACATCCCATCCCAACCCGTCACATCCCATCCCGACCCATCGCATCCCATCGCATCCCATCCCATCCCGTCGCATCCCACTCTGTCCCATCCCATCCCATCCTACTCCATCCCATCCCCAGTGACACCAGCGATGCCGTCCTCCCAGCCAAGCGCCTGGCCAAAGCACGAGCCGTGTTTTCAAGTCAATATTATTTTTTTTCTCCTCTGGCTTTTCCCTTTTCTTTACGTTGTTTTCCCTCTCGCTCGCTCGCTTCCCCCCCAGCCCTCCCTCAACCCCTTTCAATCTCTCTAAACACTTTATAAGCCATAAATACACCCGAATGAGTTTAGATCAGTCGGAGTAAATGTCAAATTATCTTCTCTCTTTCTCTTCTCTGGCTTTTTTTCCCCCCTTCCCTCCCCCTCAAAATCAACAGCTCCTAATAATCCGTCCCAACCCTTCATTATGCTTCGCGCTCTCACTTGGAGAGATTAAATGAATAAAGTATAAAAAAAAAAAAAAAAAAAAAAAAGAGGGAAGAAAAAAAAGGAGGATGGAGGGGGGTGGGATGGAGGAAAAAGAGAGAGGGAGAGAAAAGCAGGGGCACTTATTCTCCCTGCGTCTCCAACCATTTTCCTTTTCTTTTTGATTTCTACATCGCTGGTTTGAAAGCCTTTGAGTGACGGCGTCACAGGAACCCGAGAGAAAGCTGTGAGAGGCAGAGCTGTGTGGAAATGCCTCTGCACAGTAGGTAGAAAGTAACGTAATTATAGAGCAGGTCAGAACCACTCGAATGAGCAAAAATAAAAGCACAGAGGTTTTTCTGTAGCCCGTCAGGGGAGGTAAAATCATTGTAAACTCTTTCTTTTTTTTTTTTCCTTCTTTATTTCCCCCCCCAATTCCTCCTTGAAGGTTTGTGGTTTCTGGGAAATGAGCCGTGTGTTTTGGGGATGTAGGAAACCATTGGAGTTGGGATCCGGTGGGTGGCTGCCGCCTTTGAGGAGGGGGATGCTCTCGGTGTTGCGCCGAGGCACCGGCCGCCGTAGCCATAAACCCCATCGGTGCCGGGGGTCTCCTCCAGCACCGCTGCCCTGCCGGGGGCAATGTCCCCTCCCCGGGGCAATGTCCCTGCCTAGCATGGGACAGCCAAACCTGGGGGACACCTCCGGGACAGGGCGAGCATCCCTGCTTGATGCAAGAGCACGGGGAAGAAGGGTGATGCTGCAAGCGAGGGACCCCGGTGGAAAATTTGGGGCTGTGTCTCCGGCAGGCCCCGGGGATGGCCGTCGGGGTGGCCCCGTGGCTCTGCTGCTCCTGCGGCCACGTGCCTCTTCCCCGGGGGCTAGCGGGGACCCTGCCCTGAGCCCCCCGCACCCACCAGCAACTGATGAGGGGGCAACAGCGGGCACCGGCCCCGGGGAAGCAGCCGGCTCCGGGATCACCTGTGTCCTCTCCCATCCCAAAAGGCAGCCCCAAGACCCCCCCCCCCCCGTCCCCCTCCAGGACCTCCCATCCCAGTGACGGTGCCTTTCTCTCCGCAGCATGAACGTGCAAGGGGACTACGAGCCCGCCGACGCCACCGGCTTCATCAACATCAACTCGCTGAGGTCCGTGGGGTCGAGGCGGGACCCTCTCCGAGGAGGGGGGAAAGCCCCCAGCACCCCCAGGGCTTTTCCCCTTCCCAGCTCGGGCTCTGGGGGTGCACCGAAGCCTCCCCTCGAGCCCCCACCCGCCGCCGGGGTGCAATCAGCCCCCCCAGAACCAGCCCTGTCTAATTACAGCCTTCCCCGGCACAGCCGGTCTCGTTATTTTACTTATTTCTCAGACCCCACCATACTCCCCCTCAACCCCAGGGCTGTAAAACACACTGCATTTACATAATGGGCTCTTAATTTTTCCATTGCCTGTTAACTGCTTTGTTCTCCCTGATCCGCCATGTCCCCCCACCCCTCTAAGATAAATTAATTACATTATCTTGTGGAAAAAAAAAATAATTAAACTGTACAGGCCTTAACAAATGCCTGCTCTTCACGCCCCCTCATTCTGCTTAAATTAATTGAAAGGAAATGTGTGTTATTACTGTTAATTTACAATTAATTTTTTTTTTTTTAATCCGGTTTCCAGGCTGAAGGAATATCATCGTCTCCAGAGCAAGGTCACCGTAAAGCAGGATGAATAGCAATCAATCGCACGCGAGCCTCCTGCTCCCCTTTCTAATTTCTCTAAGAACTAGCACTAATTGTGGTGGTAATTTGTAATTGTAACTCGTCTCCCCAGAGTCACGGCGGAGGTGATGGCTTTGTTACGGCCGGCAAGTGAAATGCAATCATTAAAAAAAGGTGGTCGGCCAGAGGAGAAGTGGGGAAAGAAATAAAAACCCAGCCACGCGCTGGGCCTGCTCATTGAGAGCCGGGCTTTATTCCTGCCTTGTTTGTTTGCTCTTCTGGCCCAGCGCTTCCCCAAGCCGGGCTTTGTGAAATTTGTAATGGATTAAGTGCCTCTGAAGGACGTGGGGGGGTTTGTCGGTACCTTGCTGTGAAGGTGGGGAGCGGAGGACATCACTCCGCACAGCGCTGGTCCGGAGGGGCGAGCTGGGTAGTGGGGATGGGTTAAGAGGATTTGATCCTTTCTCTTTTGTCTTCATTTTAGTGCGTTTTGAGAGCAGACTTGGGGCTTGTTGAAAAGGAAAAAACAGGGGAAATATCCTCTGGTGGTGTTGCGGGAGGTGAGGAGGAGAGGAGTGCTTGCTGCAGGCTGGGCAGCGGGTTTTTCTGCCACCGTGCCTGGGCGAGTTGCGAGTCCCTCCGTCCCCGGGGCTCAGGCTGCAGCGCGCGGCCGGGATGCAGGGACGGCTCGGTGAGGGAGACCTGCTCTGAAACTACAGTGGAAGCAGGGGGAAGGAAAGAAAACACTTTCTAACCTATGCAAACACCTGGGTTCCGCTGCTGCTCCGCACCGCCAAGGATGGGGAAGGACCCTGTTTGGGGTGTCCCCACGGGGGGTGTCCTCAGGCCAGGAGCAGAGATGCTCTCTGGGGCTGGGAGCGACGCACTTGCCGTGCTGCATCCTGCGGTGCCCGGCACAGCCACAGGGCACCGGTCAGCCCCATCCTGGCAGCCTGGACTTGCCATTTCCCCACCCATTTGGGGACCAAAAGCAGAGCTGCCACCACCAAGAACACTTTTGCAGCCCTCGAGGGGACAGCCAGGCCCCGTGGCTGTTTGGGGACATTCAGGCATGTCCTGCCCACCCTGCTGGCGAGCCGGCAAGCGTGACAAGTTCTGACATCACAGCTGGGAAAATAACATGTTATTTTCCCAGCTTGGATGTGACTTTCCCTGCTATTACTGGCAGCGACCATCTTGGGAGGAGAAAGCAGCAGCGGGCTGTCAGGCGAGGGGAGAGAAATGGTTTTCTGGGCTGGTAGAGCCTGTCCGACCCCCGTGGGGTGTGAGGAGGGGGATGCTGTGCGGGACCGCCGCGTTCCCTACATCCCATTGCTTTCAGCAGCAAGTCCATGCTGAAAGTGCAGCTTCACATGGGGGTCATGCGTGAGCAGCGTCCCGGAGCCCCGCAGCGGTGGTGGTGGTCAGCAGGGGTGCGCTGCTGAGCCCACCCCAGCATGGGTGCCCAGCATCGAGCCAGCCCCGTTCCTCCCACAGCAGCCCCCTCCCAGATGGGAGAAAGGGCTTGAAACCTCATCAGGAGCCATCTCCTGGGGGGTTCATCCAAAAAGCAAGACGGGAACAGAGCTGCTGCTCTCCTGCACGCTGGGGAAGGGTGCTGAGCTGGCCCATGGGACAACAGGCAGCCCTGTAAGCTGTGTTACCTCCCCTGCCCGTCCTTGGCAGCTACATGGCTTGACCGTGACAGAAGTCTCCACCGGCAAAGTGGAGTTTGAAAGAACTTGGTGCAACGAAGAGTTGATGACTTTTTTTTTTTTTTGACGGGGGGGGGGGTGGTTGGAACAAAAACCAAGTGTCACAGCAGAAGCTTCCTGTGCCCCAATGCTTGAGAAATGCTGGACGTGCTCCGTGAGGGCTCATTGCACCAGCTGGGCCACCACTCCCCAGGGTGCTTAAATCATCAGCTGGAAAAAGCCATTTAAATCCAAGGCCTCGAATCTTCTCCAGCACTCACGCTGCAGCACTTCGGAGCCTGGACCCGAGGGTGCCGCGGTTGCCCGTGCCTCGCTGCACCCGCTGGGATGCACAGCGAGGTTTTCGGCTGAGGCTAGAGGATGCTGCGTACCACGGCAGCTCCAGCTCCTCAGGCAGCTCAGGGTTGCTCTTGGAGGCGGTGGTGGACGTGGCTGTGGTCAGCCTTGGAGGAGCAGCATGTGTCGGCTTCCAGCTGCTGCTCCCAACTGGGCTGAAAGCGCATCGTGCTGGTAAAGCAGAGCTCGGTCTATTCGAAAAGCCAAGTCAAACCCAGCGTGAGTCTTGCAGGAGGGAAAAAAAAATCTTGAAAATCGTGGGACCGCAGGATAGTGGAGACCTAGCAAATGCCTGCCCTTTCCCCTTGGTGCAGCTATTGGTGGCTGCAGCGATAGGATGCTGTGAGTCAAATACCGCAGTTAATGACTTTACTACTTTAATTACCATCAGCCCTTCCAGTTCCCATGATTTGGTGGTTTCCCATTGCCCCCATTACAGTTTCCCAGCATCCTTCCACCCCTGGTGCATCTCAGGGAGGTATTTCAGGGGCTGGGGCTGCCAGCCTCACATCGCAGCAGGAGGGAAGCGCAGTGGGCGAGCGGCATGGTGTGAGCAGTTCCTGAACCACCTGGTAACTCCCCGGCAGAGGCATTTTGGGAATAACTTTGGGGGCTTTTAAGGTGGCAGGCTTGTTTCTGCAACACCCACCTGGCTGTAAGGGTGGAGACTGTGGGCTGGGGGCTCCCCATCCCCAGGGCAGAGCTGGGAAGAGCGTGGAGGGACCCCGGGAAGGGACCTGGGTCACTGCTGGGCTTCAAAGCTCTTCTGCGCATCCCCCCGCAGCATCGCCCATCACTTAAGCTCCAGCCTGCTCCAAGGCAGCCCCTTGCCACCCCGGGGCTGGGGGTCCCTGGGGATGCCCTTGGGAAGCTGCATCCCCTCTTTGCACCGAGGGCCGTGCCGTGGGGCTGCTCTGCCGCCCTGCCAGGCTCCAGGGAAGGGCTTGTCCGGGGTCATTGCAATCGATATCTCATCTGCAGGCTCTCCTAGCGGAAGTGATGGTATATTGGAACATGGTAATGGGTCTTGTCTAGTGGAAAAGGCTAATCTTCCCCAGCTGTACAGGATCTCCGCAGGTGTCCTCCGGCTCTCCCGGCTGCCACCAGCCCTGCAGCCAGCCAAGGAGCAGACACACTTCTTTAAAGCTGCAGCAGTCCAATTTAGTGCTGGTCCCGGTGAGGGAAAGTTGCCTCCAGCCCAGCCCCACGGGGTACAGAGCTGTGGCTGGGGCTTCCCGGCAAAGGACCGGCAACCAGGGTAGCACCACGCAGCACAGGCTGCCGCAGCAGCTCACGTTTGCTGGCTCAAAGCGGAGAAGGTGACGTGTCCTCCAGCCTCGCTCACCCAGGGATGGCTTTTCCCCAGGGAGAGGAGGAGGAGGAGGAGGATGTGGGGATGATGCTAGGAGGGTTGTGGACACCCCAAAGTGCCACCTGCAAGCGTAGGTGGGAGGCAAGCACATGCCAAAGGGAAAAGCAGGGGAAAAAGCTCCTGGCTGTTAATTTGGCTTTTTTTTGGCAACGTACTCGCTGCTCGGCAGGGCTCACCACATGGGGCTTGGCCCGTTTTGCCCATCTCTAGGGCTTGCTAGCAGAGGCAGGTCTCCCCTTCCCCTGCTGAGCCGGCTGTCGCACCCAGGCGGGCTTTGTACGTGCCCAGGGGGGCCGGTTTTTATAAGCTGACCAGCCAATGCTGGCTACTGCAGCCTGCTGCATCACTATGGCAAAATCAATTTTCCCGTTCCTCTGGAGGTAGAGGTAATTACTGGGTTTAAGGTTTAATATGCATGTGGATTTTAGCGCAAGCGTTGCCAAGAACAACTCGGAACAATGCGTAGGTTTGGGCAATGCATCCTGGGGGCTCAGATGTGGCCCCGGTGTGTGGAGTCCCCAGACGTGGTCTGCAAAATGGGGGGCCCAGGGGCTTGGGGGTGCCCATCAGAGGCTGAGCTGTTGTCATATCCCATGAAGGTCATGCCAAAGATCCCGCTGACCTTGTTCGGGGTGGGAATTTTTTTATGCAAAAGATGGTAAGAATAGATGGGTGTAAAAAGAAAATTCCCAGGGGGAAAGAGCATCTCTGGGGCTGCTGGGTTTTTGCTTAAACTTTATTTTATTGGGTGGAGAAAGGGATCACCGGGTCCATGCGAGCAAAAGGGATGATGTCTTGCAGGAGGGAAGCAGGGAGGTCTTGTGTGGCTGTACCCTGTGGGACTGTGTCCCCATCACATCCCCTCCTGGGGCTCCGTCTCCCCATCCGTGGGGTGTGTGGGAGGGGATCTTGGCCCACGTCTCCCAAAGGAGGGACAGAAAATCCTCTTGTGCTACCCAATATCACATAATTTTGTGCGGGCGGTGGTCCCCGGGCCAGGGTACCGAGGGTGGCGTCCCCTCAGCAGGGACACCGGCAGCGATGGTGTCCTCGCGGGAAAATCACAGGATCCCCCACGATGAGTGTTTGGTTCCCGTTTTCCTTCGGAGACGTGGCTCTGAGCGGTTCCTGGGAGCGGGGAAGGCACCCTGGGCCCCGCACACGGGTCACAGGGCTGCAAGCACAGCATGGCTATTAAGTGTTTCTATCTTTCCGAGGAAAAGCCATCCCCCCGGTGAGGTTGGGAGTCGCCGGTCGCGAGCTTCCCAGGCAAGGGGGAGATGATCGCCTTTGTAAACCCCTTAACAAGGTGGCTTTGTCTCCCCGTTTAACAAGAAGCTCCCTTGCTTCTTTCCCGGGAGTTTCCCAATGCCGGGTCCCTGAAAGCCAGCTTTATGCTCCGGCCGGGGACGCGCTGCCGTGGGGCCGGCGGGGATCAGAGGGACACAGGGGCCCTTCTGCACGCCCCTGACAAAAGGCTGCCCCGGGGGGACAGAGCGTCAAAGCTCAGCCGGCTTGGGGAGGGGGGACAAGGGACCCACAGAGGAGGCTGCGGTGCAAGCCCGCCGTCCATCTGGTCACTCGATCGTGGCAGGCAGCGACCCGGCGATGCTCAGGGAGGGCCAGGGGGGTCCTTCTGGTTTGTCCCCCCCAGAGAGGGGGCAGGGGGAGCAGCCGGGAAGGGACAGGTAGGTTTTGTTGGCCGCAGGTAACTGGATCCGTGGCCGTTGGTGCCTTCCTGCCCTCTCTTCTGGCTTCAGCGGGGGGTGAGAGATGGGAGGTGGGAGCGAGGAGCCGAGGGCTGGAAACTGAGACCTCCGTTCGGAGGGAATGCTTCCCGTTGGCTGGATGGAAATGTGTTTGGAGAAAGCATCGGGGTGTCTCTGCTCCAGCGCCCCGCAGCCCTCCTGGCTGGACCAGGGCATGGGCAGCAGCAGGAGGGACCACTCAGGAATGATGCTCGGCTACGAGGGGCATCCCGGTGGTGGCAGAGGCATCACCCATCCCCATGTCAGCATCCGAGCTGCCCTTTCCCACCTCCTCTCCCTTTCCCAGGGGCTCTGCCGGTCTCCGCTGTTTGGGAGCTCTCGCCCTTCCCTCGTCCCACCAGCAAGTGCCCTGTCTCGCCTCCCCCCTCCAGCCATCTGCCTCTGAGCCCCCCGCCCAGATTTACTGTCACACGTTAAAACCACGTCTCAGCGCCAGGGTCAGCGTGTCACGGCGGCCCCTCATCGATTTGTTTTACCTCCCCTTGGCAAAAGCACTTTGGCCCCAGCCCCCTCGGTGGCATAAGGGGCTTCCCAAGGCCCTCGGTTCTCCCCTTGCCCATCCCGGTCCTACGTAGCTGGACCCCATGGCCACGGGGCTGCGGGTGGCCAGCTGAGTCACTGATCTCCTGACCCCCCCGGGGCACCTAATGTGTCTCCCTGGTTTATCTGAATCAATATTTCTGCAAGAACAAGGAAGACCCCTCTGGGGGCAGGGGGGTTGGAGAGGATGGGGGGTCCCGCCTGTTTGCACAGCCCCACGGTTGGTTTAGCGCTTGGCCAGGCTGGGTCCCTGCCAGGGGCTGGGAGGGGAGGGAGACCCCAAACCAAGGGTGCCAGCTCAGACCAGGGATGTTTGGGGTGTCCTCCTTCCAGTTTGTGGGTCTCAAGCTCTGCGCCAGGGCACAATGGTCGGGATACCTTTGGGTCCAAAATGCGAGGAGCTGGGGTGGCTTCAAGCCTCGAGCCCCCGCACCCAGCAGGTGGGCAGGGGGGTGGCAGTGGGTGGGGGCAGAGCAGGGTGCTCCCCAGGCTCTGGATCAACGGCAGAGGAACCGAAGGATGCCGACAGCCATGAGCAGGCAGCTGCAGGGAGAGTTCTTGGTGGGGGTCTGCTTCTGGCTCCCCAGCGTTCGGAACCGGGTGAGGGATTTTTGAACTGTTTTATTTGATGCTGGGGGTGTTTTTACAGGAGCCTGGAAGTGAAGGTAAAGGATGCATGTTGGCTTAATAAGCCCAAGCGGTGGGCTGCCGGCAGACATGGCCAGGACGGCAGCCTCCAGCCCTTCCCTGTGCGCGCTGGAGGATGCCCAAGGCACGGGGGCTCTTGCTCTTATGGCTTGGCTAAGGAATAAAGGCAGAGAAAACATGGACAACCCTCGAACGCCACCCAGGACGCAATCACCCCCGCTGAAGGCATCATGCCTCCAAAACCCCTCCTGCCCCCAGCCCTGTCCCTCGGCATCGCCCCCAGCCCTGCCACCGCCGTGCCCACGGGTCCCCGCGCCAGCGGCCAGGGCAGATGTGCAGCAGTGTGGGCAGCCCAAGGAGAAAGTGGGGGCTCTTGGCAACTCTGCCTTTTGCTTTCAGCCTCGCCCTCTTGCTATTTATCGGTGACTTTTGTCCTTGGCCAGCTTAGCGGCTGAAAGGGGCTGTATTATATCACATGTAGGCAGCTCCTGGGGGGAGAGGGCCGCGCTTTCTGCTGGAACAAAGCGCGGGTTGGCTAATTCCCCTCTCCTCCCGCAGCACCCGGGTCCCATCTGGTTGACACGGTTTGCTCCAGTGTCTCCTGCTATTAAGCCCCCACTTGCCTCCTTGAATCGTTCATGCTCCCCCCATCCCTGTACCCTCGGCCTCTTTTTCTTGTTTTATTTTTCATTTTCCCCAAAGCCGGGTAGAACTTGCTCCATGGAGTGATGTCAGATGTGTGCAAAGCAGACCAATAAAACCTAATGCATCCCCTTCTTTGTCTGCCGGCCTCTCCAGTGCCTAACATTTTCCACTCAGAAAGCCACTTAAAACACATCAGCAACAATCCCTCACAAAACAGCCACTTGTTGGCTAATTGTGCCGAGGACCTGCGCACGCCGCATAGCGCTTTCCTGCCAAGGAGGGTCTAATGCTGCGGGGGGCTGGGGCTCCCCGCTGAGCAAAGGATAATGGGGACCCTCAGCATCCACCAGGATCGTCCCTGGGGTCTCAGCTGCTCCCCAGGGTTTGGTGGGGTGGAGATGTGGGATGGGGATGGTTTTATTCCCGTGGCCTTGCGTAGGTCTGGATCAGACGGAGAGGATGGTCACAGAGCTGGGAGCAGGGCTCAGCTCAGGACCCCACTTTGCAGCGGGATGGACAAGTAGCTGGACCCAGCAGAGCTGCCTGGAGCAATCTGTCCTATCTGCTAACTCCTGCCCGGGCAGGAAAGCAGGCAGGTACGCTGCCGGTGGGGTAGGAGCTCAGGAGCAGAGGAGGAAGGTGCTGGGACCCCACTGGGCCAGTGACTTTTTGCTGGGTACCTGTGATCCTGGGGTGATGGCTCTGTGTCTGGGGGCTGAGAAGAGCTGGCTGCCCCATGCTGGTGGGACAGAGCTTCCTTGCAGCTTGGAAGGATGCCGACAGGTTTCACTGGAGGGGACGGAGACCCTGATGCGTGTTGGAAAGCAGATAGGGTGAGAGTGAGAGATGCTCTGTGCTGGGAAGGAGGCAGAGGGGCTTGGACCTTTGCCTAATGGAGAAGCATCCAAAAATCCCTCCCCAGGGATCCTTTGGGCCCTTTGAGATGGGGGAGAAGAGATCAGCAGGTGGTTAATCTCCCTCTTTGCATCCCAGGAGCGAGAGCATCCCTCTGCCCAGCCCTCTGCCGAAGAGGACCCCCCAGCATGCCCAGCCTTCCCCACCAGCAGACAGACAAGTGCGTGGAGTAGCTGCATTTCTTTTTCTGCAGAAAAACTCTGGCAGCTTTTCCTGCTGCCACCCCCAGCATCCCCGGGGAGCATGACCAGAGCTGCGTGTAGTCAAGGCAGCCTGGTCTTGCGGGGGAACTGTCACACCTTTTAGCTTAAAACTGTCTAATCCTACCCTGGTTTGGGGCTAATTTGAGGCAGGCAAGGAGGTTCAGTGCCAGAACCGGCAGCCAGCGGTAGCGGGAGGCTCCCGGCGGGTGCTGCGCCGGGCAGGCAGCCCAGAGCCCTCCCGGCAGGTTCTGTGCTGCAGAGCACACCTGCCCGCGCTCACCTGCCTGCAGTCACCTGCCTGCTTAAATGTCACACAGGCAGAGCAGCATGGGCAGCCTGGCCAGAGCCTGGTCCGGCATTTTGCTTTCCCTGCAGGGAGCCACGCTGCTTGCCTGCTCCGGCTCGGTTTGGTGACGAGGCTGAGCCTCTGACACGCTGCCCCGGCCAGCAGCAGCCAAGCGATGCGGAGGGAGCTACAGGCAGCTGCCTCCTTTTCCCAGAGCCTTGCTTTGCCGCCAGACCCGGCACACCGCAGCGGGTCGATGGGGGACCCCGGGGGCAGGTCGGACCCCACGCCGGCCACACACCTGGGCAGCGAGCGGGTGCCGGGGGAAGAAGGGGTTAAGCTGAGCCAGCGCCGGCAGAAATCAGAGGATTACAGGTTTGTTGCCGGACTGTCCCATCTGTCACCAGCACAAAGACGAGCCCTGTCTCAGGCTAGGCTGTCAGCGAAGAGCCCACCACTACATTAGGACTCCATTAGGGGAGACTGGCGGTGGGAAATGGCAGCTGTCAGGGCACTATCATTTCTCCTGTAATTCCTCCCGCTCGCTTCTCAACTGCACTTAAATAGCAGGTCTACCCACTGGGCCAATTTTGCATTTTCCTCCTCCCGCTGCTCCTCTTCTTTCTTTCAAGCCGCAGCTCCCTGGGCCCCTTCCTCAACAGCCTGCCGCGGCTGGTGCCGGTGCTGCCCGTGCCTGCCCGTGGCATCTCCGCAAGGAGAAGGGCTCACCGGCGTTGGCAGCATCCCGACTGCCAGGGCGGCTGTTGAGCCGCAGACATGCCAGCCCAGTCTGCACCAACACTGGTGGGCTGAGCGATGGGTCTCGCTGACTCCTGACCTTGGCACAGGGAGAAGGGAAGGTGGGTTACGACCTCCAAGGATGGCTTTTCCCTGGACAGCATCCTTCCCGTCTCCCGTCATCTGGGACTCTCTCCAAGCTGGTGAATGTTTCCTGGTCTTGCCCAAAAGCCCGGCTGCCCGTGCAGGGCTGGCACCGCTCTGCCAAGGGGGACGGGGTGGGCAGGACGGCAGCCAGCGAGCGGGGCTGGGGACCGTGTCTGGTGACCGTGGGCTGGGCTGGAGCAGGGTTTTTTTCCTCCAGCCACCAAATCTGCCCAATCTTTCAGTGCCTCCTGGGTTGCACTCCCTGGCGCAGTCATGGCCACCTTGGGGTGGGATGCTCCCCCGGCACCACACGGTCCCGGGATCCATCTCACCATGGCATATCTGACCTAGGGATAAAACCACGGACAACCAGGTTCCCTGCTGCGACAACATCACCTGGAAACTCTCGGGACCTGCAGAGAGCATCTGCTCCAGGAGGAGCCTCGGGGAAGCATCTTAGCATGGGGGGGGACCCGTCTCACAAGCCACGTGTTCGCTGAGGGTCTCCATGCTCACACCTCTCCCGAGAGCCCCCGGGGCTGCCCGCACCCTGTCCTGCCCTCACCACGTCTCCTGCCGGACCTGGTACTGCCGGCGTGCCAGCGCTCCCTGCGGAGCCGCCTTTTCCAGCGGGGGATCAAAACAAACACTTCTGTGGGGAAGTGCATTGCAGTGGTGCTCGAAATAAATAACTAATTTCTCCCTACATGATCTCAAGGAGCAGGAGAGGCGTGAATAGCAGGGCCTGGTGTCGGGCTGACTGGACTCCCCGGTGCGGTAATTCAGAGGATGACAAACATAAGCCAAAGAAAAATGTTGAAAAATGGGCACTTCCCGCAGCCCTGAGCAAAGGAGCTATTGCAGGGTTTGGAAATAACGAAGGCAAAAAGAGGGAGAGGGGGGAATTTTCTCATTGAGACCAAGTGAAGTGCCAAACAAGCTGCTATTATGGTGGCTTTGAGAGGCACAGGGAGGGGGTGATGGAGAGGAGAGCAGGGGGAAGGAGAGGAGGGAGGTGGGGGAGAAGAGAGGGAGAGAGGGCTGGAGGAAGGGAGAAGGGTGGGGGACACGGGGACGAGGGGGACGCAAGGAGCCAAAGGTGCGAGGTGACGCGGGGGAGACGGAGAGAGGACCAAGTCGTGTGATGGCGGCAGGGCCACTGCGTGCCAGCGCCCTGTCCCTCGCCCTGGGTCCCCCGCATCTCCCCATCCATCCCCCATCCTGGTTCCCGGCCACCTTCCACCCCCCGCACCCACCACCACCAAAAGGGGAAAAAAAAAAAAAAAAAAAGAGATGGAAAGAAGGAAAACAAAATATCTACAGTTGTCGAGACAAGGGGAGAAAAATAGAGGCAAACATCCATAATTTTCTCTGTGGGGCTTTGCAGTAATTGAGCCATTTGGATAAAAATAAAGGCAGCAGGCCCTTTAGGTAAGAAGAGCTTTTGCAATCCAAGAAGCCTGAATTATGCGCCTTGTATCACTTGAAACCCCCCACTCCATCACCCCCCTCCGCCTCCCCCATGCAACACCAAACCACTTTCCCTTTTCTTCTTCTTCTCTTTTTTTTTTTTCTCCTCCTTTTTTAAGTACCCTGTCAAACGGCGTCCGACAAGAGGAGAATTTCAGCTGTCACAACTAATTTCAGCGCGTGTGTGTGTGAAGGTGTGTGTGGCTCGGGCGGGGGGAGGCGGGTGATGGAGGCGTAGAATCGCTCCTTTCTTTTTTTTCCTTTTTTTTTTTTCCCCTTCAAAAGGAAGATTTACATCAGAAATTTGTTTCTAGAAGTGTTTAAGGCCTGTAATTTCTTTCTTTTCAATTGCTGCCCGATGTCTTCTTCTCTCCAGGCTCCCTCCCGGCTGTCCCTGCCCATCCAGCTCCGGGGCTCACCATCACCCTCCTGGCAGCCTGGTCCCTCGGCCCCAGTCCTGCCCAGCACTGAGGAGGTTCATCCATCTCTTGTCAGGGCTTGAGACTGCCAAAACTCGGCTCTCACAGCCCCGAGAGCCACGCTGGGTCTGGCACCGGAGCCTATGGCTTCTCTCAGCCGGCATCCCGGCGCTGGGGGCTTTAGGCTTCAGATTTGGTCACCTTTTTTTGCAGCCACTTTGAGGCTGGTGTTAGTTGGAGGGGCACGGGGCGAATCCTGCTGAGGACAGGGCACCCCTGAGAACCGAGTGGGGCTGTCAGGGTGATCTCCCCACTCGGGACCTGCCTGGGGAAAGGGGCAGCTGGGGAAAGGCTGGTGCTGAGCCTCTTGGGTCTTCCCGGCCAGGGTTAGGGGGGGGATAATGTCCCTGAATCCAGCAAATTCTCCAGGCTGTTTGCAAGAGAGGAAGAAGCAAAGCCCTGGGCATAGCTGGAGAAGTTGCCTCCACAATGGTCAGAAGATGATGGGGTGGCTGCGGTGATACAGATCATCTTAAAATCCTTCCCCTATGGGCTGTCTTCCTTTCTCCTACAATAAATGGGCTTTTTGCTTAAGAAAATGATCCCGTCTTCTGAAAGGAGGAAAGGCTGGTGCTCAGCAAGCCCACTGGTGTAACGTAGGTGACCAGCAGCAGGCTGTGCATGCCAGTGAAGAAAAGTGTTGCCTGTTCTTGGAAAGCCACCAGATAATTTCATCGGCCTCAGCAATTCCTGCCTACTCATGTAGGCGCAAATGAGATGCATAAAACTGGAAAAAGCAAGAAACAGCTGAGATGGAACGCAACGCAACTTGGGTCATAGTTTGAATTTTTCATTTAATACTCGGTGGCTTTGGGAAATGGGGTCTGGGCTCAGTGAAACTTGGACTATTCCAGGCCCGGTGTGCAAACCCAGCTGCAGCAGGAGCTGGCTGCAGGCTGCAGTTGGGGAGGTAACACCTCTCACCCGTTCACCCAGCTGCACTTTGGGGGGGGTTAGGTCAAGGCCCCCAATGCTGCCAGTCTGGGGGGGGACGATCGCCGGGCCTGGGGTCCCACCACCAACCCCCTCCTTTTTGCTCCGGGGTCCCGCCGCCGGTTGACAGAGCTGACACCGGCTGCCTCTTGTCCCTTCCCCGTGCCGTCAGCCATGTCACCATTCCACGGCAAGGTGTTGCTCGTATCCCGGAGGATATGTGAACGCTCAACCCCATAGCAGACACGCAGCCCGACGTGAGAGGGTCTGTGCCTGGGCAGCACGCTGGGTGACAGCCCTCGTGGGACATCCCCAAAAAGCACCGCCATTGCCCAGATGTCCTGGGTCGTAAGGGCCGGGCGGGGGACGGGCAGCTTGAGGAATAAGCGTCATGCGTTCTTTCCATGAAGCCTTGGCTAACTGGTCCTTGTCCTGGAGCTCCGGTTCTCGGCAGAGCAGGGCAGAGCTCCCCAGAGCACGCCAGCACCCCGCGTCCGGGAGCTTCGTGCAAGGAGTCACCAACACCACGGCGGCGTCCAGCCACGGAACCCGGTCCTCAAATACACGCAGGAAAACGGGCAGGAAAGGGACACCGTGGGACGGTGCCTCTCCACCGAGGGTGTTGCTGGTGGGGCAGCTCTGCGGCCTTTGCCACAGCAGGGACGGACAGGATGGCACAGGCAGGGACGGGACGGGACAGGCAGGGGCTGGCAGGGGACAGTCTGGCAGGGCTGGGCTGTCAGGGATGGGACGGGCAGGGACAGGCAGGGGACAGTCTGGCAGGGCTGTGCTGTCAGGGATGGGACGGGCAGGGACAGGCAGGGCTGGGCTGGCAGGGGCCAGTCTGGCAGGGGCCAGTCTGGCAGGGGCTGGCACAGTCTGGCAGGGGACAGTCTGGCAAGGGCTGGCCCAGGCAAGGATGGGACAGGCAGAGGATGGCAGGGGACAGTCTGGCAGGGGCCAGCTCAGGCAGGGCCGGTTTGGCAGGGGACAGTCTGGCAGGGCCGGGCTGTCAGGGATGGGACAGGCAGGGACAGGCAGGGTCGGACTGGCAGGGGACGGTCTGGCAGGGGCTGGCACAGTCTGGCAGGGGCCGGCCCAGGCAGGGATGGGACAGGCCGGGCCGGGCCGGGGCCGGTGTGGCAGGGGCAGGCGCGGCGGTCCCGCTGCGGGCCATGGGGTTCCCCTGCGGCCCCCCCCGGTGTCGGGGGTCCCGTGGGGCGGGGCAAGGGCTGGCCACGACCAGCCCTCCGGCGCGTGAGCGGCCGTGACGCGCGGCCCGACCCCCCCCCCCTCCTCTCCCTCCTCCTCCTCCTCCTCCTCCTCCTCCTCCTCCTCCTGGTCCCGCCCCGCCTCTCCCCGGCCCACTTCCGGCGGAAGCGGGGGGCTCTTTCCCTTTCCGGGTGCGGGTCCCCGGGCGGAGCGGCGGGACGGCGCGGCGGCGGCGGCGGGCGGGCGCGGGGCGCGTGTCATGGCGGAGCTGGCGCAGGGGCAGAGCGCGGCGCCCGTGGGGATCAAGCCCGAGGGGTTCGTCGACGCTCTGCACCGGGTCCGGCAGGTAGGCGCCGGCTGGCGGGCCGGGGGCGGGAGGAGGAGGAGGAGGAGGAGGCCGCGGGGGCGCCGCTAGGCCGCGGGGCTGAGGCGGGGCGCGGAGGCGCCGTGAGGGGCAGGGCCGCGGCTCCGCTGCCCCTCTCCCGGGAGGCCGGAGCCGGCGGCCCCCTCTCAGGAGCTTTCCCCCCTCCTGAGGCTGTCCCCTGCTGGGGGCGGGCGGGCTCCGGGGACAGGGGCAGGCCGGGGGCGGTGGCGGGGCTGTCTGACAGTTCCCTCCGGCGCGGGTCGCGGCCGGGGCTTGTGACACGGCAAAAACGGTGCTCTGCGGGGAAGGAGGCGGTCTGCAGCTTGCGGGAGCTCTCGTCTCCTCTTGCTCTTTGCAGTGGGTGGGTGGGAGCTTAACGTGGATTCGTTTTTTAAACGAGGCCTTCGTGGTGCTTTAGGCTGATCGATAGAAACCCTGGCAGAGGGGGGAGCTTTGCATTCCCTCCTGGGAGGGAGAGTGCTCCTCAAAGGAGTGTCTGAGCTTACACGGGGCTAAAATGGAAACTTCTAGTGAAAGCGCCCAGACCCGCAGAAATCAACACCCTCGTCTTCAGTACAGGATATTCCAAGTGTTTGCGCTCTCCTCAGTTTGTGGAAGGTGGCTCCAGAAACAAGAAGCTGCTGCTCGCAGTGCAGGTTTTGTGACTGTTCATCACATCTCTTGTTCCGTGTCTGTCGCAGGCGTTTATTCCATCTCTGAACCGGTTGTGCTTTACTTGTGCTTAGTAGCTGCACCTTAACAAGACGCAATGCAGCTAAATACTAGGACTGCAGCCCAACTGGTGCTTAAAGACCCTGACTTCATTCTTTCCAATGTTACAGGCCAGGTGGGAGAAATCTCCTTCTGTTGCCCAGACTTGCTTTTCTCATTTCACTGGGAAACTTCTGAAGAAACTAAGCTGGACCCTAAGACCTTTCAAGCGATCGCTCTAATGGAACTTGAGTGGCTTACCGTCACTCGTGGCTCACTTATGAATCAGTATGGCAGCAAGTCAGTGTTCTGCACGGTCTTCAGCGACCCGTACAGCGGCACTTGCTGTTCTAGATGAACACCCTGCACCTTCCCAGAGGAGATCGTGAGCTAGTCTGCTCTTCGGTCGTTGATTTCTTTCTCAGCCTAAGTAGTACAGTAGGCGAGTTGCCTGTTAGCTGCCTCCTGGATGAGGCCACGCGTCATTTTTTCAGCAGCTAACAAAGCGCTGTGGCCTTGGTGGTATGTGATGTCTGAAAGCTTTGCTGTTAGCCCAGGGTTATCTACTTGATGCAGTTAAATTGAGAGATGTTGCAGCTGCGTTTGTTTTGACCTGGTTGTCTTTTACCAAAGGCCTCTTCTTCCAAAAACATCTCGTTGAATTTCGGATAATATTATCGCCTGCTAGCAG
Organism: Astur gentilis; assembly: GCF_929443795.1. Lineage (NCBI taxonomy): Eukaryota > Metazoa > Chordata > Aves > Accipitriformes > Accipitridae > Astur > Astur gentilis. Next base: position 15,487,922 of record NC_064908.1, read on the forward strand.
ATGAATACTCTTTGAATAACCTGTTTATGTAGAAGAAAATAATTATTTGCCGGTAAGTTGCAGCTTGTTGAAATTATTTTGTGAGTATGTTGAAAGTGCCACAATATGTAGCACTCATCTGTTCAGTAACAGGTTAAATGTGAAAGTGGGATGCCTCATACGGTATTAGGCTAAAATATAGCATGAACTGAAAATTGATCTGAATTGGTGTTGAGTGGTTGCTGTCATCATGTTTGTAGCTTGAATCTGTGAGGCCCCCTAACCCACACGTGAAGGACATGGAATATTAAACAATTCTGTAACCTAGCTGTGCTCGCTTAGTCTGATCTTGCTGTTCTTATACTTGAAAGAATGTGTTGGGTTTCTGTGAGTTAACTGGAGTTAGTCTGAACTGGAAGATTTCAAAATCTTCCCAGCTGCCAACTTCAGGTCAGGCGCTGCAGCGTAGCAACCTCACTGCTATCTTTCACGCTGGAAGCAAGTGTGTTGAGAAACGTGCGCTCTGCACATGTTCATGGGAGCGCAGTGGCCTACATTTTTGTGCAGTGAGTTGTATGCTGCCTGTTGAATGTGATTTTTTTCCATTAGTGTTTGTGGGATGAAAAGAATTGTTGGCAAGTGCTAAAATATTTCCCCCCCTGCAAAAGTACTTGATTTAATCTAGTTCCGAAGAGGCTTTGTAAGGGAGTAGGTAGTCTTTTCCTGCACAGAAGGGCAGGACTAAATTGTCACTAGCATCTTGTTACCAAATGTGAATGAAGATGGTCTTAACTGCTCAGTGGATGGATATTTACCTCACCACACAAGCAATCTGTGATGGAACTCCTGGCTGAGAATCAGGTGGGATGTAAAGGCTGTTACATCTAATGCTTTTCTGGAGGTGATGGCAGAGCTTTCACACAGTGTGTTTAATGTTGTGTTTGCCTGAACTATACTGATCTGGTACGTAGATGTCGGCTTTTTTACTGCTTCTGGCCAATGCTGTAGGCCTTTCTGAATATTAATTTTGCTTTAAGGGGGAGAGTGAGCAGAGGAAAAAAAATCAGTTGTAGTTCTTGCATCGGAGGTTGGTATGGCATCCCTGGCTTGACACTTGAACTCTTTTGAAGTTTAATCTTACACTTAAGACTAGTAATCAAATTTACTAGGTTCAGTTCTCAAGAGAGCCATAACACTAAAATCAGGCTGTGGAATACAGTGCTTAGTTATTAATAACTTAACTAATTCAGGACAGGGAAGACTTTCCTGATCAATCACAGTAACTGCATTCCTCAAAGTCACTGGGCTGTGAGATGACATGAGTCAGAAATCTGGAATACCTTTGAAAGAAATGACTTGTACATTGCTTTCAGTGTCTGTGCTAGACTTGCTTGGATTTTTTGTGGACTCTTAAATATATTGAGATGTATCAAAAATTACTTTTTTCAAGTGAATGCTGGGGCTTTGGGATGGTCTGTCCTGCATCTTCTGCACCACACCTCAAGTGAGTGGATTATTTTATGATTCATAGGTGGTGCCTGATTTGTCCATCTGTCCAGCTGCTCCTAGGCAGGGTGGTTTTTCTTCTGTGGCATTTTGGGGGGTGGGCCTAGGATATTTGCTCCCCTTTTGAGTAATGGGATGAGAAAAGCAGAGCTGCCTGTACTTTGGACAAAAACGGATTTCTATCAGACTGTCCTTGAATCTTGTTCTTCTTGACAAAACAGCGTCTTGGTTCCTACCTTCTCCTGTTCTCCTTGGCAGTCTCATTTTCAGTACAACGCATATGTTTGCAGCACTTACTGGTTCCCTCTTCTTACATGTGCTAGTCTTCTTGTAACCTGCCATATGTACTGTCTGAATCTGTATTTTTGGGAATGCTATGAAGGGTAAGGGCTGTGGCTTGGTAAGCCTGTAGCATGCCATCTTGGTACCTTGGAAGTGGATGAATATCCTGAGACTTACTGAGTCAACAGGCTGTATGTTTAAAATCCCTTTCCATTATCAGTCTCTAACTTCTAATTTCCATGGGGATGGAGGAGTCTTAAGACTCAATGTTTCTTTATCCCCTTGCAGAGTACTTTTTCAGATCATCCTCAAATAGATTTGCAATTACTCTAGTATTTAGGAAAACCACCTGTGATGTGAAACTCTAAATGGTTGTGGATGGTTTTGCTGCTTCCTACAGAGCTCTGGAGAAATGTCTGTCACGCAAACTCGAGTATTCTGCTCAATGAATGGGAAGAGTAACAGAAAGACTAGAATTGTCTGAAGGGTGAGGTGACAGCACCTTACTGTTTTATATCATGCTAATACCTAGAACTAGTGATTTTATCGATTGCTGTTCTTTTGCAGGACAGCATGGAGAGATTCTTCCCAGAAGCTAGGCCCTTTCGCTTGAAAGCGGAATTCTGGAAATATTGGTGTTTGAGTCCTGCTGTGTCTAGCAAAGAAGCTTCATATTTAAAAGCAGTTTGGTATTACACCATTTTTAAAGGGTGTTAAAGATATATGAGGACAGGAGTGCAAGGTATAGGAAAGCATGCATCCGTCACACAACTTTACAGGTTTGTTTTTCTTGGCTTTACCATTGCAGTTTGTAGTTCAGGTTTGTGTTATGTCCTTTAAAGTGCTTTTTAGAGAGCTTTATTTTGGGGAAGTTAGGTGCAGAAGCAGTTCTGTGGTAGTTATGCTTTTTTCCAGTGTATTTCAGAGCTTATTAATACAGATGTGTTGGGTTTAGAAAAAAAAAAAAACAAAAGGAAAAAAATGAAGACTGACATACAGCAGGACAAAAGCAGTGGCTAGCAGTACATTACTCAAGGTCATTTAGTCAGATAAGGGCTAGGTCTGCTTACTTTTGCTGTGTTCTAACTTGGTGCTTATCTCCCTGCTGAAGCTATAGTAAAAACCAAGGTTCCCATTTTAAGTTGAACATAAGAAGTTAAAATGTATTTTAACTGCTGTGTCTACTTAAAAAGCTCAGCTCTTAATTTTGCAGGGTATTTTTTCCTGCTGTAGTGAGGTGGCGTGTTGCCTGCCTATAATCCAGTGGCAGCTGGGAGGCTTTAGAGACAAGGGTGCAAGTTTAAAGGGGAGGGGGAGAGGAAAACATCCCAAAAGCTGATAATGTAAAAATTGCTTTGACTCTCTTATTTTGCCCTTTACTTGGAGTGTTCTGTGCCAAGGCAATAACTGTGTTAAGCATGAGTAGGGGGTTGCAAATCCCTCCTGCTCTGGGAGTGGACAGCCTTAGTGTTGGTGATCTGTTCGTGCACGCCTTTGTGCTTCATGCTAGCTTCCTTTTGTAGGCCAGCTTCTGCTATCCGGACTATTTTTTTTCTTTCCCTTGAGCATGTGGTGTGTGATTTCAGCTCCAGACTATCAGCTAGCAGTTTCCACAACTTACAGATTTTTTTCAAGTAAATAACTACTTACAGAAAGAGAGTTCATAAAGGGCATGTTAAAATCAAATGTTCCAAAACATGCCAGGGTATGTTGTATGTGACACTCTTCCTTTTGGCGTATGTTTGTAAATTGTTATGTGAAAGCTGTTAGTAGATTGTTATAAAATATATTTTTAAATTTATTTTTCAGCATTGAAGTAGGCAGGAAACATCTATGCTCTTTGTACCTTCATTCAAATCCTCTGCATCCCAAATGGAAGGGGAAAGCATGTGGGCAAAGGGCTGGAACCTTAGATGCAGTACAGTCTTCAACAAAAAAGCAAGGCATCACCTGACACTCCCTAGTATCAAGTGGACAAGGGGTAGTCTGTGTTAATGCTTTCCGAATCAGATTTCTGTGGACCTGTTAGTTTTTGGAGATGTTGATATACCAGGCACTCATCGTCAAAGCTTTGCTACATGATCGCTGTGCTGGTCCTGCAGGAAGACTATTCTCTAGCTCCTGGCGTTTGTGACACAATAAAGTTGTTGACTTTCTAAGAGATGACAGGATGGAACGGACTGTGAGAAGAAAATGGTCAAAACTTGCAGCCCCTTTCATGCAAGGCATTGAAGAGAATGTTTTCTATTCTCTTTCTAAATGCAGGGCCCTCAATCTTTCAAGATTGTTTCAAATAGCTTTTTTTCAGTACCCTGTGGTTCTGAATCTTGGGCAGTTGTTTATTCTACTGCAGCAACTGATGGTGTCAACAACCAGAGTTACTGTAGATGTCCTTCTGTTGCAGTAAAACTCAAATTTTAGAAACACAAGTTTTAGTTATATTTTGTCATTTGTCCTTGTCTTCATTTAAAACATATCTGTGGAAAATGCTCTTTCATCTGTTCCTGTTGCCTATTCTCTGGTGAAATCCCAGTTATAAGAGTGGCATCAGACTGCTGGTAAAGATCCTATTCAGTGATATTTTTTTTTGCTAGAAAAGGAAGCAAAAGCTGTAGAATACACCATGCTTTATATTTATTCTTTAACTACTTTGTTCTGCACTTGCTTATTATAGCCAAGTACTTTATGTAGGTAAGGGGTGCTGTGAGACCGCAGCTTGCCTGTCCCTGAAGGGGGTGTTAACTTGGGTGCAGCACTGAAGCAATGTCCCTGTATGTTTCTAGAGTGGGCTTACATCAGTTAGCTTGGAGAGCAGGTGAAAGAGCTCACTTCTGTCAGCATCCATCTGTATAAATGTCTCCCAAATGTCATTAGAGACGAGCTTAACTTTTCACTTTTATTAAGTGGCGGTAGGTCTCTCTCTCACCTAGTTTATTTGCTTACTGTAGTCCCCTTACTGTGACACCTGACTTTCTCCTCTTTCCTGTAAATATCCTCATGCATCCTGGCTTGGCGGGGAATGGCAGTTACCTGTCTAAGAGATGGAACCAGAGGCACAGGCAGTGTTGGTCGTGTTCATGCTGTATTGACCACTGCAGGAAATTGAAACTAATTCTGGGCTAATAGTTTGCCCACTGGCTTATTCTTTGTACAGTAAACACAGGGTGATCCAGTCTCTTTGACAAGGAGTTCCCAAACCTGTCCTTGTGCTGTATATTTTCACATTCTTCTCCCTCCGCTCCCCACACTGATGTGCGAGTATGTTTTTCTATGTATCTGGATATGCACGGATGCAGGAGGAAGCATGTGTCCTCCTACATGCCTATGGTGGTGGCAGCTTCTCCAGGACAAAGCTGGTGAGCTAGTTTGAACTCTCATCTTTGCAAGATTTAGCTTGTCAGCTGTCCATTGAGTGAACAAACCTGAATATGATGTTCCAGGGAGGTAAATACCTACTTAAGATCAGGAAGAGGAACTGGGTAAATAAGATCTTAATTAAACAAATATTAAAAGCAAGCAGAAATTGTTTACCTTACAAATGAAGCACTGCTGTCTTGGAACTGTTATAAAGCCACCTGTATAGTAAATAGCTGAGAGAAGATTGGACTAGGGTGAATGCCTTATTGGAAGAAAGAATGTTCAGCTATAATGGCTGAAACTTCAGGTATGTTAATCATGCTTTTATCCCCTGTTTTTATAGATTGCTGCTAAAATTGGAGATATTCCTCACTTGAATAATTCTACAACACTTGTGGACCCATCAGTCTATGGTTATGGAGTGCAGAAACGGCCACTGGATGATGGAGGTAAGCTGGCTATGATAGTCAATCTTGTGGATGCAGCTCCTGAAGTTGTATGTATCTAGGGAGGCAGTTGTCTGCTTTAAGGACAGAAATCAATGCATCTTTCTGTGTATAGAAATTTTATACAAGATTCCCTGTGCTGTTTAGTCTTATCTAGATAGCACAGCGCTCCTAGGCATCAGTAGTATTAATGTCAAGCAATTCTTTCTTAGTTCATGAACTTTGGGAATTGGCAAATGAACTCTGTGATTTAAAGCTTGTTCTATGGTAGCTGGGGGAGGGAGGGACCTGCTTATTGGGCCTGTGCTGGAGCCCATGTATAGAGTACCAGATGTACGTAGTAAAGCTGTTCTTCCCTGATGACCCTTATTTTCTAAAAGCAGGCAGTGTATAGGGACAGCATTACATGTGCTCCTTTCCATGCGTAGCAGTGGTCACAGCACAGTAGTTGAGTCGCTCTCAAGAGTTCTGATTGCTTTGTACAGGAATTTTCAGGAGAAAGGGTACTGATGCAAGTTAGAAGGAAACTTCCCATATTAGGCTTAGTTTTCATCCTTATTCTTTGAGAATTCTTAAATCTCTGAAGCATGTAACATTGGCCACAGCCAAAGAATAATTTACTGGGTAGACCATATTTCTTAACTGTAATGAGTTAATATTGTATGAAATGTTACAATTTTAAAATAAGTTATTAGTTTCTTATGACAATGAAACTGTTACAACAGGTGTTTTCTTTTTTACAAATCTAATGATGTGCACTGTTACAACTTTAAACTGTATTATCTGCTTCTGGATAGATGCAAAGAGCTCACCTTTTCCTGTGATTGGTTATTAAAAAAAAAAAAAAAGGTGGCTATGTCTTCCTTTTCCTATTTCCTCTAGTATTTTTGCTGACACAGGTAGCCCTGCAGAGTGATTCTCTCCCCCACAGATATGTTCAGGAGTACTGAGGAGATAAGCAAAGCTGCTGCCTAGCACTTTGTTTTGAAAATAATTTTTTTCTGTCTGATGCAAAGACTGAAAATACTGCATGTCTGCTTCTCATTCTGAAAAAACGTGCTGGAGCATGGGGAGAAGTTTCTTTCATGTGGAGGCTCTGGCTTGCTACTATTATGTTTTCTGAACACATGCCACCACCCACTTTGTTTTCTGGTGTTGGCAGAGGTTTTTGAGCAAGAGGTTGCTACTCCTTTGATTTGGTGTTTTAGGAAAGAATGGGTTTATCTGGGTGAGCCCTTGCGCCTTATATCTCAGGCTGGAACATTACTATGTCTATGAGAAGCCAGACGCCTGGTATTACTGGTATGTGTTGGTTTCTGTATGGGAAGGTGCTCGGCTGTCAAGAAGGCTGTTCAGCATTGAAGAATGCTGAACAACTTTGAGCTGTTTGAATAGCTTAGGTAGGTGGCTATATGTAAAAAAGAATAAAAGTAGCTTTCTAGGAACTAGTCATTCATAACACTAGTCCTGCCTATTTCTTTCACTGGTTCATCACACTGAACTGAGAAATCTGACCTCTTGACAAAAGGGTTTTTTATGAACTTTTAACTCGTGAAATGGTCGTAGTGCTTAATGACAGCGCAAGTTAGACTTTGTACTTAAACTTTTACTGGTGAGCTCTATTACGTGCTGAGCCTTGTTTGTGTTGACACAAACCATGTCAATACAGTTGCAGTCTGGGCTACAAATGTATGTTGCTGCTGGCTTTTTGTGTTGTGATAGATAACTTCATGGAGCAGGTATCGTTCCTGGGAGAGCCTTCCAAGGTGGCTGTACACCTGACATATCAGCAGAAGAACTGCCAATACAAACACCTGTGGGTGTTTGCTCACCCTGTAGTTCAGCACTGGCCCTTGTCTGTAACTGTTTTTAAAGTAGCTCCAATACTGTATTTACCCTTGGGTGGTTCACATACATCTGTAGGTTTTACAACTTTTGTCCAACTCTCTTCCCAAAAATCTTATCTGTGAGATCTTAGAGAAGAGAAATGATAGAAGTAATATTTTAAAGGGCTAGAATTTCACAAAGAAACAGGACTTGTCAGGGTAGCAGCAAGGGTTGTATTGCTTCTTTCAGCTTTGGTCATCTCGGGTTTTATTCCTAATGGCATTAGTAAGTCCTGTACTGAAATAACAATTGTGTGACGAGTTCCCCACCTAACCACATAATCCTCCAGCGCTGGTCTTTAACTGCATGCCCAGAACTGCAGCCTGGCAAAGGAACTTCTGAAGCTGCAAGTGCTTCTTGCTCTGTATTTCGTTTGTGGTATGATCCACACCTTAGTTAGTCTTAGGCTACCTGCTCTTGCTGCCATGGCATTAAAAGTTTGTAATGCAGCTTTAGCTTTAAGCATCTGGAAGGTGGCAGTTGCTTTTAATAGGATGCTTCAATTAGGAAAGCACTTCCCATTTGGATGATCTTTTATTTCTCTGTTAGCTGCGAACAAGGGGTGTCGGGATTGCATGCCCACACTTTCTCCATTTTCTGCTTGTCTGTGAACTGCAGTTGGGAAACATTGTTGTCAAGAGGCAATTATTTATGTTGTTACACATGCTCTAGAAATTTTATAGTGTGGGGGTTTGGATACATTCTGCTGCTCTGGATAGCTTGGAAACAAATCTGGTGGTAAATCTTTTGATTGTTCACTTCTGTATACTGCATGTTCACGGCTGGGTGCAGGTCTTGCTGTTTCCTTATCCCCGTGTAGCTGTTAGAAAATTACTTCTGTTCCTAATACTCCTGAAAAAATTGGGTTCAGGGGAAGTATTTAAGGTGACAAGAAAGCTGTCTGTCTTTCAGGAAAATCTAATTCTCCCTGTCCATTTTTGTAAACAGCTGCTGGTGTGGCTGATTGATGTCAGCTTAGGAAGTGGTCTTAAGACAGGGTGACAGTGTGCTGGTCAAAACAAATTCAGCTGCTTTTAGAGCATTTCCAGGAAAAATAGGTTTGTCACAGTATTTGAAACCAGAATGTGTGAGTGCCTTTTGCACTTCCTTTAACATAACCTTCATCTGAAATGAAGAGCTGCAAGGATTGGCCCTGGTGACCTGGCCTATTGATATTAGATAGAGCTTGAGACTGATTATTTCTCTTTTTCCCTGGCTGCTTTATTTCCCCTTTCTGGAAACAACTTTAAAGTAATCCTGCAAATAACTATAGTGCAGGGAGGAGATCAGGTTTATTTGTACTGCTTGCAGGAAGTCGTAGTTGGCATTTATATGGCCACTTGCCGCAGTTAATGTTTCTCAGCAAAGGTGAGCACTAGAGATGGGGTTAGTCTGAGCTGCAGAAAGACCTGGTCGCATCTTGCTGCTGAGGATAGATCCCAGCTCTCCTGTTAATGCCCAACGGCTGCTCCTGGCCTCCGTTCTAATTAATGGGTCCCTCTACCAGCACAATTTGATAAGTTTATTTAATGCTAAATAATCCTTAAAGAAACAGCCTTCTTTCGTTCAAAGGAAGCGGGGATCTAGTCTGCTGGAAAGAGACTGATCACCAGAACGTTAGCCTTTGTTTGCCCTGTTTTGGACTGCTTTGAAGATGTTTCCAGTGATATATGTAGAGTTAAGCAGCAGTGTTGCAGCTGAAGGCTGGGGCATCCTTTGAGTCTGGGAAAACAAAGATGAGAGACCTTGGAGAAGCCTCACACCCCCCTCTCTCTATCCCCCGCCTTCTCCAAGCTTCTGTGGTGCATCCAGGTACAAAGATGGCCTGTTTTGATGTAATAAAACTTGATTGTAGTAGAGCTGAGGGGCTCAAACACAACACGATCCTGTTGTATGGAATACTTTATTCTTTTCCTCCAATGTTTTCAGTGAAAATAGCAATGGGCAGAAGGAAATCTTACCCCTGTCTTGCTGGTGATGAAAGTTAATAGTGATGCTCCTTGGCACATCTGTAGCAGCTGTATGACCAGGGCAAAAGGTTTAGTGTAATACACAAAATGCCAGTGTTCTTCAAAATTGTGACTTTACAGATCAACTTTTTTAAAATAAGGCAGTTTAAGGGAGGGGGGAAAAAGCCCATTAAGATTTGCAGTGAAGGCAGACATGAAAATTATTAGCTTTTGACCATTTAATTAAAGAAAAGCCTGGCAGTATTTAATGATAAAGAATTAGGGTAACTAATGTCTTCCTTGTAGCTTTCTAAAATTTATGATGATCCTATTTTGGTTCAAAAGTATGAAATGCAACCCTGTTCCACTGCTCTCCAGGAGATGCATTGCTCTGATTTTATTCTAGCCATGAAGATATTCTTGACGAGATTGTATATTCCCATCATGCACGTTAATTTAGTGGGAGGCATTGCTCTGTTTTATGGGGTGGAAAAAAAATCCACATTTGTTTTGAGTGTCTGTTAGGTAGAATTCAGTTAAGGTGAAGCCTAAAGCAGAGTGAAGAGTTATCAACCAGCAGGTGCCATTAATAGGAAATTGTGCTGATTTTATTCAGTATTTTTCCTTATTTGCAGTAAAATGACTGCAGTTACATTAAATTGTACTCAATAGATGTAAAAGGGGGAAATATGTACATGGCTTGCCAGAGTTCATCCCCCTCCCTGGTGTGAAGAGGGAGATGGTGGAACAGAACATCAGCTTTCAGTATTGCAGGGAGTGTGGTCTGCCCCAGCCCTGCCTCTCTATTAGTCCCTGTTTTTCAGAGCAAAATGGGCATGTTGGAGAAGGAATACACCTTTAGGTTGTTGGAACTGGGAGCCAGGTCATTCTTTTCTTCCTCCCTGAAAACAGAGAGAAATCATAACTGACTTCAAGTAAATCAGTCCCAGTTCTGTCCGTCTGCCTTCTATCTCAGCTCTTGGAGAGGTTATCTGAGAAATATGGAAGGAATGATCTCACACATTAGTTACTGTGGCTTAATTTTTTTTTAACTAATTAGTACAATAAATATACAGTAAGGCTGATAGCTGCCTGGGGTGGTGAATGGCTTACTATGTTTGTATAGTACTTGAAATGGGTTGGAGACACTACGTTATGTACATCTAAAGCATTCTTTCCCTGACTTATTTAACTTCTTGTACTTGTAGTTTTCCCCTAAGAAGTTGTCTTTTTCAAGTGTAGGATTGTGTTACAAAATGAAGTCTCTTCAGTTCTTTGCGTGAACTTCAGGAGTTGATTATAGGATGTGTGTCTGTCTCATAATTTGTGGGCAGCGGCTGCAGTAGAACAGACTGTTAGGAGAGCTGTTATGGTGAATTGAAATGTGAAGTGGATATTTAAATACAGCCTTGTAATGTGAAGACCACTCTTTCTGGCATCTTGGGATAATGAGTGGCCTGGTCCGTGGCAAGAGCAATCCCATGCTACAGCAATAGCCACCAGACCTATTGCCTATAATAAAAATACTTGGAGCACAGTTTGGGGCAAGATGGTGAGATTCTGAATTTGGCTGTATTTGCTCAGCCCTGCAGTAGTAGCTTATCAGCTAGAGCAAATATTCCCCATTACATCACCAACCTTTTTCAACTGCAGTATTGATAGTTACCAAATTAGAGCTTTTTATATTCAGGGTGAGAATATGCAAAGACAAATCTAACAGAGTCAATAACGCAGCAGTTGTCTTATCACTGAGCTGGGGAGAGTAATAAAATATATATGCTGTCGATATTTTGGTCCTGAACTATTATGAAGGTATTGACACGCAGCAGAAATACAGTATTGACTCTCTTTGTCTATTTTATTTGAGTAAAGTGTTTGGCCACAAACTTTATGCATTTTTCTTCCGGATTTAGAGAGTGTGGGATGCATCCGCTTTCTAACCCTGCCAGCTGATTGTCAATTTATTTCAGGTCAAAGAATGTGCAGGTTGCTGCAAGGTAGTTCGAAATAGCATCTTTATTATCACAGCTCACATGTTGGCCAGTTTCATTTGTTTCGCTACTTGTGCCCTCCAGGCATGCAATATAATCTTTCAACTGGTTGTTAGGACCAAATGGTGTGGTTTTTAGCTGGTTTGCTGCAGGCAAAGTCCAGTACGAAGCCCAGCAGGGCATGTGTTCCCACTTTGCATGAGTTGGTCTAATGATATTTTCCCCATTAACATTTGGAAGAAAGATCTAATCTGTTGGGGTTGGGGGGCGGGGGGGGGGGGGGGGGTGCGGTTGGGGAGAGAAATCTGTTTGAGGGTTGTCAGCTGGGGACATAACTGCTAATCATAAATGGACCACCAACTAACATCGCAGATATGCCTGGAATGTGTGCATTCAGTAAAATATGTTGTTTAAAAAAAATACCGTTTGGGTGCCGCAAGGTTACTTAACAGACCTATTCCTTTAACAGGTCTCCGTGTAAGTGGGCTCCATGGAGCACAGATAAGAGACACAGAGAGAAGTATGTGCAAGTGGTCTTTAATGCTTTTTGCCTAGACTAAATCTCTGATTCTGCTCAGCTTTTATTTTTGTTTTTTAATACATACCAGTCTGCTTGAAATTTCTCCCCTTCCTCCTCCCTTCTCCCCCTTTTTCCCTTTTTTTACTACTTTGGGCTTAATTTGGGAAGGGGGGAGGTTAGTTGCAGGGATTTGGATTTGGGCAGGCAGGATTTTCTCCCATGACTCTCAGCATGGGGAGACGCAAATCAATTCCCTATCCTGTGTTCAGCTGGACACTGGGTTATGGTGTGTGTTGATCAAGAAATCCCCTCCTGTTTTGTACCACATAACGCATTCATTTCAGCCACTGAACCTAAATTACTGTTTTGCTTTTCTTTCTTTTTTGATGAAATGGTAAGAACTCTTTTTCTATAGGGATGAAGTTAGTTTATCCGTGCTAATGCTTTGATTTTTTTTTCCTTTTTTCTTTCTCTGCCACAGTAGGTAACCAGTTAGGGGCCCTGGTACATCAAAGGTAAGCAGTGGGTTATGTTTTATTATTTATTGATCAATTCTAATTGTTTATTGATCCACCATCTGTAGTAGTGTTAGGAAGTCAGAGGTTGAGAATGTGGAGAAACTGTCAGCTTGGGTTTTCTCCAGGCTGGAGTTTCTGCTAACCCTTTAAGATTGTTTGTTGTGATGAAGAAAGAAGAGTTGACCTGAAACTTGGATTTGGTTCCTGTAAATCTGCAGGACCAAGAAGAATAAATTCTCTCCTCTCCCTTCACCTGCCCAGGTGCAGGGCAGGAAAGAAAGAAAAAGTAAAAAAAGCTGTGGCATTTTGAGGAAAGTTGGAAGTATTAAATGGGCAGGTAGATTTTTTTATTATTTTTTAGTTTTGTTGATGTAATATGACCTGGGGTGACTCCTTTGTCAAAGATGGTTTTGGGAGACTGAAGCAAGCATGATTTGTCATGCAGCATGTCTTAACATCTAATACAAAAGTAAATTTCTCAGTTTTTCTTGAATCCTACTCTTAAGGAGTTGTCTGTCTTGTTTTGGGTAGTAAGGGGAGAGCACTTCTAAAGCTGGGTTCACCTTTGGGCTAATAGTGCATTTCCATCATAACCAGCTGTTTGTTGGGGGCCTCAGCAGAGAGGACTAGCAGTATACATGAAGATTGTAGAACCTTCAGTTTTTGATGGTTAGGTTAAAGCTAAAGTCCAGCTAGGGCAGCACAGAAAGGGATGTGCAGTGTTGTCTGCTCTGCTGCTATCTGCCACCTCTCTTCTGCCAGGAGTGATGTTCATGCAGGGAATTGATTAGGCTGAAAAGCCTGAATTGGTTTCTTTCTGGTTTTGGTGGCTGGTTTTCTGCTAGGTTAGCTACTTTGTTCAGCTGCAACCTTTCCTCCAATACAGGGTAGTTGAAAATGTTGCAGTATAGGACACTTTGGCAATAGGCTGGGTTTATTGCAGGTTAAACCAACTGTAATTCTGAACCTCCCTGTAGCGAGTGAGCCTGTTCTGCTGCAGGTATGGGTGGCACTTTGGTTTTGCATTGCTGCTAGTGAGCCTTGGGACAGTGGAGAGGTACTTTATCTGCAGCTGAGCTGGTGAAGTCTACCTTCACTAACTGATCTAAAGCAAAAAATGGGAAGACTTTAATGTATCTTACCACAAAACCTGCATTGAACTTATGCAGGGGTTTCGTTGCTTTTGAGATTGCTGAACAAATTGTATATAATGCATATCTAAATATATGGAGTTTGCAAATTCCATATTTGTTGTGTTGTATTTTCTACAAGATAGAAATGGCTATGCAAAAAAACAATCAGAGTTAATTCCTTTCTACTTGACTACAGTCAGGTCTTAAGAAATAGCTTTGGGTGATATGTTTTGAGGCAGACACACACTGAAAAAGTCCAAAGAGCAATAGATAGGGAGGTCTCGAGGTAATAATACTTCAAAGGATAATTGAAGACAGCTTTTATAAATTCCAAGGAAAAGAATAAGGACAAGCCGGGAAATAAATAACTCTGTGACTATTGGAGGCAGTATTCATATCAGGATTGGCTTTGGTTAGTGTCTTTTGGCAAGAGCTTATCCAAAAGTAGTAGGCGGAGACTGCGGCTTGGAAGGTCTAGGCTAAATATTAAAGAAACTTTGCCATTATTCTGTTAAATCTGTCTGTAGCAAGAATGACAAAAAGAGGTTCTTCCATCAGTTCCAATGAAGGTAGTGGAGGGTAGACTGGAAATGTATCCAGCATAGGAAGAAATTAGGTGACCACGAGAGGTCCCTTCCAAAACTAAGTATTTTGACTGTGATGTGGTGTTTACTTGTGTGTGCAAAAGTCTTATGCTGTGCCTAGTTTCCACGGCAGGGACATAGTTGTCTTCCAAATTGTTCTTTGTAATGACTATTTGATTATTTTTTTTATTTTTTATTTTTTTTTAGGGCTGTAATAACAGAAGAGTTCAAAGTGCCTGATAAAATGGTTGGATTTAGTAAGTACCTTGGATCCTTTTGATGTTTCTTGATGTGTTTTCTGTGCAGGAATGCTGTTTATTCTGACATGCTCACAAGTTTTTGTGCTTACTAGCCTTGGATAAGCCTTGTCTAATGCTGTCTTCATGGGGACCAGATGATCTGTGTTTAAAATCCAGGTGCAAACTGCATGGAAAAGCTTAGTGTCCCAGTAATAAGAACAAGACTGTGTGGTACAAGTTACTGAGAGTTTTAGTGATTCTCTCCTTTAAATTCCCACTAGCATAGTACATAAACAAGTCAAAAGTGAATTTATTTCCCCTCACTGAAGCATTTTACTTCCTTTAAGTATGTAAAACTGTGAGAGTTGATGGAGGAAAACAACGTTTAAATGTTAAAATAAGAGTTGACTCAAGGCAAGTTAAACAGAATTTTAAATCTTTCATACATATGCTGTGGGGAAACACAACCAGCATGCATTGCTCAGATGAGAATTTTTCCTACGTTTGCATTCCTGATCTCTTTCAAGCTTGATCCTAATTTCTCTCTTCCTCTTGATGATCATTACTCTTCCTTTCAATGGCACCTCCTGCTGATGTGTTACTACAGTGATTGCATAGACTCTTCCACTGCTAGATCTGTGTATCTCTTCCAATTTGATATATGGAGAGTAAAAAGCAAAATAACAGGCCATGATAATTACCCCTTAGTGCGCGAAGTTTTGTCCTGACTCTAAAGACAGTATAAAACTGTAACTCAAATTCCTGCAAAGGAAATGCTTGCTCTTCTCCTGCCAGACCTCTTCACTTATCGGTCCTGGTACCACATGTGGTGGAACATTGGAGGGATGCTGTAGCTCTGTAAGAGGGGAGCTTGCATGCTTTGTTGGTGCATCATCTCTGCCTTAAATCTAATCCTGGTTCAGGGGCAGATGGATGCAGGAGGGTGGCAAACCCACAGCTGAGAGATGCCTCTGTGGGAGCATCCTGAGCCAGGCATACCTGTTTGACTTGACGGTTTTGCTCTTTTTGCAGTCTGGGAAGGATATGAATGGTGATTGGCACATAGTCTCTCCTCAGTATGTCTCATTGTAAAACAACAATGTGCGGACTCCAGGAGTTAAGGGAGATGGGTATTTGTTTTCACTTAAGATTGATAGAGCATTTCAGTACGTAGCAGTTCTGTCTGAGTGCAGACCAGCCAAATAGCATGTCCATTGAAAAGAGGCAGTAAAATAGGAATTTTAAAGAAATAAAAGCAAAAGTCTTTGCCTCTTTTAGTACCCCAAATAACTAGTTTATTGGTTCAGGATGAACAAGATGCACTTAAATTACTCTTCTAGCAGCACTCACACTGGTGCCTTATTCTTGCATATTATGTATTTCCATCCAGTGCAAGACACCCTTTTTTGTTTTGTTTTTCCAAGCAAATAGAACAACTTTCAGAAGTATTTTACTGTTTTTCTGCTATGATAAATTTGGTTGTGCTGTGGATGCCTGTTCTGCAATCCTGGAGTCAAACTGTTCCTTTATAGATAGCTGCAGCAGAGTAAAAGCAGGAGGTGCTCTGCAGTTACTTGGAAAAATGGTATGTTCTGATGCTTGTTGAACTCATTGCAGTAATCGGCAGGGGAGGAGAACAGATCTCACGGATTCAGGCAGAGTCTGGCTGCAAAATTCAAATTGCTCCAGGTAAGAGCCTCTTTGTATGGCAGGTGAACAGATTTTAATGTTGAAGGACGTTACGTCCATTAGATCAGGTGCCTTGCCATGCTCATGGTGTGTTATTACAGTTAACAACTAATATATACTAGGCTAAGATGCATGGGAGAGCTGTTGTGGGACTGACCTCCTGACTAGCATAGCAAACAGGTTTGTCAGGTGTTTTGGGAAATGAAGCAATTAAGGAACTAACTGTCTTTAAGCAACAGATGAGTACAGTCCAAATGGACAATCCATGTTGTACTTAGACCTGAAATTGCAGGTGTTGAGTTCTCTCCGGGTGGTATCACTTTACGAAGTGGCTTGCCCCTGATTAGTCTGGTCAGCTCCAACTCCTGGCAGAAGACATTTCAGGAGGGTGGCAGCAGCTCTTCATACAACTCACCTTGCATCGAAAGAATGGGACCGTCTGTTTGTTCTGTGCTAGTGCCTATTTGCTTTGGGGAAGACTCTACTACAGTGCTATACAGGAAACTTGATGAATGTCATCTAAGTTCTTACTCCTCCTTTTATTTGGTGGGGAAGGCTTTAAAAGGATGCAGACATCCAGTGAATTGTTTAAAATATGTTGACCCTGGATGTCTTTGAATTTATTAATGTGCTCTGTGTGCCGGGGGCAGGGGGGCAGCGCTTCCATTAGTGCTTGATAGTTACTGAAACAGCTGCCATTTTTTTAATTCCATGTATTAAAAGTGTCCTTCTTGTTTCTTTTGTAGACAGCGGTGGGATGCCCGAGAGGCCCTGTGTACTCACCGGGACGCCAGAGAGCATTGAGTGAGTCCTGATTTCATTTCTCTCCTTTCTCCTTCTCTCTCTTCTCCCTAATGCTGTGCTCTGTCAGTGGTGCTACTTGGTTAGCCACACCAGTGAATGTTGGCCTAGAGAAACTTGAGGGTCTCTGGAGCATAGAACCTCTTGGTCTGATGCTTTAAACTGTGCACCTCAAAGGCTTTTTTCCAGTTGCAGTTTGAACCCTCTGCAGAAATTTCCGTGGAATTCCCCTCCGCAGGGCAAGGTTGCTCTTAGGGCACCTAGGATGCAGTTTTCTAACTGCAGCTTTCCAGGATACTGAGTTAAGCTGTTGAAGGGCACTTCTCTTCTCCCCTTCGCTTCCCTACTCCTATTGAGATGACCATCCTTCCAGCTGAAGAAGGGCTGCATGAGGCCTCCAAAGCCTGTCGGTGCCACTCCAGAATAATCTGGAGGTGTTGGTGTTGTTGCAGAGCAGCATGAGGCCCATGGGTGTGCTTGCCTCTGCATCGCTGCCAACAAGAAGCAAAGGACTGAACCAAAGTCTTGAACTCTGATCCCTGCATGGTAGAGACACGTGGCCAGCCAGCAGGGGTTTCTACTCTTTAGACCTATAGAAACTTTAGGGACAGTGTTTCCTCCCTCCCCCTTCCCAGGAGCTGAGTTTGAGACTCTCACAAACCAGTTGAGGACCTCCTGCTGGAACTGGATCCAGGATCCTCAGGCTTACAGGAACACACTTAACATATGGAGCTGCTCTTTCTCTCCCCAGCCTTTGGGTAGGTGGGTTTTTTAAAATCCATCTGGAAATCTTTGAGTTGCATTTGATAGTGAAAATACATGGGCGCAAAGACTGTCTCTCTAAAGAGAAGACACTCATCATTCTTCCATTCCTAAGAGATCTAAGGGTACTTAAATCTCCTTATTCTACCATAATACTGCAAGCAGTGAGCCAGAATAAATATAATTGGCAAGCTCACATTATAGGGCAGGCAATGTATTCTTGCTGATATTGAAGTGCTTTTTCCCCTTTAGCAAAGGATATTTCAGAACAAGAGCAAAATATTAAAAAGCTGGGATGCCTGATGAGATGCAGTTGGGGGAAAATGGGGGAGAGGTATAGTTAAGACTTCATGGTTCTGAAATAAGCAGTTAAATGTAGTCATGTCCAAGGCTGTCTTTAAATAAAATGTAAATAAGTTTAAAAAAAGAAAAGTGAGAATACTCAGTTTGTGAAGCAGAACAAGGTGTTGAGGACATGGAATTAGGCAAAATTTAATTTACTTCTGTGCTAAAATTCTTGTCAAGTTGGTTGGTTGAACTATTTTTTCAGGCTACTTGTAGAAAAAGAAAATTAAGTAAGGAAACCAATCTAGATGTCAGATTTTGAAGGGTTTTGTGAGGAGTGTTTCCGTGAGTTATATGCAGTGGCAAACTAATAGGGTTAATTTCCAAATGACCCCTTCTCATCTGAAATATATTGTGTATTAACTGTTGTAGTCTCTCTTTTGTCACTAAAAGAACATTATGCAAAATATGAAGATAGATGATTAAAACCTCTTTAAGACTCTTCCAGAATATTTGAAGTGGGCTTCCAGAAATTCCACCTTTTGCCTCGTTTTGTGAGAAAGTCAAGAGAAAGCAGTGCTCTGATCTGTGTGCAGCCTCAGATCACCACCCCTTGGGCTGTCTTGAGTGAATGTCCACTTGTGAGGGATGACTTTGTATTGTTTCTTCAAATCGCCAGAGAGAAGACAGTCCTCCTAGGATGCCTGATATGGCTTGGTATGAAGTGGAGAGGGAGGAGGATACTGCTTTAGGCTAAATAGGGAACTGGTGACTTTCTTCTACCTACTTTGAGAAGGGTTGTGGGAGAAGGGTAGGAAAGGGATGTGTTGGTACTAGGAGTCTTCAAGGTAAAGAGAAACCCTGTCAGCTACCTCTGACATGCAAAAGATTTTAGAGGAGGGATCTTTAATCTCCCAAATGCTTCTTTGTGTGTCTCTTCTCACCAGGAGTAGAAGAACCCAGTCTTTCACTGGTTGCTGCTGCAGTATCCTTGCCTTGCTTCGTGGTGTAGCTTCAGCACCTACTGCTTGGGGCAGAGGCTGTGTTAGAACAGTGTTCTGTTGCTGCTGGTAAGAGCAGGCAGAGAAGAGCAAGGCAGTTGCCTGTGACTGATCAGAGAGTGGTTAACCAATGTGCTGTGTTAGTATCAAAGCAGTGTGTGGTTTTTGTCTTGACCAAGAAGAACAGAGCTTGAGTTTTACCAAATATTGTATATATGTTTAAAAGTTTAGAAAAGTTTAGAACCTAGAGCATCTTCATTCAAAATAAGCACCCCAAATGCTATAGCTCAACTATTGTCCTTAACTTCTGAAGAGGTCAGAGCATGCTGCTGCTCTTCCTTCTCTCTTCCCCTTTCAAAAATCAAACTGCTTATAAGTAATCATGATGGGGAAAATACACATCAAAGAGTTAAAAAAAAAAAAAAAAGGCAAACATTGTGCTAACTATGGTTTCCTCCATCTTTTCACTTCTTCTCCTCTCCCTGATCACTTCCCATTCCGATGGTTCCTGGTCTCTTGGTCACGTGGAACAATGTTGTCTAATGGTTGTTTCCCTCGATTCTTTTCCAAAGACAAGCAAAACGGCTACTGGGGCAGATTGTAGATCGCTGTCGGAACGGACCTGGTTTTCACAACGATGTTGATGGCAACAGTACGATTCAGGAGATTTTGATCCCGGCATCCAAAGTGGGTCTAGTCATCGGCAAAGGAGGTGAAACAATAAAACAGTTGCAGGTGCGCAAGATGCATTTACTTTAGGGCTCTCTTCCCTACTGCAGCTTCTCTAGATCAACAAGAGCGTGCTGAAATGGAGAGCCTTGAATGCTCTAACCTTCTACAGCAGGGACTACTCTTCTGCCTTCAAAGAGCTGGACTCAAATCCAATCTTGTGTTACAAACAAAATAGGTTTGGCCCCAGCTACGCATGTAGTGGAGTTTTGCCAGAACTGTGAAAGAAACTGGTGTGCTTTAGATAATGTTTGGTTCGTGCTGTTTAGGAGGGGATTCTTGTAGCCAAGAAAAGGCTATGTCTAGTCTGCTGCTGCAATAGTTTTTAATGCCAGCCACGCTGTTGTAGAGTGCCGTGCTTCTCTTTTGTTGCTGATCTGTGATAAAGCTGGCGTGTGTTGTCTTTTTTTTCTCATCCCCCCCCTTTCTAATTAAAAGTGTGTTATGTATAAATCTATGTTCCTAAACATTCTTTATTCCTCCACCTGGTACAAGTTTTTTAAAGAATAGAGGATTTCAGAAAAGCACCTAGGTCAAAAATGTAGGTGTTTTGAGTGCCCTGATTAGGCCTCTGACATCCAATAGTTTTAAGGCTGGTCACTTAACTGTTATATGCAGACAGCTACAGATTTTGGAAAGGGATGAAAAATCAGTTGTTGAGGTAGAGGGGTTCTCTTTGCTGCAAGGAATTCAGCTATTTGAGAACTTCAGGAGTAGCACACTTTCTGGCAGTCCTTTACACTCTGGGACTGTTACTAGATTTGTGCTACAACTACCGTGAAGAGCTAAAGTAGCATTCTGTAAAGCTGCTGATTTGACCTACGTAATGTTTAGTAACCAAAATATAGTCCCTTGTTTTAGGGACTCTGCTTAGCAAAGTGCTCTGTGCTTTTTCTTCAGGAGCGAACAGGTGTGAAAATGATTATGATCCAAGATGGTCCATTGCCTACTGGAGCAGATAAACCTCTCCGTATTACTGGAGATGCATTTAAAGTACAGGTATGTAATGAAAGTAAGCAGTTGCCCCAGAGAGCCGAGGAGAAATTTAAACTTTAGTGTATTTGTGAGCATCTAATGGAGTCAAATCCAACTGTAAATGTAATGATCCTTGCTGGTTTTGTTTGTTCTGTAAGTTTGATGAAGTTTGAGTAGAGCAAGGTAAAATACCAGACTAGCAAGCACTGGCTTGTTTATAGCGTAACCTAGGAGCTCTCACTCCACACAGATATTACACATGGGTAGGAGAAGAGCTGAGGAGGAGGGTTTGGAGAAAGTAGCTTTGAAACGCTTTCTGGTCTGTGTAGCAAAAAATCATAGCTATATGTTACTTGAGCAAATGGGTTCTTAGTGACTAACTTAATCACACATTTGAGAAAGATTTGTGGAAGGTTCACTATCTCAGACAGCCAATTGACGCAGGTAATTAAAAAAATAATCCCACAACAACTCCTGAAACCAAGGGGTTTGCTTAATATTGGTACCTCAGTCTCCTTGTGTCAGAGTTCTACAGATATGTTCATACCTGCGGTTCAAAGCAAAAACCCATGATCAGCTGGAAACTGAAGATTGCAGCATGATGGGAGTGCTTGAATTAAAGAATTAAAGTTTAGCTGTGGCATGTTCCACTTCTCAGCAAGTGCTTTTCATACCTTGCTAAGTACTTAAATCTAGCTTAGCATTCCTGTCTCTAATAAAAATAGTTCTATTTCATAGGATCTCCCTAATCATAAATTGCTGCAACAGTTGATGTTGCTCAGGGATGGTATGTTTGGGTTGTATTTTTCAAAGCTCTTACTGTAAGTGGGCTTTTAGATTTAATTTTTTTTCCCCAAATTCTTATACTTATTGTGGAGGCATAGATATGCAAAAGAGTTCAGTGGCAGTCTTGCTACTTTTAACCCAATCATACTTCCAGTGCTGCTCTTCCCAGGTGGCAGCTTGTGCCTGGCAAGATTTGCTGCTGTTGTATCTTCCATGCTATAAATCATGCCAAGCAATCATGGAGACTGCATAGGCTGCAAGATCTTTGAGGCACTTAGAAAAGTTGAGCATGTTTAGAAAGCACTTAAGAAGCTGGATGAATCCTTAGGTTTGGTGGGATTCTCTGGATGCTGCAACAGTGTTTCTTAACTCTCTCAAACCCCTATGAAATTTCCATTGCTCTTATTTCTGTCTTGGCATCTCTGAAATGTCTTGAGTTGTTTCTTTCTGTAAAAAATACCACAGGGGCATGGAAAATACATAAAAATGTGAAAGGAGTCAGATTCACCAGTGTCCCTCAAACTTGGAAATAGAACTGAAATGTCAAAAGCTGAACTGGTAATATTTAGAAACAAAGGCTTTGGTTTTGACATGTAGGCTTTTTTTTAATGGTGACTACTATTGGCTTATTTTCAAGGTACACTTTTACTAGCTTGTGAATGGCCTTGAGGGCTGAAAGTAGGTAGGAAGAATACTCGTCTCAGAAAATGTCTTGCTGGATTGCTGCAAACTTGGGCTTAACTTTTCTGAGTGTCAATGAGCTCACTACTGCCCACCTGTCTCCTTAGTATGTGCTCTCTAGCTCTTAGTGGACATGATCTCTGATATGCTACCATAGCTTCTACCTTACTGTATTGGCTTCAGTTCTATCCAATAGGAAAGGGCCTTGGCTTCCTTAATTTAAAAATAAAACAAACACCCCCCCCACCCCTCCAAAGATATTTTAAAAGCTAAAGGGCCTTTTTGAAAGACCAAAGGAAGCAATTGCATGCAAGAAACTGCCACCGTGCACGAATGGCAGGTTTTGTCATACATGGAAGATACCATCAAGAACAGATCTCCACTGACTGTGGTAAAAGAAATTCTAAATCAGAATGCTGTTTCTGTTAAGCAGATGGAGATCGCTTTGCCTGAAGCCTGACTATTAGTCACTGTTGAGGCCCTAACACCAAGATGGCAAGCAGGATAATTTTAAGCTAACTGTAACTTCTTTCCCCATGTAGCAAGCAAGGGAAATGGTACTGGAGATCATCCGAGAGAAAGATCAGGCAGACTTCCGAGGCGTACGCAATGATTTCAGTTCTAGAATGGGAGGAGGCAGCATAGAGGTATGTTTTCTTCACAAGTACTCTGCTAACCTCCCTGTGGGATGGGTAGTGGGTGGAAGTCATCAAATTGCACATGTAACCTGTAAGCTTATTTTTAAATGCATTGTGTTCTGTTGCCAGAAGAGTGACTCTGGCTGCAAAGAAGAGGAGTTCTCATGGACTCCCAGATGGTGCTTTTCTAATTGTCTTTTTAAGCTGCATTCTTGTAGTGCAGAGTTCATTTAGCAGGGAAGGAATTTGTGGCCACATGTTTGTTTTTCTTAAGCGATATGGTTCTGTAGCCTGGAGCTGCCTAATGTGGCCTGTCCTTATAGTTAAGAACATCTCCTTGTAAAATCAGAGTAATTTAGTCTAGTCTCTGAGCTTTCATACTGCTTTGCCTTTCCCATCAGGTCTCTGTGCCCAGGTTTGCTGTTGGAATTGTGATAGGAAGAAATGGAGAAATGATCAAAAAGATTCAGAATGATGCTGGAGTTAGGATTCAATTTAAACCAGGTTTGTGTGAGGATGGAGAGCCATTACTTTCTGACCAGTGTTCCAGTTTGCAATTGCTAATGTGAATCTGATCTGAGGTTACAGCAGCTAGGCTTTCTTAATTTAAAGGCGCATTGTGTCTCTTTCTGGAACCCATGTAAATATGATGTGCTGCTTCCTCGTGCACTTTCTGGTTTTCAGAGATTAAGATATGCAGCTCACTTGCAAATATTAGATGTCATAACAGTCATGTCTTGAGTGGTGATTACATGGATAAACAAAATAACAATAACAAAGAAACTTTTATTTCCTGTTAAAGAATTCTTCTTCAGGACATTAAAGCCTTTGGGGATCAGGAGTTGATTAATTCTAAGTAACTTTCTCTGGGTCCTTGGCTGTCTGATCACCTATCAAAGCTGCCTTTGTCCTCTTAAAATCATATCAGTCTTTTTCATGGCTTTTTAACATTTGGAAATGTTGCCTTTTGAATGTTGTTCCCTCTGCAATGTATGTTGGGTTTTGTCTTCTTTCAGCCCATGGGAGAGGGGCTGAAGGTGGAGGGAAGAGGTAGCTCTTGGGGTAGTTATGTGAAAATGCTGCTAGCAATGGTGGTGCTAAAAGGAAGCTTTTGTTGGCGGGTGGATGTTTTCTCCTTTTAATTTAGTCTTTGCCACCTCTCTTCACAGATGATGGGATTAGTTCTGAAAGAGTCGCACAGGTCATGGGGCTTCACGATAGGTGTCAACATGCAGCACACATCATCAGTGAGCTCATTCTCACAGCACAGGTGGGTTCTGGAGGCTCTTGGGAAGAAGGTGCTTACGTGGGAATGTAGTCTGCATGCATGCAGCTGTGTGGATGGATGCCACCATCTGAAGAACAGTGTTAAATTTTGCCTCTGGTAGGCCACACATGCTGCTGCCCAGGACAGAGCTGCTAGGTTTGTTTTTTGTTTATTT
Organism: Astur gentilis; assembly: GCF_929443795.1. Taxonomy (NCBI): domain Eukaryota; kingdom Metazoa; phylum Chordata; class Aves; order Accipitriformes; family Accipitridae; genus Astur; species Astur gentilis. The sequence continues at coordinate 15,512,102 of NC_064908.1, forward strand.
GGTTTTTTTAATGTAATATGGGCTAACTGAGCTATGGGAAGGTCTCCTATTCTCAGGCAGTATTATGAGGCCTCATCATTATAGCTCCACGTTTACCCCTCATGTTTTGTTGTTCTTAAGTTATTTGGAAATGGTGACCTGGTGGAATGGAGTCCAGCAGTAGTGTGAGACAGTGACTGGAGCCTTTGCTCAGTAGGGCTGAGTAAAGCTTAGACAGCAGAGCATTAACAGTGCTCAGTCATGCCTCCTCTTCAGACTCCAGTCCTCTGGTCTAGTGGCTGTGGGAGGCAGGGGAAGGCAATGAATTCTCACATATGTGGTCACCATGCTCCAAGACAGACACCAACATATTGCATTGCCCAAGAGCAAGAAGTACAAAGATGAGTGAAGTAGTAGGGCAGACTCATGAAGGACGTTGCATATCCCTGTGTATTATGACAAGTAAAGATGTTCAGCCATTCCACACCAGATACCTGAGCATAATTTGTCCATCAAGGGTAGGTCTTGATACCTCTCTTGCCCCGAGATCTGGTTTGAATACTTGATATCATAATTCTTTTAATAATCCACTTAAATTTTGAGATCTGTCATGATAGTCTCTGACTGCCCATGGCCTTTGCTTTTGGAGAAATCGGTGACCCAAAATAGGTATGTCCTTTAAGTGTCTTTGAACTTAAAAGCTTCCTTTGGAAGTTTTGGAAAATTTGCATTTCAGCTGAGTAATTCCAGCAGTTCTTTAAAGAACTGCTTTCTTGAAAGGGTTTGGAAGCAACTTCTGTGTGTGTCAGTGCCAAGATCTATTGGTTGCTCTAAGGAGAGCCCCCATCACAAACTAAAAGTCCTTTAGTAGTTGATGCTTGTTTATAGGTTTATTTCAGCAGATGTAAAGGCATGCATTTAAAAAATATAAATATCTTCCTGAGTCAGGAAGGCAACTGTAACCTATGTTGCTTTAAAGTGCTTCAAAATCTTGAATGTGAAACTGAAGTCCAAGAATATCTTAATTCAATGCCATTGATTATAATGCAGTCTAACTTACCTTGCTTTATTTTGGTTTTAACATGCATTGGGGCCAGCGAAAAAACACTGATAGAAATTTTTTGCCTCCCAAGGAACGAGATGGCTTTGGAAGCTTGGCTGTTGCCCGAGGAAGAGGTCGTGGCCGTGGGGACTGGAGTGTTGGAACACCTGGGGGCATGCAGGAAATAACCTACACAGTGCCAGCCGATAAGTGTGGTCTTGTTATAGGCAAAGGTAGGTCTGGTGACACTAAATACTAGAGCTTGCAATCTTTTTCCCTTGGGATGGTTGCATTCTTGCTGCCTGACAGTGTGAGGCTTTGGAGTTTTCTGTAATTGCAGGTATTTAGTGGCCGGTGAATGCAGCATAGGAATAAGCTATAAGCGCTTGTGGTTGTTTTCTTTGTGGTGCTCTCACTCATAATTGTACTCTCCAGGCCCTTGTTCACAATCTGTAAGAGAGGCTCTTCATGCAGAGCTGTCAAGTAAGCTTGTTATAACAAGCAGCTGGCTGAGAAAAGGCAGGTTCATTTGTGGATTCTTTTTATACAGAATTCGTTTAAAGGACAGTTTATCAGGGACAAGCAGAACAGTCATTTCGTCACGCTGGATTTCTGTGAGTGCCATGTGATAAAATGGAAGGTCTCTGAACGTGGTAATAACAGTAGCTGCTTCCAGCCACGTACCTGAAGTGTCTGATGAATAAAGTGAAGCAGCAGGATTTGTCTGTATCTGAGCCTGCCACGGAGCAGACTGGTGCACCTTGTCTCGCTCAGACAAGCACGTTCACTGCCATGGAGGCCCCTTGGCTGCCATAGCTGTTGAATCTCTCCATGCTTAGGAGATGGACAAGGAGTCATCTGGCGTTCCTCTCAAGAACCAGTACAACCCCAAGACAGTTAGGAAACCAGAGCATCAACAGCAGTCTCAATTTATCATAGAGCACGAGCTATGCTTCAGGTAATGGCAGTACTTAGATTAGAGCCAGGAGTAGGAGAGCTCTATCACTCTGAATTGTTGCGATGCTTCTGAGTTAATACACTGACGTATCAAAGGAGTTGTATTTAATTATTCTATCTGCTTATTTCAGAAAGAATGACATGTGCCTTAACTAGTATTTAAGTAATCACAGTTGGCTTTTAGCCTCGGGAGAGGTGAGGTGAATAGAATAGGAACAGATTAGCTACAACGGTAAAGGAGGCAGAGTCTCAAGGGCATTGTGCCATATTTCAGTGGCATTTAGTTTCCTGCCATCCTGTTGGGCAGGAGTGAGCCTGCGATGAAATGTATTGTGACCTCTTTCCCCTGCTGCATCTCACTTGTTCCCTTCCATGTGTCTGGCCCCTGTAGCACCCTGAACTCCTGCCTTACTGGATGACAAGGGACACAGATATGGGACATGGGCATGTCAGCAGTATATCTGCAATCATTTTCAGATGTTGTTCTTTGCTGTAAACCTGTTCACAAACCTGAAAACTTTTTTCAATATGAAAAAACACCTGCTCTCCCCATTATGCAGAAATTGCAGAGTGATTGTGCTTGATCTCACTGAACAGTCCAATTGGGCAAAAGATCAAGCAAAGCAAATTTTAAGCCCACAAGTGAGAGTTATATGTATGGAAAAATCAAATTATAATGAAACTTTATTGCTGTATCCATTAGTCATCCTTAATAAAGGATCAGAAAAGGTCACTTGTTGTTCAGCAGTGCACTGAAGTGGAGCATTTGTGACTACAGAGAGCACTGTGTGCTGAAAAGATAAATGCAGGTAGCGGAGTTGGATGTCCTAGCATTCAAGTGCAAGGCCTGGCACAGGCTCACTGTGGGGGTGAAGGGTAGCTTTTTACCTTTGTTTCCACAACAGCAAAATACGGATTCTTACCCAGCCAGATCAGAAGCTTTCTGGAGTGACTAATTACTAGTTGTATGGTGATTTGAGTGCTTGTAGCTTTGTAATACCACCTTGTAATCGGTGTTCTTACAGTGCTTATGCTCTTAGTCTATTGCAGCCTTCATTTTTTGTCAAGTGAGTGATGGCTGTAGCATTGCCTTTTGGGGCCTGGACCAGGATGGATGTACTACACTTTCCATATGTTGATGCAAGACACCCAATTCTTATTTCTTCTCCCACTGCATGTGGGGCAGCGTAGGGGAGAGAGGACATTAGTGGGGTTTTCTTAGCAGTGACCAATTGTAAAACCTTTGCTCCCCCCTTTAGTTTCTGAGCAGTTCCCAGCTCTTTTTTTTTTTTTTTTTCCCCTTCTCCCCCTCCACAACATCCTCCCACCAGTGATACAGGACTTGGCTGTTAGCCTGCTCTGTAAAATCTGACTGAGTCCTCTGGGCTCATGTAGCTTGGTCTCTGAGGTTAGCACCCGAGCAATGGGTATCTTGGGCTGCTAGGTGTAGTGTTATGTGATGTGGCCAGGTAACTGCTGTGGTGCTTCCAGCTCCATGTCACCACTTGAGAAGGGGGGAAAAGAGGGAGATGAGGAAGTTTCTCAGCTCAATTTCTGCAGTGTATATGACAGAAGGTCTAGGACCCTTTTCTTGTGGGCGTCACTTCTCAGCTTGGGAGGGTGAGCCTTTATGAGCTGGTAAGAAGTGCTCGGCTCCCTGCAAATCCTGTGTGTAGCTTTTTCCTCTAGAGGGTGGGTAGGTGCAGCTTTTCTTTTCTGAAAGACTCGAGGAAGGGTGGAGACGAGCGCCATACACATGTCAAGCACTTTTTCTGTTTGGTGGTTCTTGGAAACAAACCGCAGCCTCTCTGGGCCCCCGCTGGATTTCCATGATAAATACAGCAATATTGACAGATAACGTGGCTGGCCTGGCTCTTGTCAGCTCTGCCTTTTAGCAGGTTTGATTAATTGCTTTACAATTTCACGTCCAGCTGGGGGGCCACTCTTGGATCACTTCTGCCCCCCATCAGGTAGAAGAATGGAGCGGGCTGCTGAATGCTTCTATAGACAGCCACCATGTGCTGAGCGGGTCACCTCATTCTGGGGGAAGATGGACTCCTTCCGGCACCATGCAACATCGTGTTGACTGCGTCATTTCATTTGCATGCTCTGGAGGCTGAATTGGGATTGCTTGGATGGGAGGGAGCACTTTGGCATGTACCAGACTGGAGGGTAAGGAGGAGAAGGGCACCAAGTCCTGGTACAGGGGTAGGAGCTTGCAGCCTCTGACTAAACCTGGAGAGCCAACTAACTTGATCCTGCAATATGGTCTAGGAGGGAGCTGATATGGAAACAGTCCCAGCAACTGCCAACTTGGTGCCTAATGCTAAATGAGGAAATGATTTGAAATCTATATTCTCCATGCTTCCAGTTTGAGAAAGCTTTAATTTTTAATCCCCTTTTGGAAGGAGAAACCTAGCCTGCTGTGCAAGCAGCAACCTACGGTTATGCCTCTGTCACTCAGTAAAGAAGTTCTCCCACTCCTTCATGATCCAAATTGTGTTGGCTGAAAGGGTCCTCTGTTTTCATTAAGCAGATGAAGTGGCTGTTGATTCAGATCTCACCTCAGTATGTAAAAACCAGAGCTTCAAACAAGTCTGCATCAGACAAAAGCATTACATAGAAAAAACGTCTTGGTTTTGAAACTTCATCTTACCGCTTTCCCATGCTTGACTGAAAATAAGTGTCTTGGCTTTTGGCTGCACAGTACAATTGCTGTTGTCTGCCCAGGGATGTGACACGATTATCTTTTGTTAAATGCATCTTCAAAAATTCATTTAGAAAGAGTTAATTGCCCTTTGGCAACTTTTCCTCCTCCCTTCCCCAAGAAGGCTTTAAGATGTTAAAAAGGTCACGAGTCCATTACAATGAAATGAACAAGTGTCTGCAACTTCCACAGTTTGTTTTGAAGTTGTGCTGGATGTATAGAGATGGAAATGCAAGCAAAATTGAGATTATTTTTGGAGACTATTTTTTCATTAAAACCAAACAAAAATCCCCACTTAGTTTCCTTTGCAATCTTTCCTGCTTGCTGAATGTCCTCTTGGCTGGTGATTTTTGGTTTGTGATTTAAAAGTTGTAAAATCCTTTCCTTCCACGCACCCTTTAATTTCTCCAGTTGAGTGGAGCTGGTCTGTAAGTTGTGTGAGCTTCCAAAAGAAGAATTGAACCATTGTAACATTGGCTGAGGCTTTTGTTAAGCAAATTTCATTAAGAGACGGGGACCTAGCAGGTCTTCAGGAAATCAGATCTACTTTGACTGGCTCTGCCGCATCTTGTTCGAAGCACTCCGGTGCTCTAGTGTATCCAGATGGCAAACTAGCCAGATATGTTCACTGCATGCACAACTAACTCTGAAATAGCAGAGGACTGCCTGGAATCCTGCACTGGTGCAGTTGCGTGGAGGGATGCGTACGCTGCAGCGTGAATAGGCAGTGCAATAAGCAGAGGTTTCTTTAAGAGAATAAGCTATTGAACAGCACATGATTGTGAGAAAGCTTAAGCTTTGTTTTTAAGCTACAAGGTATGTGGCTGGTGGCTTTTTGCCTTAGTGGAATGAGATGTCTAGTGATGGGGAAAAAAAGCCTCACGGAAGAAAGAAAGAGCATGTTTCAGTTGCAGGTGACTTTCTTTTCTTGAGGATTGTGATCAGTTGTGCAAAACCACCAGAATTCCATCAGTACGGTTTTTGTATCTGTTTTGTCAAAGTGTGTCCCAGCCATGCTGCATTTTGTTGCGAGCCTAGCAATGCTCACACACGGGGAGTGTGTGTATTCTTAAAACGGCACCATCCAATGACCCCCAAAACCATTGCAGTAGCTGAAACTGTTTTCAGGTCATACTTATGAGGCAGCATAAAGGAGCAACATGAGCTCAGGTACTGTGGGGTTTTTTATGCTGTTGCCATCTTCAGCCCGCCTCCCTTGATGCACACAGAAGGTAGCTGAAACTATATTCCATTACCATAACCTTTGTTATGCTTTTATGAAAAAGATACTGAGTATCCCTTCTGTCTTGGTTTTCTTTTCTTCAGGTGGTGAGAACATCAAGAGTATAAATCAGCAGTCAGGAGCCCATGTTGAGCTCCAGAGAAACCCACCTCCGAACACAGACCCTGGTGTACGAATATTCACTATCAGAGGAGTTCCCCAGCAAATTGAACTCGCTAGACATCTCATAGATGAGAAAGTTGGTGTAAGTTCCATCTCTGTTGATCTTGGTCTGTCTCTTTCAGACGTGATGTTTTCACTCTTAGGTACGTGTCGGCCTGGACTTACAGGATGGCACAGAATACACGCGCTTACGTTATTCAGCTTCAAAACCATTTGCCTGTTAGCAGCTGTCTTGAACTTTGATGGCCCTCCAGCACCCATTGGACTAATTTTTGCTGTGGTCCCAGAAGGATCTGACTGTTTGCTGACATAATCATGGGTAGTGTGCAGCTGTATGAGAGGGAAGAGCAGCAATAATAAGGTATGAGAAGGCTGTCAAAGGAGATTTTTTTTTTTAAGGGAAGACAATAGTGTCACTGCGTGAGAATGACACAATCCTGCCATCATCATACTGAAAGTAACATTCAACTCCTTGCTCCAGTAAATCCAGGATGACTTTTACCTTCCACTTAATGCAGTGCTGTGGTATTGAAGCTTAATAATGTCAGGCTGGAGTACTACTGAAGGGGGAGACTTGGGTAAAAGAAAGTATGGAAAATACTGAACTGGGGTGTGGTAAAGCTGAAAAGCAACCTTTATGCTGAATTGCCTGAGAGGAGAAGGCTTGAAACCAACCTCAGGACCTAAGCTATTCAAAGGAAAACTTGCAACTGTGCCATAGTTCTGTTAGCCCCTTTGTGGGCTGACTGGACTTGCTTTTGAAGCTGGACTCCTGGAGTGTGCTGACAGTCCTGAGAACTTCATCCTTGGAGAATCAGTCACTTCCTTAAGGTGCTGGGGTTTAGTGGAATGTGTCCCAGGCTGTCTTCTCCCCTTTCTTACTGCTCATGCTAGCTGACTCCACCCTATGCTTAGAGCTGGCATTAAATATTTGTGGATTCTGTGACAGGGTACCAGCATGGGTGGACCTGGAGGATTTGGTCAAAGTCCGTTCAGCCAAGCACCCGCTACACCTCATCAAAAGTAAGCTTCTCCATCTCATCACGGACGGGCTGTGGGGAATGCCTGGGAGCTATAAAAGCACTGGGAGAAGGGTGGAGGGCCCTGAAGCGGTGGTGTGCAAGTGGAGCCTTTTAAAGATTGAGCATTCAGAAGCAAGAAGCAAGTGAGATTAATCCTTTAAGCTTGACTACAGGAAGGATTTTATCTATTATAAACAAGGTAGGTATTGGCGTCTCCAGAATTTCTGTCTCTAGTGCAGTAAGAGCATGGAAAGAAGCCCGAACTGCATACAGCACAAGGAGTGCTGTTCAGTGTGATGTAGCTTTGTCTTGGCTTCGTGAACAGACCAATATCAAGACAGTTAGCTGTCACACCTACACAGCGTTTCCTTTTGTTCCCATGTTCACCTGTTCGCTCGGCAGCTGCTGGCTATAAGTAACAGTTTCACTTCTGTGGGTAACTGCATGTATATGGCCTGTTAAGTATTTTATTGTCTACTTCAGCGTGCCTTTTTGTCCTCTGCAGTGGTCCTCAGGCGTTCATGACGCAGGGTTGGGGCAGTACCTACCAGACGTGGCAGCAGCCTGGACAGCAAGTCCCAAGTAAGTGTCTATGACCTGGGTTGGAGAAGGGTTGGTATATTCCCTTTGCAATTGCTGCTTTGTGCCTGTAAAACACAGGTTCACCAATGAGACCACTTCTGTGAAAACGGCAAAATAATTTCCTGAGCAGAAGAGGTGTGTGGAGACATGTTGTGGTGTTTGAACTCAGAATAAGCTGAAGTCCATTGAAAACTGTAACACTTTTTGTGCACTTAACTGCTTACTGCCTGTTTCTGTTCTCTCTGTGTAGAAACTTGGTCCTTGCTGTCTCTTCCTCTCTAACAAGAACATTTTTGCCTTAGGCTTTCTTCTGCCAGGATTCTCCAGGCAAGCACTTGCCAACCCCCCTTCCCCCTAACAGGCATATCGGGTCTGGTGGCGAGCCCTCCCATCTCTTTGTTCTTGACCTTATCAGTTCTTGCTTATTTTCTTTTTTAAATGTTCCTTATGAGCTCTTCTCACTGCTCAACTCCCAGTCTGATGGAAAGACTGAGAAAGGAGATGCAGGAAATGGAAGAAAGGATAGGCAGAGCTCCTATCCTGGTTCATCCACACTGACTGTAGTAGTGTCCTCCTGTCTCCTTTTGGGAGTTGATGAGAACTGCTCAGCCTCCACAGTGCTAAATGTTCAGAATGAGGCCAGTGGAATAACCAGCTTTCAAATAAATAAAAAACCAAAAACAAGTGCATACACGTCCTTAGTCATCAGTTCAAAAACTGAACCCAGGTGACCCCTGCTGCTGGGCTTTCCACTTCAAGTCACCAGCACTGAGTCAGGCTGGCTGTTGTTCTTCAAGGTTCAAAGTGTCATGGGTTCCTAACAGCCTGTTTAGTCAAAATGCAGCAGATTGGAATGGGGAGTCCCCCTTTTCAGAATAATTGAAGTAGTAAATGCTATTGGTGACGTTGGTAACTGCATCATCCGGTGTCTTCAACAGCCAGATTAATGGTTTGCCCTAAACAGAGCAGATTCGTAGTCTGCTTGATAATCTCAAAGCTCATGTGTGGGGCAGTAATGTCCAAAAGACACTTTTCAATAGCAATTTTTCAGGAAATACGAGGTTTTTTAATGGCCTAGTCTCATGAAAACTGAAGCTAAGCACCAAAAAGTGTGTGGGGGGGGGGGGATAATTTTAAAGGGGTTTAATGACAGATGCCTTTCAGTGCTAAGGCTGAATTAGCAGTTAAGTAGAATATTAAATTCAGTATAAATTCTCACTCTTTGAGGTGCCTGAGGTAGAGGAAACATTGGAGGAGCAATGCCTGCAATTGTACTTGTGATTCCCTGTAACATTAATCACATTTTAATGTTTATGAAATTGTGCATATATGAAATTTGGAAATCCTCAGTGCTGCTTTGTTAACTTAGTGCACTTCTAAAATGTGTGCTACAGTAGGACATAGGAACCCTGCATGGGAAGTGTGTGTTAAACTCAAAAAAAAAAAAAGCCTCTGCAAGAGTCCTGCTCCTTAGCAATTACAGTCTAAAAATCATGACTTTTCCTTTGAGCTCTAGGGACTTACAGAAGGTCAATAGTTGTTCTATATTCAGAACAGCAAAATGCAGTGGTGGGCTTGGAAGGACTCTGTTTTTTGTACAGGAATGGAATAGTATGGTACTGAAGAAAAGTATTTTCCCATAAGCTTGCTTTACAGGAAAAATTGTTATTCCAGCCCTTTCCTGTGCACCTTCAAGAGCACTGAACTTCCCTGAGCTTTGGGAAGCAGAGCAGTCAATGCAGCAGGGAAAGTTCTACAAAAAAAATGTAATTTTCATCTTCTCATAAAGCCTTTAAATAAACGCTTACAAAATATGCATTGCTATTTGCCTTGCAAGATGCCTTTAGAAGCTCACTTTAGTAACTTACCTTCTTTCTCACCTCCCTGAAACATCCTCTTTATCTTGCCCACCAGCCACTAGGGAAAAACAAAATCTCCCTTCCTGCAACATATAGCCATGTCTCAAGCTCACACCTCCTGGCTTTGGAGCCTGGTATAAGAAGCACAGACTCCTTGAATCCCCCGATTACTGATAGTGCAGCTTGTATCCCAATGATGACTGCTTTGCAGTGAGTTTGTCAGGTTTCTGGTGGCTCCCAAGACCAGAGAAACATCCTGCCTTGCCCTTGTCCTTTCCCTGTATGGGTTAGTACCACAATGCCATGTCTGGGGGGCAGATGTTTTATTTCTGCTGTTGAACCTGATAGAAAATGTTGGCTGTCTAGTTCCATGTCTACTTAGGATCCTCCGTGTTCCTGTTTGTAGCCAGGCATACTGAAGGCAGTCTTGGTAAGGAGAGAGGACAGACAAGATAATGCTCTGCTTTAAGCAGCCTTCACCGCTTTCTTCTGCTGCAGATCACAATGGTACGCAGTCAGGCCAGGTGGAGTTCACCAAGGCATGGGAGGATTATTATAAGAAACTAGGTAAATACCTGCTTTTGCACTTTAAGTTTTAATTTGAAAACAGTCTTGTGAAGGGTCCCTTCCCTGAGTGCTGCAGCCTGTTCATTCACAGCTCTGCTAGCCCTGTCAAAGAGACGGCTGAGTCGTTCTTCGAGCAGGCTTCCTAGGGACAGACTCAAGAGTGCCCTCCTTGTGGGAGGAGTGGCAGACCCCCACCCCCTACACATGTATTTAGATTTTAATTACTTCCCCCATCTTAAATAAATTAACTGGCTGGGGAAACATTTTGCTGTGAAATGCATTTAGCTGCGTGTCCTTTCAGCCTGCTGCGGACTGTAATTCTCCTAGAAGAAAAGGCATTGAAGGAGGTCCTTTGTTGGCATTAGCAGGTGGACAGTTGAGGCAGCCTTGACCTCTGCCAGAAAAGGTCCTGACTTGTAGCGTTGGTCAAGTCTTTTAACCCGCTTTTATGCCCCTGGACAGGACACTGCTGCCCTGTTCCCTCCACCCACTTCACACTTGCAGTGTATTATTTTCCCCCTTCCCCCCGCTTCAAAGCCCCCCTTCGGCCAGCGTCGCAGGGCAGGGCTGTACATGGAGCACAGGCGGTTGGATGGGCTGGGAAGAGCTCTTCTCCACGCGTGTGTCCTGTCCTTGCCTGCTGTCCCTGTGTGTAGTGGCTCATGCTCAGCACTCACACTCTCGCTGTGCCTGCCTCTCTGCAGTTTTCTAGTTGCTGTGTTTTCTGTTCAGGGCTTTTTTTGTTTGTTTGCTGTGTGTCTCGCTGAGGGCTCTTTGCTCTAATGTGACTAAGGGAAGTGTGGGCATCCCGCCTCCGCACCCAGATGGCTGGACTCTCCCCTGCAATAGCACGTAGATGTGCTGGATTGAAGGTGTCTTAGTGCTTCAGAGAGGGGGAGTCTGGGCTAGGTGAAGACCAAGGGTGTGGGGTCTGCGAGGTCTCTCTCAGTGCAGGCGTTGGCACCACTTACCTTGGTGGGGAGTCTGGAGACCGTGCCACGGAGCCAGTCGTGGCTGTTAGGAGGGTGTCGTGGATGCCTCTCCGGATGATGCGTGGGGTGTAGTGCTGAGGGCAGGTGGAGCTGGCTGTGCTTTGTGTGGGGCTCATGACTCCCTTCGGGCCTGAGGACTTTGCAGCCAGTAGCAGTTTGGCTACTCCAGAGCTCTGCACTGGGGCAGATGGTACGCTGGAGGCTCATGTTTGGGCACGTTGTACAGACAGGCATTGCCAACTGAGGCTCCTTCAGGTGGGCTCCGCTGATGAGAGTGGGGGTGAAGGATGCAGACCCCTGAAAACCAAGTGAGGTGACTCAAAACATGGCCATTTCCTTGGCAGCTCCATGGCTGCAGGTCGAGGTGACAGGTTTCAGTTCTGTCAGACATTTCAACCCTCCATCCCTGTGCCAGGTGTAAGTGGACTGACAGCCTAGGGTGGTTGATGTGCAAACTAAGCAGCTCCCAGCTTATGTTTTGGCTTGGGCAGGTCCCAGCAGGGGGGAGACTTGGCTTAATACCCTTTAACAGGGCACAGGTGAGGTGAAATCAGGAACTTGAGCTTTTCCTCAGCTTTCCCTGAACTGAAGATGCCGAACACTGTAGAAAGGTGGAAGCTGAAGTGTGAAGTCTGGGCAACTGAAGTAGATTCAGGGCCTGTCTAGTGGAAAGGTAAATGTCACTGGCTGGAAACTGTCACCTGTTCCATACTGACGTGCCCCTTGTTGTCATCTTTGCACAGGCCAACAGAGCCAGCAGCAGAACAGCCATCCCGATTACAGCAAAGCATGGGAGGAGTATTTCAAAAAACAGAGTGAGTGAAACAGGGTTATTGGAGATGATTCAAGTCTTGTTACAAAGAGAGTTAACTCTAATCCGATGACTTGCATCTCCATCCCCTGCCGTTATTAGCTTCCAGTCCTCTACAGAACCCCTTTGGTCCTCTCCTGTTGGTGATGGTGCATGTAGTTCTCCCACTGAAAGCTCTCAGTTGTGCTGTCTGCTGTTGTGCCTTGAGAGAGGTGCTCCCATTGAACCACGGTCCACAGTAGACCTCGTGTCCATGCTTGCAGTTGGCCTGTCTGGGGGAAACAGCGCGTAACAAGAACTGATGCTAACAAAAACCAGAAAGCTGAAGCTGGGTTGTTGAGAGGGGTAGGAGAGCTTTGCACACATGGAAAAACATGGGCCTGGCTTTCTCCATTCTGTTAAGAAGCGCATGATGCCAACTTCACGATTTGCTTTTGACACCGTGCTGCTGGCGCCTTTGGGCTGGGGATGAAGGGTGCAGGCTGTCAAACTGTGTCCCTGCAGCTGCGGGAACAGTCTCTTAATGCTTTCTGGCTGCTGTCGGCTTGTCACTTGCAAGCCAGCTCAAAGCCTGTCTGTCGTATCCAAACAGCAGATAGCCGGTGTCACTCTTTCAGATGTCTGCAGCTCTTGGAAGGGGGCTGGCTCTTCTTTAAGCTTTACAAAAGGAGATCCTAAGCCTGGGCTTGGTCTTAAGTGAATTGCTCATCTCTCCCTTTTCCCTTCTTTTCCTCCAGGTCATGCTGCCAGTGCTGCTTCTCAGGCAAGTTCCCAACCGGACTACACGATGGCTTGGGCAGAGTATTACAGACAGCAGGCCGCCTACTACGGGCAGACACTAGGGCAGGCTCAGGCCCACAGCCAGGTCCGTATTCATGTTTCCTGAACCCCACTGCTCATTCCCTTGGGGAACTGGGTACCTTGGGGACTCTGCTTCGGGTTCACACAGTAAAGCAGAGATATCTTGTGGCTGAGGAAGCAATCACAGAATTGTTGTTTCAACGTCAGAGTCTTATTTCCCTGGTGAGAGGTTTTTGGGGAGAGAACTGGGAACTTATTTGTTTCTCCTGGGGACCTTTCCTTATAACCCCCAGGCTGTTTTGAGGCTTTGGGGAATGAAAGTAAAAGAAATGATGGAGCCAGGCTGGCGAGGTCGCACAACACCGGCATATCATGCAATCCAGGACCGTGTGTGCAGGCTTTGCCTTTTCTCTTGCAAGCTTTGTGCTGGGATAGGAGGTGTGTGCTTGCCTGGGGAAGGAGCACCCTCCCCTGAAAGGGAGCGGAAAACTGTTGAAAAATAATTTGGATTAACCAGCTGCCGAGTAAAATCTCACCTCACCTTTCACTCAAACCACCGGAGGGTTGAGTGGGATTTATCCTGATGGTACCCACAGGGCTTTCCTGAGCGCCAGGTTTGCAGAGCAAATGTCTTGGTATTTGGCAAAAAGTATGTGCAAAGTACACGCACACCTCTGTGATCGGACGCTTGTCCCCACTGAATTGCGTTTTTACTCTGGCTCCTCGGAGCAGAAGCTGGTCTGGATGCAGGCGGCGTGGGGAGCCAGCACCGTCCTCAGGCAGCCGCAGCCTCCCCGCTGCTGCTCTCCGGCACTGCCGAGGTCGAGCGGGGCGAGCCGGGTGCAGGAATCGGCGCTTGCCGCGGGCGCTGGCCAAGTGTGACCTAGAAGCGGTGATAAAAGGGAGTTCTCTTCATTCCTCTCTCAAAGTCTGGCCCTCTAGAGAAGAGAGATCTTGTTCGATAAGAGGCATGAACTCCTGGAAGGAGAGCTCGGGGATAGCAGGCGTTAGGGCAGAGATCTCTTCGATAGCGGCTTGAAGCATCGTTTGAGGTATATATCCTGCTCGGCTGGAATGGGGAATGAGAGACCTGTCTGTGTTGGGGGAGGAGGGCTTGACAGCATTACGAATTTGCTGCTGCTGAGTAACTTTTTTTTTTCCTCCCCCAATCTCTCTCTCTCTCTCTCTCTCTCTAGGAGCAGTAGAACAAGGTCCTCGTGGCAATTTTTTTTTCTTGGAATCATTGTGGAAGAAAACCTTTTTGTAACAGAGGTTTCTAGATTTGCAACATTTTGATGAAGACTTTTCTGTTTGTTTGTGAAACACTAGTTGTAGGATAATCTATACTGAACTTTTCTAAGAATCAGGAACAATTAGTAATGTACTAAACTTATGGACATGCTGGTAATTTTGTTTCCAAATTTGTAAAAAAAATCTCCGGGATTCTTTTTGGAGAGAAGCCAGAGAATTTGCAGGCACCAAAATGCACCCCAGAGCTGTGACATTTCAACATGTGGTTTTTTTGTGTGTTTTTTCCTTTTAATTTTCGATCTTTTCTGTTGCAACAGAAAGAGTGGCTTGGAAGTCTTAGGTGGTATGTAACAAATCCTAAAAAAGAAAAAAAAATTTTAAACAGTATTTAAATATTCTTAAATATGTAAATTCATTAAATGTTTTACTTCTAATTTCTTGTATCTTGGCTGTCTTTGATTCTATTGCATTTTTTAAAAACTGAACTATGATATGTATTGTAATTAATTATGTGAATTCTGTATTGAGACAGTTACTGTTTTGCTGTCAGGCAAGTTATGGGCGGGGGGGCATTTTGTAGGGTTTGTATAATTTCTAGAGTCTAAAGGGGTAATATAAAAACGTGTTAATTTTTTTAGCAATACATTTTTTCATGTCTCCATTGCTAGTTGCATTTATGTATCTAAGACCTCCAAGCTTGTTTAAAAAAAAAAAAAACAAAAAACAAAAAAAAAGAAAAAACTTTCCTCTATGCTCTCAGAAATATAAATACTGTTATTTTTAATATTAAAATGAATCTGCTATTAGTACCTTTAACAAACACTGTGGAACATAAAACCATATAAAAGGTAGTAACTATTTTTTAATTCCAAGGTGTTTTTTGCTTTTTCATTTCTTTTAAATATTTTCTTATCTAATATTTGTCAAATTACCTAGAGAAATAAATGAATCTAGTATTAACCACAGTATGCGCTAAATAATTTTGATTTAATAAAAGGGATAATATGATTTCCAATGTTTACTGTAGTGTTTCTTGTACAGATAACAGTGTATTTTTAAAGGAAAAACGGAATTGAAGCTATTTTTTCTTGCATTTTTAATTGCCCTGCGGGACATTCCGTTTTGAAATGTACTGAAGTTACTGTTCTTGGGTTCTTTCCTTATTTTTCCTTATGCTTGAAATGTCTAACTATAAAGAAAAGCAATTGGATAATGTTGAGCATGGTGTTTAAAAAAAAAAAAGTGTTCTTTTTATTTGACTGACAGTTGCATTTTACACTCTATATAATAAAATTTCCACAAGATGTCTTGTGGGTGAAGTATTTCCCGTCTGTTTTACTCAGTTTGCTCGCTCTCCGGTTGACGAGGTCCCCGCGCAGCGAGCTGGCAGCCCACAGATCCCCGGCTCCTCTCGCCTTCATGCTCGCACTGTGTCGCCTGAGTAGTTTGGGATGATCAGCTTGAGCCTTAATTCTAGTGAAACTCTATTAATGTCATGTCAAAGTGTCTCTTGGCAGCATGACACTGAGGATTTCCATAATAAGGTGCTGTAACTGTAGCTGTTCGGGCCAGAAGGATCTGTTTTAATACAGGGAGGTTTTCTGTAAGCCAGAGGGTCATGGATCTACAACTGTATGAACGTTTTATTGCTTGTCAAGCAGGTGGCAGCTCCCGGTTTTAATACCCTGAACTTGTTGCTCTTCCACAACTTAGTCTTTGCGGCTCAATCCAACCAGGACTCGCCCTCCATCCTGCACCGTTCCTGCAAATGGGATCACTGGAGCAGCGCTGGCCCAGGGCAGGAGAGAGATGCGGAGGGACGTGGCTCTGGCCGTTCTCATCTATTAGATATGTTACGGGGCAGTAACTTTTAGTTGTAGCCAGGCCAAGTTTGGGGAGAGCTGTAGCCCCTTCAGAGATCCCTTTCTTGTAAAAATGTGAGGTTTGTGCTCCTCCAACCTAAAATAGCTCCATCCACTGCTCCCCAGCCAGCGGTAGGGGAGTTACGGACGGGGGAAGGGAGGGAGGAAAGATCCCATCTGCAAAGCAGGGAGCGGGAGGCATGTTGAGAGCCGGAAGAAAAGGAGATGTAGCATCTCTAAATATACCTCCAGAGAATCAAGAGAGACATTGAAAGATGGGATAGTAAAAGCCACTTGGAAAGAGGGGAGAGGGGGGAAAAAATGGCTAGAGGAGGGCATAAAGGCTGCTGATGGGAATTGGGAGCGGGCATTACCGAGAAGACTTCCTTCTAATTCATCTTCCAAGCTCTGTGCCAAAACAGCATTTGGCATGGTTCACAGGGAGCAATTGTGTGATAATGAACCCTAAGGTGTCCCTTAATTGAAGACTGAGTATTACAGATTGTGCCAATAGTCGTAAATGGCACAGGATTGTGGGAGGATGCATTTTCTTAAATGTATCTGTAAGTACAGATTAGTGAGTCTCCCCAGTGAAATACCCATACTATAAATTATGGAAATATCTCTTTCTGATGCAACCTTTTATTGAGGGGGTGGGGCAGCAAAAGAAATAGTTTGCAAGCCTTTGAAATTTGGCCTGTCATTAAGATGGTGCCTGCAAAGCTGGGTTTTCATCAGCAGTCTGGTGTCCTGGAAGGCTAAAGTGCTTGAAACGTTCCCAAGTTCAGCAATTTGTTTTCCATTATTGCTGCCTGCTCGGGGCGGAGGGGCCGCAGCCATTAAACTTCTTTCTGTTGTGAGTCCACGACGGGCTGGAGAGGGGCAGGACAGGAGGCGAAGAGACGCCTTGGCACCTCGCGAGGGACTGGTGACCTCCGGGTTCCTCCAAACCCCACTCCAGCCCTGCTGCTGTCCTGGTCTCCGGCTGTCCAGGGGGTCCTGGGAATTGGTGTGATGGTCAATCCCACCCTGGGGCTGGTCAGGGCACCTCGCGTTTCCCTCTGGAGTCTGTCGGCAGCTCCTCGTGTCTCCTGGCTCAGGTGTGTTGTGCAGCCCAGAAGCCGCTGTGGTGCCTTCAAGCCAAGTCTGTGGCCTCCCAAGAGAGGAACCCAGTCTCCTGCTCAGCTCTGGGCAAGTTTAATCCCCAAATAAAGCGGATGAAGCACTGACTGCGTTAGTTTTTGCGGTAGGAAGGGTTCTCAGGTCCTGTGTAGGAGCTGGCACGGGGGGCATGGTTGGAGCTTTGGGGTCCGTGAATGGCGGTGGGGACAGCACAGCCTTTTCCTCCTTACCAGGGGACCAGTGCCTGGCACGGGGCTATGCCCGGGTGTTAATCCTGGGGGACAGTGAGGAGCTCCCATGAGGAGACCTTCCGTTTGGGGAACACTCTGCCTCCGGAACGTGGCGTTTGGGGATGGAGGAACCGGAGTTAAAGACCATCCCAGGTGAGAGCCCCGGCAGGAGGTCCCCAGTCCTGGCTTCTTGGCTCCTGCTCTTACAAATCATGTTCCTTCAAGCACGATCCCTTTCCCGAGGCCTCGGCTCAGGCACACGATGGCTTCGCTCCCTCCACGTGAATTCATCGCAGTTCTGTTCAGCGGCACATCTTTCACAGGAGGGCGCAGGCGTCTCGGCCCCGTGTCCTGCGGGACTGCCCGGGCTGTGCGGCACCCACCCCACTCTTCAGGCGCAGAGACTTATTTCTAAGTAGAAACTTACTGTGGTCCTTCTGCACACCATTTCTGAGCAGCAGCCTGAAAAAGCATGTCCCTAAAGCATCTCGTTGGGTTCACGATGACCCCGATGCTCTCGTGTGCTCTATATTTGGTGTGCCTGAACAGGCAAAGGCTCCTTTGGGAGCAGAGGGGAGACTTTAAGATAGTCTAAAATACTTTCTTTAATTTTGCATGATTTGAGAACAAGCTACATTATGGACATTGTGAGTTAAACCAAAATGATTATTGAAAGAGACAAGCAGACATGGGACTTTTTTTTTTTTTTCCCCAAGTATTAAATATTTAATTGCATTAGAGCAACAGTATATTTACAGTAAGGTGGATGGGTGACGGGTGGCGTGGTCAGAGGGAGAGCTTGTGGTATTTAACGTGAAGCTTTTTGACGCAGTGTGGATGTTCGCAAGGTTCCACCTGCACTGCTGCTTCTCCTGCAAACCCACTTAGTTCATCTCGGTCTCGGGGGGATTCTCAGGGCTGTTGGTGTTTGCAGGGTTGTGACGTGAGGCGAGGAATTGGGATCTTGTGGTGACACGTTGTTCTTGTGCAGATAAAGGTGTCAGTGTATCCTGTCAAGCAGCACATGGGTGTTTTATTCCATGTAAGGAGCTGTGTAGCCTTCCTTTGGCTGGTTTGGAAGTTTTTTTCCCAGCTTTGCTATGAGCAGCAGCCGTGTAGGGTGCCCATCACAGACAGAGCATTTCTCTGCCCTCTTAGGGCTGGAAAAGACCCAAAGGGAATTTTCTACAACTTTTCACGCTGGAAATCGGCAGAAACCAGAGTTACGTGATGTGAAGATGAGTTGAAATAGCCACAGCTCCCTGGTCCGGTGGCAAGAGGGGACAGCAGCCCCGGAGCCGAGGGCAGCGAGCGAGCGGGCACTGAGCCCCCATCCTTGTCTCGGCAGCACCTCGGCGGGTGCTGGGGACGGAGAGGGATGGCGGGGAGGGACCAGCCACCCCTGGGACAAGGGGGACAGGGCAGCAGGTGCCCAGGGCCACCCCTGCCACCTCCCTCCAGGTCTGGGGCACCAGGTTCAAGGCAGGTGACCCAAAAGAACATCTCTGAGGTTGACATGGGGGCAGGTACCAACAGCCCCCCCCAGATTATCTTCCCACCCTGCCCCTTATCACTTGAGGAAATCCTATTTCAAGGCCGCTATAAAGAAGCCTCTGATCTTTGCAGATGCCGGCTCGCTCCCCTTTAATCCTGGCCAGGCCGGGGTGCAGGTGCCACGGTCCCAGGGGATTAGATGGTCTCTTCCCTTTGTGCGAGCCGTCACTCACTGGCGGCCGTGCCCCGGTGAGCCGCACCGACCGGCGGGGCTCCTTGTTCGGGCCATTCACCGGGGAATATTAAACTTCGCCGCCATGGAGTCATTACATGGGGAGGCAGGGGCCGCCGCTCTGTTTGTTTTGGAGAGAATAGGGCCGGCAAAGGGCAGGAGCCGCGGGAGGGCTCGTCTCTCCCGCCTGCCTCCTCGGCCCTGCGCCCAGGGTCACCTGCCTGCGAGGCGGCCCCACTCCTGGCACCCATCCCTGCCCTCAGCGTGCCTGGGCTCGTCCGTCCCCTCATCCCCTGGCCCTGGGGACGCTGCCCAGCCACGGTCCAGGGAGGCTGTGGCTGGATGCTCGGATCCTGGTCCTGTCCAACCTTAGCTGCCATCTCCCGAGGCTCCTGCAATCCCCCCATTGCAGCCAGGCTGTGGGTACGGCAACTGCTGGAGCGTCCCCGGCTCTCGTGGGGAGCAGAGACCCCCCTGGGGAGCAGGAGGGAGCGGTGGGGCTCACGCACACACATGCCCTCTCCTCTTGGGCAGCTCGCCCTGCCCTGGGCGCTGGCCCTCACCGAGCTGGTGTCTTGGTGCAGTTGTCAATGTGGGTCCCAGTCCGGCAGCTGGAGCTGCAGGAGAGATGGTGATGGGATGCGGGAAAGATGGTGATGGGATGCGGGAAAGATGGTGATGGGGTGCGGGAAAGATGGTGGTGGGATGCGGGAAAGATGGTGGTGGGATGCAGGAAAGATGGTGATGGGGTGCGGGAAAGATGGTGGTGGGATGCAGGAAAGATAGTGGTGGGACACAGGAGACATGGTGGTAGGATGCAGGAAAGATGGTGGTGGGATGCGACTGGCCCATCCCCAGGTCACTGCCAGAGCGGAAGAAAAGGTGCAGAGATTTTCCTGCTTCTGCACTCCAAATCCCCCCTCGCTCCCTCCTGCTCCGTGCTGCCAGGGAGGAGCCTCTAATGGTGGGGAGCACCTTTGGCATCCAGCCTGGATGCAGATACCACACAGATGAGGGCAAGCAAGCGGGGGCTGTGCCTGGCCCCAGAGCCTGGCCCTGGCTTCACCAGGACCCCTGGGACCACCCAGCTGCTTTGAGGAGGTTGAACCCCCCGGTGCCTCCTTCAGCCCCAGCCAACTTATTTGGTCATGGATAGAAAAGCCATCGCGAGGTTATTTTACGCTCGGTGTTTCCCAGCAGCTCAGCGAGGGCCCCGCAGTGCTGGGGCTGCCTCAGCAGGCGTTGACACCCAGCTGCCCCATGCCAGTGGCCCCACTTGCCGCGCCGCAGCGCCGCAGAGAGGGCTGAGGAGTTACCGCCGTGATTTGCCACAATCATGTTTCATTTCGAGGCCGCCTGAGCCCCGCGAAGCAGTCGGACACAGCTGGGAAGGTGATATTTTTTTTCCTCCCCTGTTTGCTTTTGTGTGCCGTGACCCCTTTGCCAAAATAATCCTGGAAATGCTACTTAAAAAGAAGGAAGGGGGAAAAGAAAAAAGGGCAAGAAAGCAAGCGAGAATGGAGGGGAGAGCACTCAGTATCTCTGCTCAGCTCCGCAGCCTCCCGCAGAGCGAAATGGAGGCAAATAATGCCCTAAAGCTCCTTTTCCGAGCAGTACAATCAGCCCGCCTGGTTCGGAGGGGCTGCAGCGCTCTGCACTGGAGCGCTCGCCGGGAGGGTCATGGCTTCACCGCACCAAACCCCTCCCTGCCCAGAGCTGCTGGGCACCCACCGAGGGGTCGGCACCAGTCAGGGGCGCCCCGAACCCTCCCCGCTGCTCCTGGCCCCCTCCGTGGAGAGCAGGGACAGACAGGCAGCATGCGGTTCGGAGGGGGACGAGGGTCCGTTCAGCTCCATCCCATGGATGTGGCACCTTGGGGGTGGCCGCTCTCCTCTTTTTTGCCCCTGGGGAGGTGGCAGCGCATCCTCCGTGCCACCCACCTGCGTGTGCCCTGTGTTGGCACACGGACGGAGGATGCTGGGGGCTGCCTGGCAGCAAGAGGTGCATCCATGGGGACCCCTCCTCGGTGCGCCAGGCCTGTTGCAGCCCCATCAGCACGTGATGAAGCAACCCAAGCAATGGGGCAGGGGTGCTGCGTTGACCCCAGAGGGGTGGACAGAGGCGCAGGGGGGCTCTCACCCTATGGGGGAGGACATGGGGACCAGTGAGGGACCCCGTACTGGGGCAGGGGGCAGCCAGCCCACCGGCACCCCCCAGCCCAGTCTTACCCTGGGCATCGCCTCCATCCCTCCTCGCCTCCTGCTCCAGGGGCAGCCGGCGGCGGTGGGAGCGCTCCCGGGCGCAGGTAACATTTGGGCACATTCCCATAACCGAGTGCCTCCAACTGCTGCGGCGGCAGGGCCGGAGCCCCCTCTCCAGCGCCACTGTTTGCTTTGCAGCCTCCTTAGCCCCTATTGAGGCTTTTCAGCTCTGGCCCCTTCAGGGGGTTTAAGTAGGTAAAACCTGAGGAAGAGGCTATTTTCCTCCCTCCCTTTTGAGCCCTGCCTTGTGCCCAAAAGGCCCCCTTGTTTCACGCGTGCCAGTCACCTGGCTGGGCCCCCAGCCCCTTTCTCTCTCAGCCTCCCCTTTCTTTCTCCTTTCTCTCTTTTGACTTTTCCAGGAGCCCTCGCTCTCCAAACGAGCTTCAGATTGGATCCAGATTGAGGTCCCTTTGTCTTTCAAGGGTTGTACTAAGCTAATTAAATGTGATCCCAACAAATAAACGCAGATCTCCCCATTACATTCAGGCCTGCCTTTCAGGCAGCACCGGGCGGCCCCTCGCCCCCGCCCGCTGCGCACAGGGTCCCCCTCATTGAGTCCCGGCCATTGAAAGCACTGCCAGGATTTCTTTTGTGCCGGGGGTCTCCGAGCCCTTTTTCCATCAGAAAAGACCCCCAAACAGCAGCTCGGCCTTTGTGAGTTTGCAAGCAAACGCCAAAGAAAAGCCCCCTGAATGCTTTAATAAATGACACATTTAGCAACTTCGGAGGCGCCTGGCTCCTGCGGCAGCCGCAGGGGTGCAATGATCCCTCCTGCCCCCCTCTTTCCTCCGGCTCCCGGGGCATTTGCAGCCCGTGGAGGTGCGGGGGATGCGGCCAAAGCAGCTGACCGCCTCGGCTCCCAGCCCGGCTCTCGCCGCCGTTCCCCCTTCCCCCAGCGCTCGGCGGGGCGCACGGGGCAGGTGATGGGCTCGGGCCGTCCGCGCCGCGCCGGCCCCGGGCACCAGGACGCCGGGAGCGGGCAGGGCGCAGCGGGGCGGCTGGGGACGAGGAGCTTTTTTCTTCGGACCGCGCGTGCCCCTTCGCCTGGCGTTAGCGCCGGCAAATCCTAAATCGTCTTTAATGACACACACCCCCCCCACACCCCACCCCACCCCGGATCGGGGGCTGCGCTGGACTTTTCTCAGCTCAACTAATATCTTTTTAATGACTTTGGGAGGGGGCAGAGCCCGGCTCTGCCCTAGAGCCTGGATTGCTCCAAACAGATGTTGGGGCAGAGGGAGGGGGATGCTCTTCCCTGCCAGGGACTTTTTTCTAGAGTTCAAACGAGAGGGGAGCTTTCAATCACCGCTAAAAATGTATTTCTCCCTATTGAACAATGGGCTCCTTTCTGCGCCCGGGGGGACTCGGCTGCGATCGCGTTTCTGCTGCCGGGGAGGAGAAACCTCCGGTTTTAGGGCAGGAAAACTCAGCTCCGAAAGGGGCTCTTCCCTGCGCCGGGTATTTCGTAGCTCCGTATCCCGTCTGCCTTCCCCGCGCCCCCCCCCCCCCCCCCTTACAGAAGAAAATAATAATAATAATATTTTCTTTAAAAAAGATCGTAATAACGCAGAAATAATCATAATTTCGCGGCTGCAGCCGTTGCCCCGCCGCGCCCAGGAGCCGCCCGGAGATTTTTTGCGGTAAAGCCGGGCAGTTTGCAGGCTCAGAGAAACGAATATCGGCTGCCACCGGCCCGGGGCAGCGGCGGCTCCGCGCCCCTTGCGCCCCCGCGGAGGCAGCGCCCGGGTCGGCTCCATCCCCCGCGCGTCCGTCAGCGGCGGCCCCACAAGAGTTAAATTTTAAAGCAAATCAAATTCCCATTGGCCACTGTATATTATCTCAGCAGTCTTCATTTGATACCTCTTTAATACAGAAAGGAGCTTTTCAAACCCCTTTTCTCTCTTTTCTCCCCGCCACTCTTTAAGAGCAATAAATGTTCAACTGCAATAACTATAAATCAATCTCCGCTCTGTTCAAATCCTATTCATGCGAAGGGCTGGAAGAGGGGCGAGAGCTCCCCCCTCCCCCCCGCCCCCCAAAAAGCAGCTGCTGGGCTCTAATCTCCTTTCTTGCACTGTCATTCACCCTCATTTTTCCTCCATCACCCCATCCCTGCAATCTTTTCTTGTTTTGCTTTTCTTTTCTCTCTTTGCTGCATTATGATCCCATGTCTCCCCTCATCAGACCCCAACCTTGTCCAGATCCTGACCATCCCCTTGTAGGCTGTGAAAGAAAAGAAGAGTCCATGGATGTCAAATTGGTCTCAAAAAGACCATGAAAGATTGATTTGCTCCACTTTTCTTCTGCCTGACATTATTTCTGAGGGTCCTGAATGGGAAACCAGAAAGTCTGGGACTGGAATAAAGATGTTCTCTCTGTAAGGGGGAGACGGGGGGGAAAAATGCCCATTTACTCCTGGCCCATCAACCCTGCAAAACAGAGCAAAAGAAAAGAGGACTGTGGCTATTCAAAGTCAGACCAATATGTACACCTCCCAACAATATGCCAATATACTGAGGGCTTCTCTATTAACACCCATGAATATTAAAGTGCTCACTAAACGCTCAGAAGGAACTTTGGGAATATACACATGAAAATACAAGCAGCATTGTGCGGGGCTCAGAACAATGGGGCGGCGATAATGGCCCTTCTCTATTAACAGCCATGAATATTAAACTTGTTTCCTCTTAAATGTTAAAAAGGAGGGATAGCTGCGATATTAAAAAAGAGAAACGAGGAGCGGGGGGGGGGACACACACACCAAAGCACCTTCCTAGGACCGGGAAGAAGCTTTGGGAAACAGCTGGGGATATTTAAAACCACGCAGAAAATGGAAGGATTTTTTTTTTCCCACCTTTTTCCATCACCCCCCCTCCGAGCCCCCCGCACCCCCGAACCCCCCGCAGCCGGGACCGGGGCTGCAGCGCAGCCCGCACGGGAGCCGCGGGGTTTTTAAGAATTTTTTTTTTTTTTTTTTTTTTTTTTTTTTTTGTCCCGGGATAACTTGAGGGTTGATGTATTTCCTGGGGAAAAATAAAAAAAAAAAAAAAAAAAAAGCGGCAATCCGAGGGGATCGTTTGCCTCGGCGGCCGGAGGAAGACGTGTGTTGTGTGTTGCTTTCCACCTGATGCGTTATATTTAGCAAAGCTGAAATATTCACACGCCACGGCGGCTGACGGCTCCTATAGTCAAAGTCCAGAAAAACAAAATAAACTTATTTTTCCGCATATTAAAACCCAAACCAAACCCTGGCAGGTTATTAACCTCCCCTTTCTAGGGCAGCGCTGCCTCTCGCCGGGCAAACACCCTCAGTAACCGCAGGTTTGGGTTGATTCCTGACATTTGCGCCTCTTCTTGATTGGTTTAATAGAAATAATTATACCTGGGCTGTAACATCACTTTTGCCAGGCAGCCCTGCCAAGGGGAAGAGCTGCCCGACAAGCTCACCCTATAAAATACCCACCCGGGGGCTGGCGTGGGCACGGTTTGGACTCGGGGGGGCTGCCCGGGGGTTCGGAGCGCAGGAGCCGGCCTTTGAGCGCTGGAGGAATTTGGGGGCCCATCCTTCCCCCCCCCCCCCCCCAGCCCTTTACAGCCCCTCATCCCCATGAAAATCAAAAGAACAAGGCTAAGGAGAGGGCTCTAAGCTCCGACACAGCAGGATTGGGTTTAAATCCAGGAAAGATTAACCCTTTGCTGAGCCGGTAAAGCTGCGGGCCCTAAGGGAGGGGAGCAGGGAATTTGCGGGGACAGCTCTGATGCCACCTTCCTGGGGGGGGGTGGGGGGCAGGGGTGGCTACGGGGCTCCAAGGGGCTCGGGGGGGCGGGGGGGTGGCGTGGGCACCGTGGCTGATCGGGGAATATTTTTGGGTGCGGAGATGGGGATGCTGCGGCAGCAGAGCCCAGGAGGGAGTTGCAGCCTCCCCCGGGTGAGGGTCCGGCCCTGGGGGGAATGGAGGGGGCAGGACACGGTTGCCGTTGCGGGGAGGTGGGAGATCCACTCCGGCCCCTTTCACCCGTGGGCAAAAGTCCCGGCCCTTCTCGCCTTCCCCTGGGAAAGGGGATGCGGAGTTGGGAAACCGGTCGGGCTTGGAGGTTGCAGCCGGGCGAGCCTGGCCCTGGGTGCAAGCGGGGACCAGCCTCGGGGGCGCGTACCCCGATTCCTCCCCCCCCCCCCCCCACCCCAGGTCTGTGGCTGGGGACCCTCCCCGGGATTTGGGGGGGGGTGGGTGTGGGGGGCAGCGCCGGTACCGACCCGCCGGGCCGGGGGTGCAGCGGCGGCTCGGGACCCGCTGGGGGAGCCCCGACCCGTTCCCTCGGGACCGTGGGGGCCAAATTCCACCGAGCAGCGGGGGCTGGAGGCGTCGGGGTCACCGAATTCGTTACGGTGCCGGCAGCTGCCCCCAAACCACCGCGTTTCAGCCCCAAAAACGAGCGCGGGGGCCGGGAGGGGAAGGGAGCCGGATGGGACCGTGCCCGAGGGTGCGCCCCGTCCGTGGGACAGCGGCGTGGGCATTTCTGCCCGTTTCGTTGGGGTTTTTTTTTTTTTAAATTTTTTTCACCCTGGCCGGGGGCAGGTGCCTGGATTTGCCTTTGCCTGGGGGTGCGGGGGGCCGAGCCGGTGAGTGTGCATGTGTGCGTATATGTATACGCGTGGGTGTGTATGTATGTATGTGTGTGTGTGTGTGTGTGTGTGCTCGCCGTGTCCCTCCCTCCCTCCAGCCACCCCACCCCCGGGGAGGGGAGGGAAGGAGGAGGAGGAGGAGGAGGAGGAGGAGGAGGAGGGGGGGGGGGGCTCCGACGGCTCGCCTCGCTCCGGCAGCCCCAGTCTCTCCGCCAACGTCAGGGAGGTCATTAATAACCAATTAGGAGGGTCAATGAAGCTCATATATAGCCGGCCGGGAGGCACCGAGCGGCACGGAGCCCGGCCCGCCGCCCGCGCCCCGCCGAGCCCGGCCCGCCCGCCGCCGCCTTCGCCCCCATGATGGGCTCGGTGCTGCCCGCCGAAGCCCTGGTGCTCAAGCCCGGGTTGAAGCCTCAGGGGCTTTCCCTGGCCGAGGTGATCACCTCCGACATCCTGCACAGCTTCCTCTACGGCCGCTGGAGAAACGTCCTGGGCGAGCAGCTCTTCGAGGAGAAGAGCAGCCCCAAGACCGCCTTCACGGCCGAGGTCCTGGCTCAGTCCTTCTCCGGAGGTGAGTGGCGGCACCGGACAAACCCCCCACCCCCCCTCACGACCACCACCGCCGGACACCCCCCAACCCACCCCATCATCGGCCCCGGGACGGGCCCCCGGTACCCGGCGGCGGGATGCGGCTCCCGGCGCCCCGCTCTCCCCAGGCGTGTAATAGCAGTTGACTGGGGAAGAAGGGCTTTAAATTCATTTGGTTAACTTGGGCTTGACCTGAGAAAGTTCCCACTTAAACCGTGGGCTGGGGAGGGGGCCGGGGGGGGCCGGGGCCGCCCCGCATTCAGCCGCCCGGGACAATCTCTTTTCTCTCGCCCCGGCATCGCCGGGGCGTCCCGGCTCCCTTTTCCCCCTCTCGGATTTCTGTTCCTCTCTTAATTTACCATGAAGGCTAATTCCATTTCCATTCACGATATGTCAACCATCTCATCTCCCCATTTTGTAAGAGGAATTCCTGGGCCCTTTTAAACAAGCCCTTGCGCCATTCAGGCACAATGTACCGCTACAGCATTCCTAAAGGACTAATGAATTTAGAATTAGCAATTTCTTTCTAGTTGAGTTTAATGAATGCAGATCACTTTAACAGCATGACAAATTGCTGGATGGGCCGAAATAGACACCATTTAACCTCCTTTCTCAGCCCCGCTCCCTCGCCCAGTCCGGGCTGCTTTTCCCAGGTACCTCCTCAATGCCCCGGGGGGAACCTTGTACCGCTTTGTAGGAGCCCGGCTGGGCGTTTAAAAGGCTCAGACCCGGGATTTGGGCTGGCACCGGGGAGGGGTCCCCTCTGCCCCCCCAAACCCCCCCTCCCCGGTCTCCCCGGCGCGCCCCCGGCCCTTCCCCGCGGCCAGCCCGGGGAGCGGCGGGGCGGGCGGGGGGCGGCGGGTCCCTTTTCCGAGCCCTCTCCCACCTCCCGCAGAGGTGCAGAAGCTGTCCAGCCTGGTGCTGCCGTCGGAAGTGATCATCGCCCAGAGTTCCATCCCCGGGGAAGGGCTCGGCATCTTCTCCAAAACCT
Source organism: Astur gentilis (assembly GCF_929443795.1). Classification (NCBI taxonomy): domain Eukaryota; kingdom Metazoa; phylum Chordata; class Aves; order Accipitriformes; family Accipitridae; genus Astur; species Astur gentilis. The sequence goes on from NC_064908.1 coordinate 15,539,481, forward strand.
GGATCAAGGCCGGTACCGAGATGGGACCGTTCACGGGCAGGGTCATCTCGCCGGAGCACGTGGACCTGTGCAAGAACAACAACCTCATGTGGGAGGTAACGACCCCCGGACCCCCAGACCCGGCTGGCCCGGCGAGAGGCAGGGATGGGGTGCCTGGGGCCCGGGGGCTTTGTCCTGTGCTTGTGTGCCGTCAGGCACCCTTCCCCTGCCTCAGTTTCCCCGTTCGTGCAAAGATCTGGCTTCCTCCGGGGCGGGTGGGTTTAGGAGACTCTTGGGGCAGGAGAAGGGCAAGGCTTCACCCCTCGGGGTGCAGCCAGCTCTCGGACGAGCCCCGAAATGCTGTTGCTCGTGTCCCACGCGGCAGGATCGCACCCTGCCCTGCCCTTTCCCGTCGTGGCGAAACACCCGGCGGGCAGCTGCCTGCTCAGCGTGCCGAGGGCGAAACCAGCTCTGCCCTGTCCCCCGCTTTGTCCCGGTCCCGGTGCGGGTAACCCCGAGCGAAGCCGTGGGGTTTGGGGGGACCTGAGCCGCCAGGACATCACGCATTAACACCTGGCTAGTAGAGGGAGGTTTTCCTCATGGTTTTTTGTTTTGCTGAGTGTCAGACTGGCACTTTTAAATTATTATTAATTTTTTTTAAAATTATTATTATAATGTTATGCCTAATGGAAACTTCCCTCGCTTTTCCTGCCACCCTGCAAAGCATCTTCCCCTGAGGGCCAGGTCCGGCAGGCACCTTCCCCCTCCACCCAGGGATGCCCCGCTCCTGTGGGCAGCTGCAGGACGCCGAATATCCCCTTTGGGGCTGAGCTGCTGGTGGGCGTCTGCCGAAAAGGGGGATTGAGACAGGGAGCTGGGTTATTTGGGTGAGCATGGCCCGGCGGGGCCAGCTGTGTCCATCCACTGAGAGCAGGGTACCCTTCCTCAGCCCCGCTGTGGTCCAGCACCGTGAGCAAGAAGGGTTCAGGCATTTCCCGGCTGCTGGCATGATCTCAGCTCCGAGGCTATGCTGGCTTTGAGCTTGTCCCAGGCTGGGGATTTTATCCCAGAGGCAGGAGGTGGAGGGGCTCGGTCCATTGTGGGCAGCATCGTTACCAACTGCTCTCTCCTCCTCCCAGGTCTTTAACGAAGATGGCACGGTGCGGTACTTCATCGATGCCAGCCAGGAGGACCACCGCAGCTGGATGACCTACATCAAATGTGCACGGAATGAGCAGGAGCAGAACCTGGAGGTGGTCCAGATCGGGAACAGCATCTTCTACAAGGCAATTGAGGTAAGCAGGGTGGGGAGGCAGCCGAGCAGCCGCAGGAGGGGAGCAGGGCGCTGGGATCTCCCACCCCATAGACCCTCAGTTCTTTGGGCTGTTGCTGGGGTGTCTGTGGGAGCACAGGGTGGCTTTGCTGTCCCCTGCACCCAGACCCGCTGGGACAGGTAGGCACCGTGGGGAATGGCCATCGCATGGGCTTCATGGAGAAGCAAAGGGCCCTTCTCCTCTCTGTCCCCTTTTGGTGGGCTCATGGGGTGATGTGCACTGAGCAGAGGGAGAGCAAATGCTGCCCAAGCTTCTTTTGGGGTGTAAAGCATGAAAAGAGCTGTAATCCTGGCCCAGCCGGGGTTTCAGGCAGGAGCAGGGTTTTGACGCTGTCTTGAAAAATGGGATTTCGTGCAGAACCTGCTTCTCCGTAGCATGGAAAAGTTTGGGGGTTTCTGTGAAACCCAGGTGCTGAATGCAGGCTGCACCTGACTCTGCACAGCTTTTGCCCGGGCTCACAAGCAGCTCTGGCTGTAAATCAGAGAGTGAGAGGAGGATCGGGGCTGCGGGAGCCGGGCAGGGAGCTGCAGAGCGGGCAGGGTGCGGCGCTGGCGCAGCCGAGCCTCGGGCTGTCTGCAGCGGGGCTGCGGGAAAGGACTCATCCTGCCCGGCTCATCCATGCGCTCCCATACGAAGCGCTGGTGGGTGCTGGCTTAGCGGAGGAGCAGGGGCAGGAGCTGGGTCCCAGGGGTGTCCCAGGGCACAGGCTGCTGTGCTGTGGGGTGAAGGCTGGAGGTACCCACAGCTCCCTGTGGGAGATGCTGGGATGGAGGCGGGTGTCTGGCTCGCTGGCATTATTGATGCCATGTGCATACAAGTCAGGCAGTGCCAGCGGTGTGATGGCGGGGTCCAGCCCTGCTTGTGTACAGAGTCCCCATAACCCGATGCTGTTGCAGGTGGAGGAAGGTGGTAGCTTGGAGTGTCCCTGGGCAGCTGCTTCAGCTTAGAGTCGCAAGAGGGGAACATCTCCCATTCCATCCCAGACCGGCACTGTGGGACTGTTCCTCTCCCGTATCGGGTCCAGAGTCTCACACGCTCAGCAGCGGGGGCTCCCGCGGCTGCTCGCAGCTGGGAGAGGGTCTTAGCTGGGACAAAGCACAAGTGCCCGCTGGTTCTGTGGGCAAGGGCATCTCCCTGGGTCTATCCTGGCTCCTGCGCTGGCTTACAGAGGAGCAGATGCTCAAATGCTCCACAGCACAGGACCACGGCTCAATCCTGCATTGAGCTAGCATCAGGGCTGGGTTTGGAATTGCTGCGGTGGGGGGGTGGGAAAGGCGAGTGGGTGGGTAAGAAGAGAACAGGTATTTTCCTCTGCTGTGGGAGAGTCCTGTGTGCCTCCTCGGGGCTCTGCTGCCTTTCCTCATGCAGCGCTGCAAGAGCCTCAAGGGCTCCCGTGCTGCTCTCCCCATCCTGGACACCCCTCCGTAAGCTTCAGCTGTACCCAGTTTTAAGACCTGATACTCTTGTGGGCAGCCCTGCCTGTTATGACAGCAGCTTAGTTGCTTTTTATTACTGTTCTTAAATTATGCAAAGCAGTAAAATAATCCCAGTTAGCCATGGTGTAATTAGGAGTACAGCCGTGTTTCTCACCCCTTGTTTGTGTGCATGGACGATGGGGCAGGTGAGCTGATATTTGGGCAGCTGCGTGTAGAGGCCCCGGACGGTCACAGTCAACCTGCAGGCTTGCTCCCGGGGTTGAAGCAGCGAGCGCCAGAGCAGGATGAGTTTAATTCCCTCGATACAAACAGCAAAGTTGAGGTGTTGAGAGCGCCGAACCCTGAGGGCCGGCGAGGTGAAAGTGGGGATGGAGGGTGCCGGCTACCACCCTGCGGCATGCTCCCCGGGCATGGCAGGCGTCTGGCAGTGCTCCCACTGCCGCCGGGTCAGCGTGGGTCCCTCGGTGCTGGGAGGAGCAGAAGGAGCTGGGGTTTTTTGTGTGAGAGTGCGAGGAAGGGAAGCATGGAGTGTGCGAGGAGCTGGGTCACAACTGGGCACGACAGGTCGAGGATCTGCATCTTTCGTGGGCTCCCCATTCCCACCGGTGTAACGCGCGTGCGTGCACACACGCATGCAGTCCAAAACCGATCGCTTGTTCAAACTCATTGGGGTTTGCGCACCCAACAAGAAAAGGAAAAGCAAGAGAGGATTTGCCTTTTGTGGTTCTTTCTTCGCTCGTTAATCCCCTAGTGCGGAGTCGTGGGCACACAAATACAGCATCTTGGACCCGAGCGAGCTCCCCCCTTGTTACCCACCGCTCCTGCCTTGTCGCCTCCCCCACCACAAATCCTGGACCGAGAGCGCAGCATCAGCCCGAGACCAGCTGGAACAGCTCAGTCTCGGTCAGGATACGCGAACACCGACCTGAACTTAGCGGTGCCCTCTCTCAGCAGCACATGGGCACTGTCACCCTCCGTCCCCCACCAGCCTTGGGGGGCTCCTGCCCCGTGCCCGCTGCATCCCCTCCCCGGCGGGCACCACGAGCTGCCCGGTCCCTCTCGCTCTGCACCCACCTCCGCTGCACCATCACTCCAGTGTGGTATCTTTTAGGATGCTGTTCTCAGGATGCCTTTCTCACCTACCCATCACAAAATCAGATTTGTTGGGTGCCTTTTTCACTATTTGCCTTTAATATTTTCATGTGTTTTTCCCGTTCCTGCCCTTACTTAGTAGTTTGTTTTTTCCCATCCTCTTCTTCAGTAATTCCAAGTTGCCGCTGCTGGAAAATAAAGCGAGGGCAGTGAGTTTTGGCCTTTGATCTGAAGGCCAAGAGATTCCTGGGGGGCAATTTAAATTGCTTTGGGGTGTATGCACATGAGTGCTCATCTGCTGCTGGCACAGGTGCACCAGCTCCAGCAGAATAACACATGCACGCACACACGTACGCACGCATGCAATGTGTTTTATCCTTTCAGCAATATTTTATTATCTTTGCTTGTATTAAAAATAACTGATTTTCTGTTAAGACAAAATGACACAGAGAAACAGCACCAGTTTGGGATGCAAAATGGTATCGGTTTCCTCTGCCTCCCAAATTCCTACTCTGCAGTCCTAGTGAGGTCTTCATGCAGAGGGACCCTTGAAAATATGAAGTCAAAATTCCCACTGCTTTCAGGTGCCTAAAATTAGGCGCATTTTTCAGTGCTCGGGTGATCTAACTTATGATCTGTGTTTCATGCGGATGATGCTTTTCTTGGACTACTCTGCGTATGGAAAGTCATCCCTGAAACAGGGGACTTTCCCATTTCTAAATTAGGTTCTTAACACTAGGGACCTGAAAGGAAAAAATCTGCGCATAATTTTTTTTATAAAGTGATGTTGTTATTAGTGTTGCCTGAAACGGTGTGAGAGTATCCGTCTTCCCAGCCGTGGCTGCTGTGCATTAGGAGGCTTGAACCGTGTTTCCTGGCTGTTTGCTTTGGCCACCCTGGCAGTGCAGGAACATGACAGGAACGACAGGGGAAGGAGAAATGCCATCGTTTCAGGGAAACAGGAATGTGGCTGGTGCAAAAGCACTTCCCTGGCCCTATAGATCTCCTGGGCTGTTGCGGGTACCGGGACTTTGGTGGGGGATGTAGGCAGCATCTTGCACCCAAGCCACGCACTCCTTTAGCAGTCCCCCGCGCTCTCCAATCCCCAGGCTGACGAACCCTTTGTCGGCACATCTTTTATTTCCACCAGCTAAAATAAACCCCAGAGGGGTCGGGTGGGAGATGCTGCCTGTGCCCTACGGCAGGGGGGTGCCAATGCCTCTGTCCAGAGCCAAAACGCTCTGCAGGAGCACTGAGCCAGGGTTCTGTGTCACGGCTCCCTGCTTCGGTGTCTGTCATTCGTGCCTTGCTGCAGTTTGTGCGTCCACAAATGGCTTATTTCTCCATGTCTCTGTGTGCCGCCGTGTCCTCATCTCCCTGAGCTGCAGGGACCTCTGGGTCCTTTCACTCCAGAGACCCCAGCTCCGTCTGTGTGCTCCGTAGCTGCTTATTTGCCTGTTACGTTGTTTGTGGCCCAGCCCGGGGGGAGAGCTGTGCTGGGTGATGGTGCTGAGTCGTGTCATCGCCACCAGTGCTGCAACCTGTGCATGGGGGGTGTTGGGGACCGCTGGCAGGTCCCAGATGGCAGCAGGGTCTCGCAGCAGATGGGATATGGCCAGGGTAGGTCGGAAGCGACCAGCCGAGGATGCACGGGGAGCTGTTTGCTGTCCCCTCCCCACACCCCTGTCTGTCTCTTTCTCTAGATGATTCCTCCGGACCAAGAGCTGCTGGTCTGGTATGGGAACTCCCATAACACCTTCCTGGGTATCCCAGGTGTGCCGGGGCTGGAAGAGGAGCAGAAGAAGAACAAACATGGTAGGTAACATCGGAAACAGCCATGGGTGCAGCATCCCTGCCCGTTCGCCGTTCACCCTGTCCCCAGCTCTGAGGCCATGGGGTGGGCATGGGGCAGGGACATCCCAGAGGATATGTCAGATCCCCCAGCTCTCTGGGAACAAACACAGGGACTACGAGACAGATCCGTACAGCTTGAGCAGGTCCCCAGTAATTTGGGGGGGTCACTTCTGGGCTGGTTTGCCCACGGCTATTGCTGGTGCGGTGGCCAGCAGTCGCTGCCTGACCCTGCCAGGCAGGGAGGAGCGGGGCAGACGTGCAAGCGGGGCCAAGGCAGCCCCGATGCACTACGAAACGTCAAGTGGATGCAACTGCTTATGTCCCCGCTCTGCATTTAACAGATCTTTCCCCAAATCACCATTGCAGGAGGCTTTTCTCTCCCTGGGCTTTCAATCTCTGCTTGTCTTGGTGGTTCCCCGAGGTGCACCTCTGTGGGCAGGCGGCAGAGCTTTTGGGCACTTTTGGGGGATGCTGTGTTCAGAGCCAGACCCCGTCTGTGCTCCTCAGCCCCACTTCCCACTCTGAGAGCGCTGGATCAGAGCCCAGCAGAGCAGGGGGAGAAGCTGGGACCAGTGCAGGGACAACACGCTGCTGCTGAAGAGCCTGGGCTGGAGGACAGGGCAGCATGGTTGTGGGTTGTTCCCCCTCGCCTCAATTTGGGTGAGCCTGTTCGCAGCTCTGGCCCCATCCCAAAACCTTAAGCGCCAGCCTGTGACCCCACTGTTCCCGTGATGGGTGTCTCCACGAGCGGGCATCCTCAGCGGGCAGGGACCCAGCGAGGGGGCATGGGGTGGTTATTTAGGGCAGTCAGCACCTTGGGGGCTCCGGGAGGGGGTGAGCCGCTGTGCCGGAGGGCAGCGCCTGACCGTCCCCTGTTGTCCCCAGAGGACTTCCATGCAGTGGAGACGGGGGCCAGCACGACGGGGCGCATGCGCTGCGTCATCTGCCACCGGGGCTTCAACTCCCGCAGCAACCTGCGCTCCCACATGCGCATCCACACCCTGGACAAGCCCTTCGTGTGCCGCTTCTGCAACCGCCGCTTCAGCCAGTCCTCCACCCTCCGCAACCACGTCCGCTTGCACACCGGCGAGCGTCCCTACAAGTGCCAGGTTTGCCAAAGTGCCTACTCCCAGCTCGCCGGGCTGCGGGCACACCAGAAAAGCGCCCGCCATCGGCCCCCCAACGCCTCCCTGCAGGCTCACTCGCCGGCCCTGCCCGTGCCCCATCCCGCCTCCCTGGCCCATCACATCCCCACCATGGTGCTGTGAATCCCCGGCGCGGCAGCGGGTTTTTGGACAGCAAAGACTGGAGCTGAGACATGCAATGAAGTGGGGGGTGTTGGCCCTTGGCAGAGCTGGGGGCAGAGGCAGGGCTGCTTTGTGTTGAAGGCAGGATGCTGGTGGTTTTGGTTTCTTTTTTTTTTTTTTTTTTTTTTTGAGCATCACCATTTGCATGGGGTTTGGCAGGCTGTTCGGTGAGCGAGGGGATCCCCCCCAGCTCTGCAAGCTGCTGGTGCAGCAGCCACACCGTGCGGAATCCTCCCTGGGGAGAGGCAGTGTGGGGTGGGCTGCTGGTCCCTGGGGTTGGCAGGGGGAGAAGGGCAAACGGACACAGTGGAACATCCTGCATGGATTTGCAGGTGTACGGGAGGAGGGCTGGGGCAGCCTAAAAGCTGGGCCTGGATGAGTGATGCCAGGGTTTTACAGATAATTTGATGGAAAGAAAAACTGTTCTTAAGCCTCCTCCTCTGCTCCAGCGAGTGTCCGGCAGAGACACGTGCCCCGTTGAAAGGCTGGCATAGCCCTGTTGTGGCCACCCCATTCATGCCTGTTTACTCCAGGGGCAGCTGTGGCCCTGGTGGCTCTTTCCAAAGGGGCACATTTTCCTCCTTAGGAGCCCTGATTTAGCAAATGGTTGTGAGTAGTCGTCCCCACCCCCGACCCCCCCCCCCCCCCCCAAATCCCCTTGCCTGCCCTCCTCCAGCCTGAGCTGTGTGTTGGGGTTTGCCCAACACCTCCAAGCAATGCCATGGGCAGAGGGGACAGGCCACTTGCCACGGGGACACCCCCAGCACGACGTGCCAGCGGGAAATGCCCATCCATGGGCAGGTTTTGCGGGGGACCCTGTGCTCTGCCGGGCTGTGCCTGCTCCAGGCCTTGGAGCATCGCTCCCCATCGCTCCCCATCATCGCTCCCCGCAGCCGTACGGGAACATTTCGGCTGTTACTTCTGCTGCCCTCTGGGGACAGAGAAAACCCGTCCCTGGGCCAGCTCTGTCCCCAAGGACAAGTCTAAGCGCCCTCTGGAGTCCTGCCACACGGGAGAGGAGGGCTGTGTATCATAAAGCTTAAAAGAAGGTATTCTAATATTAATTATAAGTCTAAGATGTATAAAGTTCTCACAAACTGTGTTTTACTTCCAGAAAAAAAAAAAAACCAACAAACTGTCACTTTAACTTTGTAAATATTTATGTAAACATTATTTACAAAACTTTGATATTATATATTATTTGATTGTATATGTACACAGTGTAAATACATTTGTACCTCTCTTGTATTCTAAATAAAAATTACTTGGAACATTTATCATTTAGAAGATGGATAGTTTGGAGAGCTTTATTTTGCTATGTGCCAGGGAAAGATGTAGCGGTTGGGTTGAGTGAATGTTTTGACTAGCATACGGTGAATAAGGAGATGTAACATTGTCTGTTGGACCAAACAGTGCAGTTGGGAAGAGGAAAGATCAGCTCTGGGAAAAACAAGCCCTTTTGCAGGTCTGAAAGAGAAGGGGCAAGTGCGGGAGCGGGTGGTATTATTTGGTCTGGTACCTCCCTGTCTCCATGTGTACAGTCTCTGAAGCAACAGTTGTTGATATCCTTTGGTATCTTTCATGAAATAATGGTCATATTTCAGCTGTGATGGGCTACAGGTGCAAGTCTTGCTTGGAAGAATTACGTTTGGTTTTTTTTGGTCCGGAGGAAGCAAAGCATTCACTGGAGGTCATCACTGGCTGCTTTTTCCTTGGTATTTTCTCAGCAGCTCTGAGAGCCTAACTGCCGTTTGAATTAAATGAATAAAACTTCCACACAAATGTATTATTTACTGTTGGAACAGCTTTAACAGGGGAAGGGGTAAATTCCTCATCCCCTGGAGATGTTTCAGCCAAACCTGATCGTTAACTTGCCTTGCAGCCTGCTTGCTGCAGCGATCACGGGGTGAAATCCCCTGGCCCCGTTAATGCAGGAGGAGAGGCAGGCTGGCCGGCCTGCTGCGCCCATCCCACCCAGCTCCCTTCAGCCTCCCCGTACTTCACTGGTGGGGCTGTGGGTGCAACTCCAGCACCCTGCCTTTCACCTCAGAAAAGGATTAGAAGATTATCTTCAGAACGCGGCGGGGGGAAACAACTTGTGTGTGCACACAAGTGCACGGGCACCCCCAGAAATTGGAGGTACTGCTTCCCTCCAGGGCGAATGCACCCCTTGCCTGTAGTCCTGCCTTTCGGCTGGGGGTGGCCCCCCAAAGCGGGGTGCTGGGGCCCTGCGAGCCCCAGGCTGGGGACGCAGGGAGAGGCCTGTCGGGGCCTGGTGCCCCCCTGGTGCGGCAGGGCGGGCTCCCAGGGAGCTGGCCCCGGCCGTGGGGCTGCCTTCCCCGCTCAGCCCCCCAGCCTCTCCGACGGGGTTGTAGGCACCCCGCCCTCACTAAACATGGCCGCTCTCTCCCTTTAGGTCCCCAACGCGGCGAAGCCCACGACTCCCTTTACTGCCAGGAACCAAAATGGCTGCCCAGAAACCTCACCGTCGCCCTCACTCACGACGGCGGCGCCGGCGCCTCAGGCGCGTTCTCGCCAGCAGCTAACATGGCGGGCGGAAGGCGCGTGTGGAGGAGGTTGCCGGCGTTGCGCCGCCCGCACTCAAGATGGCTGCCATCACCATGCGCCTGCCGGTGGTCCGCAAGGCGGTGGGACCGAGCGCGCCCCGGGGCGGCGAGAAGCACCTGGTGGCCCCCGGGGACACGATCACCACGGACACGGGCTACATGAGGTGGGGGCAGCGGCGGAGCGGGGTGGGGGGCGCCGGCCAGCCGGCCGCGGGCTCTCCTCAGGCGGCAGGTCTCTCCGCAGGGGCCACGGCACCTACGTGGACGAGGAGAAGCTCATCGCCTCGGTGGCCGGCGCCGTGGAGAGGGTGAACAAGCTGGTGTGCGTCAAAGCCCTGAAGACCAGGTGAGCGGCGGTCGCCTCCTCAGCACGGGGAGCGTGAAGCCCGCCATCCCTGCCAGACGAGGGCCGGGCCGTTTTCTGGGGAGGATGAGGCGTTTTGACGGGGCCGCTCTCTCTCTGTCCCGCTGCTAGGTACAACGGTGAAGTCGGGGATATCGTGGTCGGCAGGATTACAGAGGTAAAGCTGGGTTTTTCCTGATGTGCCGTGGAGGAGGAGGGTGGCCCGCTGGGTGGCAGCCAGGCTGGCGTGTCTCGGTCCGACCCGGAGCGGTTCTGACGTTGCTAAAAGCATGTTAATGTCTGTGTGCGGAGGCCCTGTAAGTGCCTGGGCTTTAAACAAGATGAGGCTGGAAGTGGTCAGCAGAGCTGTCTCCTTCTGCAGCCTCGGCTGGCTGCAGGACCTCCTGCTCCGCTGAAGAGCTTCTGTTCAATTTTTGAGCGTATATCAACAGATTATTTTTCTTCTCCAGGTTCAGCAGAAGCGATGGAAAGTGGAAACCAATTCCAGGCTAGATTCAGTCTTGTTGCTGTCTTCTATGAATTTACCTGGTGGGGAACTGGTGAGTGTAGTTCACGCAGAGCAGCGCCAGAGCCCTGTCTTCTGCTGCCACAGCAGAAGCAGAGGCACCGGGAAGCTCTGGAGCCCTTCCCACAGTTAGCACAAGGGTAGTGTGGGGTTTTGCGGGTGGGTCTGTAGCACTCCAATATGTTTAACTCTCAGTGTTATTGGGATGTAAACACTTCAGTGATCTAAAGGTGTGCCAGTATGCCTGATTTTGCTTTGGTGACCGGATTGCGTTTTGTATGGCATCCTCGGGTCCCCCCGCAATGTAGGTATTAACTGACGTTTTCTTATTCTGAACTACATGTAACTTTTCTTGTATTGTGCGTTTCAGAGAAGGAGATCAGCAGAAGATGAGCTTGCAATGAGGGACTACCTGCAGGAAGCAGACCTCATCAGTGTATCCTTCCACTGCTTGCGCTCGGACAGAACAGCCAAGGGGCACGGGGAGAACAGCCAGATTTCGGCTGGCCTGGCTGCCAGGGAGAGCTCTCTGCTGGGGGCAGCTAGAGGCTGTTGGCACTGGGCAGCATTAGGGACCTTGTTTCCTTAAGCGGCGCTGACAGGCAGAGGTCCAGTCTGTATTTTCTGATGGGGCTTTATCACTGCACACCCGGAGTCTGAAATACGGGAAGGTAAGTTGTTCAAAAGCACTCGGTCTTGGCCTAATTCTGCTCCGGTTGACTTGTATAAGGCCTTTTGGAGGTGTTTTAAAGAAAAAAGCTCTGGGGTAGAGCAGGATGTTGTTATAACCCATTCCTGCAGGTTAGGAAGAATCTTAGCTTCTACGTGGGAGCACCGAGCAGAATTTCCCCAAAGCAGTGCCCTTGAGTTGCCCTTTGAGCTGCTGCTCTCCCTGTCCACAATTACAGCCTGTTTCCCCCACTAGCCGCTTGGGATTTAAACCCTGGAGAGAAAAATCTTCACACTCAAACTTCATCACTCCTTTTCTGCAGGCCATTGGCCCATGACTTGTTTCTCTCTCCAGGGTTTTATTTTAGGCTTTACGCAGTTGGCATTTATCTCTGGTTTTGTGCATTGAAATAAGCCAAGGGGCCATTGGAGCGTAGGCTGCAGTTTGGGATTACTAGACCAAGGGTATTAGCACTTAAAAGATGAAAGCGAAGTGTGCGTATTGTACAAAGGGTGAAGGACAGCAATTGGATTAAGAGGGAAAGTGTTCTGCTAAATTGGGCCTCTCGCTTCTCATTTTTCTGCAGGGATGGTTGATGTGTAGTTACGACCAAGATATTATTAACATTTGTGCTAAGCACTTAGAGTATTCTTCATCTTCAAAGGACTGCACAGGCATTAGCTAATCCTCCCAGCACTCCCAGAGGCAGGCAGGTTTTATATTCACTGTTTCACAGGAAAAGGTGTTAAAATTCACTGGTTCCTAGACCAGGAGGGGAGTGCATGTCAGTGACTTGATGTTATCTATGGTGTCTCATGTCCCTCATGTTGAGTCTCGTGGTCTCCTCTTCAGCTTGGCCAGGGTGTGCTCGTTCAGGTATCGCCCTCCTTTGTGAAACGCCAGAAGACTCACTTCCACGACTTGCCCTGTGGTGCATCCGTGATCCTCGGCAACAACGGTTTCATCTGGATCTACCCAACTCCAGAGCAGAAAGATGAAGAGGCAGGGGGCTTCACCACCAGCTTGGAGGTGAGGGTTCAGGGAAGATGAACCTTCGCCTACCAATGATGTTTTTGTTAGTCTAACACAGTCAGAGGCAAATGAATAACCTGAGACTTTCAAGATTTGGTATTAGGTTCATGGCAAAGCTTTTTTACAGTAAGCTTGCACTATTTCCTTGTGTATTCATCTCTTTTCCTCAGCCGGTTCCCTTGTCTGACCGGGAGGTGATCTCACGGCTCCGAAACTGCATTGTGGCTCTCGTTACTCAGAAGTTGATGCTCTTTGACACCAGCATCCTGTATTGCTATGAAGCATCACTTCCTCATCAGGTACAGAAACCAGTGTTGTTTACTTTCTTCCACACTGTGGGGAGGGAATGGAATGGAAAGGCCACATCAGTTGTTGCTGGAGTTAGTATTAGGCGGTAGGGCTTCCTTTTGGCTTTCCAAAGTGTTCTGCAGCAAGTGACAATATGAACTTCCCCCCTTCTGTGTAACATAAATGGCCTTGCACATTTTCAGGGATAGTTTGAAGGGTTCTGCCTCTGGCAAAGTCCAACTATTCATATAGAGAAATAGTACATTTTTTGATAGATGTTGTGTATCACTTGTTGGGACTATGGACACTCTGTGATCCCTGTGAAAACAGTGTTAAATTTGGGATTGTATGAGGTGACAGTGCACTTTATGAACAAATGAAAAAGCAAGTCTATTGTACAGAGACCAGTCTTCTGTTTGTATCCACATCCTGCACTGCTGGAAGGCTCTCTCAATTTGACCTCTTGCTGTACAGCTTTTCTCTGCGATTTCTGCCAGCACAATCACTGGGAATTCTCTTCCCGTAAACAGATAAGATCTGAATTGGCTTCTGCTTTCATTCACAGTGGCAGTCTGCTCAGCTAGATGGGATGTTATTTTGAACTATACTTCTGTTTAAGTCATCTCTCCCCTTCCCAAATACTGGTGTGTGTCCTTCACGAGAGATTAGGAGTTGTCAGTAGCATCTCCTTTGATTTCTTACGGTCTCTGTAAGAACTGCTAACTCTGGCAAAGTTGACTTTGCCTTGGACCCTCTGCCATGATAGTCTCATTTGACCAGAACCCTCTAAATTCACTTGCTGCTCACTGCTGTGTGCCAGGGACCCTTGTCTCCACAGAGTGTGCAATAGTAGTATCGTGGTTTAACCCCAGCCAGCAACTAAGCACCACGCAGCAGCTCACTCGCTCCCCCTCCGCCCCAGTGGGATGGGGGAGAGAATCAGGAAAAAAAAAGTAAAACTTGTGGGTTGAGATAAGAACAGTTTAATAGAACAAAAAGGAAGGAACTAGTAACGATAATAATAACAATATTAAAATGACAACAATAATAATAAAAGGATTGGGATATACCAGTGATGCACAATGCAGTTGCTCACCACCTGCCGACCAACATCCGGTTAGTTCCCAAGCACCAATTCCCCCCAGCCCCACTGCCCCCAGTTTACATACTGGACGTGATGTCGCATGGTATGGAATACCCCATTGGCCAGTTTGGGTCAGCTGTCTTGGCTGTGTCCCCTCCCAAATTCTTGTGCCCTTCCAGCATTCTTGCTGAAAAATCCTTGACTTAGTCTAAACATTACTTAGCAACAACTGAAAACATCAGTGTGTTACCAATATTCTTCTCATACTGAGCCCAAAACACAGCACTATACCAGCTACTAGGAAGACAATTAACTGTATCCTGGCTGAAACCAGGGCAAGTAGTAGTTGCTTTTTCGTGCCAACGTTACTCTTCTTTCCACTCCAGATCAAGGACATTCTCAAACCAGAGGTGATGGAGGAGATCGTTCTGGAAACCCGACAGAGGTTGCTGGATCTGGAGGGGTAGGGCACGTGGCCAGAAGCAGTCATTTGAAGTCCCAGCATGGCAGCTTTTGATTCTCAGTACTTTTTTTTTTTTTTCAATGTGCTAGTCACCAACGTTCATTCCACACTTCAGAAACCACCAAAATTCCTCATTTTAACTCCTAGGATACCTCCTGAGCCCTTTTAGTACAATAGTACTAAATAGTACTTAAGGACAATAGCCTTTTAGTGCAGCAGCCTGAAAAATTGATAACTGACCTTTATGAAGATGCAGATGCAATTGGGACATATCTCATGGCACTTGTTGCTGTGTCTGGTGCCCCTGAACTTTGTGCAGAATGATAGAGAGGAAGAGATGTGTTTTGTGATGTTTCTCTCTCCCCAAAGGCTTTCTGAATGGTTTTGATTTTCCGTTACTATGATACAGACCTGCCAGTCAGTCCTCTGACTGAGAGCTCGTTTTTCTCTTTAAGACTGCAGAACACAGTACAAGACTTTAGAGGACAGGAGTATCCACACCCTTGCTAATGGCATTTTGGGTCTGACTGTTGATGGTTTCTATGTCTCAAGGGTATGAGATTGGATGTGGCATGATGTGGCTGTCCACATGAGCCAGGAGCGAGCAGTGGCTTCTCAGTCTGTGTGCATCCTGCTGGTCCTTTTTTTATGCCTGATGTGGTGAGCTCCTCCTCTGAGGAGGCTCCAGTATTGTTTTCTATTAAATATTTTACATTTCAATAAATTTTTTTAAACAGATCAGTTGTTCAGGCGTGTGTGCATTAGCTTGTCTTTCTCCACAATGAATTGAGTCTAGCTTGAGAGCTATGGTTGGCTCAAGTTTCCTTGTGCCAGGACACTGAGAATGGTTGCAATGCCCTGTTATCTCCTCTTCAGCTGTTGCTCCTCATCCCATTCAAGCAGGACTTGACTTTCCTCTTCAGCATATCTTCTGGGCAGAGTTCCTCTTGCCTGGCATTGTTCACAGTGGCACTCTCAACATTGCTTCCCTGCAGGATCCCATAGAGAGGTGTGTCATGCAGCAGCTGTGTTTGGGGGATGACAGGGAACCCAGTATGACACTGGTGAAGATCCTCAGGCCAGTGTTAGAGGTGGGCATGCTGAGCCAGATGTTGGCAGTCAGTCACTTGCCTTCTCTGTACAGAGTGGATGTGATGTTTTCCTTAGAACATCCTCTCAGAGCTCTGGTGATATATTAGAGCCATTTGTATTATATATGTGTTGTGTATGTATATTGTATTTGTATTAGACCTGCTTGCACCACGGTGGTGTAATTCTTAAAAAGGATGAAAAAAGCAAAATATCTGGCCTAATTGTCCCTGAATCTAATTCTAACATTGCAAATTCTCACGCTTGCCCCAGGCAAAAGGAAAAATTGTTTGCTCGATCTTTTCCTGGGAACTAGAAATACCCTTCATTGCTTCTCATCTAGTTCAGACTGCTCTGCCTGTGGTCCAGAGTAAGCACTAGGAGGCAGTTTCGGATTGTGTTTGTAGTATTTCTCTTCCCCAGCAGCTCTACCTCATTGCCCTGCCAAATAGCAAAGGCTGGATATCTGCCACCAGTGCTGCTACCTAAATACTAGAGCATTATGGAGCTCAGTGGCTAAGGACAAGCAAGGACATGGGTAATCCATTCTGCTGCTGCACAACTCAAACTTCTGCCCGTGCTGCCTCTCTAAAATAGTACTTACCTTCTTGGGGAAATCGGTGGAATGCTCCACACAAAACCTGCGAATTGTTATTTTTGAGTTTTATGAGGATTCCCTAGTAAGTGTTGCAACAATTACATCCTCAAGATGACTTGGGAAATTTGAAAACTAAAGCTTGATGGTGACACTTTCAGGTCTGTGCATGAGGCTGGTAGCAGCATTATCCACATCTGCATGGACAGGAACAATGCAAAAAAGCTAAAGAAAGGCTCCCTAAAAAGCTAGCAGCCTCTGCATCTTTTAATTAGAAAAGTACCTCTTTTTTCCCTACACAAGTGCTGTTGTTTAGCAGCTGTTTATCTTATTGCCATACAGGGAGATTCAGGGATTTCTGCTGTGAGGCTTCTAGGTATAAGCAGATTGGGGATGTACAAGCAATGAGATAAAGTAGCTGATGTTCCCTTTTTTTAAAGCACTTTTGAAGGCTGATGGAGAGGTCTGTAGTTAATCCAGTAGATCTCTTTGCATCTCTGCCACTTAAACAACTCTGTGTCAGTTAAAGGGCAAAGGGGTGAAGAGACTGTACTTCACTACCACCTAGAGAGATTTGATACCTGGAAATGGTTCTGCTGAACTGGTAGACAAATGCAAAATCCTTTTCTGTCCTCAAGTAACCTCTCTGCAGGCATCTAAGGGGTCAGAAAGGGGCTGGGGGAATTATGAAGCTCTTGAAAGTGCTGTTGGTAATGTGGTGGAAACATGCTGAGGAAGTGTGCTCTGGAGGTGGTTAATGTAGAATTGGATCATGCTCATGGGTACCAACCATGAGCTGTCAGACCTGCAAGGTGAGACAGTGCCAGGTTCTCATAACACAGATCTTAGGAAAAGGGAGCTGGTGTCTCTGCAGCAGGCTGTGTGGGCTGCACAGCTGTGTTAATTTTTTTTTTCCTTTTCCTCTCTGTTCCCCCCCCCCCCCCCCCCCTTCTTTTTTTTTTCATCTACATAGCAGTTTTTAAGACTGTGGTCTATTTCCAGGCTTCTTGTGCTATCCCTCTCTCCCCATTGTGAACCTTTTTTGGTTATTTATGCTCAATAAATGAGTATACAACCTGAAAAACAATGAGCTCAAAACCTGGACTGCTTCAGCTCTGATCTTTCCGATTCCTCCTGCTTGCTGCAACATTCCCGATATTTCCGATTAAATGGGGGAGAGTATGTGACTCATCTGGTTCCTGTGCTCCTGAATACCTGGCACTTTTGTTTTTAAGCCTGAGAACAAGAGCACCAGCTGGTAAGGTTTGGTTATGGATCTTTTCTGATGTGTGGGGGGCAACTGAAGGTCCCTGTGTTTTCCTCCCTGGCCACAAGGGGTCATTGCTGCTCTTTGTGAATTCAGCCAGTGGTTCGCCAAGCCCAGACCTAAATTCTGTAACAAGGGTTCAGCGAGGGCATTGCTGGCAGTTCCTGCAACCCCATCAAGCACAACTTTGCAAGCCGGCAGGTAACAAGAGATGAGAGTGACAAACTTGTCTGGGGAGGGAGAAACTTCCTGAGCAGTTTCAAAGATGTCTTAAGAAAGGTATCAGGCCAGCTGCCATTTACTGTTGATTTGGCTGAATCCCTGTGACTTTTCGCTCTCTTGACAAATGTCAAGATCCACTAGTGCTCATCCATCTCAAGAGCAACTGGATGTTTTGCTGTGGCTCACAGTTCCCATATGGAGAGGCTTCGAGTATCACTGTTCAGTCATCACCCACAATATGGTGAATGACTTTTTCCCAGTGCCCAGCAGAGATGAGGGAGGAGTCAGACAGGGTCTGGGGGAAGCTCTGGCATCTCAGGTACTTGGGGGAGCTGGGGCCCCTTTTCCTGTAGGCAGGTCGGCACATGAGTATAGGCAAGCTGTATAAAAAACGTCTTTGAAATGGGAAGTGTTTGAGATGTAAAGGAGGTCTCCAGCAAAAGCAGTGTCCTCTTGAATTCTTGAAATAGTCTGTGGGATTTTGCTCTCTTGAATTCTTGAAATAGTCTGTGGGATTTTGCTAGGCAACTTCTAAGCAGGAAGGGTGAAAAGGAAGAAACTATGGCTTCTCTGGTTTAAGAATAAAACCATAGTCAAAAGTGGGGTGGGAAAAACCTAATAAGTGTTCATTTTTATATGGGGAACCAAAATACCCATGCAGACATTAAAACAGCTTAGACCAATCTGATTTCTTCGGTCACCAGTGTCTGACAGCGTGGAGCCTGTAAACCAGCTGTAGCACCTGCCTGCTGCTTACTCCAGGGTTAATACATGGCACAGATGTGCTTGAAAGTGGAACTACTAAATAGTTCCCTTGCTGGTGAGTGCTGCCTGCGGAAACAAGAACACAAAATCACTCGTCTGTAGAAATAATTTTCCTGTTTCTTGGTGGCAGTGTTTGATTCATGTACTAATATGAAGAATGGCAACTCCTCTCTTTACTCCCAGTAATAACCATTGGGATTTTAAATTTGTGCTAATGGATTATTAATCCAATTACTGCTGCTTATTATGTTACTTCTGTATCATCCGCATGCAGTTTTGCTGTTCAGTTGAGGTGAATGGTATAAATATAAAGCTTTGAGCAGACCCTAGAAGATACTGAAACCCCACTGAGATTATAGGCAGTCTTGAAAGGTTGTCTCGTGTTCCTAAGGACCATTAATTAATATGCTAAGGTTTATTCTTTGGTAAAGAGGTTGAAGCTTTAAGATACTGTTATGGAGGAAATGGAGGAAACATCACTGCAGCTGTTGGGTGTAACAACCCACGCTTAATTGAAGGTAAACAGAAGAAGTATTGAAATTTCTTTTATGAAATACATGGGATGTACACAGGCCACATGCAAGGCTCGACTGAAAGAAACAGTCTGTAGATTTTTCTAATTTAATCTGTATTTGCACGATCTTTCTGTCTCCTCTAGTAATTTCTGAACCCACTGGGCAACCTCAAGTTTCTTAACACGAGACAATCACGTTCACAAAAACTGGAAGCAGCGTAGGGTCCAGAAAACACAATACCCTTCAGGAAGGAAAAGAGGGCAGATATCTTGCTATGATATTTGGAAGTGACCAGCTGGCCCATCTGCCTGCGTACAGCCCCAGCACTGCTTTGGGAAGCAGGAAGTGCTTTTGAAGCAACTGCTGAGTGGAAAGAGGCTGAGGACTGCTGGCAAAGAACCTGCCCCGCTTTGCTGCTTATGATTGCAAAGCATCAGAAGGAATACCTGACTGTTGGCCAGAATGATAAATTCACCTAGTCTGTTAAATAAAAAGGAAGTACATTAATCTGCATAGATCTCAGGTGAGGCAGGAAGAAGCATATATACAGCCGTATTGTCCAGAACACGAGTCCTACTTGTTTGCAATTACCTTTGCATATTTTGGTCAAGGTCTTCTGAGTTATCACGGACCTGTGGTAGTCTTCTGGAGTTCACTCTGCTTCAGCCCTGCCATGGTAGGAGAGATTATCCAGGATGCTCCAGTCAGACCCAGAAGGGAATACTTTATCAGTAAAGGATGGTTGGTATTGTTTTTTGTGACAAATTTCTCTCAGGCTGCTCAGCCTGTGTTGACAGACAGCTTTGTTTCCTCAGTTTCCTTCAATCCATGGGAGCTGAGCAGGGGGTTAGATCACTGCAGTGAGAAGCTGATCTCCATTACTGAGATAAACCTGGAGAAATTCTGTAGAGTTCAAGAGATGTGACCTTGGATTTGCCTCAGCATAATGTACCAGAATTTCTCTCTCCTGTGTGTGTGTAGCACAAATGGCCTCAGTACCTGCAATTTGAGTCATTGATGCAGAAATGCAATAGAAATGGTTTGGGATCAGTCTCCTGGCTAAGAATTAGTGATGTAGGAGCAGACTGGCACAGCAGAGGTGGAGGATCCTGTAGGGCTGTATGAAGTGCTACATTTCAGATGCTGTTGTTGGAAAATGAAAAACACACATCTGTGAGGGACCTTGAGTATGGCGTAGGAGACATGGAGTATGTTTGGATTTGTCACAAGGGAGGAGTCAGTACAAACAAGCCACTCTGTGTCCAGATGGTTACCCTGACCAGGAGGCTACTGCACAAAATTGCATTTGTGTGTTCTCCCGTTGTTGAGTGGGAGCAACCACAGACCTTTGACCAAAACGCCGTGACCTCAAGCTGCTGCCTCAACCCTCTTCTGTTCCCAAGGTGAAGTGGGGAACGTACAAGAAACTATCTATCTTCAGCGTCACTGTCTGTGCTCTTTAGCTCAGGGAACGCTTGCGCTGCGTATACAAGGGCACCACAGTGCAGGCTGAAGAATCTGGGCGTTTAACTTAATCTTTGTACCAAATGGTGCATGAAAGTAGATCAATAAAATATTTGTCACATGCATTGGCCTCTGTGGCTGTTTTTGGTATCAAGTTCTGTGTATGCTCTGACAGTATTAATAAGGCAGTTGAAGTCCTTTGTGCAAGCAGGGTGACTGATCCCTGGTTGTGGAAAAGCTGATGGTTGTGCACACAGCTGACCCAGTGAGGATCTCTTCTTCCCTTCCATCTCTGCAAGAAATCCAGGGTCCCGAGCTGGCCAGGGGCCGCAACACCCATGTGCAGGGGGGGTCTCTAGCTGGCTTGAGGGCCAACGAGCTCATTGTCAGATCTAGGGGAAGGCAAATTAGATGGCCCTTGCAAAGGGGTAAGAGATGTGACGTGAGCTTTCTGGGTCCTTGGCTAGCATTTGCTGGTGATGTTACACTAGAAAATCCCTCTTCCACCTGCTGTTTCCACCACCTTCCCCTTCATCCCACTCCCCTCACGGCTCCCCTTCAATTTCCCTCACCTTCCCCTTCGTGCCCTCTCCATCCACCTCATCTTCCCCTCAGAGCCCCTCACGGCACGCCCATTTCCCTCATGGCTTCACCCTGGGGACACCTTCATGTCCCCCAGCTCCCTGTTCCCTCATCCTCCCCCCATTCCCCTCACAGCTCCCCCCTCGATGCCTCCTCCCGCCTCCCCTCTCCCTCCCCCCCCCCCCCCCCCCCCCATTCTCCTCACGGTCCCCCCAACCCCTTCTCAGCCCCTCATTCCCCTCAGACGTTCCCCCCCCCCCCCATCTCCTCAGGGACTTCCCTCACGGACCCCATCGCCCCGGCTCCCCTCACTGCCCCACCCCGCCCCATTTCCCCCGGGGGCGCCCCTTCCCCTCCCGACAGGTTCCTGTCATGGCGGCGGGCGCAGGGCCCGGCAGCGGGAGCGGGCAGCGGCCGGGCCCGGGCCGGGCCGGGCGGGAGGCGGGGGCGGCGGAGGAGGAGGGGCCGGAAGGGGATGTGACCGCCCGCCCCGCCGGCCGGGGACGGGGCTGCGCCGCGCCGGGGGTTCCGGGATCTCCCTCGCCGCCTGCAGCCGCCCCCCCCCTCCCCCTCCCCGCCAGCCAGTCTCGCTGCCCCCGGCGGCAGCCCCCGGGGTGCCCCCCGCCCTGCGGCCCTTCGCCTCCTCTCCTCCTGCCAGGCCTGACCGGCTCTCCCCCCCCCCCTCTCCCCGCCGCCCCCAGCCCGGCCCCCTCCGCCGCGGCCGGGCCGGGCTCGGCCCCGCTCCCGTTGGCCGCCGCCGGCCTCCCCCGCGGGGATGCAGCCGGCCCGGTCACCCCCGCTTGACCTCTTCTGGCTGCTGTGCAGGAACCGGCCTCCCGGAGCGCGTCCCCGGCCTCGCACCCCGGCCCCGGCGCCCGGCTCCGTCTGAGGCGGGAGGCAGGGCGGCCACCTGCGCCGGCCCGGTGGCCCCAGCGTTGCTTCGACGCCACCATGGCCCCCCAGGCCCCGCTGGCCCGCTTCGCCTCAGCCGGCGTGCGGGAGAGGTAGCGGCGGTGCGGGCGGCCCGAGGCTTGGGATGGAAGAAGGCGAGGCGTTGTGAGGCCGGACTGCAGGAGCCCCCCCGGTCCCGTTCCCTCGCCCCAAGGAGCGTGTGGAGCCTGCCAGGCCCAGAGCTGCCTCTCCTTCGCCTTGCGAGCTGACATGGTTTCAGCGTGCTTGATCCTGCTAGACTTCAGCGGTACTTGAAGCCAAATACGTGGCTCTTTGGCCTTTGCTAACTCAATGCTATGCAAAAGAAAAGGAGGAAAAAAAAGAAACCTTGACACTGGTTGCAGTGGGAATGGCTGTTTCCTGCCCTGGGTGAGCCTACGTGTGGTTTCTTGCTTGTGAGATGAACTAATTCTCCTTTACCCGGTGGAAGACACACTACATATGGCAACCTGAAACTTTGGTAGAGCTTGGTCATTACTAAGCAGTTGGAACTTTTACTTGTTTTTTTGCATAAAGTCACCTAAGGAGCCTTGTTGCCATCTTCAAAAGCATTGGAGGAATCTGCGCTTGTCTTAATTCTTTGCCTCAAGTGACTTTATCGTGTAGTGAGTGCAACCGACGCGCTCACCTAAAATACGTTCTCCTTCGCAGCTCCTTCCCAACCTGGAAGATCAGGGATCACAGACTTCTTCAAAAACTTCTCGTCCTGGGAAAGGCTGCCCATAGTTACTTTATGGGGCAGCAGCCTGGAAAAGTTCTTGGGGACCAAAGGAGGCCAAGTCTGCCTGCCCTGCACTTTATCAAAGGAGCAGGGAAGAAGGAGTCATCGAGGCATGGGGGCCCGCACTGTAACGTCTTCGTCGAACACGGTAAGAGGTTTCTATTGATATTTCTTTTGGTTTAATTTTGATTTGCTGAGCTAGTTGCAATAGGGATTTATTCAAGGGCATGGTGCAGATACAGAGGTACCGTACTTTATGCAAGTCTTGTGTTTTCTCTCTTTTGATTCTTAAGGCAAATCTTCTGTGATTGTTTATTAAGAAAATACTTAACTTGGGTCAGATTGCTTGAAACCTGGGCAGAGATTATTATACAGCTAAATACAAAATACAAGGAAGTAACTTTTTAACATTGTACAAATTTCTCATTTCTGCCTTAGATATGTTCAGTTTAAAGTCTGGGAAAGTATTTCATCCTTTTCGAGTAGTCTGTTTCATAGGTGTAGACCAAGCACACCTGATGGTGACGCTATGTCAGCAACAAGTGTTCTTTAGTTTACGAAAGGGGCTCTGCTACTTGGGCGGGGGGAAAAGACTTCTTTTGGAAAGTTTGTGGATACTGCTGTTGTGACGACTGGTTGGAATAAAACAAGTTTCTTGTTAATTTGGTTAGTGCATTTACAGCACTTTTGGTTAGTGATTTCTCATAGCTGGTTAAGCCTTGATCTTGTGCTGTGGTGGATTTAAGTCCTAGAGGCTAAAAGTGGCCAAGTTAGGGGTACAGCAACCCTGTCACTTGCTGGTCTTCCACAAATTAAGAGGGGACTGACAATCTCAGGAAAGAAGCCAGATGAAAAGCTCAGTAGGACTAGGAGGTAGGTTTAGTGACTGTTTAAAATGTTGCTTTTTTTTTCTTTAAGAAAACCACCAAAACAAAACCAAAGAAATTGTTATCTGAAGGCACCTCTACAAAAGTGAGGTGCAGAAATAGATTGTTCCACTGAAGCTTTTTGGAGTAATCCTTGCTTTTGCACAATGCTTTTTTAATTCTAGTATTCTTTGAGAAGACATGCTACTGGCTGCTATCGTCGGCTGGAGAATGGGATTTTGACAAAGCTTCTTCAGCAGTTTTGTCCTCTTGAGGAAGTTTATCTGTGAACAAAACAAAACTGTATCTATAATCTTCATATAATTAAAAATCGAAATATTTGCTGTGTCTGAGAACACAATCTGCTAGTTAGCAGAAAAGTTTTGGTTCAGTTTTGTTTTAGCTGGGCTTTGCTTTCAAACTTTCTGTCATCCTTTCATTTCTAGAAGGGCCCAAGAAATCCTGTTCAGTGTTCAGCAAAGACACAGACAGAGATGCTGTGTATGTATTCCTGTGTCGAAATACTGTTTTGAGTTACATCAATGTTATTTCTTTTAATTTCCCATATGATGTTTGTGTACTGAGGAAATTGAAGGTAATTAAGGGAGGGTTAGAGAATGTAAGGGCTAACATGGCCCTCTGAGGATAAACCCGCTGCTGGATTTTTCCAAGCCACGCTCTCAGCCTTGTGATATACCCACTCATCCAGCCCCAGTTTGGTTGCTGCCTTTACTACTTTGGACAGAGTTTCAAGGTCAGATGAGATGCAGTGAGAGCACTAACTGCAAGCAGTACAATATTCAAACTGCCTTTGGTGTTTTGATGTAGCAGAAGAGCCAGAAACGCTCCTTTTTGATCATTTGACAGGAATAGGCAGATGGTAACTTCTTGCCAGTATGACCTGAGGTCAGAAGATCCTAGCACATTTGCAAAGAAAAATAGCATCTATAATGTCCATACACCATATGTCCACAAGAGACCTCAGTGTCTTGATTTAGAAAAGAATAAACTTGAAAGGGGACATCAAGGCCAGGACATCTGTTAAGAGAACTGCAAAAGATCAGCCTCGCTTATCCACATGAGGAAAAGTTTCTTCCTTTGAGTGTATGAAATGGTTCTTCGAAGTACAGACAGTGGAAGGTTGTAACACCATTGTTTGTTGTTCAGCTCTGTTTTGAGTTTGGGCTGCTCCTATCCTGAAAAATGCTATCTTAAAATATCTGGAAAAATACAGAAGGAACAAAGTTCATTTTAGAAGGTTCTTAATTTCCGTCTTTTTTTAATTGATAATTTGTCTTTAAAATATGTAGTCTAATATACTTTATAATTAATGGGCAGAATGGTATTTAATGTTTTCAGTCCTATTCAGATATGGTGCCATAGGCTGTATGTAGTTCATAAAAATAGATTGGTGTTTTTTTCAGGGCTTAATTTTTTGCATGTTTGTCTTTCAGTACTTTCATTACACAGTTTCTTCTAAATGCCAAACACTGTATCTGATTTCTCTGTCATACTGTGGGAACTGGTTTGTCCCAGGAAAATCATGTTTCTTGCTTTTCATAACTAAGAAATGCTTAAGGAGAAATTCCAGGGTGGGCTGCTTAAAGCAGACCCCTAGGGATAGTCAAACTCTTGAAGGTACTTGTTTGAAGTTCTTGTATATTAAAACCCATGAGAAAACAAAACAAAACAAAAAAGTGGAGTTGGTAGTAGCATGGCTCTCCTGTTATGGTTGTGTTTTTTGTAAAGCTGTTTCATGACCCTTTTCCAGTGGGACAACTACCTGCTAAGTTCTACTGAGGCTGATTCAGCAGATACTTAGCAGGGATTTTCAGAGCACTGAAAATCTTCATTGCTTCAGTGGTATTGAATCTTAGCTGAAAGGGTTAGTGAATATTATCGGATACTAACAGTGTAAGGCAAAATAACTTTCAGGGAAGAAATTCCATTTCTCAGTTGTCGCACTCTCCGTAGCACTCAAAGCAATGCATCGAGAGGGTTCTGAAAAGCAAGGAGGCAACTGGCCAGAAATCGGCTCTGCTGGTGGTCAAATGTTCTGTGAGAATAATGCAGAAAGGCTCTAAATTTTGTCATGAGTTGACAATTGAGGAGTGCGTAAAGGGGGGAAAAATAATCTATGGGCAAGTTTTGGGCTTCTTTCTTTGTGCTTCTGCTTTCTCCACTAAGGATGTTTTACAAGCTGGGATTCATGCTGATGTGGTTACCCTGGGCAGCGGCGTAGCCCTTGACGGGATTTTACAGATTTCATCTTGATGCAGATTACTCCATCTCTTGGATTGCTTGTGAGCTTGAAATTGAGAGAAAGTATAAAGGCAATGTTTGCCTGTTCCCCTGTGCTTTTCTCGGCTGAGAAACGAGTCTGTAGTTACTGCTTTTTGGGAATACCCAACTGAGAGAAAAGCCGTAGTCAGTAGACAGTTAACGGGAAAGACTTTGTCAATGCATTTTGAAGTTTGCACGCTAGTGTATCTTGTGCTTTTCCAGAACGTTAATCTCAGCAGAACTTGAACTTCTGAAAAGAAAGGCGTATTCCCACAGGGCTCGACTCTGATCCTGGAGTTGGCAGTAGTTAACTGGAGCGATCCGCAAACACCACACCTTCTCTAACTGTTTTGGGTAGGTGTTGCTGTGCTGAATGATGAGCAGCTTCCCTGAAGCATCTTGGTAGAACAGTATCTCCAAGCAAAAGCAGCACCTGAAGGCTTAAAAAAACCCCAGAATTCTAAGCATTAGACCTGTGATGCTGAGGTGAAGAGATGCTAGGATAACTCTTTAGCGAGGCGGTGGATTTGGTCCACAGCTTTGAACTCCATTTACTGTGCAATTGACTCTTGTGATGCTGCTTGGTCAGCAGCAGAGCAGTGTTATGAGGGGTGAAATCTTGAGTGGTGTCTCCACTTTTGTGAGCCCGAAGGGTTGAGTTTTATATGTGCTGTTTGCTGTGTAAATTGTGACAGTGACTGGGAACGGGGACCATCTTTCCATGGGCACGTTGGTGGGAACTTGAGTGTGATTTTTGGATTTAATAATGCAAAATTATGGTAAATAACATCTTGAAATATAGGTCTTTCAGATGATGCTACGGTTTGATGTACTGTAATTGATCCCAGTTTTGCAGTGGCAGTCAGAGAAATAATTGATTTGGGAGGAAGAAGAAACCTTCTGAAGAGGTTTTGAGTATGAGACTTTCTTATGTGCTGCTTCTCATTACATGTAATGGATCACTGATAAATATCAACCTGGTCTTACAAATTTTTCATTGTTTTGTGTTTGAGGCGTTCTGCAAAGTAATACACATATGGCTGACTCTAAATTTGGTAGAAAGAGAAGGAACTTCCTTTTTGAATCTGTGTTATACCTTTACTCTGCCAGGGAGTGATAGTTGTTCAGCTTTGAACTTAATTTTAAGTATCTTTAGGATATAGTTGATAAAGCACTTGCACAAGAATGTTCTTTTCTTAGTCTCTTGTAGTGATAAAATGTGGTCTTTCTGATAGTTTCTCTTCCAGCAGAGAAAGGATAGGGAAGCTTAAATGAGCTGTTTACCTTACCGTAAAGAGAGAGAAACTCCAGGAACTGGGTCCATTTTTCTTATACCTTTAGTGCTGAACATGGCTGAAGTCATCTGACTGTAGTCCCTTTCATATTGGATCTGAACTTTTTTTCTTACAAAGGTGCTGAGAGTTTTAGTGCTTTAATTAGGAAGTAATTGTACAAAACAGATCCATACCATAAGCTTGCCACAGCTGCCAGTTGGAGACATGCCCTATGCCTGCTATTAGATTAAAAAAAAATTAAAAGTATATTTTCCTATATTATTGATTAAAAATTGATTTTTAAGAGTCTTTAGGTTTAATAATCTATCTTGTTTTATGCTGTTAAATTTCATGTTTCAACTGTTTGGATTGTGAAAATGAGTAAATGACTTTATAATTGGTTCCTTCCTCAGGACCTAGTGATTGACCAGCATATATGAATATATACTACAATATACACTGTTATAATTATATTGGTGTTTCTTATTTTTATGAAATGCCAATCATTTTCATACCATATGGGAAAATGTGTAATTCCAAGAAGTTTTATTTATTTCTTTGTTGTGAGTAAAATGTTTAATAACTCTATGGCTTTGGAATATACTTTTACCAGCTGGGTGGTCCAGAGCAGGTTGTGATCAAGCAATAATGTATGATTTTGTACTCATTATCCTCAATCCTACGGGTAAGCTCAATATATCTTCTTTATATGCAATATACATTTATTAGATAGTCAATTGCCCATACATGGAAATGATTTAAATGAGATTCCTTCCATACTAGAACTCTGTTTCTTTAAACCCATGTAGTTACAAACCCTGCATTTGTCTCTTTCCATTGCTCCTTAGGGCATTTTTATACTCCATCTCTGCTTCAACATCTACAAAACCTGAGACTTGAAAGAAACTGCTTTACTATTCCTGATTCCACTTTAGACCGCTCGCCTAAAATTGTATCATTAGCATCAGCCTAATAGGAGTCCATTATTTAGGGCTTGCCTTCAGTATCTCAGGTCCGCATTCTGAACTGACAAAACTTTCTTCATTGTTAGGTTGGAGATTTGGCAGCTCCCAAACTTTAATTTCCATCTCTATTAGGAGAGACTTATCCCCAGCTTTTGAGATCATTGCTTATGTATCCAACTTCGATGTGCTTCAGTATTAGTCTGGTTAATGCTGACATCTGCTGCACAGCTAATGCAGATTTGTTCACTGCCTCTCACTATATCCCCTTTCATCATAAAAAGCTCTTGCTATATTTTTTTTTTTCCTGCTCTGATTATCAAATGCCGGTAGGTTTTGCTAAGAAGCTCCTCCACAAAACTTGATCTAGGATTGGAATGTGTTAAGAGAGAGACCCAAGACTTGCTAAACTGCTTTTCTACACACTGAGATGGAAGGTGATGATGATGGGGAAAGGCTAATCCTTTTCCTGAGCAAAAGCAGTTCTGTTTTGTGCACTGACTAATCTTTGCTAACTTGCCACGTTTAAGCAGTTCATCTCCTTCATGATGAATAGGTAGTGGTTGCTCGTATGCCAGACTTTCATTAATAGATTGTGCTGGTTCTGCATTCTTATTTACAAATTTTAATAGGAAGGCTATGTTCGAAGATCAGGACAGGGAGGCAAGAGAAAGCTGCAGCATAGTAGAATAGAAATCATCGCTTGTAAGCAATCATCTCATTCAGCACACTTCAACATTTACCAACAAACTTGCAGTATTTTAAATTGAAGAGTTTAAATCTTAAGCTTGAAAGTGAGGAGTTGACATAGTCCCATTGCTGAGAGTTGGGAATCCTGAGTTTCATCCCTGGTGCTCTCTGCGACAGGCTCTGTGGCTTGTGGCAAATCATGAGGGTGCAGAAAGGTGAAAATGGCCTTGGAAAGTCTTGTCCTGTTGGTTGTCGTTTTAGGGTGGGGATGCTGTTGTGTTGTGTCTTGGAACAATAGGGTTGTGTTTCCAGCTGTGCTTATAGGAACTGTGATAAAGCATGGGTGAGTATTGTCAGTCCTGGGCAGTTGTGCTGTATTTACTCATGTGGATACAACTGTGACCAGTGTCTCGGCAAGGTGTCAGGTAAGGAATGCTGTTAACTGATACCAGGCAGTCTGAATGCGTGGCTGCAGTAGTTAAACCAGCTCCTAACATCCAGCTGATACCAGTGGTGTGTTCAGTAGCGCTTCATAGTGCGCTGCCTTAAGCCTTGGTCCCCGTTTGGAGTATTTTAGCATCCCCAGATTTCCCAGAACATTACTGCAGCTCCATCGGTGTACTTGATCCACACCATAAGGTTTAAAACATGTATTTTGTGGTACTGTGTGGGAGTGGACATTCGCTATGTTATAGACATCATCTCTTTCAGCAATATAAAATGCTCTGATTTGCATTCATGCAGACTGAAGGAAGCGTTAAGAAAAATTACTGTCCTCCTGGAGTTATTGTTACAGATGGACTTTGCTTTCCCCTTTTTTTTTTTTTTTTTTTTTTGGCAGGGGGATGCGGCTGCCTTCTATCTGCAATGTCTGTTGATAGCCGTATAAAGAGCGCTAGTGTCTACATCCAGCAGTCTTTTGTAATTTCAGATGTACTGTGCCATTCTTGTGAGAAGTAGTAAGTCTCCTTATAAAAAGGTCTGTTGTGAATCGCAGGAGTCCATTACTGTAGGAACATGCAGAGCAGTTTCAGCAGAAGCAAGAGGGACTCTTGTTGCTTTGCTTTTGTTGACTGTCTTATCAGTCAGCTCTTATCTTGCTCTATACTGATTGAAGATCAGTCTAAACAACCTGTAGAGGTTATTAATCTGCTTACCAGAGTATCCATTTTATCAGTTTAAAGAGGAATCTTGGACAAAAAGGGTAATGAACATCCAGACAATTTTAGTAAGTAAAACTGCCTAAGACAATGTCTTTCCTTCGTTCTTAACTTTGTCCTTTCTTTAAACTTGCACTTTTAATCCCAGTTCTGTGCTCAGATATTAAGCATAACTTTTTGTGAAATGTCTGGAAGTTGCACCGCCCTGATGGCAAAATTTGATACAAATCTACTAAAATTGTGTTTTATGCTCTGGGAGGAGTCCCTTTCCATGTGTCATTGTAATAATGGGGCGTGTCCTGAGTATCAGGTTGCTTTAGTTTTTGCCTAAAAAACTTACTGAAGTTAGGCTTGAAGTTAGATTTGGGTTTTTTTTTGTTCTTTCCCAGCATTTCTTCCTTGATGTTACCGGTTAGGTTGTGAAAAGCGTGAGCTTGCTTTTTCGCAGAGTGATTGCTGCTAATTTACACAGCCGCAAGCAAGATCATCATTCTTTCATGAGTGAGGAGACTGCCTGATTTATGTTGTGTCATCTCTGTGCTCTGTTTTTACCTAATGAATAGAATTTCACAACAGATTATTAATCATTAAGACTTTGGTTTCATTGTATGTATTAAAGAATCAATATTGCTAGACGTTGCCTGCCTTGAGAAGCTTCTTAGCCATTAGTGCCGCTTTTCTAAGGCATTTTAGTGCATTTATCTTTAGGACTGACTTCAGTTCCTACCTTATTCCTACCATATCAACTCAGTACTTCTCATATGCCTTTCCACGGCCTGAGTTGTGTCCAGTCTGCCCCTCTGTAAGCTAATCCTTTGAAGTGCCATCTGACCAGTAGCACATTCTGTCTGGTCCAGTCTCTCCTTAAAGCTCATAAAATAGTAAAACGCTGAACATTATTCTGCTGTGGTTTGCACTCCATATTTACAGGAAAGAGGGAACGGTGGACTTGGAAGCTGGGAATAATGTGTGATGAAGACAATATGGAATTACCTATTCTGCTGCCGGTTAAATGCCTGGGGTTTGGGATGGCAAAGCTTGCTGAAGTACAGGATTCCACCCTTTGGTGACTTGCTGTTTGTTCCTTGTCCCATGTCCATTGCTGTTGAAGTACAGAGTGACCTGGGCATGTGTTCCCATCACACTGACACTGTCTAGGAGGAAATTTCATTTACTCTATGCATCCAGAGTTTACTAAACAAACAAACACACACGACTCCATCTGGTTGTTGCAGCGAATCCAATGATCTGATCAGCTGCCAATACATGCTTGGTGTAAATGACGGCTTTTTTTTTTTCTTTTTTCTGGTGTGTGTCCCCAGAGTAAAGAATGTTGTTTTTCCAGAGGCTGAATGTGTGAGTGGTAGTGGGATAAGGACATGGAAACTTTAAATAGGAAATTGTTTGGGCTTTCAGGAAATGTTTGCTATTACATTTGTGTTCAAGTTGCCCAATTTCAAAGGCTGCTTTTTAGGTGCTCTCTCATTTAATGTAACTGGTGAAGGGCTGTTCCTGAGTTCTCAGTTTCTGACATGACCACCGTGGCTTATCAACAGGGCTGTTAGGCAGTAAACTCATTTTTGCTTGGATTTTTGTGATACCTTTATAATAAACCTCAAGAAAATTAAACTGTCATTTGATGCATTGGCCACCAGGTGTCTTCTTTGAATCTTTTTAATAACTTGCTCTGGTTAAAACAAACACCCTGCAGTAAGAAGTGTCTTGGAAATGAGCAAAAGCTAATAGCAAGAACCAGGGTCAGAAGTGACAACCGTGAATTTTAGGAATAGTGGCTGTCAAGTCTTTTTAGTTACTTTTAGAGCCTATAATCTTTCTGTGCTTGCTTGCTGATGAAAAAAAGGTTGGTAGGTGATGTTTGCTTTTGCTGTTAATGGGAAAATCTTTCTCCCTCACCTCCTCAAGCTCCATTTCAAGCCCATTCTTTATTTTTTAAAACAACAGAACTAGTTTGCAGTGCTGTATTTCTTTTCACTTATTGCGGTCTTCTGCATTTGATCTCATCCCCCTACCTCTTTTGTTATGCCACACTGACTTTTTAAAATTATATACATTTTTTTTTATATATTAAATTGAGTGGTTCTCTCAGTATAGAAATTGATTCTGTAAATCCTCTTGTAGCATTGCGTCCAGCATTTCTAAACATGTGAGATTTTCCTGGCAAGGATGCTCAGGGAATAACTGAAAACAATGTTCAGCCTGTTACAGCTATTTACACAGTTGGTGTTGTCTGAATGTCAGAATTGCTATCACAAAGCTAATTGTGGAGTTAAACTTTTATGAAGTCATAACAATGCTAACAAAAGCGAAGCTGTAATCTAGTAATACTCTATTTTACTCAAATCTCTTTTGGGTGGGAGAACTTTATAATAATGAAGAAGATTTAGTGCATCTAGCAAAATAGTTTAAGCTATAAATATGTATGCTTGAATGGGTTTTTATTATTTTTATTAGGTCTAAGCTCTCTTCATATCCTCTGTAAATCTGACAACACATAATGTTCGTTTAAAAGGTACATTCTAGTTTAGCCAGAATTACTGGAACAGCTATTAGAGCTATTGTTGTCTGGCTACACCTAATGTTTGCAAATAACTTAGGAAAGCTCAAATGAAAAATTTTGAATTAATGCCAAGCTGTTATTTCTTCTTAAATATATTTAACTTGATGGATAAGATGATGCATTTGAAATTCTCTGCAATCAAACCTTTACTTCTTTTAAGACTATTGATGGATTGCACTAAATGTGTTTGCTATATACATTTTTTCCCAAATGTGCAGCCATTTAATGCAAAATAGATGTCCTTTACTGGAAATTAACTGGAAGGAAGATGAAGCTGTTCCCATCATTTGATACTGTTGATGTTCATATAGAAGCTGCAATTTCTTTGGGTTCTGTGGCTTGTCTGTTATGTCTAAATAGTGCCTCCCACACAGAGGTTTGGATGTCAAGGTGCTATCATGTTTCGGGTATTAAGTAGTAATTATTGTTATGAGGTGATCACGTAAGACAGTGTAAGTGTTGCTCAACCTTTCACATTCCATATCATTAGGAAAAAAACCTGTTGGGGAAACTTCAGTCTAATTACACCTCACTGCAAGAATTACGGGTGCTTTTTACCTTGCTCTTGCTAGAGAGTGGGTATACAGCAAGGCTTTGTATGACAAGTACACCACCAGATGCATTGCGTGTTTTGTACTGCTCACTAAGTACAACTTGCAGACATATTCTAGGAGTTCATTCTGGAACTGCTGCAGCGATGGGTCTGGAGAAGGCCAAATCCTAAAAGCTGTTACTGGTCTTAAGTAGGTAATATTCTGAGCCAAGTGAAAGGATGAATTAGAATAATAAAGGTTGGATTTTTGGAGGCAAATACTAGCTTTAAATGCTAATATACTCATTTAATTTACTGCAGTTTTGCCTCTGCAAAGCAAAGGTACCTCATGACATTTCATTGAAGACCTGCCACAATGTTGATAAGCAGACCTCTCCTGAGAGTAATTGCAAACTTCACTGAGCAGTAGCGTGGCTTTGTAATCGTGGTAAAAACACAGGATTTGAAGAACATTAAATGAAAATAGTGATCAATGCTGCATTTAGTATCAGGTGAGGATTCAAAGAACTGCAAAATATTAACATGAAATATTTGCATTCCATCCGTCGGCATAAGTAGCACAAATCCAGTGAGGTGGTTTTGTTCTAATTTGATAACTTTTCCCCAGAATAGTGAATGTTAACAATGTATTGGCCACGTTCACATCATTTAATCCTGTGTAACTACAGAGGCATTAAAAACATCAAGGTGAAAGAGGCAGACACGAGCAGAGGAGATGCTTTCCAGCTCAGAGCTCACCCTCATCTGCAGCGTTTCCAAATTAGGAAGTGGTGGGCTTTAGCTAGGCTTCAGAACCTGGTGATCTGGAGCCCCTGGTATGAGATGCATTTCATGGCCACCAGATAGTCTT
Source organism: Astur gentilis (assembly GCF_929443795.1). Classification (NCBI taxonomy): domain Eukaryota; kingdom Metazoa; phylum Chordata; class Aves; order Accipitriformes; family Accipitridae; genus Astur; species Astur gentilis. The sequence goes on from NC_064908.1 coordinate 15,572,843, forward strand.
GAATCACCCGGTGTTGAGGGTGCCTCGTCACCGTAGACTCGGTGAGTCACAGTAGTGATGGCGGGACACTGTCTGCTGGTTGATAAAGGGTGGATGTTGTGGCTGAAATGGGGAGATTGCTGGTGAGCCGCATCTGAAATAACTATACCGTGTGGTATCTGAAGTGCTTGGCTGGGCTGAAATATTTTGGCTGTTCTACCTTTAAATTAGTTTAAATACCTCTGTGGATGTCACCGCTTTTTAAATTCCAGAATTAGAAGGACAGCAGCTCTTTTGTGGTTATGAGGCTTTCATCTGCTGAAGTTGTATTTCAGAAGGTTGATGTGCTGCTTGTGAAATGCTCCCCTAAGGCAAATCAAGCCCTTTGGGGAGGAAGACTAAGGACTGGAGCGAATCAGACAGGCATTTTACATTTCAATTATTAATATAGTACTTTTTATGATTCTCAAATTGGAATTGCTAGCAGCTGAATTTTAAAAATGTACAACTTCTAAAAATTTTAGAAGTAAAATTAACACCATGCAAGTAAAGGTGCTCTCCTCTACCTTGGAGACCTCTTTACTACAGTCTTACACAATCACGCTTGGATTTGAGTTCTCTCTGTCCTTGCTTTGGTATGTACTGTGGTTGTGTCTGTAGCCATTTGTGCAGCATACACAAGGGATGAGTCCATGAGAGCTCTGCAGTCTCCTTTGGAGAGTAAGGGCTTGCTTAAGAGGAGATGCATTGAAAAGGTAATTGTAGGCTGCATTTCTGACTCGTAAAGAAATTCTGATTTATTTAAAATAGATACAAATATGCAGTACAATTAAAATTATTATCACAATGCTGCTGAATGCAAAGCTGAACAAATGGATTTCTTTAGACTACAACAAATTGGAAGAGAGTAGGTTGGACACTTTTGCCTGCTCCTCTCTCCCTATCAAAAAAGCATTTAACCCCCACCCCCAAAACTCTGAATGTAATACTTCAAGCAAAGTGCTATCAAAAAAGGGTGGAAGGGGAGGAGGTCCGTGGGCGAGCTTTTGCTAAGAAGTTCTGTCAGTGCACCTACACCCTGACCACCTGATGCTATTGCGGTGGAGCCAGCTGTCTAGCGAAGTTGTGTGAATGCAGGTCCTGCCCAAACGAAGCCCCACCAGAGCCAGGGACGCTGGTGCTGGCAGCTGCCTGTATTCATCCCCTTGCACGATGCAGCACCTCCGACTCCTCTTGAGTACAAATCACCCATCCTGACTCTTGATTTTGGAGGCTAATGCATCCATCTGAGCATCCTGGGTTTGCTGCTGTGGCGAGAGAATTGCTTTTAGCCCCAGATCATACCTGCAACATTTTGAAAGGTCTGGCTTGAGGAGCTGGCCTTGCCAGCGGTTGACCTGGGGGTGTTTTATGAGATGCACAAGTAAGAGCAGATAAGGCGGACGGGGGGAGGAGGACGACGGAAATGTGCGTGGCGTCTCCGGGTTCTTCTGCCGCTTCCTGCTGCGGGGGCGGTTATGAGCCAGCCTGGATGACAGAGCTCCTGTTATTTTGAAATGTAGTGTACCACAGATAAACCGCGACAAGGACCTTCGTTCCTACTTTCCCTTATGCCACCTACACTTTTCCTCCCACATCCAGCACTTGCACACAGTAGAAATGAAAACTCTTGCTACCAAAAGCAAACCAATAAAACAAAAAAAAAGCCTATCACATCCAGCTTTTTCTTTCTGCCTGGCATCAGCTAGTGGTACGTTTGAAAGAATAATTGAGTTTGTGGTTTTTTTTTTTTTTTTTTTTCAATCATTTCACTTCAGTGCAGGGATTGTCCTTGGATGAGCAAAATGTATATTTTCATGCTGTGTAATTGAGGTTTGTGCAGGTAGTGGTTCCAGGGATGCGCCAGTGCCGAGGCAAATGAAATGCTGTGTTCTGTCTTGTCGCAGGGAACAGCATTGCACATCACACGTAGTTAACAAGTATCTGCTTGGTTTCTTTGTAAGTCAAAAACCAGATCCTTTGTCTTTATGTTCTTTATCATCATAAAGCTGTAACTTCTTGCTCTATAAGCCCATGTAAGTAGGTAATGAGACTTCTTCGTAGGAGCGTTGAAGGGTTGAGAAAAGGGTGGAAGTGCCTGAAGGTACTCTGGGATGGGATAATTTGTGTTTGCTGGTTTAAATTAGAAGTACTGCCTTTTGTACAGGTAATTGTGCTGATACACAAAATGCTGTGCACATTCATTTTGCTTTGATTTTTCATTGGGGTGGGGGAAGATTAAACTCTTCTTGTATAACGCTCTCTAGCAGATGCCTATCCAATAGCCATCTATCCTTTGCAAATTTGTGTAGTATGTCCCCTGACATTTCACACTCATCTTGTAGCTGCTCATCCTTTGTTTTCCAGTGTGCTAAAGTGGATTTTTTGTTTTGTTTTTGTTTTTTTTCTCTCAACCAAATTGTTGCTTTTTCTCTTGGAGAAGCAACTGTCCATCTTCAAATTGGATGCTTTTGCAGGTTGGCTGATTGCTTTGTATTCTGTTGGACTATGAAAATCCTGCTGTTGAGTTGAAGGAACTGAAATCCTTGTTCAGAAAAGAAAATCATAACTTCTTACTGCCTGCTAGAAAAGCTGTTGGCCTACACTTGCAGGTGACCTGCCAAGGATTTAAAAAAGAAAAAATGGATTTTATCCTCTTTTTTTCTGGTTTTAAGATGGTCAAAGCTGGCATAAAAAAATGGTGGTTTTCAAAGAGGGGCTTTGTCTGCCCTAGGCAGCAAATAGGAGCAAACCTAATCTTGTTTTTCTTCTTGGGTCAACTTTTAAGCTCATGGATGTATTAGCTTGCTATTGAAAATCTTATTCTTTCTTTCTGCCCCTTTATGTAAAGGGAAATAGATGCTTGCCCACGCAATTTGCTATTTTGACATCTTCTTTCTATAGTTCTGCGTAGTTGTTCCTTCCTGCTGCGTTTTGGGAAGATGGTGCTTAGAGACTGGCGGTGTCCTTTTCGGGGCAGCTGTACTTGCAACACCGGTGGCACTCAGATAAGTTGACGTGTAGACATCCCTGCTTTCCTCTCCCACTGCAGCCTCTTAACTCTTGAGCTATTGCTTTAATCACAAGAGTGTTGCAATCTCAGATTGCTGCTTCTTTAATTAAACATACCAGTTCATGTAATTTGTGAATAGTCTGATTTTAGCGAATACTTTGGCAGTCTCTAATGTGCAAAATATTACCTCCAACTGCTTAGTGGAAACAAAAAATCAGACCTGGCCTGTTCTTGGGAAACTTGCTTTTCAGCTTTCTTGATGAGACTGATCAAAGTTTTTACTCAAACTCATCTGTATGACTGGATCATACTGTCTGAGTGAAGCCTGAAGGACTATGTGGACAGAAGACTGTTCCACGTTATAATAAAAAGCTTTGTTTTGAAAACCTGTATTTTTCTCTTAGATTGCGATTACATGGGATGGGTCTTTGATTTCCACTTTGTTCTCGCCAGCTGTTGAGGTCTGACCTGGAGCTTGCTGGGAGTCTGGCGGTGTGATTGCAGCACTTTGGTGCAGGACAGACACTTACGACTGCCAGTTCAGACACTTTCTTTCTTATTAAGCCTGCTGATTTTTATTTATTTTAACAAACAGTAGCAGAAATTGAAGAAACAATGCACAGGTCCACCTCTTGGCAATTTCCCTTCTTCCATGTGCCCTGACCAAAACAGTAACGGGAAAGAAGAAACATAATTGTAGCAAAATGTTATGTGTCTCCTTCATACTGTAAACCCTGTACTTTAGGAAAGATTGTATTGCTGGACTCAATAGTCCAGAAACATTGTCCTTCCATTGTTTCCATGTTGTCCCTTTCCTGCAAATAATATTTTCATAAGATGCTGTCTGAATTAATGCCACTTTTTTTTTATATGAACGGTTGTCTTTCTAGTGTTGTAAAATAATCCTTCCAGCTGAGATCGAGTTCATCATTCAGCATCCGTGTTCAAAGCAAACGTCTTAAGGATTACAAAAAGCTAAAAGCCGGGAGGAGGCCATCTTGCTTTTGCAATCCTTTGGGCTTTGAGATTTTGGTTCATAGCACTTGGTATTTTTTTTACCTCATGTCTAGGGACATTTTATCATCCTCCTCTTTCCTGTTCCAAGCAATTACCATTTATTTTATCTTAAAGCAGCAGCCTGTGGCAATAAATTTTAGGAAATTCCTTCCCGCCCTTTATTAAGCCCTACATAATAGCTTCCGCTACTCACTCATACATTCATTAAGAAGAATTAAATGAGTGCTGGCGGCCATTAGCAGAGCATTTAATAACCTCT